>NC_136390.1:80445921-81153421 GCF_965140285.1 Lepidochelys kempii
TTAGCCTCTAGGGGTCTGTTACAAGCCAGTGCAAATTAGAGCAGCTGGAAGGCTGCTCTAATTTATGCTGCGAGGAGGACAAGCTGAGGAGCATAAAGCTGGTGCAAGGCCACACAGATTAAACACTGACAACCAAATTCTGATCCCAGTTACCCGACTGAAATGGAGGGGCTTGCTCTGGATAGCTGGGGCAGCCCAGTGTCTCTTCTGGCTAGAGGAGTGCCGGTACACGCTCAGTCCCCTGGAAAGAGAGGGTGGGGCCTAGACAGGTTTGACCCGGGTGATTTTCAAAGAAGTGCTGTGGGGTCTTGTATGTGTCATCAGGAGACAGGTGCGGGGAACTGAGTTGACCCTCTCAAGGAGGTAGCTCTTCCTTCACGCTGTATTGGCAGGACAGTATGTGGTGCCTCACTCCTCCGTGTGAGAAAGGGCCCAAGATCTGCTGCCCTGCAGGTCAGATCTGACCAACCCACCCGTCCCGGGGGTGCGATTCCTTTATTCCTTTCTGCAGTGCTCGACCGAGCCTGCAACAAGCCAGCTCTTCTCTCTCCGCGCCGATCTCCGCACAAGACTAGAGCAGAAGGTGGGCTCTGGGGAGTGAGTCTCGACCACGCCCTGCAGTGTCGTGCCAGGCACAATGGATTAAATGGCAGGTTTCCTGCGGCTCTCACCCGCTGGGGATCAGGCAGCCAGGGATTTTGAGCCTTACCAACTCCATTTTGGCAGCAGCCATAATTCAAATGTACAATGGCATTTTTACTCCTGGGTTCTCTTTGATTGAAAAGGTTATTTGTGATACGGTCCCTCTGCTCTCTTCCCCTGCTTTCTCCGGCCTTAGTGCGCCTCTGCTTAAGGGTTCACTCACATCGGATACAAACCTGAGACTGGCGTCCTAGCTAAATGCCGTGTCTCTACTTTCTCATTGAGGCGGTGGTTGGTATTGGCCGTCCAAGGCTCCTGTGAAGAGACATGAGGAAATCAGAGCCCATACACCACAGACTCCAGCCTTTGCCAGGGCGAGTAGCCAAAGCTAGAGGGAATGTCAGCGCGTGGTGGGAGTTGTCGCCTTAATGCCCGTCCTGTGTCCACAGACGTGGGCTGTGCGGGCCGCTCAATGCTCATCCAGGAGGTGGCAGAAAGGAGCCTTTGCGTTTTAGTTGGCTATGCAGCGTCTGAGCCCCGGGGCAGGAGTACCCTGGGGTGGAATTACGGGGCAGACACAAACTCGTGCTCCTCTCTGCATGTCTCTGGGGGGTTGCAGATCTGGTCTCCCATTAATATAGCCCAGGCAAATCCGGGTTTTCTGTTCCCCGCCAGCTTGTCAGTTACTCGACTGCACTAAAATAGCCGAGGCTGAAATAAGTCCTGGTACAGAAACCGCAGCTTTTCTTCAAGAGTCTTTGAGAAAAATCTCTTTGCTGCTCTGCCGACGAGGGAGTCGAGGCGCGATTTTCCCTTTGAAACCCCACCTTTGGCTGTCCCTCCACATTCACCCTGAGTTAGGGGCCAGTGTCCACAGGGCCCTGCTGGCACCATCGGCCATGGCAGCTGTTGCTCAGTGTGACAGAGACAGCAGTCTCCGCGGAAGACCTTATTGTGTTGTGTGCGTGCGTGTGTATTATAGTGGGCTGGGATTGTACGTAACCTCCTGGGGCGGGGGAGGTGTGACCGCTCTGAGACCTGGCAGTTCAAAAGTCTCAACTGAGAATGTGTCCCAGCAGGTGGTCTTTGGGGACCGGAGGATTTCCTGGGGAACCCCTCGGGGGAGGGGAGTGCAGATTCCCCACCCCTGGTTATTCCAAGATCTGCCCTAAGGAGAGTGCCCAGTGTCTGCTGATCACTTGTTACGTGAGGCCACGCTCAATGGAGTTGGGGTTGGGGTGATCTCGAGCATGCGTGTAGGATGGTTTATGGTGTAAATGCTTTTCTATGTAATGCTTTTAGCTTAAGAATTGACGTGCACGCTTTGGGGCTGTGTGGGAACTTGTAACAGCGGCAATGCACTGGTCGCGGCCCGCGGTCAGAAAGCAAACTGCAGGCACTGGCCTTTTAGGCAGCCTGCCTCTCTGGGGAACTCACGGTGTAGGCAGGGAGCTATGCAGCCTTAAAATCTCCGTTCAGGAGGGAGAGAGAGACGCAGGTCTCCACCCAAGGGAGGTGGTGTGCTTCAGAAAGGTTCTCCCTCTCCAGCCAAGTTGCGTGCCTCACGCTGTCGGCCTATTTGCATCCTGAGTCAGGGCTAAATAAGAGACTGAAATCTACAAGCCAGGAAATCTGCAGGCTGAACCAAGCAGCAGGGGATTATGAATAAAGACAGAGGATGCGTCTGGTATATCTGGGGGTGCAGAGGAGCGCACTGGGTCCTTCACCAAGGAGCTAAGCTGACAGCACGCATGTCTCAGGGAAGGAGGGTCACAGCCAGCTGGGCCATCAAGCCCTGCGTGGACTTTGGGTGAGTGCTGTCATCAGATGCTGGCTGCGCGTGTGTTCTCTCTGCGGGCTGCCCTGGCTCTGGCCAGCTAACCCGGACAGCGGGCTCCGATCGAACGGCCCAGTAGCCCCCGTCCCGTTAGTAGCGAAGGAACTCGGTTGTGCCTATAATCGCTACAAGTACACTAAATACACGTGTGCCTGTGACAATGGACGCAGCTCAGCGCGTGGCGGAACTTTCCACTGCCCCCTCGGCGGGGCAGAGACGCTCCCTCTGAGCTACGTCTTATAGACCAGTACAAACAAGTGACATACCACCCCGCTGACGCGGTTAGGTACCACCCATTCCTTGTACAAGTTGGTTTGATCAAAACATCTCAATCCATCTCTCTGTCATCCTGACGTTCTCGTTAGGCGGGGTCAGTGTGTCCCTGTTATCTTTGGAGGGGGTGGTTTGTACCATACTTGGTATGGGCTGTTCTGGGACCTCCCTTCTGAAATGTGTTTGCGCGAGTGTCCTGTCCCGAGCACTTCCCAGGCACGTGTGTTTTTGCAGCACCAGCCAGGGTCCGTGAGCTTGCAGGACATGTTTTACGGCAGGGCCTGCCTGGTGCTCACAGCCTGAGTTTTTCTAACTTTGCTTTATATCAGCAAAGCTTGCCCACTGCTTTAGCTCAGGCCTCAGGCCTCCGTCTCCGGCTCTCTCTACTTCAAACATTTCTCTACTCGACATGAGGCAGATAGTTAATTAAGTTTAGGCTATAGAATGCATGTTATGATTTTATTTTATAGGTAACCCATGGGTGGGCAAACTATGACCCGGGGGCCACATCTGGCCCTTCAGACATTTTAATCCGGCCCTCGAGCTTCCACCAGGGAGCAGGGTCCGGGGCTTGTCCCGTTCCGGTGCTTCAGCTGGGGAGCGAGGTTGGGGGCTTGCCCTGCTCTGCGCATGCTCTGGCTCCATGCAGCTCCCAGAAGCAGCTGCATGTCATAGAACCACAGAATATCAGGGTTGGCAGGGACCTCAGGAGGTCACCTAGTCCCACCCCCTGCTCAAAGCAGGACCGATCCCCGACTAAATCATCCCAGCCAGGGCTTTGTCAAGCCTGACCTTAAAAACTTCTAAGGATGGAGATTCCACCACCTCCCTAGGGAACGCATTTCAGTGTTTCACCACCCTCCTAGTGAAAAAGTTTTTCCTAATATCCAATCTAAACCTCCCCCACTGCAACTTGAGACCATTACTCCTCGTTCTGTCATCTGCTACCACTGAGAACAGTCTAGAGCCATCTTCTTTGGAACCCCCCTTCAGGTAGTTGAAAGCAGCTATCAAATCCCCCCTCATTCTTCTCTTCTGCAGACTAAACAATCCCAGTTCCCTCAGCCTCTCCTCATAACTCATGTGTTCCAGTCCCCTAATAATTTTTGTTGCCCTCCGCTGGACTCTTTCCAATTTTTCCACATCCTTCTTGTAGTGTGGGGCCCAAAACTGGACACAGTACTCCAGATGAGGCCTCACCAATGTCGAATAGAGGGGAACAATCACGTCCCTCGATCTGCTTGCAATGCCCCATCTTATACAGCCCAAAATGCCATTGGCCTTCTTGGCAACAAGATACTGTTGACTCATATCCAGCTTCTCGTCCACTGTAACCCCTAGGTCCTTTTCTGCCGAGCCATTCGGTCCCTAGTCTGTAGCAGTGCATGGGATTCTTCCATCCTAAGTGCAGGACTCTGCACTTGTCCTTGTTGAACCTCATCAGATTTCTTTTGGCCCAGTCCTCCAATTTGTCTAGGTCCCTCTGTATCCTGTCCCTACCCTCCAGCGTATCTACCACTCCTCCTAGTTTAGTATCATCCACAAATTTGCTGAGGGTGCAATCCACACCATCCTCCAGATCATTTATGAAGATATTGAACAAAACCGGCCCCTGGACCAACCCTGGGGGCACTCTGCTAGATACCGGCTGCCAGCTAGACATGGAGCCATTGATCACTACCCATTGAGCCCAACAATCTAGCCAACTTTCTACTCACCTTGTAGTGCATCCATCCAGCCCATACTTCTTTAACTTGCTGACAAAAATACTGTGGGAGACAGTGTCAAAAGCTTTGCTAAAGTCGAGGAATAACATGTCCACTGCTTTCCCTTCATCCACAGAACCAGTAATCTCGTCATAGAAGGCGATTAGATTAGTCAGGCATGACCTTCCCTTGGTGAATCCATGCTGACTGTTCCTGATCACTTTCCTCTCATGTAAGTGCTTCAGGACTGATTCCTCGAGGACCTGCTCCATGATTTTTCCGGGGACTGAGGTGAGGCTGACTGGCCTGTAGTTCCCAGGATCCTCCTTCTTCCCTTTTTTAAAGATTGGCACTACATTAGCCTTTTTCCAGTCATCCGGGACTTCCCCTGATCGCCATGAGTTTTCCAAGATAATGGCCAATGGCTCTGCAATCTCAGCCGCCAATTCCTTCAGCACTCTCGGATGCAGTGCATCCGGCCCCATGGACTTGTGCTCGTCCAGCATTTCTAAATAGTCCTGAACCACTTCTTTCTCCACAGAGGGCTGGTCCCCTCCTCCCCATGCTGTGCTGCCCAGTGCAGCAGTCAGGGAAACTGACCTTGTTCGTGAAGACAGAGGCAAAAAAAGCATTGAGTACATTAGCTTTTTCCACATCCTCTGTCACTAGGTTGCCTCCCTCATTCAGTAAGGGGCCCACACTTTCCTTGGCTTTCTTCTTATTGCCAACATACCGGAAGAAACCCTTCTTGTTACTCTTAACATCTCTCGCTAGCTGCAACTCCAGGTGTGATTTGGCCCTCCTGATTTCACTCCTACATGCCCGAGCAATATTTTTATACTCATCCCTGGGCATTTGTCCAATCTTCCACTTCTTGTAAGCTTCTTTTTTGTGTTTAAGATCAGCAAGGATTTCACTGTCCCCCCTCCGGTTCCTACACGTAGGGGCAGCCAGGGGACTTCGCATTTTTCTCCCACCCCAAGCACCGCCCCCGCAGCTCCCATTGGTTGGGAACCACGTAGGAACCGGAAGGGGGACATGCCGCTGCTTCTAGGAGCTGCTTGAAGTAAGTGCCACCCAGAGCCTGCCCCCCTGCCCCCTCCCAAGCCCCAACCCACTGCCACAGCCTTGATCCACCTCCTGCCCACTGAACCCCTTGGTCCCAGCCAGGAGCACTCTCCGGCACCCCCAACCCCTCATCCCCAGAGCCCACACCCCCAGCCGGAGCCCACACACACACACACACACACCTGTGTACCCTGGGAAGTGACATAATACCCTGCAGCAGACGCTGAACTTCTGAACCAGCCAATCGGGACCCTTTGGGTTTTAGAGACCCATCCATGCCACACAGGGAAAGCAGCCAGTGTTATGCCTCCAACATCTGGGAAACTCTCACTTACTGTGCATAAATGTCTGTGACCCACACCCACTCCTTGTGGTGCTCTGTCCCCCTCTAGTGGACACACTGTGACCCACACCCACTCCTTGTGGTGCTCTGTCCCCCTCTAGTGGACACACTGTGACCCACACCCACTCCTTGTGGTGCTCTGTCCCCCTCTAGTGGACACACTGTGACCCACACCCACTCCTTGTGGTGCTCTGTCCCCCTCTAGTGGACACACGGTGACCCACACTCACTCCTTGTGGTGCTCTGTCCCCCTCTAGTGGACACACTGTGACCCACACTCACTCCTTGTGGTGCTCTGTCCCCCTCTAGTGGACACACGGTGACCCACACCCACTCCTTGTGGTGCTCTGTCCCCCTCTAGTGGACACACTGTGACCCACACTCACTCCTTGTGGTGCTCTGTCCCCCTCTAGTGGACACACGGTGACCCACACCCACTCCTTGTGGTGCTCTGTCCCCCTCTAGTGGACACACTGTGACCCACACTCACTCCTTGTGGTGCTCTGTCCCCCTCTAGTGGACACACTGTGACCCACACTCACTCCTTGTGGTGCTCTGTCCCCCTCTAGTGGACACACTGTGACCCACACTCACTCCTTGTGGTGCTCTGTCCCCCTCTAGTGGACATGCTGAGGTTAAGCCTGCTACAGTGGGGGCTGGCGGAGCCCAGCCTGTGCTTGAAGATCCCAAGGTTTCAAGACCAATCTCAGCTGCCAACACCGCACGCTGGGACCTGGTGTCACATGTCCAGTGATGCAAAGCGGGCACTCAAACTCCTTCCTCTCTCTCCATCACGTCCAAAGTCCGAACCCCATGCCCAGGCTCCAGGCTGCCTCCCACTGCAGAAATGCTTCCTGGAAATCGGTTTTTAAGAGCCTCATTGGAGACTCCAAGACTTTAAGCATCAGGGAAACAACCCAGCAAGAAAGAACAGGTGTAAAGGCTCCATGCTAGTGAGCTGTTTGTGCTCTCCATGGCAGAACCAGCTTGACCGGACCCAGCTGGAGAGCTGTTCAGCAGCCATGCCGGCAGGCTTCTTGGCAATGGAGCATGTACAATGCAGAAACCAGAGCCGCCCCCTCTGTTCAGCTAACTGGCCACCCCCCGCTCCCCCAGGCATGCACGTCAGCACACGCAGGCAGCCTCCATGCTCCCATTGCCGCGACTCCACTCCCTGGCTCTGGCTTGGCCCAGCTGGCTGCTTTTTGTCACTAGAGTAAAACGTTCAGGTTCCCATCGGCCTTGATTGTCAAATTCGATTTGCCGCCTTCACTCCTGCGGCCTGGAGGTTCCCCCCTTACAGGGAGCCAGGTGGGACTTTGCAAGGCCGTGGCTGGGCTCAGAGGTAGGGCAGTAATGGTGGGGGAGGGGGTGAAGCACAAAGCTGGACTTTACCTATGATTGAGTGTGTTCTGGCAGCCTGAACGAGGCTCCTGCTGGCAGGTAACGGGATCCTTTGTCTGGTTCCTTGAAGGAACTGATCAGCTGACACCTCAGCTTTGCGCATAAATCTTCAGCTGAACAACTGGCAAAGGGCCTGTCTACACCGCAGGGTGGCACCTAGAACCTGTGGCAGGATCCGTTTCACAGCAGTGGCTCCCTTGCCTGGCTGCTCTCTCCAGAGCAGACAGAGCAGCCGTTGGGTACTGAATTTTAAAATGCCATCTGTGGGGCTTGTGAACAGTTTATTTAAAGGGTGCTGGACTGAGAAGGGCTGCTGTGCTGGGCAAACCACAGCATTTATACGGGTCAGCTTCTAAGAGCCACGTGGAGCAGTGCCCCATGCCTTAAACGGCCCCACTGAACAAAGGGACCAAGTGGAGCGCTAAGGTACAACGCAGTGGGAGCGTATCGGAACCTGGCCCATGGATCTTTATGCAGACCACGCACTCTGCAAACAGTAAGTAGTTAATCCCACAACACCCCCTACTAAGGAAGTAGGCTAATATTATCTCTCTTACAGATAGGGAAACTGAGGCACAGAGCAGGACTGATCTTCCCAAGGTCACACAGCAAATCAAGTGTAACTTTTAAAGCCAGGACTAAGAACAGTTCCCTAAAGTGGGGGCATTAGTGCATGAGACTAAGCGGAATGTCACCAGACCTGCCGCACTGCCATAGCGTAGGCTGGGATTACACAGCTCAGCGGTTCCCTCTTTCAACAGTAGGGTTCATGTCTCTCTTGTGACAGGCTGGGTTTTCTGCTATTAGCGGGTGCAGACTCTGGGCCTGTACCAGCCATTGACTCTGGGGTGAGGAAAGTTCAGCGCATCTTCTGGCATTTCTCTGAACAGCTCCCACCGTGTTTGCTAGGTGTCTCCGCGTTGTGTTTGTCCCGAATAAAACAGAACTTGCTGATACACGGTGTCAGAGTAGCAGCCGTGTTAGTCTGTATTTGCAAAAAGAACAGGAGACTTGTGGCACCTTAGAGACTAACCAATGTATATGAGCGTAAGCTTTCGTGGTGGCTAGTGCTTGTCACTTCGTTTCCTTGGGAGAGATTTGAAGTAATTGTTGCCTGTAAAGCAGCCAGCTTGGAGCCCCTCAGGGCTGAGAGTGTGACATTTCTGATACTCCACCCCTTATCACACTTTGCCACGTCCCAGAGCTGGAGACAGCCTAATGTTATCTGCATGGGGGACAGATGACAACCGTTCTCCAGCATCGGCACCCAGGTCAGGTTTCAGTCCTTTCCGGTGGCCTGCGTGTACACACCCCGAAGAATCCAGGGGGTGCGGAATCATCAAGCATACACCTGGGATACGGGCGGGAAAAGGGAATCAGGTGTCGGAAACTGGCTGTGCCATGTGACTGTAAGATGCTGAGGAAAACAGCCCCAACATTGACCAGCCGCAGAGTCGGGTTCTGGGGGCTCAGGGCCAGTCTTGGAATATTTCATTCACGCAGCTTGGCACATCTCTCCCCTGCATGGTGTTCTCATGGAGCAGCCAGGAGGGGAGAGCAGGCTTGCAGGGGGCTCTCTGCTCCCCAGCCAGCCCTGGAGCCCTGAGCCACAGGCTCCCTCTGACAATTGGGTCAGTCGTTTTATCTTTCTGGCCCCTGCTGCTTTTGCATTGCGGGCAGACACCACACTGGCCAGACTGGTCTTGGCAGAGTGCATAAACACATGCCTGAAGCCCCGCAGAGTCTCTTGAGCCTGTCAGCAGCACGTCCAGGCTAGAAAGAGGGTCTGGGTTAAAAAATCCAAACGAGCTGTGAGGGCAGGGGCGATTTGCTCCGGGTGTCTATGGAAGTTGGGGCTCACTCCACCCTGATGCTCCCCTTGCCGCTCTCCTCTCTGTAGGCAGGTTTTTTCTAGCAGTCACAGAAACGTACACAGGCAAAAGGACAGGGGAGAGTCACTTAATTTGCTTTAAAATAAGCAGAAGTAAATGTCAGGCCAGGTTCCCTCTCCACCCCTGTTCTTTTTGCGGATACAGACTAACACGGCTGCTACTCTGACCCCTGTAAAGGAGGCTTAGAGGGTCCTTTCCCTTGTTAAAACAGCCCTGTGGGCAGCAATGCGAGCATTTCCCACCCCTTTGCCCTGCTCCCTGACACTGAGGAGATCCAGCCACAGGCATCGCCTTTGTGTGAGCAGAGCAGGGCAAGTGAACCCCATTCCTCCCAGTTCATTGCCTGGGGGCTGTGTCAGCAAAGCACGTCGTCGTCACACGCTTACCCCTAAGCGCACCGAGAGCCCCCGGACTTCACTCAGACGCCTCACACGCTCCAAGCGCCTCCTCTGCTGGAGTGGAGGTTGGAGCAGGCCAAGTGATCAGCACCTTGCAGGAACAAGCCCTTGGTGCCTTCCCAAGCCCTTTCCCAGTTAGCACGGGGCCCAGTTTGGCTGGGGGAGATTCCTCACTGCTATAGCCTACAAATGCCTGGGGAGAACGTGCACTTACAGTGCAGGCTGGGGCTGGGGGCTAACACAGAGGACAGCTGCAACCTTGAGTCCTTTCACCTCTAGATCCAGCTATTGCACCTTGGATGGCCAATTGCAGAGCCAGGTGAACCAGGCACAGCGAGAGTGGCAAGTCCCCATGAACACGGTGGTCTCATTAGCCCCCCTAAGAGCGACCAGTGCAGAGCTGAGCTCCATCTCTCAGACGGGCTTTGCAAGGTGTTGTATATTTTAATCCTTTGTATGCCATTTGACAGGCATGGGGGAGGAGGGGCATGTATAAGAAGAGGGGAGTATCCCTTTAAATAGTCTGAGCCCCCGAGCTGGGCTCCCTGCGGTCCCATGTCGCAGAGCGGCAGGGTGTCGCTGTAGCTGTGTCCATTTAGTAACCACGGTTATTTGGAAGCCACCGTTCTGGTCTGGGTCCCTCTCGCCTAACGAGCAAAAGACACAAACCTGCCTCCTACGAGGCGCAGCGGAACGTGCTTGGCAGCAATGCGCTGCGCCTGGGAAGGTGGCCGCCGGAGCTCTGCCAGTCGGTCTCCGGCACGGTGTTCCCTTGCCGTCCGGGGGGCTCCGCTCCCTGTCGCCCTGGCCACGGCTCCTCCCATGCCCTCTTCCCCTCCAAACCGTCTTTTCAGCTCCTGCTTGCTCACACAGCCCTGGGCCTGGATGAAAAGCCTCTGAGACAGTCATGCTGGGTCAGCTTTTCAAGGACCCTGTGTGAAACTCTTTGCATAAACATATAATAACTAACTTCCTCCATGCCAACACCTTATTATGTCCGGTACAACGCAAAATACATGCAGCAGGGCATCTTTCCAAAAGGCATCAGCAGGGGGAGGGGCTGGGGTTGGGCCAAAGAAATTTGCGTCTTGCTGACTTTGCTCTGTGGTATCAAATCTGACAAATAATGAACGAAACAAAGAAGTTTCCAGACAACTGGCAAATTAGTGGGAATGTGAACTGATAGTCCACGTGTCTCAAAGATGTTGGAGGTGTAAATATTTCCACCCCAGAGTTTATGGGTAAGTGAGTATTCCTGTGTCTGCAGTAAGACACGTTGTGCAAATGAGCATCAGTGTCAGTTTCACGTATCTATACAATAACAAGAAATGAAAGTGTTTACGCAGGTTTCAAACATTTAAAATCCTCAAAAACAATGAGGAGTCTGGTGGCACCTTAACAGATTTATTTGGGCATAAACTTTCGTGGGTTAGAACCCACTTCATCAGATGCATGGAGTGAGAATTACGGATAGAGGCATAAATATACAGGCCCATGAAGAAAAGGGAGTTACCTTCCAAGTGGAGAACCAGTGTTTAAAATCCCGGAGCCCAGGAGCGTGGGTGGGAAATAAGGTGCACTGATTTTGACAAATTGGAAAATTAAATCCGATGTGACATATTCCTAAACTCTTGCTAGTCACTCTTTTGCTACCAACCACGTTTTGTTTGCCCAGGGCTTTGTGGAAAAGCAGACCTGTGTGTGGCTTCTACCGTGTGACTACGAACTAGGCTGGTTTCAGCTGGAAGTGGGAGTGGCAAACCAGACCATTGAGCGAGCAGAGTTGAATGTCAAAGCTAACCTCAGGCACATCAAGTAAAGCATAGCCCTGTGTGAAGCCACGCGTCCTCCTCACGTGCACGGCATGACACAGCCATTGGGTTGTCCCACAGCAGGCACTCCATAGCAGTGGTTCCAGTGGGGCCTGGCCTGTTCGGGGAATCAGTGGAGTCCACGGGTCTGCACAGCCATTCCTCACCACAGCTCGCGTATGCGGCAAGTGACAGAAACCATCAAATGCAGCTGTGAATAAACTGGCAAACGGGCTGATCACCCAACGCATGAGCAGACCTGATGTGTAGCCAAAGATACAGATGGATACAACTGGCCTGGGCTCTAGTGCAACAGAGACACGAGCCAGCCAGTTCCACCACGCTGGCTAGCATGGGTGCGAGGGTGACGGCAGTGCTGCCCGGCCGCCGTAAGAGACTCAAAAGTCAAGTGGCTTGTCCACTTCCACTTTATTACGGTTACTATTGTCCAGTCAGGGAACAGAAACAATACCATGTGACTAGCCTCACCACTCTCATACTTAGGGCCCTACCAAATTCCCAGTTCACTTTGGTCAATTTCACGGCCACAGGGTCTTAAAATTGGTCACTTTCATGGTTGCAGATGTTTACATCTGAAATGTCACCGTGTTGTAACCGTGGGGTCCTGATCCAAAAGGGGATCGTGGGGGGGGGGGTCCTAAAGCTGTTGTAGGGGGGCTGCAGGATTTGCCATACTCACTTCTGTGCTGCCTTCAGAGCCCAGCGCTGAAGGAAGCAGTTGCGGAGTTTCCTGCAGCTGGAGGAGGCTCCCGGAGGTGGAGGTAGGTCCAATCTCCCCAGTGCTGCTGGGAGCGACACAGCCAGGGGCTCCTAGCTGCTAGTCAGGGCCAGTGATGGATTAACGCATGGGCACACAGGGCCTGTACCCAGGGTCCCCAGGCAGTTTGAAAAAGGAATGCCTCAACCCCCGGCAGTGGGGTGCAGGGGGAAGCAGCAGCCCTGGCAGGAGCCATGGGGGAGAGGGAGCGAGCCCTGGCAGGAGCTGTGTGCGGGCGGGGGCAGAAGCTCTGGAACTAGGGCGCCCTGAGCCTGGGCAGGAGCTGTGGAGGGGCGCAACCCCCAGCCCGGGCGCCCCCAGCCCCAGCAAGAGCTGCAGGGAGGGGGCAGCAGTCCAGAGCCCAGCTCTGGAGCTGCTGCCGTGCAGGAGTGAGAGTGACCATCCTCACCGCTGTGCGGCCTGCGGAGTGGGGGCTGCCAAGTCCTGTCCCTCCCCAGCCTGGCTGACGTCGGGGAGATCAGATTTCATGGAGCAGGGATTATTTCATGGTCTGTGACATGGTTTTCACAGCTGTGAAATTGGTAGGCCCTATGTGTACTGGTAAACGCTGTCCATAACCCACCCAGAGGCTGCCGTTAGTCTGAAAAATGACGTATAGTGAACAAACCTGAAAAAAACCCATATCTAAAGCCCAAAATCTTTGCCTAAGTCATGTGACCAGCTCTACGTCACAGGGCTTGTGACTGACACATTAAACTCACAGAGCATGTCTGTGTCAGGGCAAATCATTGGCTTGACGGGCACAACTTTAATTGGATTCCAAACCCACTGGGGAGAACAGTCCTTGGTGTATTTCACCACCATGGTCAGCTCAGCTGATCGATGCCCTTATGATTTGGCCAGACGTTATGACAGGAGAAATTTCAATGGCTGATGAACGCTCTCACGGTGCAAACTGACAGCCTCTGTCAGGACTTGTTACCCAGCTGTTACCAAAAATATATTGTGATATAAGTGATGCTGTAACACTTGACAAGGTGTCCGCTACAGTAACTTCAGACAGCTCAGTTAACTGTGGGGGGGATAGCTCAGTGGTTTGACCCTTGGCCTGCTAAACCCAGGGTTGTGAGTTCAATCCTTGAGGGGGCCATTTAGGGATCTGGAACAAAAAAAATGGGGATTGGTCCTGCTTTGAGCAGGGGGTTGGACTAGATGACCGCCTGAGGTCTCTTCCAACCCTGGTATTCTATGAACTGAAGGTACTGGACTGTAGGTTTGATAACTCATATCTCATGTTGCAATGTACTTACTATATGTCGCTCTGTAACTGTAATGTCATTGTAAGCAGAGTCAGGATGAGCTCCACCCTGACATCTGGTGGTGAGGTGTGGCAGGTTGTGGAAGAGAACTTCAGGGGCTGATCTCATTTGCATAGACACACCCACCCTGCCTAGAACGAGACCATAGCTGCCCAAATGGTCACTTTGGCTGCTGTGGGATCCCCAGTGACTCTGTTATTGGGGCAGGAAGAATAAATTGTTATTACCCTGATTATGGGAATCAAGGACAGTGGAACTGTGCTTGGCCTTTTGTTATAATGGAGGGACTCGCCATCAACTAAGTAGCACTCGCTAGGCAAGAGACATGGGGTCCAATTCTCTGTGAATTGAGAGGCTGGGAACAGGTATTAATACTTGGTGGCATGGGCCCCCTGGTGAGGGCATCACATGCTAATTGTACTGCCTTCTCTCTCCACTGTGGAATATCAGAGCTAATTTTGATTCCATTAGGAGTCTAGTTACAGGCTGCTGAGCTGAATTCACTTTGGGCTAAGGGTGCACCAGCACTGAGGCTTGCCTATTACAAGCTGAAATCACAAAAGAGCTAAACTTACTAACAGCTGAAATCACTGAGTGTTGTGTTAAGTAGTGGGGGAGCCTGAAGATATATGGTGGAGCAGTTTGCGGGACAGCGAGTGGAGTGGCTGGTGGAGCAGAGCAGTTTGTTGGAGGCCTAGAGCAGCCCATGGGGCAGCTAGCAGAGCCCCATGGAGAGGTGGAGCCATCAGCTTTAAACCACATAAGGTGCCCCTTAATGCCCCCCCCCCATCTCCACCCAGGTTGGGAGGTAAAACTCTGCAGATAAACTTTCGAACTCTGGGGCTGCCCTGACCAGGGACAGAGACTTTTGGGTCGTTGGACTTTTGGGACTTTGGATGATTTGGGGTTGCTGGACTCAAGAACCAAAGGGAAAGGGGCATGCCCCAATTTGCTTGGGGTGGGTTTTTTGCTCCTGGGTTGTGTTATGAATCCTGTTGGTGGTGTTTCCCCAACATAATGCCACATGGTTTCTCTGTTATTAAAAGGCTTTTTGCCACACTCAGACTCTGTGCTTGCGAGAGGGAAGTATTGCCTCTGGGAGGCGCCCAGCGGGGGTGGTATATATTTGTCCCAGGTCACTGGGTGGGGGCTCGAGCCGGTTTGCATTGTGTTATTGGAATGAAACCCCTAGATACTGAACCCGGCCCTTGTTGCTGCCAACTCTGACGGGCAGACGGGTTACATCATTAGTCTGCTACACAGCGCGCCTCTAAATATCTAGGAGTCTGCTGGTTGCACAGGCAGGCAGCAATTTTGCATTCAGTTCAGTGCAGCTGCCAGAGGAGATGCATGCACTATTTGCTTTCTAATGCAGGCATTACTTTTGTTCTTAATTTAGAATAAATCACTGGCCAAGAAGATTGGTTTGTGTGTGGAGAACCATAGCACCCAGGCTCAGAGGAGAAACTGATCTGAGACGTGTGGGGGTTGGGGAGGGAAAGGGGAGAAGGCGGAAGGGGAGAGAAATGCCATGACAAACTTTTGAAGTGTGGAGTCCTTGTCCTTTGAATAAGGGAGGGAAGAGGTGGATGTTTGGGCCTAGGATGGGGGCAGGACAGGGAGTCTGCATGGCTGGGCTTCTATGTCTCTCATTCAAATACATCCACTCAGTCCCAACACTTACATTCTGTCTTGCAGAAAATGCTGGATTTGATGATAATTCTCAGCTGTCTTTGACTGCGGGTTGTGTCACCGTCTGCCCCCTGAAATCAGCAAGAGGCTTAGGAAGGAGTAAAGTACCTCAGGGACCCTTTTAAAACCCTGGCTCAGCACAACTGCCTGCCCCGTGCCGGAGCCTGGACGGGAAAGAGTATGGTGCAGGACCAGCCAGGCCCGACTTCATGCTTTTCTGAACAGCTGACTCTTTTCCAGGCAGAAGTTTGCCAAAGTTACGAGTAGAGCGAATGCCCAGCTAACTGCCGTCCTCTGGAGGGAGCGGCAAACCCTGAGTGCCAGCCGATGGGGCAGGTGCTGCAGCTACAAAAACGCCTGGCATGGAGGGCTGAAGGAAATGGAGAAATGCTACGCGGGGAGATTAAAAGCCTGGAGAATATGTAGCCGTGACAACCACAGCCCAGGGCACTTCAGCTTCAGCTAAGGAGCAGGTGGCTGCACCTAAGGCCATGAGACGCCCAGCAAGGTCCCCAGCCAATAGTCAAAAGAACAGGAGGACTTGTGGCGCCTTAGAGACTAACCCATTTATTTCAGCATGAGCTTTCGTGAGCTACAGCTCACTTCATCGGATGCATGCCGTGGAAAATACAGTGGGGAGATTTATATACACACAGAGAACATGACACAGTGGGTGTTACCATACACACTGTAATGAGAGTGATCAGGTAAGGTGAGCTATTACCAGCAGGAGAGCGGGGGTGGAGGGAGGAACCTTTTGTAGTGATAATCAAGGTGGGCCATTTCCAGCAGTTGACAAGAACGTCTGAGGAACAGTGGGGCGGGGGAATAAACATGGGGGAATACTTTTACTTTGTGTAATGACCCATCCACTCCCAGTCTTTATTCAACCCTAAGTTAATTATATCCAGTTTGCAAATTAATTCCAATTCAGCAGTCTCTCGTTGGAGTCTGTTTTTGAAGGTTTTTTGTTGAACAATTGCCACTTTTAGATCTGTAATCGAGTGACCAGAGAGATTGAAGTGTTCTCTGACTGGTTTTTGAATGTTATAATTCTTGACATCTGATCTGTGTCCATTTATTCTTTTACATAGAGACTGTCCAGTTTGGCCAATGTACATGGCAGAGGGGCATTGCTGGCACATAGAATCATAGACTTTAAGGTCAGAAGGGACCACTATGATCATCTAGTCTGATCTCCTGCACAACGCAGGCCATGGAATCTCACCCACCAACTCCTGTAACAAACCCCTAACTTATGTTTGAGCTATTGAAGTCCTCAAATCGTGGTTTAAAGACTTGGTAAAACAGACCAAGCTGTAACTCTGCTGAAATCAGTGAAGTGCACTGACTTTAACAGAGTTAAAGCAGGGATGAATTTGCAACACTCAGACAGCTTGCACATTGGTAGATGTGCAGGTGAACGAGCCTCTGATCGTGTGGCTGATGTGATTAGGCCCTGTGATGGTGTCCCCTGAATAGATATGTGGGCACAGTTGGCAACGGGCTTTGTTGCAAGGATAGGTTCCTGGGTTAGTGGTTCTGTTGTGTGGTTGCTGGTGAGTATTTGCTTCAGGTTGGGGGGCTGTCTGTAGGCAAGGACTGGCCTGTCTCCCAAGGTCTGTGAGAGTGATGTCAATGACTCAATGTTTTTGCTGAAGTACATTTGTATGAACAGACTGATTTGAGATGTCCATGATGGGGTTTTTTTCGGATGCAAAAAGCAGGGGAAAGGCCCCCAGCTGGAAGCCACAATTTCTCAGCCCAGTGCTCGGCTAGGAAGGATGCTGGGACTTCCGGGCTGCCCCCCGCTGGTGTAGCACTATGAATTCAGTGCAGCTATGCCAATTCTGCTAGCTGGGAATCCGTCGCAATGCCCCTGGGTGTCGTGTGGACACCACACAACTACAGGGTTTTGCATGCACCTCGGTACAGTGTCAGTGGCTTTTAATCCTTTTTACGGCTAGACGTGACCACTGTGACCAGCCACCTGCATGACACATGCCACAGAACCACCCAGCCTATAAGTTGGGTGTGAACTAGACTGCAGAATGCAGCAAGCATCCAATCTCATTTAAAGTCTTCAGTGATAGTGAATCCACCACCTCCCTTTGTGGGCTGTTCCAAGAGTTAATGGTTACATTTCCAGTTCGAACTCTGCTGACTTCAGCTTCCAGCCATTGGCTCATGTAAAACCTTTGTTTGCTAGATTAAAGAGTCCTTTCACTGTCTACGTACTTATAGATCATGGTCACGTCATCTCTTAACTGAAACCAACTGGACGGAGCTCCTTGAGCCTTTCACCGTAAGGCAGGTTTTTCAGACAGCGAATCATTCTTGTAGCTCTTCTCTGAGCCCATGCCATTTTTTCAACATCCTCAGTGTGGATGCCAGATCTGGACATGATAACCAAGGCCACAGCTGAGCTAACAGCACCTCCTCACTGCTATGTGTTATTCCCTTGCGTGGACATCTGAGCCTTGCATTCACCCTCATGGCCACAGCATTGCCCTGGGAGCTCAGAGGCTTGTGATTGGCAGCAAAGATCCCTCATTCCTTTCCAGAGTCACCGCTTTGCAGCCCTGTCTCTTCTGCTTTCCTATAACAACCAGGACACATAGAACTGTAGAAAGACTACAGAGCTGGTTGAAATGTTATACATGAAAAATGACTTTTTTCATCCAAAAATGGCCTTTTAGTTCAAAAACCAAAACTTTTTTGTGAAAAATTGTCATTATTGAAAAGTTTGTGGGAAATGGCTGTCTCTGACTGCTGAGCAATGGAAACAAGGTCACATTAGTTTGCAAAATCGTGTTCCAGTTTTCAACCAGCTCTAGACCACTATTGCCCTGGGGCGGAAAGAGAGAAATCTCCATGAGGCACCCGCTTCTTCCCCTGCAGACCCGCATGCCTCACTCCCAGACCCATCGCTTTCCTAACCTGCGAGGGAACAACTGCCGCACTGGTCCGCTGGACCTTGACTGACGTAGAACGTCCCTGCTAGGGTCTCAGGCCCTAGCGCAGCCAACTGGCGTGTGCATCCTCAGTCTCACCGTTTGAAAAGGAGCTAACTAGTTAGTCTCTGTATGAGGTTTATGGAGGGCGGGTTTATGCACATGCGTATAGTCTGGTGAGTGCAGCCACGAAATGCATGCTTTGCAGTGGGCTCCATTGTCACCCGGGCCGTGTTTCTGGCTGTTACGTGGACAGACAGAGCAAACGTTTTCACAGGTGGCGAGTTATATGGGCCCGTGGTGCCCGTGCTCCACCAATATTCGGGAGCGTGGGCCCGGCTCCACCAATGTTTGGGCTTATATTTTCAGAGCTGTCCCATCCATAGGACGGACCGGGGCAATCGCCCCCAGCCCCGTGCTTTGGGGGGCCCCTCGCTTCAGGGAGACGCAGGGTCCAGGGTGGCCTGGGATGGGTTGTGGGGGGCCTGGCTCACAGTGAGCAACGCAGCCCCAGCCCACCCCGCCTCTTCCCGCTCCAGATCTGACCCCCTCCCACCCCCACTGCACCCCTTGCCCCAAGTCCCCGCTCCACCTGTTTCCGGCTTCTGCCCCCTCCCCCAAGCAATGCCAGGAGCCAGCGGGGGGCGGGCTGGGGCCAGGTTGCCAGCTGCTGCTGGCACCGGGTCCCCTGCTAACCTCCCAGACCGCCCTGGACCCTGCAACCCCCTGGGGCCCGGGGCTTCCCAAAGCACAGGGCCCGGGGCGGTTGCCCCCGTCTGTCCTATGGATGGGACGGCTCTGCTTGGACCTATTCTGGGCACCACCAAAAATTATACAGACCTGGTGCCCATGAAAGTTTTGAGCATTTGGCACCTTGTGTTTCTCTCCCGCCCCCTGCTTGCCAGTGCAGCGCGCCTGGGCGACCAGCTGCTGTTTTCTCTGCCATGGCTGCTGCGCGCTTGACAAAGCTGTTTCCTGAACTCGTTCATCACGCGGACTGCACCGCTCTCCGTGGTGCTTTGACCCCCGCCAGCTCCCTCCCACGCCAGCAGCGGAGCAGGGATGCCAAAGGAAGTCCATTCTGCTGCAGTCTCCTTTGGGCCCAGCTTCCCCACAGGACCAGCCCAGCAATTTCAGGGCATGTTAGCAGCAGCGAACGCCAGGCAGATAGCCTTGCCGCCAAGCCCATTCCCACTCTTCCCCACGAGACCGATTTCACCCGAACGTCTGGGTTAGTTCTGGTACCGTTTACACTGGGGTGTTTTGATTTCACCCTGATGAATGGCTGGAAGGGCTACGCGGTGACAGCTGCAGGCTGGGGCTTGTGAAAGGACAGCCAAGAACTGAAGGCACGACACAGCAGGACAATCCAGCGTTGGGGTTAGCGAAAGGGAAGCCAGGCCAGGGCAAGCCAAAACGAGCCATGCAGCGCAAGGCCATTCGCTCGCTGTCTCACTCGTTCTCCTCTGAGAAGCCGCAGACCAGATACGCTACACGGAGGCAGACTTCAAGACCTAACAGTGAGAGGGTGCCTCCCTGGAGCTGCAACAGTGACTCACAGCGCTTTAGGTACTGACTGGCTACAGGGCTGGAGTCTCCGCAAACTCTGTTAATTCCCTACGTAAAGCTCTGATGTCCGCCCCTAGCCTAGTACTGACCTGCTTTAAACACCTCTTGTTCTCACCCACCCCATGTTCCAACCATGCCAGCGCTCCCTTCTCCTAGGTCTATTTGTCTTCACACAACACAGCAGCTGTGTTTAAGGAATGCTACATAGGCACGCAAACGTTAGGAAATGCCAGATTTACAGCTGACCCCACAACCAGAATTCTGGCCCCTTGTGTGTTCACCCTCCTGGGCACTGAATGAAGCAGGGCCTGTGGAAAAATTCGTATATGATCATGGGATTAGACACTGCCTCGTAATGCACACATGCAAGAGAGGGGTGAATTAAACTTGCACCAGCAACCTTAAAGCTGGCATTTCTTCACTTCTGAGTGCTTGACTTTGCCACATAAATAACAGCATTTTAAACGTGTGTGTCATTTCCTAGGGGTTTTTTTTTAAAGAAGTATGTAAAAATTAAACTAAAGTTCTATTATGGGCCACTGTTGATCACCCAGCTACCAGCTGGGTTTGAACCCTGAGCTTTCACTGCAGTACACACTGTTCCCGCTACAGGTCTGATGCTGGCAGCTAGCAGCAGACGAAGGCTGGTGTTCCAGAGCAGTGGGTGGGTAGCTGGGTCCAGATGCCGGGTCCAGCAGGTGGTCAGGGGAGCTCCTGCCGCAGGAGGTACTCCCTGAGGCATGGGAGTTGTGGGTGCTCCCCTCTTCTGAAAGCAGGCCTTTGCGTTGGGTGCTTAAATATGGATTTAGGAGTTCAGCTTCAAGCCCCATAGTTGAAAATCTTGGTCTAAAAAGTGCCAAATTTTCACAAGTGCAACCATGCATGACTGACAGAAGCCAGGTGTGTAACTGGGGCTTGCCCACCCACATGTGCGTCTGTGCACACACACACACACCCAGGCTGTAACACATCAGGGGCACATATGTTTAAATGAGGGGGGGGTGTGTTCACACATATGTGCATTGTTGCACACGCAGCTTTGACAGTCAGGCCCATAGCAGACAGTGCAGTGAACTTCCTCCTCCCCAAAGGTGCTGGGAACCAGAAGAACCTTGTAGAAAACCCTGATTGTCCATACACACCCGCTGAGCTGGGCCAAGACTGGAATGAGCTGCAGAAACTGCCCTCGCGCCAGACCACTTGTGCGTAAACAGAGGGGATGTCAAAGAGGCCATGTCTTAAATCTCGAGGACCCAAGCCATAGTGCTACTGGGCTACCCGTGTAACGTACGCCCTAGGAGAAGCGCCGTTCTGCGCTGGCTGAGGTTCTGTGGTGGCTCTGGGGAGCAGACCCCCTCGCATGCCTGCAGAAGTAGGGAGGGGACACGCCAAGGGCAGATGGTGAAAGCAACGTTCTTGGCTACTGCTCCAACCTGAAACTCTAGGTGCAGGGGAGGTGCCTGTAGGACTGCAGTGCTAGCTGGCAAATCTCGGTACTGAAAGGGATGCAAATGTGATGGGCCCCATCTTAGCTGGCCCAGGGACGTCCACAGCTAAAAGCATGAGCGGCTCTGGCTTGTGCTAAGAAGTCGTACTGGGGGCAGTAGCAACGGGTCTCCTTTGTGGCTTAGCACAAAGGGGCCCCGCAGTGCACCCTCCCCAGGGGATTACATACAGCCCAAGGGTCCGGAGCCAGTGGGCTGACCTGAATCTGGCCATTTCCCCCAGCCTGGCCACTGTCTTAGCTGCGCTGAGCCTCAGCCAGTTCACTCTTAGCCAACCCCTCATTGCGGCTGGGGCATGAACTCCGGCTGGTGCTGAGACCCAGGCAGAGCCCCCAGCCCACGAACGTACCAGGGAAGGGCTGGATGACGGCGGAGGAGCCTGCAGTACTCACTGGGCCAAGGGGCACTTCGCCAGAGCACCGTTCCGTGGCTGAGCGCAGCCAAGCCTGATGTGAAGCAGGGGAGGGGCAGGGGATTGCAGGGACTGGCTGGCTGTCACGCAGGGAGGGGAATTTGTGCCAAGCCAGCCAGGCAGTCGCAGGAGGGGCTCAGAGAATTGCCAACAGCTGTTTCATAGATACTAAGGTCTGAAGGGACCATTATGATCGTCTAGTCCAACCTCCTGCACAACCCAGGCCACAGAACCTCACCCACCCACTCCTGCAAAAAACCTCACACCTATGTCTGAGCTATTGAAGTCCTCAAATCGTGGTTTAAAGACTTCAAGGAGCAGAGAATCCTCCAGCAAGTGACCCGTGCCCCATGCTACCGAGGAAGGCGAAAAACCTCCAGGGCCTCTTCCAATCTGGCCTGGAGGAAAATTCCTTCCCAACCCCAAATATGGCGATCAGCGAAACCCTGAGCATATGGGCAAGATTCATCAGCCAGATATTACAGAAAATTCTTTCCTGGGTAACTCAGATCCCACCCCATCTGATATCCCACCACAGGCCATTGGGCCTATTTACCATGAATATTTAATTACCAAAACCATGTTATCCTATCATACCATCTCCTCCATAAACTTATCAAGTTTAATCTTAAAGCCAGATAGATCTTTTGCCCCCACTGCTTCCCTTGGAAGGCTATTCCAAAACTTCACACCTCTGATGGTTAGAAACCTTTGTCTAATTTCTAGTCTAAATTTCCTGGTGGCCAATTTATATCTATTTGTTCTTGTGTCCACATTGGTACTGAGCTTAAATAATTCCTCTCCCTCTCCAGTATTTATCCCTCTGATATATTTATAGAGAGCAATCATATCTCCCCTCAACCTTCTTTTAGTTAAGCTAAACAAGCCAAGCTCCTCGAGTCTCCTTTCATAAGACAAGTTTTCCATTCCTCGGATCATCTGAGTAGCCCTTCACTGTACCTGTTCCAGTTTGAATTCATCCTTCTTAAACATGGGAGACCAGAACTGCACACAGTATTCCAGGTGAGGTCTCACCAGTGCCTTGTATAACGGTACTAAAACCTCCTTATCCCTACTGGAAATACCTCTCCTGATGCATCCCAAGACCTCATTAGCTTTTTTCACAGCCATATCACATTGGCGGCTCGTAGTCATCCTATGATCAACCAATACTCCAAGGTCCTTTTCCTCCTCTGTTACTTCTAATTGATGCATCCCTAGCTTATAACTAAAATTCTTGTTATTAATCCCTAAATGCATGACCTGACACTTCTCACTATTAAATTTCATCCTATTACTATTACTCCAGTTTACAAGGTCATCCAGATCCTCCTGTAGGATATCCCGGTCCTTCTCTAAATTGGCAATACCTCCCAGCTTTGTATCATCCACAAACTTTATTAGCACACTCCCACTTTTTGTGCCGAGGTCAGTAATAAAAAGATTAAATAAGATTGGTCCCAAAACCGATCCTTGAGGAACTCCACCGGTAACCTCCCTCCAGCCTGACAGTTCACCTTTCAGTAGGACCCGTTGTAGTCTCCCCTTTAACCAATTCCTTATCCACCTTTCAATTTTCCTATTGATCCCCATCTTATCCAATTTAACTAATAATTCCCCATGTGGCACGGTATCAAATGCCTTACTGAAATCTAGGTAAATTAGATCCACTGAGTTTCCTTTGTCTAAAAAATCTGTTACTTTCTCAAAGAAGGAGATCAGGTTGGTTTGGCACGATCTACCTTTTGTAAAACCATGTTGTATTTTGTCCCATTTACCATTGACTTCAATGTCCTTAACTACTTTCTCCTTCACAATTTTTTCCAAGACCTTGCATACTACAGATGTCAAACTAACAGGCCTATAATTACCCGGATCACTTTTTTCCCCTTTCTTAAAAATAGGAACTATGTTAGCAATTCTCCAATCATACGGTACAACCCCTGAGTTTACAGATTCATTAAAAATTCTTGCTAATGGGCTTGCAATTTCATGTGCCAATTCCTTTAATATTCTTGGATGAAGATTTTCTGGGCCCTCCGATTTAGTCCCTTTAAGCTGTTTGAGTTTCTCTTCTACCTCAAATATGGTAATGTCTACCTCCATATCCTCATTCCCATTTGTCATGCTACCATTATCCCTAAGATCCTCTTTAGTCTTATTAAAGACTGAGGCAAAGTATTTGTTTAGATATTGGGCCATGCCTAGATTATCCTTGACCTCCACTCCACCCTCAGTGTTTAGCAGTCCCACTTCTTCTTTCTTTGTTTTCTTCTTATTTATATGGCTATAGAACCTTTTACTATTGGTTTTAATTCCCTTTGCAAGGTCCAACTCTACTTGACTTTTAGCCTGTCTCACTTTATCCCTACATGTTCTGACCTCCATAAGGTAGCTTTCCTTGCTGATCCCTCCCATCTTCCACACCCTGTATGCTTTCTGCTTTTTCTTAATCACCTCTCTGAGATGCTTGCTCATCCTGCTTGGTCTACAACTCCTGCCTATGATTTTTTCCCCCTTTCTTGGGATGCAGGCTTCCGATAGCTTCTGCAGCTTTGACTTGAAGTAATCCCAGGCCTCCTCTGCCTTTAGATCCACAAGTTCTTCAGTCCAATCCACTTCCCTAACTAATTTTCTTAATTTTTGAAAGTCAGCCCTTTTGAAATCAAAAACCCTAGTTGCAGATTTATTTTTATTTATCCTTCCGTTCAGTTTGAACTGAATTAGCTCATGATCACTTGAACCAAGGTTGTCCCCTACAACCATTTCTTCTATGAGGTCCTCACTACTCAGCAAAACCAAATCTAAAATGGCATCCCCTCTTGTCAGTTCAGCAACTACTTGATGAAGGAATCCATCAGCTATCGCATCTAGGAACATCTGAGCCCTATTATTATTACTAGCACTCGTCCTCCAGTCTATATCTGGGAAGTTAAAGTCTCCCATGATCACACACTTTCCATTAGTGTAAGCAGTGTCAGGATGAGCTCCACCCTGACATCTGGTGGTGAGGTGTGGCAAGTTGTGGAAAAGAACTTCAGGGGCCGATCTCATTTGCATAGGCACACCCACCCCGCCTAGAGTGAGGCCATAGCTGCCCAAATGGTCACTTTGGCTGCTGTGGGATCCCCAGTGTCTCTGTTACTGGGGCAGGAAGAATAAATTGTTATTACCCTGATTATGGGAACTGTGCTTGGAACTGTACGTGGCCTTTTGTTATGATGGAGGGATTCACCATCATCTAAGTGGCACTCGCTAGGCAAGGGTCATGGGTTCCAAAACTCTGTGAATTGAGAGAGGCTGGGGACAAGTAATAATACTTGGTGGCATGGGCCCCTTGGTGAGGGCCTTACATACTAATTGCACTTCCTCCTCTCTCCACTGTGGAATATCAGAGCTAATTTTGATTCCATTAGGAGTCTAGTTACAGGCTGCTGAGCTCACTTTGGGCTGACGGTGCACCAGCACTGAGGCTCCCCTACTAGAAGCTGAATTCACCTAACAGCTGAAATCACTGAGTGTTGTGTTGAGTAGCGGGGGAGCCTGAAGATATAGTGTGGAGCAGTTTGTGGACGGCTGGAGCGCCTTGTGGACAGGCTGGTGGAGCCGTTCATAGGACGGCGGGAGCTGCTGGTGGGACGTGGAGCAGTTCGTGGACCGGCTGGTGGAGCAGTTTGTGGGACGGCGGGAGCTGCTTGTGGGGAGCGGAGCGAAGCAGTTCGTGGGGCGGCTGGCGGAGCGGAGCGAAGGCCTATGGAGCTGTGGAGTGGTCAGCTTCAGATCATGTAAGGTGCCTCTTACCTCTCTTCCCCCCCCATCTCCACCCAGGTTGGGAGGTAAAGCTCTGCAGATAAACTTTTGAACTCTGGGGCTGCCCTGACCAGGGACAGAGACTTTTGGGTCATTGGACTTTTGGGACTTTGGGGGATTTGGGGTGGCTGGACTCAAGGACAAAAGGGAAAGGACACACCCCAGTTTGCTTGGGGTGGGTTTTTTTTTTGCTCATGGGTTGTGTTACGAATCCTGTTGGTGGTGTTTCCCCAACATAATGCCACATTGTTTCTCTCTGTTATTAAAAGGCTTTTTGCTACACTCAGACTATGTGCTTGCCAGAGGGGAAGTATTGCCTCTGGGAGGCGCCCAGCGGGGCTGGTATATATTTGTCCCAGGTCACTGGGTGGGGGCTCGAGCCGGTTTTGCATTGTGTTATTGGAATGGAACCCCTAGATATTGAACCCGGCCCTTGTTGCTGCCAACTCTGATGGGCAGAAGGGTTACATTAGTATTTACTTTATTAAAAACATTAAAGAGGGCTCTATCCATATCCAGATTAGATCCCTGCGGTCTCTAGCCCACCCCAAGCACTATCCCAGGGGAGGCTCTAATAGTTTTCTTCCCCAATGTAATTTTTGCCCAGACGGACTCAGTCTTATCCATTTCATCGCTTCTTATTTCTTTACATTCTACCTCATCCTTGATATACAGTGCTACTCCACCACCTTTACCTTTATTTCGGTCTTTCCTAAACAGCACATGCCCTTCAATACCCGTAGTCCAGTCATGACGACTGTTCCACCCTGTTTCTGTTCTCCCTAGAATATCTGGTTTCACTTCCTGCACCGGTAGGTCTAGTTCCTCCATTTCGTTACCTAGGCTCCTCGCATTAGTGTACAAACATCTTAATTTTTGCTGTTTGGCCTCGCTCACATTCTGTACCCGATTAGGCCCGGTCATTTTACTACCAGTATAACCTATTAGACTGGTATCCACACTGCCCTTCCTCCTTATATACATTCTCCTACCCACGGCTGTATCCTTTCTTACTTCGTTTTCTTCCCTCTCAAGGCTAAAATCCGGCGTGGAGATTACCTGGACATCTCCCAACCATCTCCCCCTAATTCCTAGTTTAAAGCTCTCTTAATCAGTTGTGCCAGCCTCCGTCCTAGAAGTCTATTTCCTTCCCTACTCAGATGAAGTCCATCCTGAGAGAACTGTCCTCTGTCCAGGAATGCCTCCCAGTGGCCATACATCCCAAAGCCCTCCTTATAGCACCACTGCCTAAGCCATCTGTTGATAGTCATAATCTTGTCACACCTTTGTTGCCCTTCTCTAGGAACAGGCAGAATCCCACTAAAGATCACCTGAGCCTCAATTTCCTTAAGCATCTTCCCCAGCCTAGTATAGTCTCCCTTAATACTTTCCAGTGAGAATCTAGCCGTATCATTTGTTCCCACATGAAGGATAATTAGGGGATTCTTTCCTGCTCCCTTTAGGATCCTTTTCAACCTCAGGTCCACATCCTGTATCTTAGCACCTGGAAGACTGCACACCCTCCTATTCTCTGGATCAGCTCTGGTTACAGGGCTGTCTATTCTTCCCAGTAAAGAGTCCCCAATCACATAGACCTGCCTTTTCCTAGTGACGGTGCTATTCTCCAGTCTATCCCCTGTTCCCTCTGGCTGCAAGTTCTTTCCATTCCTATTCTCCCTTGTAATCCTCTTTAACCCATCCTGTATCCTTCTGGGGCTCATATTTGGTGTAGTCTCCATTAACTCTTCCCCTTTTCCTATAGGACTAGCCGCTCTTCTCTTCTTCCTTGCCCCTCCACCTTCAGTGACTACCTGCTGAGCCCCTTCTTCATTTTCCAACTCTGCAAACCTATTCTTGAGCTCTATTTCTCCTTCACTAGCCCGTCTTTTCCTCTGCCTGGTTCTTTTAGTCACATGCTTCCACTGACCACTTTCCTCACCCAGTCTCCCCTCAGAATTCCCCAGTCCTGCTTCCATCTGCAAGTCTGAGCTTTTCCCTTCAGATACCTCATGTCTTTGCTCTATAATCTGCTCAAACCCCTTTCTAAACTCAACCAGACTTTCCACCTGCATCTCCAAACCTCGGATCTTTTCCTCCATCAGCTCGAGCAGACGGCACTTCATACAGACAAAGCTCTTACCAGGTCCCCCCTCCAGGATCATGGACATACCACAGCTTCCACATCCAGTCATCTTCATTGTGTCTTCCACGACATGGGTCACTCCCACTGCTGCCTCTGTGTCTGTCATCGCCTTCCCACCGAAATCCTGTTAATCTGGGAAACACAAACCACACCAAAACCCCACCCCCCCACAGCAAAAAGAAAACAACCCAAACAAGCACCACAAGACAAACTCCTCCTCGCACTCCCCTGTTTACAGCCCTGTTTGCTGGCCCCTATACCCCTGCAGCTGTCTGTTCTCCGGGGGGAAGCTCTCATTATGCACACACACTGTGACGGGGTCCTGGGGGTGCCACCTGGACTGTGGGACCCCTGAGCCCTCCCAACCCACCAGCCTGGGCTGTCCCTCACACAGTGCTGCCGTGTCAAGCTACAAACCTCCGGCAGGCCCTGCGCTTACACAGCCGACCACAGGCAGGGACACGAGCATTGGCACCTGGGGCTAGGGCTGTCTGCCCAGTGCCCTTTGCAGGTATGCCAGCCAATGGGCTTTCAGGTACAAGCCTGAGGGGGTGCTGGTAATCCAGGGAGAATGCGAACCTCTTACGGCAGCGTCTCCTGAGAGTGGTGCAAAGGCAAGGTCCCTCCCCAGCTTGCCCCTGAGCCTTAACATCCCATTGGACTGAGCATTAGTGAGTGACATCCTTGCCCTAATGACATCATTGGAAGTTTGGCCACTGAAGCTGGGATTTCACCCATTCGCTTTTGCCATGGAGGCAATGTCACTTCCTGGCAGCTTAGACTTACAGACAGCAGATGGGCTGTTGACACCAGGGGTGACAGGAGTCTCAGGGCGGGTGGGAGGACAATGTTTTTAAAATAATAGCTTCTGAAAAGCCACCAGTGGCCCCATCTGGACATTTCTGGAGCCACGTGTCTGTCTACTTGGCTTTGCGCAGTGTCCCTTTCCCATGCGCAAAACGGGAAAGAGGCGAATCTTTCAGCCATTGTAGTGTGAAATATGGCAGCAGGAGTGCCCAGCGGGGATGTGCATAACTCACTTGCCCTCTGGGCATGCATGCAGACTCCAGCTAGCAGTGCCGGGCACGGAAACTGGCTTTGGGGCTGAGTACATGTGCAGGTCCCTTTGCAGCATCAGTGCGCTGGCTGCATCAGATCAGCCTCTGACTTTAGGGGCAATGGGGAGTGAGGGTGGGGGAGAGACACTGGTGACGGGTTAGATCACAGAAACCCCCTGGGAACTGCCACCTGATGTGCCAAGACTGCTTCTGCTTTCCTGCCCTGTCAGCTTGGGACTCCAGCGCCCTGTCTTGTTGAGCCAGACATGCCAGTCCGCTCCAACACAGACCCAGGGTCTGAACCACGTGCCCCAAAACTGCAGACTTAACTGAAAGCAACTTAAGAAGTGTTCTTGTCTTTAACACTGAGATGCCCAACTCCCAATGGGGTCCAAACCCCAAATAAATCCATTTTACCCTGTATAAAGCTTACACAGGGGAAACTCATAAATTGTTCGCCCTCTATAACACTGATAGAGAGATATGCACAGCTGTTTGCCCCCCCCACCCCAGTATTAATACATACTCTGGGTTAATTAATAAGTAAAAAGTGCTTTTAGTAAATGCAGAAAGTAGGATTTAAGTGGTTCCAAGTAGTAACTGACAGAACAAAGTGAATTACCAAGCAGAATACAACAAAACATGCAAGTCTAAGTCTAGTACAGTAATAAAACTGAATACAGATAAAATCCTCACCCAGTAAGCTTCCTTTTACAGACTAGTCTTCTTCTAGTCTGGGTCCAGCAATCACTCACACCCCCTGTAGTTAGTGTCCTTTGTTCCAGTTTCTTTCAGGTATCCCTGGGGGTGGAGTGGCTCTCTCTTTAGCCAGCTGAAGATAAAATGGAGGGGGTCTCCCCAGGGTTTAAATAGACTTTCTCTCGTGGGTGGACAGCTCTCCCTCCCCCTGTGTAGAATCCCAGCTACAAGATGGAGTTTTGGAGTCACTTGGGCAAGTCACATGCCCCTGCATGACTCAGAACTTACAGATAGCAGCCATGGTTCACATGCTACCTTGAACGTACTCAAGTAGACTTCTTATGAGGATTGGAGCCTTCCAAGATCCATTGTTCCTTAAGTGCTTCTTGATTGGGCACTTAACTTTGCAAATTCCTCTCTAAAGAAGCTGACTAAGCTTACTTAGAAATCAAGCAAGTACACAGCCACTATTCATAACTTCAAATACAAAAATGACACCTGCATACAATTAGGAGGAATGTATTCAGTAGATCATAACCTTTACAGAGATCTGTCACATGGCCTATGTAGCAAGGAACATGTTCCCGTTATGTCAGATCTACAGTCATAGCCATATTTCCATAAAGCCTTATGGGAGGCACTGTCACAACGCTCACCAGCAGCTTTCTCACTAACCAACACAACCTGAAAAGCTGCATGAGCCTGAGTTTCCACTGCCCTGTGAGCTCTTCAGAGTTGGGCATTTTGGGAATAAAGCATGAATCCGAATTACCCAGCCACACCCACAGGGGCACGTTCCACCACCCTGCACTGTGGCGAATGGCAGCATGAGGGGGAGGGTCAGATGCTGTGGGTCAGACCCTGAGGTCTGCCAGCACTGCATAGCTGGACAGGGGGGCTAGGTGGCTTCCTCTCCGCTCCGTTGTAGGACGACTGGATGGCCAGCTATGCTGCCGGTATGCATTAGGGCGGCCCCAGGGGGTGCTCTAGAATCACAGAGTGTCGGGCCAGAAGGGGCCAGCAGGTCAGTCAGTCTGACCACCTGTATATCTTCAATGCACTGTAGCTCAAAGCAGTGGCTCTCAACCTTTCCAGATGACTGTCCCCCTTTCAGGAGTCTGATTTGTCTTGCGTACCCCCAGGTTACACCTCACTTAAAATCTATTTGCTTAAGAAATCAGACATAAAAATACAAAAGTGTCACAGCCCACTGTTACTGAAACGTGGCGGACTTTCTCACGGTTACCATGTCATTATAAAATAAATGGGTTGGAATATAAATAGTGTCCTTACGTTTCAGTGGGTAGTATGTAGAGCAGTATAAACAAATCATTGTATGAAATTTGAGTTTGCACTGACTTTGCTAGTGCTTTTTATGTAGCCTGTTGTAAAACTAGGCAAATCTGTAGATGAATTGATGTACCCCCTGGAAGACCTCTGAGTACACCCTGGGGTACGTGTCTCCCTGGTTGATAACCACTGCCTCAAAGCAGCACCCTGGAACCCCTATATTCACCACTGTGATATCTTTATATGTTCTTTACCTTGTGAGGTATCATTTAAAAAGTCTTGATCTGTTGTCCATTAATATCCTGTTGGATTGTATGTGCTGTCATTGTGTGAGGAGTTAGGAAGCTTTGCTATGTATGCACAGGTGCCGACTCTGTGGGTGCTTCGGGGCTGGAGCACCCACAGGGAAAAATTAGTGGGTGCTCTGCACCCACTGGCAGCCAAGGACCCCCCATATCCTGCGGCATCTCCTCCTCCCCTGCCCCTCAGTGCGCCGCATCCCCACTCCTCCACGTGCTTCCCCCTGGCCACCACCAAACAGCTGTTTGGCGGCATGCTGGAAAGGGGAGGCGGAGGAGCAGGAACGTAGCATGCTCAGGGGAGGAGGTGGGGCTGGGGCGTGGATTTGGGGAAGAGGTTGGAATTAGGGCAGGGCAGGGGTGGGGCCGCATGGAAGGGGTGGAGTTGGGGTTGGGGCAGAGAGGGGGGTCGAGCGCCCAGGGGAAAGCGGGGAAGTCGGTGCCTATGTATGTTTGTTACTGAAATACGTTGTGAGGTTGGGAACACCCACAGGCAGCCTTTCAGGTGCAACAACGGAGAGCCCAGACAGCATTAACGGCCCACAGTCCAGGCTCACCCCAGGGACCCCATCACAATATCACTGGCCACCAACACCACCTGCACACTACCCCCAACAATATCAATTAGCCCAGAGCCAATTAGCCCGAGGCCTTCGCCACGGCAGGGAAATGATTAGCTGAGATACACCCACATAATCCTGGTAAGTGACTGGCACCCATGTGCTGCAGAGGAAGGCACCTCCCCACCACGGTCCCTGCCAATATGAGTTTGGGGGGAAATTCCTTCCCAGCCCCACCTATGGGATCAGTTAGACCCTAAGCATGGGAGCAAGAACCAGCCAGCCAAGCACCTGGGACAGAGCAAGCTCGGGGCTGCCTCAGAGCCCTGGCCCTCCCCATCCAGTGTCCCATCTTCATTCGTGGCCATCCCAGACCCTGAAGAGGAAGGAGATTAAAGACAAACTGACCCCAGAATACCTTTGATGGGGGGAAGGAATCAGCTTCCTGACCCCTGCAGGTAGTTGGCTTGAAGCCTGAGTTTTAGGAACATAAGACGCGATCCAGAAGTGAGCCCCAAGCTGCTGAGCCCTGCCTCCACCCTCACCAGCAGCCCCATCAGACAAGCACATTCACAACTCTGTCCACCTCGCTCGTTAACGCCTACTGGGAGGCTGCTGCAGCCCCTCCCCCGTGGTCGTTAGACACCCCCTTCTCATTTCTAGCCGGAATATGTTCGTGGCCAGTTATTACATTTGTTCTTGTGCTAACATTGTCCATTAGCTTCACTAGCCCTTCACCCTCCCTGGTACTTAGCCGCTGTCAGAGGTATCCCGGCACCTCCCCATAAGCACCCCGCCTGGCTTGTTCGTATGGTCTATGCTACACGCACACCCAGGTTCTTTCCCTTTCCCCACATGTGCCCTGAACCGTCAGTTCCAGAACGTACCAGACGGGACACAGCAGCAGACTTCCGCACTGCTCCCCAGCCCCCTGAGCCCGCTTCTTATGGCCCAGTTCCTCCCAAATACAGCCTCCCAATTACTGAACCAACGGCCTCATTAGCCCAGCAACTGCACCCACCCGGCAGCGATCCCCAACAGACACAGGTTTATTAGCTTGAGAGAAGCCTGCAGCGGTCCCAGTGCTGTAGCAAAGTCAGTGACCAGGGATTTAGCCCATGCCTGTTTTTATGGCACGGTTCTATCGTGGGAATGCTGCCGTACGAGGGGGGGATTGTCACACTTCTCACTGGCAGCTAGACAGCTGGCAAAGCGAGCGCCCGCCATGGGCTCTGTGGGTCGCACTGCCGCTGTCCTGCAGGCTGTATTGTCATTTCCACCCGTGCCCCAGGGTCGGGGGGAGGTGGAAGACGCGTCCCATTGTCTCTGAGCTGAACCCTCTATTTAGCCTCTTCTTGGCACTACCCGCTGGGTCTACTCAAACCACTGCTGGCCGGGCAGAGCTGCTGGGACTGGGACCAACACACGCAGTGGAAGGCTTCGCCTTTTCTGGTCACCTGCTACCACATTATTCACATACGATTGCCCTTAAAGCTGGTGTATTGTAAGTTAATTGGTTGTGTCATTCTATCCCTGAACAAATGGCCCAATTTAATTATCTAGATAGCTCTCATACTGAAAGGAAAAAATTTCTCTGCAGGAGCTATAGAGAAATGGAAACCTTTATCTTGGAGGTCAAGCCTCCATTCCTGCCGCTGAAGCCTGTCAATGGCCTTTGAAGTTGACAGACTAATTAGAACATCAAACTGCTGTCTCTATTCATGAGGCAAAAAATTAAACAGGCCCAATTTGCATCATGACCTTCCGGATGCTCTGGTGAAGCTGCCCTTTCCCACTTAGCACCGGGGAGCCAGAGCTGGGGGAGAAGTTTAAATGTGTCAGCACAGGAAGAGACAATGGAAAATGGAAAGGTTAAAAAGGAGAGATTAGCTGGTTTTTCATAAAGAAGTCGGCCCAGAATAAGCGGGTTCAGCCTCAGGCAGCCCTTATCAGTGGCTTTGTTTTCTGTCTTCATGATGTAAATTCCACCCTCCCAGCAGCCCGGCTCAGTGGCCAGTCACTGGTTCAAATCCCACCCGGCTAGGCAAGGGCTAAAAGTGGGTCCCACTGGTGCTTACTTGAGACCTATCACAGAGGCATCCCTGGTGGGCAGGGCCTGACGGGCTCTCCCCACACTGGGGCCAAGGATTGATTAGCCCATCATTTGACAATATGCGGCTACACATTTTCACCTCTAGAGGGTGGTTGCTCCTGGCCATGGCTAAGGCATATCAGTGGGGAAAAGGCCATGCGTGCTCTTTACTGTGAAAAAGAGAAGAATTCTCTAGGGCTGCCAATCTCCGCATTTCACACCTCAGAACCTTCCCTAATGCCCTGTTCCTGCCCAGCAGAGCAGCTAGAAGCCCACCAAAGGCAGCCCAGCTGCTTGCTCTGCTTCTTTGGTGATGGTTGTGTCGGACTGTTCGTGCTGTGGCGAACACCATACTGGGACCAGCATCCTGCTCCTGGCCACACAATCTAGGGAGAGCAACTCCACCCTCCTCTCTCAGGCCCCCAGCAATACCTTCCCTCCTTTTCCTTCCTATGTTTAAGCTCAGTAGCAGGTGTTTTACTTAAAGCCCCAGCTCCCAGAGGCCTGTGATTAGGTGAGAATTGCAATGTTCATTTATTTTTAAAAAGTGTCTAGCTCTTGTGTTTGTGGAGCAAAGCTGGACAATGTCACCCCCCCCCCAAGGCTCACAAACCAGAAGGCAAAGAAACAGCATCCACAACGTAGATTTTAAAATCTCATGAATTTAAAGTAAAGCTCATTATTTTGATGCCTGACTCGGATGCTTGGGGTCAGCAGTTCTCCAAAACTCACTGTTCCTAATGTAACAGGCATCAAACTGCAGCGTTCTGTTAACTGAGTGAACGCTTGGCCAGCTCCATCACCTGTAGCAATGAAAATATTTAGCAAGGTGGCCTGTGTTTTGCTGCTCTAACCAGTCCAGGCAGGTCCCCTTTAGCTGCCTGAAGTGACCCAGCTCCCAGAAAAGCTGGGCAGAGTCACCCACAGCCCATTCGGAGCATCACAGATGACATAACATTCTCCATGAACATGGCCACTCAGAGCGTCCTACTGACAGGCAGGTAATTATGAAGGGCATAACAGTGCATTTGTCGTACTGGGGCTGCACACTAGGGTAAGGGCAGACCTAGTGTGAGTTATGCTGTGCGGGGCTAAGTGTGTACACGCTGTCCGCAGGGCAGTGACACTGCGCTGAAGTGTGGGACCAAATACGCAGCAGGTAAAAGGAATGGATGAATGGATGAGTCTGAATAGCCAGGTAGACTGGATTTTAGCAGATCGTTCCATCCTGAGTGGCAAACCACCCCTGCTAGAGTAAGGCACCCTCTCGTGACACTGCATGGCTGTTTTCCCAGGGGCAGGCCACCTCACTGCTCAGTGCCTCAGTTTCCCCATCTGTAAAATGGGGATAATGATACTGACCTTCCTTTGCAACTTGTTTTGAGAGATGGGGATGAAAAGTGCTCTAGGAGAGTCGAGGACTAGCTTCTGACCATGTTTGCTCATGATTCAGAGATTCCAAGGCCAAAGGGGACCATTGCGATCATGTAGCCTGACCCCCTGCCAGAGACCTGCCCCACACATCCCGGTCTGAACTGGAGCATGTCTTTTAGAAACACATCTCACCTTGATTTATTAATTACCACAAAACTGCACATCCAGGATTAGATATGGAGCCACTAGATCCGGATTAACAGCAGACCAACTCCGGTTTGTATAGTTTGTTAGGCAAATCAGTCTCCCCGTGTCCCACTGAGAAGCTAGGACACAGACACTGAGGTGGGCACCTCGCTGGATCCCTTTACCGCTGGTGACAACAAGCCCGTGACTAGCAATTGTCAATCCCCGGCAATGTACATTTGTCTGTTTTAATCTATGGAGGCAATGTTGTTTCCTGCTTCCCCTGGCCTGGAGCAGAGAGGGAGCTGCCCAGCAGCCAGGAAGACGATAAAACAGAGCAGTCCTTGCTCCTTGGCCAGCTGCCTTGCCCCCTGGAGCAGGGCTCTTTTCTCAGCTATGTCCCAGCTATAGGCAGGAACTAGCATCGCTTTATGGCCAGTCCAGCTCAGGTTTCCTTTTTCTAGGGCTCTTTATAGGCCAATTCTTTCACGTTGTATTTTAGGAATTTTCCTGGGCATGGCATTAGCTGAGGGTTTGGGGGGGTGGGGCGTGGCAGGGTCTTTGTATGTCCAGCTCAGTACTGGGGTGTAAGGAAAGAATCTCAAGCAGGGTCTGAGGCCATGTCTACACTACAAACTTTGGTCAACACATTCCGTCGGCATACAGCCGCCGCAGTTAGCACAGCGCTTGTGCGGGTGCGAACTTGGCAGCTTGGGACGGCGGAGCACGTACTCGCCAGGAGTGCTTGTGTCGATGCGGAGTGCAGGGCACCATGGGTAGGTACCCCAGTGTGCCACCCGCCACCGTTCAGCACACTGGCTTTGGGGACGTTTTGACAATGCATGGCGGGGCCAAAACGAGCCACGCAGGGGGGACTGGGAGCATGGGGTCACCTTGCCAGTGTCCAACCGTCTCCATCCCCTAAAGTTAGTTGTCTCCCATCATCTGTGCACCTTTTTTCAAAATCCCACAAACCTGCCTGGCCCTCCCAGCTGTCTGCCACCTTGGACAGATGCATGGGGCCTGCCCAGCTCTGCACTGCTCTCATAAGTGAAGATTTGGTCACCGGTGTTTCTAGTCAAAGTCGGGGACAGGTCACAGGCAGGAAACAAAAATTCATGGACGCTCGTGACCTCTCCCCGGCTTTGACTAAAAATACCCTGGGGAGGACAAACAGCTGCCCAGGTTTGCAGCTGCTCCAGCCCCAAGAGGGCGGACTCTGCCCCCAGCCACTGCTCCGGCGGCCCTGGGACTGTTCCCGCAGCCGCTGCTCTGCTGCCCCGGGGCTGGCACTGGTCAGCAGTTCCGGCACACTCTCCACTGCTCCGGGGCTGCCGGAGAGCAGCCCTGGGGCTAATTGCGGCCACTGTTCTGGCCGCTGCTGCTCCAGCAGTCCCAGGGCTGACTCCTGCTCCAGCCCTGCCCCAGAAGAAGTCACAGAGGTCCTGGGAAGTCACGGGATCCATGACCTCTGTGACAGAATCATATCCTTAGGCATAAGTGTTGCAAGCACAGGACACATGATCCTCTGGTATTTGCAGAACTGCACGCATCACTAATTCAGTGGGAACATGGTGATTTCGTGGAGGACAGCTTGCTGAGTGGCATAGCAAGAACCATCCAAGGCATTCACAGAGCATGTGCAGATGATGGAGCGCCTCTTCTGGGCCTGAGAAACAAGCACGGACTGGTGGGATCACATCATCATGCAAGTACGGGATAGTGACCAGTGGCTGCAGACCTTCTGGATGCACAAGGACACCTTCCTGGCTCTGTGTGCCAAGCTTCTTCCAGCCCTCCAGCCCAGGCGCACGGGAACGCAAGCTGCGCTGACAGTGCGGAAGCGAGTGGTGATTGCACTGTGGACACTTACCATGCCAGGTTGCTCCCAGTCACTGAGAAATCATTCAGCAGCCATCTTAATTTGTAAGTGGGAGTCGCACTCAGGGGCCTGCTGTGTGAATGGGGTCACCAGTGCGAAACGTTTGAAAACCACAGTCATAGTGGATGGATCTGCATCAGCGAGGGGCTCGCACTGCAGGGGAGCAGCAGGCAGGACGCTTATCCCTATTTTGACACGGGACCACTTTGCGAGAGAGCGGCTGCAGAAGGGGCGTGATACTCATGCTTTTAAGAACATAGGACTGTTCAGAAAGCTACAAGCAGGGACTTTCTTTCCCAACTGACGGATTACGATTGCGGATGTTGAAATACCAGTAGTGACTCTGGGGGACCCAGCCTACCCCTTGCTCTCCAGCTCAACAAATGTACACCGGCCACCTCGACAGCACCGAGGAATTATGATTTACCTACCAGCTCAGCAGGTGCAGAATGACAGGCGAATGTGCTTTTGGTAGACTGAAAAGGTGCTGACATTGTTTATTCACAAGGTTGGATCTATATGAGAAAAATTATAGAACCATAGGGTTAGAAGGGACCGCAAGGGTCATCGAGCCTAACCCCCTGCCGAGATGCAGGATTTGTTGGGTCTAATTTACCATCCAAGACAGATGGCTCCAGCCTCCTTTTGCAAAACTCCAGGGAAGGAGCTTCCACAACCTACCTAGGTGTCTTTCCATTGTCCTACTGTTCTTACAATTAGGACGTTTTTCCTAAGATTTCATCAAAATCTGTTTTGCTGTAGTTTGAACCCATTGCCTCTTGTCCTGCCCTCTGTGGCAAAAGAGAACAACTTTTCTCCATCTTTTTTATGGCAGCCTTTCAAGTATCTGAAGACTATGATCATGTCCCCCCTTCTCTCCTCTTTTCCAAACTAAACATACCCAGTTCCTTCAGCCTTTGCTCATATGGCTTGTGTTCCAACCCTTCTATCATCTTTGTTGCTTGCCTCTGGATCCTTTGCAGCGTCTCTACATCCTTTCTCTACATTGGTGACCAAAACTGGAATCAGTACTCCAGTGGAGGCCTAACCAGCACCAAGTAGAGTGGTTACTATCACGTCCTGTGACTTGCACGCTAGGCCTATGTTAACGCAACCTAAAACAGCATTTGCTTTTCTTGTAGCAGCATCACATTGCTGACTCATGTCGAGGTTGTGATCCACCACCACTCTCAGATACTTCTCAGCAGTGCTGCTGCCAAGCCAGTTACTCCCCATTCTGTATTTGTACTTAGGGTTTTTCTTCCCTTAGAGTAGCTGTAACCGTGCCTCGGTGGGTCACAACTGAGGATGCCAAATTCAGGACAAACTGCTGAGAAATAGGGCGGACACACCCAAGACTGGTAGCTAAACCCCCATAGGATATACCAGACCAGCAAACCAGTAAACTTCTGTTTCACCACACTGGCTAAGAAGAAGTCATAGAAGCAGTTTCCTTGGGCATTCCAGTTCTTGTATCACGACCATAAACACTAGATTTAGAGATAAGTGGTTCTTTACAACCAGTTTCATCAAATAAAAAGTTCTTCTGATCCCAAAGGCCAGCCACACACCCAGGTCAATATGACTCAGATCTTACCCAGAAATCACGCTGATGCCAATCCTTTAGTGTCTAAAATCTAAAGGTTTATTCATAAAAAGAAAGAATCATAAGAGATTATGGTTGGAAGAGACCTCAGGAGGTCATCTAGTCCAACCCCCTGCTCAAAGCAGGATCAATCCCCATCTAAATCATCCCAGCCAGGGCTTTGTCAAGCCTGACCTTAAAAACCTCTAAGGATGGAGATTCCACCACCTCCCTAGGGAACCCATTCCAGTGCTTCACCACCCTCCTAGGGATATAGTTTTTCCTAATATCCAACCTAGACCTCCCGCACTGCAACTTGAGACCATTACTCCTCGTTCTGTCATCTGCCACCACTCAGAACAGCCAAGCTCCATCCTCTTTGGAACCCCCCTTCAGGTAGTTGAAGGCTGCTATCAAATCCCCCCTCACTCTTCTCTTCTGCAGACTAAATAAGCACAGTTTCCTCAGCCTCTCCTCGTAAATCATGTGCCCCAGCTCCCTAATCATTTTTGTTGCCCTCTGCTGGACACTCTCCAGTTTGTCCACATCCTTTCTGTAGTGGGAGGGCCCAAAACTGGACACAGTACTCCAGATGTGGGGTTACCAGTGCTGAATAGAGGGGAATAATCACTTCCCTCGATCAGCTGGCAATGCTCCTACTAATGCAGCCAAATATGCCCTTAGCCTTCTTGGCAATAAGGGCACACTGCTGACTCATATCCAGCTTCTCGTCCACTGTAATCCTCAGGTCCATCTATGCAGAACTGCTGCTTTGCCAGTCGATCCCCAGCCTGTAGCAGGGCATGGGATTCTTCCGTCCTAAGTGCAGGACTCTGCACTTGTCCTTGCTGAACCTCCTCAGATTTCTTTTAGCCCAATCCTCTAATTTGTCTAGGTGACTCTGGACCCTATCCCTACCCTCCAGCATATCTACCTCTCCCCCCAGCTTAGTGTCATCCGTGAACATGCTGAGGGTGCAATCCATGCCATCCTCCAGATCTTTAATGAAAATGTTAAACAAAACAAAAAGAAAGAAAGGTGAGAGTGAAGATTGGTTAAAGGAATCAAATCCATACAATAATTGCAAAGTTCTTGGTTCAGGCTTATAGCAGTGATGGAATAAATTGCTGGTTTAAGTCAAGTCTCTGGCTGCTTCCAAATCATTGTAAGGTCTTCAGTCCATTGGTTAGAATGCGCCCATTATTATAAATTCATAGTCCAGAGGCTTGGGCAGGAAAGAGACTGACGCAGGATAGAGGCCGGAGCATGATAGAGGCAAATGGAGGGTTTCCAGGGCCTTTTATATCTTCTGCCATGTGGAGGGAAACCCTTTGTTCTCACTGTGGAAAAGTACAGTAAGAAGACGGTGGTTGAAGTCACATGGAAAAGTCACATGTCCATGCATGAAGGTTTGGACACAGGAGAAGCTGTTACATACACCTCAAACAGCAGGTTTGCAGGACAGTCCATTGTCAGTGTTTCTTGATGAGCTACTCAATTTGAATAGTCCCTCCCAGACATGCTGTCTAACTATTGTGGGCATTACCCCAGGAGCAAACATTTGAAATTCACGTATAGAGCCAATACTCATAACTTCAAATACAAACATGATGCATGCGTACAAATAGCGTAACCACATTCAGCGACTCATAACCTTTCCATAGACACTTTACTTGCCAACCTTTTGTACAATATTTGTCGCAAATATACATCAGTGGTTGCAACAATGATCTATATGGTCATATTTTAATCAGATAACGTCACAGTAGCACCTTACATGTGTCTTTGTTGAATTTCATTCTGTCGTCTATAGCCCAGGTCCAAGCGCACCCAGCCTCCCCAAATGTAGGAGTCACCGCCACCCATGGGTCCCCCATCCTCTAAGAATGGCCTACACTTTTTGTTCCTAGATGGATACATTTACATATAAAACCTCTCTCCCAATCCTTGTGTCCTCTGCAACTTTTATCACTGATTATTTCATTTTTTGTTCCAGGTCATTGATTACAAATGTTAAGTAGTGTAGAGACAATAACTGATCCTGGCTGGATCCAATAGAAACACACCCACTTGGTGATGATTCCCCAGTTACAATTACATTTTGAGACTTGTCACTTAGCCAGTTTTGAACCCATTCAATGGGTGACATGTTCATTTTGTTTCATTCTAGCTTTTTAACCAAAATGTGGGTGGTACCAAGTCAACAACTTACAGGAGTCTAAGTATATTACATCAACACTGTTACCCTTACCAAACTTGTCACCGAATAAAAAAAAGATGTCAAGTTAGTTTGGATATATTTTCCATAAACCCATATTGATTGGCCTCAATTACATTACTCTCTTGTAATTCTTTACTGAGTCCCATATTGGTCACTCCATTATTTTGCCCAGAATTGATGTCAGGCATATAATTACCTGGGTCTTCCCGTTGTATTAATATCCAAAATATTGACACATCAGCTGCTTTCTTCCAAGCCTCTGGACCTTCCCATGCATCCCCGAGTTAGAGAAAATCAACACTAATGGGCCAGTGAGTTTTTCATCCAGCTCTTTTTACATTCTTGGATGCAACAATGATTACAGAGATTTTTGTTAAACTGGGGCTTTGCCCCCACCCCACTCGCTTCAGCCCTTTTCTTCATGTGTTCCTCACCATGTGGTCAATTCCTAATCTGACTTTTCAGCATCCCAGATCATTCCCCCCTAACTGGTTTTAATCAAACATGATATTCCTTTGTATTAATTGTCAGTTGTTGCAGTATGCTCAGAGCGGAGCAGCCTTGCTCAATATGCTCCCAGTCCAGAAGTCAGACAAAGAAGACAGGCTGCACTGGAGGCATCCTACAGGAGGTAGCGGTTTGGCAGGGATGTTAAATGTTTCTTTTCACTGTGGCAAAAGTGACTCACTAAGAGAAGGTGGGGGATTGGCCAGGGAGCTCCAAGCATAGGAGGCAGCCGGGGAGGAGGCAGAAATGGGAAGAGATGAATGGCGCCACTGTGGGATCCGCGGTACAGGGCGGGTGTGTCATTGTTTCACTTCCTAGAGATGCGTACAAGAGGCCTCAACATAATGCAGTGCACTGCACAACGGTGGGAGGAGCAGTGAGCCGGGGGAGAGGGAAGGGTTTGATTCTAATGGAAATATGGAGAAAGGTGAAACCTACAGATATTTGGTGGGCAAAGCAAGGGGATTTTGACGTCACTCAGCTGTGTTTTTCACATCTCTCTCACGGGGAACATTTCTCGTTAAATGTTTTTAAATGGACACCTTGGCCACATCCCCATCTGGTGAAATCGGATAAATGCAGACACTGATATAACAGGGACCACAGAGACTTAGTGGAACTATGATAATCAATGGGACATGGTAATATGAGGGTACAAAATACACAGAACTGACCAAGTAGGTCAGGCTAGTGCGGGAGTAGCACCGTATGTGAAAGAACGCAGAGAGCCAAATGTAATAACAATCTTAAATAAACCAAACTGGACCACAGAATCGCTAAGGGGAAAAAAATCCATGCTTGAGTATAGCCATAGGAACATACTAGTGACCACTGACCAGGATGGAGTTTAGAGGCTTCAAAAACAGAAAAACCCAGTAATGGAGGATAGGTCCATGGATAGGTTTCATGGAGGATAGGTCCATCAATGGCTATTAGCCAGGAAGGGCAGGGACGGTGTCCCTAGCCCCTGTTTGCCAGAAGATGGGAACGAGCAACAGGGAATGGATCACTTGATGATTACCTGTCTGTTCATTCCCTCTGGGGCACCTGGCACTGGCCACTGTCGGAAGACAGGATACTGGGCTAGATGGACCTTTGGTCTGACCCAGTTTGGCCGTTCTTATGTAATAATGGGGAATTTCAACTATCTCCGTATTGAGTGGGTACATGTCACCTCAGGACGGGAAGCAGAGATTATATTAACGATTCCTTCTTGGAGCAGCTGGTCCTGGAACCCAGAAGGGGAGAGGCAATTCTTGATTTAGTCCTAAGTGTTGCACAGGATCTGGTCCAAGAGGCGAACCCCTTGGTAATAGCACCCACATTTAAATTTAACATTCTTGTAGAGGGGAAATACCAAAAAAGCTCAACACAGTAGCATTTAACTTCAGAAAAGGGAACTTCACAAAAATGAAAAAAAAAAAAAAAAAGCTAGTTAAATGGAAATTAAAAGGAACAATCACAAATGAGAAATGGCTGCAAGCTGCACGGAAACTTTTTAAAAAATACCATAATAGAGGCGCAAACTAAAAGTAAATGCCAAAAGAAACAAACAAACAAAACAAAAAAAAACCCAACAGTGAGACGACCAAATAAATAAATAGATAAAAATGCCACCGTCACGCAACAGAGACAGAGCAGTTAGAAACAGATAGAGATCTCTCAAACCCTGGAAGTCAAATCCTAGTGAGGAAAGTAGAAAAAGCATGAATTCTGGAAAGCCAAATGTAAATGTAGAATTAGCCAGGCCAAAAAAGAATTTGAAGAGCAACTAACAAAAGACACAAAAACTAAATGAGGATTTAGTGGGGGATTGGTCCTGCGCTGAGCAGGGGGTTGGACTAGATGACCGCCTGGGGTCCCTTCCAACCCTGAGATTCTATGATTCTAAACAGCAAAAAAAGTTAAGTACATTAGAAGCAGGAAACCTGCCAAAGAAATCAGAGGGGCCACTGGATGATTAAGGTCCTAAATGAGCATTCAAGGAAGACGAGGCCATTGTGGAGAGCTAAATGAATTCTTTGCATCAGACTTCACAGCTGAAATGTGAAGGAGATTCCCACACCTGAGCCAATCTTTTTAGGTGACAAATCTGAGGACCAGTCCCAGACTGAGGTTTTAATAGACGAGGTTTTGGAACAAAGAGATAAATGAAACAGCAATCAGTCACCAGGACCAGATGCCATTCACCCAAGGGCTCTGGAGGAACTCAAATCTGAAATTGCAGAAATACTAACTGTGGTACATAACCTAGCTCTTAAATCAGCCTCTGTACGAGATGACTGGAGGAAAGCAAGTGTATTGCCGATTTTTAAAAAAGGCTCCAGAGGTGATCCTGGCAAATACAGGCCAGTAAGTCTGACTTCTTTATCAGGCAAACTGACTGAAGCTATAATAAAGAACAAAATTATCAGACACATGTCACTAAACGCTCTTTAGCAAAGTAAGCTGTCATGGGATAAGAGGGAAGATCCTCTCATGGATCAGTAACTAGTTAAAAGATAGGAAACAAAAGTTAGGAATAAATAATCACTTTTCTCAGTGGAGAGAGGTAAATAGCTCGCTCCCCCCGGGAGTCTGTACAGGGACCAGTGCTGTTCGACATATCCATAAATGATCTGGAAAAGGGGGTAAACAGTGAGGTGGCAAAGTTTGCAGGTGATACAAAATTACTTAGTATAGTTAAGTCCAAAGCTGACTCTGAAGAGTTACAAAGGGATCTCCCAAAACTGAATGGTTGGGCAACAAAATGGCAGATGAAATTCAATGTTGATAAATGCAAAGTAATGCACATTGGAAAACATAATCCCAACTATCCATATAAAATGATGGGGTCTAAATTAGCTGTTACCACTCAAAAAAGATCTTGGAGTCACAGTAGATAGTTCTCTGAAAACATCCACTCAATGTGCAGCAGCAGTCAAAAAAGGGAACAGAATGGTGGGAACCATTCGGAGAGGGATAAATAATAAGAAAGAAAATATCACATTGCTACTATCTAAATCCATAGTCTGCCCATACCTTGAATACTGCATTCAGTTCTGGTTGCCCCATCTCAAAAAAGCTATATTAGAATTAGAAAAATTACACAGAAGAACAACAAAAATGATGAGGAGTATAGAACAGGTTCCATATAAGGAGAGATTAAAGTGTGTCTGTTCAGTTTAGAACAGAGACGACTAAAGGGGGGTTATGAGAGAATTTAAAATCATAACTGGTGTGGAGACAGTGAATAAGGAAGTTTCAGAGTAGCAGCCATGTTAGTTTGTATCCACAAAAAGAAAAGGAGGACTTGTGGCACCTTAGAGACTAATAAATTTATTTGAGCATAAGCTTTCGTGAGCTACAGCTAGAAAGCTCATGCTCAAATAAATTTGTTAGTCTCTAAGGTGCCACAAGTCCTCCTTTTCCTTTTGTGAATCAGGAAGTGTGATTCACCCTTTCATATAACACAAAAACCAGGGATCAACCAATGAAATTAATAGGTAGAAGGTTTAAAACAAACTAAGGACACATTTCTTCACACTACGCCCAGTAAATCTGTGGAACTTGTTGCCAGGGGATGTTGTGAAGACCAAAAATATAACTGGGTTAAAAAAAGAACTAGATCAGTTCATGGAAGATAGGTCTACCAATGGCTGTTAGCCAAGGTGGTCATGGATGCAACCCCATGCTCTGGGTTTCCCTAAACTTCTGATAGCCAGAAGCTGGGACTGGTCCACAGGGAATGGCTCACTGGATCATTGCCCTGTTCTTTGCATTGCCTCTGAAGCATCTCTCACTGTCCACTGTTGGGAGACAGGATCTTGGGCTACTTGGACCATTGGTCTGACCCAGTCTGGCCATTCGTACATTGTAAATCACTTCAGCTCCACTGAAGCCAATGTACAGCAGCTGAGGAAGTGTTTCCTTTGTCTCACTTCTAGAGCTGGCTCTGGAGCTCCGACTGAGCAGACTCATCAGCTTTTCAAACCAAGGAATTCCAGGTGCAGGAGCACCAGCCAAAGTGTGTCTGCAGCCAAAGGAAATCTGCTCTTCCCCCTTCTCTGCTGCCTTTGAGAGGAAGTGTCACCCTTTTCACAGCCTCACAGCCACCCTGCAATAAACTCTCATCAAAAAGCCAACTGTTTGAAGACACTTGGGTGGTAGCACAGGAGGGAGGGACAAAGTCAGTCAGGGGCCTGAATGAATGATACACCAAACATTTGTATCAGCATCTTTAGACTTCTCTGATGCTATGGGTGGAATGATGTCTTGCAGAACAATTAACATGTGTGGGCTAAGAACTGAACTGTTTAGTCAACAGAGCCCTTTGAAAGTCCAGTCTAGAGGCATCTTTGCTTTCAGGGTTTCTCCTATGCAGTAGTCAGCTGGCATCAGTAACATACTGGTATGTATGGAGTGCACCCTGACTTAGGAGGAGTGGATCTGTCCATCCATAAGGAAATCATATTATCATCATTGAATGCACATGCTGATGAGAACATGGCAGGAGGGAGCTGACGCAAGGGAAGCTGTGAAGAGTGTTGACATTCCTAATGCACTCCCCTCTGAGTGTGGCAGAGTGTTTTAGCAGGTGTCCTCCAAAAGCTACTCATTTATTAATCTTCTGAGGCTTCCCCAGTGGACTGTTTGTGCACTGGCAACATTTGTCATCAGCTCCTCTTATCTACAACCATTAAACAGACACGGTGGCTGAATCTTTGTTTCCAGGCATGGAAACATATTTAATATGCAACAAAGTCTGTGAACTTTCATGAAAAATAAAACAAAGGCAATACCCTGAAATGACGCTAATGAAGGTGCTCTCTCATCACACCAACGCTGCCTCAGTCACATGCTCCACCACACAACTGGGGTCTATTAAATAGTGAGGGTATGCAGTCAGTCTGGGGCACTGGGCGTTTGGGTAATTGACTTGATTATTGGATATTGTTGAGGGGGTGAGACTGACAGAATGCTTTACAAGGCATGACGCTGCAGGTGCTATTTAAGTAATGCCCAGCCCTTTGGATTGGTGCCTTTTTGTTCTGAGAATCAACCAATCAGCACTAATAAAATAAAATAATAATAATAAGTGGCCACAAAAGGGAGGGAGAGTGACTCGTAGATTGATTCCTCCAGATTCTTACGGTGTTAAAATTACAAGAGTCTAAGGTCTGAACTGTCCTTAACCCTCTTAGCGGAACCTGGTGTCTATAAAAATTGCATGCAGAAAGCCACATCAGTGCACTGTTACAGGGTCATACGCTCTAGGAGACTTATATTTCTGCTCCCCTAGGCCTTTTTAAATCCTAACTCAGAAAAGTCACTGAACCTACCCAGAGTTTTGTAATAGACTTTTAACATAGGGCAGCTGTTTATTGGGTTATTTATTGTTACTTTGTAAAACGGTTTGATGTTTGAAGACCGCATAAACAGAATAAAAAATGGAAATAAAGATGGGGATAATGTGAATGTGCACGGAAGAAAATGGGGTCCATTACACATTTCCAGGGGTTCATTTGCAGTGTGTAGAGACAAAGTGAAGCTGATGGGGTTTTGGAAGCATTGCAAACCAATTACTCTCCAGTTGAGGCAGCTGTGACAGATATGGGCAACACCCGTGTTTTGTTGCACATCACACCATCATTCACAGATTACCATGTTTTATTATGAAATCTGCTTTAAGGATATTTCCTCACTATGTAAATTAAACGAACAAGTTTCAAAAAGGAGAGAGAGAGCTGCAATTCTCTCACGTGTAGCTATAAGGCCCTCACGTGGGTCAGCAGCAGAGCACGAATCCTGGACCCCTCAAAAGCCAAACCTTTATTACTCCAGTTACAGCAATAACCACTATGTTCTCTGAGGAGCAGCCACGAGCGAGGGGTGTCACACACACTGTGCCAGGGGATTACACAACCGTTTTCTAGACAGGAGCAGAATTCTGGGACTCCTGGGTTCTATTCCTGGCTGGACGGGTGAGTGGAGGGGAGGAGGGTCTGGTGGCTGGGGAGTGGGGACAGAGTCAGGAATGCTGTTTTGTGCCTTGTCTTTGGAAGTGGAGTGTGGTAATAACAGTTATCACATACATAGTCAAGCGTGTAGCTGTGGCAGGTTTTTCCTGAGAGGCCATGTGGCTGAAAGTGGGGTCTGCCCTATTAGAGTGCCGGGTTCTAGTCCCAGCCCTCCCAGAAATGGCCTTGTGCAATTTCTTAGTTGACTTATTTGCCAAATTGCATGATTGAGTCTTCCCTCACACCTTGCGGTGCAAGTCCCTGCTCAGTAAGAAGGGCTGGGAGATGTATACACCTTGGAAGAACAGTGAGTGGAAGGTGTATGGTTTTAACTCCTGGTCTCCCAGCTCTGTGCCCTCTCCCCAGACGAAAGGATATTTTGATGGGGCTCTTGCCCTTCCTCTCTCTTTTGGGAGCTTGGTTCAGCTGAAATATGGCACACGAGAGCTTTGCTTGCCATATGAAAGTGAGGCTGCCCCAGCCAAGACAACCACCTCTTGGTTCCTTTGTGTCCACTGAGACTGAAGTCACAATCTGTTTCTAGGGCAGATATTAACCCTGCCCCCACCTTTCATGGCCTGCACCCCCTCTGACTGCCATCACATGAAACACCCAGGAAATTCCATACACAAACCTTTGGTTAAAGGGGTACAAGCTGGTTAGTGGGACATCCCCTTCACAACTCCTGGAAAGCAAGGACCCCTCCTCACTGTACCCCACTGCTCTCACAGCACGCCCCCCCCCGACAGAGCTAGACTGATGAGGATATTCCTCACCCTGTGTGGTTTTCTCCCTCTCAGGGCCCAAGCAGTGGCTGTCCAAGGTGACATTATGCCAGTGTTACTGCTATGCACTAATGTACCATCTGACCAAGCCGCTTTCTTTCTGTTTGTCACTCCTCTTGGCTCAGCTTGTCATGTCAGGCTTTGGATCCAGCCCTTTCTGCCTGCTCAGCAAGGCAAGCCCGGAATGGACGTGTCCGTAAAGCACGGTACTGTCAAGCCACTGGGCATGCCCAGGCCAGCGTGGGCTTCTAAGGCCGGGTGTTGTCTCTGCCTGCTGAGGGCATCTCGAGCTCCAGTACCATCAACTGGGCAAGAACCCACTGCTCCCAGACACGGCACTCATAGCCATAAACACGAGGAGTTGGGGAGTGGAGATCTCTGGTCAACGTTAAACAGGAGATCTGCTGTGCTTACAGGGGCCAGTGTGAGAGCTGGCCAGGGCTATTTCTATACACGTTCAGAGTTTATCGGAATTTGAAGAGTCCAGGCATGGGGTCCTTTGACACTGCAGGCATTTTAGTCACGCACACTGCTAGTTCAGCCAAATAAACAGACCTTTGGGAGTAATTCACTGGAGAGTCCCTTACATTTTAATTGCAGGCCTTTTGCGCTTGTTTGACCTGCTAGTGAGTTTGATGAAGATTTGGATTTTCTGGAGTAGAAAGACCAACTGAAAAACCAATTATTTCCACTCGGCCAGGGGTCATGGTATGTCCCATGGCATTAGGACTCATGGTCGGTAGCATGAGTGCTCTCCTCCCTGAAAGTAGTGGGACAAGTCTTGGGGAAAGACACAGCTTAACACTAAAATATGTTGATAAGCACTCCGAAAACCCAGCCCCCATGTGTCCCCAGAACTGGCTGGAGCATTTCTGGGTCAGCAGAGCCTTTTCACTTATCCCTCTACACCTGTAACCAGGTCCTGGCCTCCAGGCTCACACCACTGGCAAACAGAAGGCGAGTTAGGGGTTTCTCTGAGCGACGTTCCAAGTGTAATAGACTCATTTACACAGTGTGCTGAGTGGGATCTGTACATCCCACCACCTGGCCCCTAAACCTATTACTGAGCTGGGATCCAGGGTCTGGTCCTGGGGTGTCAGCACACTAGCCTAGGTACTGCCCCGACACCCTTTCTTAAGGCCTATTGCTCCCGTGACACCCATGGGAAAGTACCGGGCTAACAGGTAAGCAGGGGTTAGTGAATCACTACAGCATCCTGGTGACTTATCAATAACTAGCGACACCCCGTGCCGCTGTTCTGGCCTCCTTGAACCAGGAGTCTCGCTGGTGGTTCAGCCCAGGAGACCCCTCCTCTTCAGGCAGCAGTCAGTCATGGAGCTTGTCTGACCCCACTGCCATGAACTGGTTGGTCTTCCATGTCCTCCACAACATGGAGGGACCCACGGCTGTGATGTTCTTGGACCCACAGGTCTGTGCCAGGTAGCAAAATGGGAGAAAGTGGATAATCCCTGTCCTTCAGGCAAAATCAGAGAGAGGCTTCCAAGCCCTCTCAGCCGGTACCATCACCGACTTTCCCCAGGGCAGTCAAGGAAAAGGAAATGTGTTACCGAAGGTGAACTGGCCTGGCATTCACCTTCACATTTCAGACGTGCTCATGATCACAGCTGAGGTCTCACCAGCAGTCTGTCTTTACCATATCTGTAGTCAGTCACATGGTCAGCATCTTGTCATGTGTTTTCATTCCTGTCTTCTCTCACTAATGCCGTTGTCTGGAGATCACTGTTGTCATATGGAGTTGCAGATGCAAAGGCACGTGTTTGAGCAATTATGTCAGCACCATTTACAGTTTTGTTTTCTTCTGGAGGACAGGTGCCCCTCTTATTAGTGCAGCTTCTCTCAAGAGGTTTCTTGGGTAAAGACGTGGGTAGAGCTACCTTACAGGGTTTCCAAGGGATTCTTGCTTTGGCATCACTTCCGCAGAACGGCCGCTGTGATAGCACAAACGGCTGTAAAATACCCCTCGGATCGCTGATTGTTACCTGTGATTTCTTCAAAATAGCAATAACCCTTTCCTTTTCTTTTTTAACATAACTCCCTCGGTCTTGAAGGGCTCTTCCAACAGAACTTGAACAGGCTTTTCTTGAATAATATTCAGACCTCCAAACTAAATTATAAATTCAAAACCATACACAACAGCAGCATGCGAGCAGCTAGCTGGCAGATAACACAACATCCACCAGGAGTAAAAATCCATCCAGTCCCTGGAGTGTGAATTACAAGCAGCCGCTCTCACATGTGCCAATGTTAAAATATTCATGTCTGCTTTTTAGCTGGTAGATCAAGCTTTCAGACAGACTTCCAGGCAGTGCTGTGATGTTCAATGGCCTGAGCGGGAGAGGAACAGGATTCTTCACAGTGGGCTCTTTCTTATGTAAAGATCAATCTGATTTTGACTTTCAATGTCTTGAAAAATTGGCCTAACATTAAAAAAACATGAGAAACAAATCCACTTGTAACCAGTGGCCAGCACAGAGAAGACAGAAAGGAGGCAGAATCGTTACAGACATTAAAGCCATAAGCAGGGGCGGGTTTGTACCTTTTTGGCAGTGGAACGGCACTGTCAGAGCCCTGAGAAGGGAAGAGGGTCCTGGCAGAGCTGTGTTAGATGGGCTAGAGGAATAAGAGAGATGATCGGGTTAACAGGCATAGGACTGGGGAGCGCAGAGTATTTCAATGAACATTTAAAAATTTTTGATTTTGTTGAAATTTTCACCACAATTTTCGAATTTTCAATTAAAATTAAAAAAAAAAAAAAGCAGAAAAAAATTGGCCAAGAGTTGAAAACTTTCCTCTGAAGACCAAAGTATTTCTATCCAGAGATGCAGCTGCAGCACCTCCTGGGAGCTCTAGCTTCTTGTCCCCATTCTCCTCTGTGGGCGAGATGCTGATGCGCGTGATACTTTGCTGAGCCCTCGTGGTGCATCATGGGAGGCTCTGGCCACATTCCGCATGAGAGGTGTAGTCCTTCTTGGAACCCAGCCCACAGAGGAGAATGGGGGAAACGACAATTCCCATGGGGCATTTCTGAATGGAATTTTGGGGTGTTGAACAATATTTTGGGGGTTTCAGTTGCAAACTAAAAGCTTTTTGGTTTTCAGGCATTCAGTTTTTGATGTCAAAGTTTTCCACAGCAAGCAGACATGTCACCAAAAGTGACGTTTAACCAAAACCCATGGCTTTTTGGTCAAAAAACGGTTTCAACAGAAAAATTTTGACCATCTCGATTGGTGAAGCCACAGAGGAGGAAGATAGGTAGTTGAGGTGGGAACAGAGCCTATGCCAGAATCAGGATAGCATGGAACGAGATATTACACAGAAAGAAAGTGAAGTTGCAGTGGAGGTGAGCAGGACCAGAGGATCTTCTAAAAATGAGAGGGAGGGACCTGGAAAATAAGTCACGTTGTAAGGATGCTGAGACTGGATAGAGACGGGGCCCTATCCAACTTCCTTTGAAGTCAACAGGAATCTGTTAGCTATTACCCTGCTTAGGCAAAAATATGGATTACCCAAGATATTTGATGGATGCACTCCCCCAACTCTCCAGGACCCCACCAGTGCACCTTGCAAGGTCAGATTAACAAATATATTTTAAAAGCCTTTGATTGCCTGGATGGCGGTGACTAACCTCGCAAAGAGATGATTGCACAGTAAGGTGCGATACTGATTAATGCAACAGCAACGTTACTAGGTTACCGTACTATTTTCTTAGCAATTGCTTTAAAAATATTCACAAAGTGCACAAACAAAACCCCAGAGGAACAAAACTAGAAAGAGACCATCACTGAGCCAGGCTCTTGAATCAGCCTTCGGTGCTAACTTGCGAGATCAGAGATGACAGAATTGTCAGACAGCCTAAGAATATGACAGAAGTTCTTACAGCTTTGGACACATGCATCTGCAAGACTCTTCTGCCTCCCTGGCAGTCTAGTCTGTAAGGCACGCAGGGAAATGTGACCTTTCCCAGGGCCACCGGGGCCACATGGAGCTAATGAGTAGTACTAATGGGATGCAGGGGTGGTGAGTTATATGGGCCGGTGGTGCCCATGCTCCAGCAATATTCAGGGCCTGGGGGGCCGGCTCCACTAATGTTCGGAGCTTGGTCTCTCCCCCGGCCCTGCCTGCCGTCCCCGCGCACCTCCCCCCAGCGTCCCTGCCTGTGCCCTGGGCAGCGGGTGGCTGCATCCTGCAGCTCTGTGCCGTACCCTCCTGGCTTCCGGCATCAACTGCCACCACGGGGCCCTCGCGCCCCCCAACCACTAGAGCCAGGGCAGGCTGGCCCTGATCCTGCCCTTCCACCTCGGACGGATGGACCCTTCCCTTTTCCGGTGGGACCCTCCACCAGCACAGGGGGGCCCCCCGCCTACAGTCACTGCTCCTGCCCCATGCTGGGCAAGGGGCAGCCCCATCCCCCACCCCCAGTGCGGCTACAGTGAGGGGCAGCAGCAGGGGAGGAGGCGCACACGTGATGGCAGCCTCCCCCCCCCCCCGCCCTGCACCCACCACAGGGGAGGCGAGGGGGCTTCCTGGACCAGAGAGGGGCCCTAGGAGCATGTGCAGTGACAGTGGTGTGAGGTGAGTGTGCTGCCGGGGGTGGAGGGGAGACCCTCCCCCAGAGCTCACTGCTCCTGGCCGGGGCATGGGGCGAGGGCAACCAAAGCCTGCACCCCCAGCCAGAGCCCTCACCCCCCACCCCAACCCTCCGCCTCAGTCCTGAACCCCCTCCTGCACTGTGAGTCCCTCATCCCTGGCCCCACCCCGCAGCCCTCACCCCCACACCCAACCCTCTGCCTGAGCCCCTCCCAAACCCCTCATCCCCAGCCCCACCCCAGAGCCCTCACATGTCTACATTATTTTAAATGTATATATATCGGCTTACAAGGTAGGTGTGGGCAGCCAGGACTTGGACCCGTTGTGGGCACCACCAAAAATTATACAAAACTTCTGCCCTGTTGGCACGTCAGTGCAGCTTGCAGCTGCTTAATACACCCCATCCCCATCCCCGTGTTTGTAGCTCCAGTTCAGAGCCCTCCTCTTGGTTTCGTTGTTCCCCAGAACACTACAGAAAAATTACTGTTGAAATGAAAACAGTGACCCTCAACCGGACCCGCGCCTATTAGCACAATGCATGCGCTTTCTGCTGGTAGCAGTCAAGTGATGCAGATACGGATGCTCACCTAGGGAGCGCGCTGCTCTCCAAGTGCTCAGGCACCCGGCTAAGGAGGGCACGAATCAGAAAGATGGGGATGTACTGACTATATGAACCCCGGAGCACAGGGAAGAGAAGTGAGATGAGAATGCCTCGCTCGCCTCTCTCTCTCTCTCTCTTTCTGGTTCCAGGATCCTTCTTCTTGTTCTCTCCCTGTCCTCCTTCACCTTCATACACACTAGGCCAAACTCACCGCTGGGAGAACCGGCTGCAAATCAAGCGACTTCACTGCAGCTGCACCTGGTTGTTCCAGCATGAATTGAGCCTACACTCTCTCTTCACCCTTTGTCTCTCCTCCAGGTTTTCTGTCCTTCAGTTACAGGAACAACCAGGCTTATTCTGAAAAATGTTTTCAAAACTCTAGGCACAAATTCTTTTATATACGCAATCTCTCCAATTCCACCTGCCAAGTGTGTATTCTTGCCTACCAAGACATGGGCAGCCATTCATTGAAATGGTGGTTTCCACAATGTCATTAATTGAATGCACACGTTAGCTGCCTAATGGCACATATTTCAAAATCACAGCTCTTTTCTCCTGTAGGGCCCTGAAGTGCTCTGTGCCTTCGACTCTCTTCTAGACCTGGCTGTGAGGCTGCTTGGAGAGGGACTAAACCCAGAACCTGGTTACAAAAAAATGGCAGTGGTTTTCCCATAGCAAAGGGTTACTTCTTATTAATTTCAGTATTCAGACTCTAGGGTAGAGGGGTGTGACAGTGGTGCCGAGTTTTAGCATTCAGACAAGTATTTGCAAGCCACACAAGAGGCCATCTTGTCCCCTTTGCTTCATGCCTGCTCTGATAAATGTGGGAACCTTGGGAACGTTTTTATAATTCCTGTGCACCCTCCTTGCTTTGCATCGCTGTGCACTGGGTGAAAAGGGAAAGGACGAGGTGTCTGATCCACGTAGCAGCCTGGCTCGAGACCTGAGCCAGCAGCAAACTGAATAAAGTCTCCCCTGTGAAGGGAGGATCAGGAATGGACAATGGAAACCCGCACGGCCGGGACACTGGTATCTAGCGACAGAGACAAGAGGAAGGAGATTTCCCCCCCAGCTCTCTGCAGGGAAGCAGAGCAAGGCCCCAAGCTGGAGAGCAAAGGGAAAAGGTATCCGGTGCAGAGGCACCGACTTCCTCAGTTCCTGGGGGGTGCTCAACCCTCGCTCTGCCCCAGGTCCAATTCAGAGAAGAAACAAGGTCTCTGTTTTAAACAGGAAGGGTGATTAACCACTGGAACAGTTTACCTAAGGACTTAGTGGATTCTCCATCACCTGGAGTCTTGAGATCAAGACTGGTGGCCTTTCTAAAAGATATGCTCAAGTTCAATCACAAGTTATGGATTTGATGAGAAACTATGGGGTGCAGTTCTCTGTCCTGTGCTATGCTCTCTCAGGGCCAGTGTGTGGAGTACACCCCATCACACACTGGGATAGTGCTTAGAGTCTATGACAGGATCTGACTCGGATATGGATAGGGATCTCTTTAATATTTTTAATTAAATAAAAAGCTACTGGGAATCATGTGATTCTGGGAGCTTGAATTTCCCAGATATCGACTGGAGAACAAGGGCTACTACTGCTGGCCGGGCCCAGATATTCCCTGGATGTGTTAGCTGACAGATTTCTTCACCAAATAGTCACCAAACCAACAAGAGGTGATGCCGTTTTAGATTTAGTATTGGTAAGTAGGGAGGGCCTCAAAGAAGAACTGGTTGTATAGGACAACCTTGGTTCAAGTGATCATGAGCTAATTCCGATTAAATTGAGTGGAAGGAGAAAGAAAAATAGGTCTGCAACGAGGGTCCCTGATTTCAAAAGGGCAAATGTTAACCAATTTAAGGAGCCAGGGATGTGGACTGGGCTGAAGAACTCAAGGATCTGAATGGTGAGGAGGCTTGGAATTACTTTAAGTCAAAGTTGCAGAAATGATCTGAAGCCTGCATCCCAAGCAAGGGGGAAAATTCATAGGGAAGGGTTGCAGACCAAACTGGTGAGCAAGCATCTTAAAACAGGTGCTTAAGAGAAAGCAGAAAACTTAAAAGTGATGGAAGGTGGGAAGAATCAGCAAGGAAAGCTACCTCTTGGCAGTCAGAAAGTATAGGGGAAGAGTGAGACCTGCCGAAAGCCAAGCAGAGTTGGACTTTGCAAAGGAGATTGAAACCAATAGTAAAAGATTCTAAAGCTGTATAAATAAAGGAAAATAAGGACAGAAGAAGTGGGACCCCTACAAACTGAGGATGCGGGGAGATTAAAGATAATCTAGGCATGGCCCAACACCAAAACGAATACTTTGTCTCAGTTTTTAGTAAGGGTAATGGGGATCTTGGGGACAGCGACAGGGTAGCTAATGGAAATGAGGATATGGAAGCAGAAATTACCACACCCGAGGTGGAAATCAAACTCAAATATCTTCATGGGACCAAATCAGGGCCCCCCGGATAATCTGCATCCAAGAATATTAAAGGAACTGGCACATTAAATTGCAAGCCCAACAGCAAGGATTTTTAATGAATCTGTAAACTTGGAGGTCAGACCCTGTGACTGAAGAATTGCCAGTATAGTCTGTGATGCCGGCAGACCAGGAGCCAGCGCTTGCCAAGACTGCAGCCATTAGCTAAGAACTGACAGATTCATAGCTAGACACCAAACTAGTTCACCTGTATGTTAGCTTTTCTCAGAATCGCTATTAGTTTTATAAGAATGTATTAGTGTCTAGACACTGTGAAATGCTTGTAAGTGGCTGCGGGCACTAATCTCACGGGTATTATCTGTATTCCAGGCTATAAGAAAATAACGTAAGTTTTGCTTTATAACTTTAAAAATGTTTGCGCTGAACTTGAGAACCCGGGCATGGGAATCAACCCCCGCCCACCCATCCAGGAGGTCTATCAACATTTAAGTGGGCCATTATAAGACAAAAGGTTTGTTAATTGTCCCATCCACCCCTGGAGAAGTGTATGAAGGAGTCCTTGTCCCATTGCTTTGAATGCTGGAAGAGGGAAATAAAAACAGTCGACATGAAGATTTGTCATCTCTTTGTGTTTGAACTCTCATGGGGCCAGAGAAACCAAACTGAAGGCAGAGATCCCCAGGAGTTATCTCATTGACAGATCTCTACAACTTTGTCACTCTTAGGATTTAGATGGTAACTCATTTGTGTGTGTATGTTTGCTTGCTTTGTCCTGTAAATAACTCTCATTTCTTTTTCCTAGTTAATTAACCTTTAAATAGTTTATTACAGGATTGGCTACAGCTGTTGTCTTTGGTGTAAGATCTAGCACACCAATTGATTCAGGGTAAGTTACTAGTTTCTTGGGACTGGAAGCAACTATAATATGGTTTCAGAGTAACAGCCGTGTTAGTCTGTATTCGCAAAAAGAAAAGGAGGACTTGTGGCACCTTAGAGACTAACCAATTTATTAGAGCATAAGCTTTCGTGAGCTACAGCTCACTTCCTCAGATGCATATCGTGGAAACTGCAGCAGGCTTTATATATACACAGAGAATATGAAACAATACCTATTCCCACCCCACTGTCCTGCTGGTAATAGCTTATCTAAAGTGATTTCCAGCACAAATCCAGGTTTTCTCACCTTCCAGCCCCCCCCCCCCTATACTATAATATGGTTTGATTTTTGGTCTAAGTGACCATTCATCACTGAGTCCAGTTTCCCTGGGTGGCAAGATAGACTGGAGAGTCTGAGAGGAGTGCGTGTGATTCCATGGGAAGACTGGTATAGCGATCCAGGAGTTCCCTTACTGGCTTGGGGAAATCAAATTATAGAACATACCACCAGTTTAGGGTGTCTGCCCTGTTTTTGACCGTCTACCCCGAGGTAGCCACTCACAATTGTGAGACACTCCAGACAACATAACAAGTAGCTATTTTTAAGAATGGGAAAAAAGTGACCAGGAAACGGCAGGGCCTGTTAGTTTGACCTCAACTTTATGCAAGGTCGTGGAGCAAATTTTGAAAGAACATGGTTAAAGATAGAGAAAAATAGTAATTGGGATAAAATGCAACACGGTTTTAGAAAAAGTAGATTGTGCTAGACCAACCGGATCTCTGTCTTTGAGAAGATAGATGATTTTTTTACACAAAGGAGATGCAGAAGAGCTCATCTACCTGGATTTCAATCAGACATTTGATACAGTTCCACAGGGGAACTTATTAAACTGGAGAAGATGGGGATTAATATGAGACTTGAAAGGCAGATACGGGATTGGTTAAAGGGGAGACTACAACGGGTCATACTGAAAAGTGAACTGTCAGGCTGCGGGAGGTTACTAGTGGAGTTCCTCAGGGATCAATCTTGTGACCAATCTTATTTAACGTTTTCATTCATGACCTTGGCACAAAAAGTGGGAGTGTGGTAATACAATTTGCAGATGACACATTTGGGAGGTATTGTCAATACTGAGGAGGACCAGAATATTATACAAGAAGATTTGGAAAGAATTTTTGCTGGAAGCTTGGGATGTGTGAGTTGGAAGCGACAGGGGAGGAGAAACACTTGGGTGTATTGGCTGATCACAGGAAGACTATGAGCTGGAAATGTGATGTTGCCATGAAAAGGCTAAGCAATCCTAGGATGCATCAGGCGAGGTATTTCCAGTAGAGACAGGGAAGTGTTAGTACCATTATACAAGGCACTGGTGAGACCTCATCTTAAATACCGAGTGCAATCCTGGTCTCCCATGTTTAAGAACAATGAATTCAAACTGGTACAGAGAAGAATGAATTCAAACAGGTACAGAGAAGAGCTACTAGGATGATCAGAGTAATGGAGAGACTAATTTATGAGAGGAGACTCAAAGAGCATGGCTTGTTTAGCCTAACCAGAAGAAGGCTGAGGGGAGATATGATTGCTCTCTGTAAATACATCAGAGGGATAAACACCAGGGTGGGAGAGGAATTAAGTTAAGTGCAAATGTGGACACAAGAACAAATGAATATAAACTGGCCACCAGCAACATTATCCTTGAAATTAGATGATGGTTTCTAACCATCACAACAGTGAAGTTCTGGAAAAATCTTCCAAGGGAAGCATTGGGGTTTAAAAACTAAAGTTTGATAAGTTTGTGGAGGGGGAGGTATGATGAGGCGGCCTACGAGCCCCTCTGCGACTGTTAGAGCTGGAGATGAAACACGAGATGGGGAGGGCTCTGAGTTACTACAGAGAATTCTCTCTCTGCTATCTGGCTGCTGTGTCTTGCCCACATGCTCAGGATCTAAATGATGGCCCTATTTGGGGTCAGGAAGGAATTTTCCCCCAGGTCAGATGGGCTGAGACCCTGGATTTTTTTCCCCTTCCTCTGCAGCGTGGGGCATGGGTCACTTGCAGGTTTAAACTAGTGTAAATGGTGGATTCTCTGCTACTTGAAGTCTTTAACCATAATTTGAGGACTTCAGTAACTCAGCCAGAGGTTAGGGGTCTATTACAGGAGTGGGTGGGCGAGGTTCTGTGGCCTGCAAGGTGCAGGAGGTAGGACTAGATGATCACGATGGTCCCTTCTGGCCTTATAGTCTATGATCATAATGTTCCCTTCTGGCCATAACAGGTAGGAATCTATAACTCACATTGAAACTCTGGTAACTGTTGTGGTTTAGGGCCAAGAGTTTAAAATATGACCGGTGATTTTGGGTGTCCAACTGCAGAAATCTTAAAGGTACCTGATATTCAGAAGGTGGCTGCTCAAAACATTTTGAAAATCAGCCCCCTTTGAGGCCTCTCAAGCAGGCAACCCCAAAACTAAGGCCGCCCCCAAATCACCAGTCACTTTTGAAAAACTTAGCCAGAGCCAGTAGGAGTTTAACTCCAATGGAGAAAGGAAAAGAAAAATCTTTCAATGTCCCTGTTACTAGCTTCTCTTTCCCTCCCCTCCTGAAATGGAGGGGGTAACATAAAATGGTTATTGTCTTCTTGGTGCAGTGGTCCTAGCTCAGTGCCATTGGGAGCCCATACTAAAGAGGCCCACTCTTTGTCCAGCATGAGGCTCTGTAATGAGAGTCAGGCCCCCAGAAGTGGAAGATCATCACTGCATAGTGAGCCATCTCTGGTTCCGTGCAGCAGCCAATTCCTGTCTCTCACCCCAGGTCCTGTGTGTTATCGGGTGGCAAAAGCTATAACATGTTGTTTGACAGAGTTGAAACAAAATGCTTTTGTACAGCACATTCTGAAGAGCAGCGCTCAGCGCCTCTCCCTGCTTCTCCTTCATGCTGACCTGGATGTAATTGGAAGAGATGTCTGATGTGCTGACAGCAATCTGGATGACGGGAGTCTCGGTTCACTGCCCTGACCTTGTCAACATGAATAGGAAGATGTTTTTTTTAAAAAGGAGGAAGAGCCCAAGGAAAGAACCCTCTATGTATGGGGGCATCTGGAGCTTTTCTCCTGGTTTTGATTTGGTGACAGATCATTGTATCCTCGCCCCAAACGTGGAGTCAGCTCTTGACAGGTAAAAAAGTCAAAATATCAGATCAGAGGCTGACGTGTCCAATTAAGGATGCTGTGGTCTCCACAAAGCTGAGAGGGACAGCTTGGAGCACCTAAATAGAACACAACCCCTGCCGAGCTTTCAGTAGGACGCGGCTGCACTGTAAGACATTGTGTTCTCTTGAAGCTGTAGACAGAACGTGATGGTTGCCACGCAATCCGTCTGCGCTAGCTCAAACCCGCTGACTGGGTGTGTTCGAGCAGCAGCGGTGCCCTTTCAGAGGAGGATACGTGCCTTGTGAAAGCCCAGGTATTTGGATGCCTATGTCATTGCGGCTCAGGGCATGGCACCATCACCTCTGGGTCACTGTGGGCTCACGTCTAACGTTAGAAGCTGACCCTTTATTGTTGATGCTGGAGGACGTGGGGAGGGCTCATGGCACTGTCAGAGGTGCTGTCTGGCAGATGAGGACCATTGGACTAGACTCTAAAGTTTGGCTGGATTTATGTGGTCTCCAAAGTGGGGTGCGCGCAGGACGATCGATTGGGGGAGCACCGCCGGAGGGGAAAAAAAGGTGGGGGGGCGGCCCTGAGCCCTCCGATCAGTGGAGGAGCAGGGGCAGCCGCGCAGCCTGCGGCCGGAAAGACGTGGCGCTTTCCCCTTCAAAGCCGGCCGGAGAGAAGCGGTGCTTTGAAGGGGAAGGCGCCGCTTCTCTCCGGCCGCTGGCTGCGCGGCTGCCCCTGCTCCTCCCGACTCCTCCGGCCCCTGCTCGCAGGGCCGCATTCCGAACGGGGCTTCAGAGCTGCAGGCCAGGGCCCCGGGGCCCCTAAAGTCCCTGCATTCCGGGTGGCCCTGCCTGCTGGGGGGGACGGGGGGGGACAGCTCCCAGAATCGCGGCTCCCAGAATCGTGGCCATGGGGGTGGTGGGATGATTTAGTTGTGGATTGGTCCTGCTTTGAGCAGGGGGTTGGACTAGATGACCTCCTGAGGTCCCTTCCAACCTGGAGATTCTATGATTCTTTATCGGTTCTAACACTGTGATCATCGCTGTAGTATCGGAACACCTTCCAGCAGAGCATGATGTGAGTAATATTTGTCCCGTGTTTGTTCTCTCATCCTCTCCCCTCGGGGAAGCGTGTGGGCAGTGGAATATCTCGTAACATGTTGCTTTATGTTTATGTTAGAGAAGGCAAAGTCTAGGAAACGGGTCTGGCCCTTGGAGTGGAAGGTGGGGAGGTTTGTGCTCGTCCTTGGTTCCTGGGGGGATGTAGAGAAAGTGGAAAGAATTCAGAGGTGAGTGACAAAGATGATCAAAGGGATGGAATGCAAGCCATCTGGGCAAAGGCTGAAGGAACTGGGTATGTTTAGTTTGGAAAAGAGGAGATTAAGGGGAGACATGATCATGGTCTTCAAATACTTGAAAGGCGGCCAAAAAGATGGAGAAAAATTGCTCTCTCTTGCCACAGAGGGCAGGACAGGAGATAATGGATTCAACTAGGGCATAGCAGATTTAGATTAAATCTCAGGAAAAACTTCCTAACTGCAAGAACAGTACGACATATAAGAACAGCCATAATGGGTCAGACCAAAGGTCCGTCTAACCCAGTATCCTGTCTTCCGACAGTGGCCAGTGCCAGGTGCTTCAGAGGGAATGATCAGAACAGGCAATTATCAAGTGATTCATCCCCTGCTGCCCACTTTCAGCTTCTGGCAAACAGAGGTTTAGGGACACCCACAGCATGGGGTTGGATCCCCGACTATTCTGGCTAATAGCCATTGATGGACCCATCCTCCATGAACGTAACTAGTTCTTTTTGAACCCTGTTGTATTTTGGCCTTGACAACATCCCCTGGCAATGGAACAAACTGCCAAGGGAAGTCATGGAAGCTCCTTCACTGGAGGTTTTCAATGGTTAAGACGCAACAAATCCTACATTTGGCAGGAAGGTGGACAAGATGACCCTTGTGGTCCCTTTTAAGCCTGTGCTTCTATGATTGTGCGTGCCTTGGTGAAAGAGGAGCAGAATTGCCCAGCACCGGTTTCATCCCAGAGTTTTAAGTTCTTTTAGATACCCTGGGCCCAGGCCATGGAGCTCCCCTGAAAGATAAGGGCCAAGCCCTTGAACTTGATTTGGTATTCTATGGGAAGTCAGTGCAGGGAACGGAGAACGTATTTGATGTGCTTGGGGTAACCTATGTTACTGTCTTTTCCTTGCAAAATGCTCATGATTGGGGGTTGGACAGGTTTGAAAATGTCCCATGTGTTTAAGGTGCCCATGCCAAGGGATATGATCCCCAATCAGAGCAGAACTTCTCTGGGGAACTGCTTGGGGATGAACTTAGTGCTCTCTCACTGTCTGACAGAGGCACTGGGCTCAGACTGGATGAGCTGTAAATGTGCAGTATTTAGCTGCTATTTATCCATCTCTTTGCAAATAATCTATGAACAGATGTCTATAAGTGTTTGCAAATGGTTTGGGTGCCCCACTCTAGCCTTGCCTTAACATATAACAACATAACAACGTCTATACATCTCTCCTGCTAATTATTTGGGATCATATGTTCAAAGATAAGCCTCCCCACTGATAAGCTGATCAGTAAAAGCAACAGGATCTGTCTGTGGATCAGACGTGACTGACTTTCTATACAATCAGCAACAGAAAACGTCCTATTTTGTGCATGTGTAAGCCTGAGTCACAACCAGAAACAATGAACAGAACCCATCTGGGGCCAGGGGAGGCATGAGTCCTCTTAGAAATGGTTGTGATGGTGGGTCTTAGGACAGACTTGTAGCCAATTATTTTAGTTTATTGTTCATTTATTGTGTGGTTATGACTAACTAACATGTTATGTCATATATAAGCATTGCATGTTAAATAGAGTTACATTGTAGAATTATAGAAGGTTCAGATTGATTAACAGTGAGAAGGGATAATTATGTATTAGGTGTCTAAGTAAGAAGGGCTGAAACGCAACACCTGTAGGCGGAGGCCTGCAAGATTTTAGCTTTGCTATTTTAGGCCTTGAAGATGAGAAACGCTGACATAATTAAGTGACCACAGAATGATCCTATGCCACAAGATTAAGGGAAAAGATGCACCAATGGGTGATATTGCGAAAAATTAACAGGAAAATAATTTTTTGCTTACAAGGTAACCGGTAATCACCTTTTCCTAACACATGCCCTAACACAGGGTGAACAATATGCAGAAATCTAATGAGGTATAGTCAGAATCACATAATAAGAGGGTGCCCAGATTAGGAAAATGGAGCTCCCTATGGAAACTCCAGCAGGAACCATCCCTCAACTGGTGATCAATCCATGAGAGCCCATCAGACTCGAACACTATCTAGGACAGAGGTGGGGAAACTACGGCCCGTGGGCCACATCCGGCCCCTGGGACCCTCCTGCCCGGCCCCTGAGCTCCTGGCCCGGGAGGCTCGCCCCCAGCCCCTCCCCCGCTGTTCCCTCTGCCCCGCAGCCTCAGCTCACTGCACCCTCGGGCAGAGGGGCTGCGAGCTCTGGCTGGGCAGCGCAGCTGCAGAGCTGTGGCCTGACCCGGTGCTCTGTGCTGCCCGGTGGCGTGGCTGGCTCCAGCCGGGCGGCGTGGCTGCCTGTCCTGGTGCCCTGGACGGCACGGCTGAAGCGCCCCCAGCCACCAGCGCTCCAGGCAGCGCGGTAAGGGGTGGGCAAACTTTTTGGCCTGAGGGCCACACTGAGTTTCTGAAATTGTATGGAGGGTGGGGTAGGGGAGGCTGTGCCTCCCCAAACAGCCAGGCGTGGCCTGGCGCCCGACCCCTATCTGACCCCCCCTGCTTCTCGCCCCCTGATGGGCCCCCCCGGGACTCCTGCCCCATCCAACCCCCTCTGTTCCCTGACTGCCCCCCACTGCCCCATCCAACCCCTCCTCTCATTCCTGACAGCCCCCCCCGGGACCCATGCCCCCATTCAACGCCCCTGTTCCACGCCCTCTGACTGCCCTGACCCCTATCCACACCCCCGGACAGGTCCATCACTGGCTATTAGCCAGGACGGGCAGGGATGGTGTCCATAGCCTCTGTTTGCCAGAAGCTGGGAACGAGCGACAGGAAAAGGATCACTTGAGGATTCCCTGTTCTGTTCATTCCCTCTGGGGCACCTGGCATTGGCCACTGTCAGCAGACAGGATACTGGACTGGATGGACCTTGGATCTGACCCAGACCGGTCGTTCTTATGTTTTTATAGGAGGGTCTAGGGACACCACCACCTGTCAAAATAAGTTTGGTAAGTAGCATTCTCCCTAACTATTCCTGGGGAAGGTTTCTGCTCTACTGCTGCTAAGGAAAAGACCTTACTGCTGCAGAAGAAGCAGAACTCATGTTTTTTTTTTTTCTGCTGGGCTGATTATTATTATTTCCCAGTTGTGCTGTTCCCTTTCTGCCTCGTATAGACTCAGACTATAAGGCCAGAAGGGACCATCGTGATCATCTAGTCCTACCTCCTGCACCTTGCAGGCCACAGAATTTCACCCACCCACTCCTGTAATAGACCCCAACCTCTAGCTGAGTTACTGAAGTCCTCAAATAATGTTTTAAAGGCTTCAAGTTACTGAGAATTCACCATTTAAACTAGTTTAAACCTGCAGGTCGCCTGTGCCCCATGCTGCAGAGGAAGGTGAAAATACCCCGTGGTCTCTGCCAATCTGACCTGGGGAAAATTCCTTCCCAACCCCAAACAGGGCAGTCAGTTAGACCCCGAGCAAGTGGGCAAGACCTTACTCTTGCAGGCAGTAACAAAAACTGTCAATGGCATATTCCATCTAGTTAGTTTTTTAGCTCCTTAATGCAATGAGGAATCTAAACAAATGCCCAAAATACTGTTGGGGTGGAGGTGGGGAGAAAAAGCTGAAGACAAATGTCCTGTAAACTGATCAGGCACATTTGAGGTTTATTCAGCCTCCATCTGTGGAAAATGTATCATAGCATCTTCTCTGAATGAGCAGCACTTCCAAACTGATGAGCCAAAAAACCCCCCAAAAACCCCGCACATCTCTAAGTTCATTGCTATTCCAGTTCACCACTTAAAAGGAGTAATGTTCTGCATGTCACATGGGAAGGAACTTGAGGACTGCTGCTTCAGCCTCTTGTGTTATTTGGTTTTTATCTGACCAGGGTCAGAAATCCATTGATGTAAACACTAAAATGCACTTTTCCAAGGATCACTGAAAAACTGTAATATTAAAATGTCAGCCATAAATACAATCACGCAGGCAACTGCTGTACCATTACAGCACAAAAAACATCAGTCACAGATCTAATCATGCAAGCCGGCTCTGTACAATTACAGCGTAAATGCCATCAGTCGGACACCACTGCTTCGGCTAATTCCATAGTATTACTGCAAAAAACATCAGACGTCCGACTCAGACCACGACAGCATCCCGCAGTCTAGCAGGACAGGCCAAAGTCTACCAGCTTTTTGCTCCAATACCAATCAGGCCCTTCCCCTCTGGCTGTCGCAGGCCACCTGTGTGGGAAGCAAAGACCTCAGAAAGAAAAGCCAGCTCTGGGCTGGCCGCCATTTTTTCATCTGAAAGGGTATTTTTTTGGCAAAAAATGACTGTTCTTGTAAACAGGAAATTTTGTGTGGAAAATGTCTGTTTTCCTTGAAATTTTTCAGGTTTTGAGCAAAAAATAAAAATAAAAATTCCAGTTTTAACCAAAAACGTTGAGGAAAAATTTCCATGAAAACCATTTTCTTTTGATTTTCATCCAAAAGTTTCCACAACAACCTCCCCCCCGGCATGCTTATTCAGCCAGCTCTAGCACCAGACTCCAAGCCGTGCCGGAGAGCACTGGGCAACCAGGCTGGGAGGAAAGCACTGCACCAGAGGGAGGGAGTGGCCTGCCACCTCATGGCCGCAGAGAAGCAGAATTACAGCTCAGTAATTTCCCCTGCTCTAACTGTCCCATCTATGCAGGACTCTCCTCCGGAAGAGACAGCAGCTCCGGGGCATCCCAAAGGAACAGGAGAGGGAGTGGTGATGGGTCCCGCTCAAGAACATAACTCCTTTCAGGCTCTGTCCCTTCACAGCCCACTTACACACCGCCACCCCCACCCCAATGCTCTTCCCCGAGTCCTCCCAGCCCGCTCCCTGCCTTGCCCTCTCCCTGAAGCCCCCTTAACACGTTTGCAGCAGCCCAGCGGGGTAGTAGTAAAGCTGCACAGAAAGCGGCTGTATCCTCCCGTGCTGTGACATGAAGTGTGTCTCCTGGCAAACTCTCTTAGCACCACTAGTTCCCAGCTCTCTCGATCTCAGGAGATGTGGTCTTAGGTTTGTTTTCCCCAGGTGTCCCTGCACTTTCCCCAGCTGAATCTAACTCTTCTTTTCAGCCTGCATCCAAAGTCCCAGCTCTCTGCGTATTCTCTTCTGTCTGTACTGAGGCACCACTCCTCCCGACTTACTGTGATCTGTGGGTGTCATTTGTGTTGTGGGGAGAGGGGCTACGTCCAAAAGGGCCAGGGAAAGGCAACCGGAGGAGAAGGAAACTGTAGGGTTAGAGCATGCTGTCTCCTAGCCGCAACCAGGCCCACCCCGAGAACAGGTGCCAGAGCCATGCAGGCTAAAAGCGGGTATGGCCAAGAGGGCAGGGGAGGAGTCAGAGGGACAGGCGCTGCAAAGGACACATACCTCCCTCAAAGGGGTGGATGAGCTCTCTGCAATCCAGACTACTGCTGCCCAAGTTAACGCTTCAACACATGGCCCAGCCCGAGCAATGGAGCGCTCGCAGATTGTTTCTGGAGCCCCCAGAGCAGCTTTCTTGCTTCAATCTGGCACTACGGCTGCTCTGAGATTCTGAACAGCTGGAGCAAGATAGCTACAAGCACCCTCCCCTCTCCTGCCTACATAGCTCTGTGTGTTGGCCATGTGTGTCTGCCGATTCTCCAATAGTACACCATGGAAATGGCCACCGTCATGCTGGGGTTCAGCCAGTCCATGCTTGTTCCAACAATTTGTGAAGTATTGTAATTGCAGGACATCAGTCTCGTCATGCCTTTGGCATCCTGCTTACTTGTCTGACAGCTCCAGTGCTATTCCTGTGGTGATGTAATCATAGAGTAACTGTCTCACTCTTTTGATCATCAATGCATTCCAGTGAGTCCAAACACTCTAGGCAATATTTTCAGCTGCCTCATCCCTCTGAAAATCAGGCCCCTCTAAAAGTGTCTCTCCAGGTGGGCATCAAAAATGGAGACACCCAAAATCACTAACATTTTTAAAATCTTGGCTACTGGTAACAGCTGAGGTCTTCAGATCCAATCCCCCTCTCCATAAGCCAAATTATAGACCTGGAGAGTTCACATGCCAGGATCCACAGCAGCTGCTCTAAATGCACACAGGCAAGGTCCATTTGTAACCCAGGACTGTATACTCCGAAGCACAAGTTAGCACAGAGATTGGAAACTACATGGCAACTCCACTAGGAACTATGATAGTTCTCAACAATGCCACTTAATTATTTCTTGCTCACTGGATGCTGACTTCTTGGCACTGCTAAAGAAGTTACAGAAACATGTTAGCAACATCTCAGATGGGAGTGTGGAGTGTTATATGTTCAGTTCTTATGATCAGCGGAGTCTATACTAGTCCCTGTACGGTTTCTAGATAAATTTGATCAAATAGTGCATCAACAGACAATCCAGTTCCAGCAGCTTTGAGGTTTCAGGTTTACACTGCAGGCCAGAGCAGCCGAACAGAAGGATTTTATGCAGAAGAGGCAAAGCACCCACGCTGTCTTCAAGGTGCCCCCAGAGATGCCTGGTGTGATCCTGTACAGGACATTGAAATTGACTACTCACGAGTAAAAAGTGTGTGTTGAGATGGGTTGCACTGGCTTGGATATAATCCTTCAACATCCCGGAGGTCTGTGGTAAACTGTGTCAGTGGTTTGTGAGCTATAAGGAATCTAACGGTCCCACCCCAGTCCCTGCTTTCCATACCACAGCATCACTGACTGGCACTCCCTGCTCAGGAGAGGGTTATCTGCAACATGGGGTCATGCTGTAGGAGACTGTAGCAGCTGAGTTCCAGCTCTGCCAATTAGCTGCATTGAGTGTTGTTAGATCCTCCAACTGATGAGAATGAAGCCAATTTATAAATAACAATGTTGTAACAAATCCATCCACCTACCCTTAAACACTGAAGATGATTCTATTCAACAACCATCAAAAAAACCCTACAATACAGAGGGGTACATGCCCTGGCAAAGAACAATTAAGTCAATGCCCATGAGGTGGGGCAAAGTCCAGTCAGGGACATTCGTGCACTCTCATACATTGCAGGTGTGAACGTGGTGTGTGCTTTCTTCACAGGATGTTCTTCTAACAGCATCACACACACATCTGCTGTAACAATGAAGGCTTATTATGCTCTAGTACAGATGGGACCTCAAAATCACCATGCTGACACGTTCTGCTTCTTATGCCTAAACTGAGCAGGATACGAGATTTAAGTCTGATTAAAGTCATTGGCATGTACTAATTACACCAGCATCATTAAAACACCACCCTTAAGGTTTTACGCTGCGCCATCATCCCTATCTGAGGTGCTGGATGAAACGCAAGCAGTTGCTACTGCTCTGTGTGCAGACACAGCTCGAAGGCAGCTTGATCTGACTGTCTGCTGTCACCACCCTGTGGCAAAAAGACTGTGTGGCCATTCATTGGTCTAAACAAAGCAACCACACAGAGCCCATTGCACATCAAATCATTTCTAGGGGAGCGATATTCCACTGGCCCCGGTCTGGTAGGTTTTCCTCAAGGCTTTTATGGGATTACTAGTCCTTTTATCGTGAAGGATCACAGATTAGATTAGGGTTCCTTTCCATTTTTGTATCTTCCTCTGGAGTAACTCCCTTGGGATAGGGATGCAAAATGTTAAACCGGTTAACTGATTAGCCAATAAGCTTCAGTCTTATCAGTAAGGTATTCCTGTTAACATTTCAACTCTGGCTTCAGGACTCCACTGCCACCCCACCCCCAGGGTCCCGGCTGCCGGCCCCGCACCTGGGCTGTGTGTGGGGCAGCAGCAGAGCCCTGGGCGTGTGGGGGGGGGGGGGGGTTCCAAAGAGGATGGAGCTCGGCTGGTCTCAGTGGTAGCAGATGACAGAACGAGGAGTAATGGTCGCAAGTTGCAGTGGGGGAGGTCTAGGTTGGATATTAGGAAACACTATTTCACTAGAAGGGTGTGAAGCACGGGAATGGGTTACCTAGGGAGGTGGTGGAACCTCCATCCTTAGAAGTTTTTAAGGTCAGGCTTGACCAACCCCCGGCTGGGATGATTTAGTTGGGGATTGGTCCTGCTTTGAGCAGCGGGTTGGACTAGATGACCTCCTGAGGGCTCTTCCACCCATGATCTTCTTTGATTCTATGACTCATGGTGGCAGCAGCAGAGTCCTGGGCTCACGGGGAGGCAGCCAGGGCCTGTGGCCAGCAGCGAGCTGAGTCTCCAGGCGTGGGGGTGGCAGCTGGGACCCCGGTCTTGTGGGGAGGCAGCAGAGCCTAACGGTTAAACATTTAAGTGCTAAAATGTTAATAGTTTCAACATTTACTTTTTTAAAACGTTATTTACATCCCTACCTTGGGAACAAGCACAGGCATACAGACTTATTCCACAGCTTTCTCAGTGGTGGAATTTTCACTGTTTTAAACTTGGTGGTGGATATTTTTGTGCACCTCTCTTCCCTTTTATATTTTCAGCAATGAAAATTCCTACTTCCATTTTTCCCTGAGTGAAATGCAGAGAATGAATTAACCCTTGAGCTGACATTTTCCTATCCATCACAGAGGAGGAGATGGTTCGGACTGCAAGGAGCACAGCTGAGTTTTGGGACTAAGTTGTCTTGTTTAAAGGGACAATCAAAACCTATCTGTTTTGCAAACGTTTTTGAAGCCAACTGAGCAGCCAGAGGGCAGAGAGGCAAAGCACCTCAGAGGTGGAAATATGGTGCAGCCTGCTACACAGACACATCAATGTAAACATATTTGGATCACAGCTGAAAATCACCCCGTTTGTGTACTGAAATTAGCTACTGTGGCAGAACATATCCATTATAGCAGCCACACACATCCTGTGGCTCTGGGACCACATGGACTACTTTAGCCCTGCATGCAGCTTTCATCTTGTGTTGAATGCTTCCCATGACAACTGTGCAACGATGTGCTCCATCGGGAGCGCTGGCTAGGTGTGTTCCACCTCCATGTGCCGTGGGAGGGGCAGGGAGTGAAGACACCTGCTCTGATAGGTTAGTTCATAGAACACGGCCAGATCATCATTATCTACACTCCGCATTTGCAGAAGGCTCCTTCCTCACTGCCCAGCCATTCACCTGTGCAGCGTGCCAAGGGACCATAAATGGCAGCAAGTCAGAAGGGGGTAACGGCAGCACAAGGCACCAGGCAGTCATGCCTCTGCCACCTTTGTATGGTGCAACAGCTCATCAGTGCTTCTAAGTGGATTGGCTCTGCATGAGAGCATGTGACGGATAGATTTTAAGGCCAGGAAGGGACTGTTATAACCATCATTTTGAACTAACCTCTTTCCTAATCCAGGGCAGAGAAATTCACCCAGTCAATCCTGCAGTGAGTCTAATAACTTCTAGTTGAGCTAGAGCATATTTTTAAAAAGACATATCTGATCTCAATGTAAAAACTGCAAGTGACAGAAAATCTACCACATCTCTAAGTAAGTTGTTCCAATGATTAATTCCCTGGTCAAAAGTTTTCACCTTAATTCAGTCTAAATTGTCTAGCTTCAGCTTCCTTCCATTGGATCTTGCTCTGCTTTTGTCTGCTAGGTTGAAGAGCCTTCTATTAGGTGGTCAGACTAGATCATAATGGCCCCTTCTGCCATTAGAATCCATCGATCTGACATGACAGAGCTGGGTACGTCACATGAGGGAACCAAGAGCAGTAAGAAACATGGAAAATTCACATAAGATACTACAAAGCATTTTATTTTTCATAAGAAATTGAGGTATACAGTTATAGGTATACTTTGCACAGCACGCAGGCTACATGACACCAGTGTCCAACTCAGTTGGAAAAGGCACTGCTTGGAGAATACAAGGCTCCCACAAGCCTCATTTTGTCACTGGAAAGGAACCCTTGCTGTACAGAGATACAAACAAATAGCTGGTAACAACACAGGAGGCCTGAAATTACTCACTTTATGAGGAGACTGTACAAGTTTTCCCGCACAAAGCACAGGACAAGCCTGCTTGGCTGTCTGGGAGGATACAGTAAGGTTCCCATGGAGAGCACAGGAGGGGTATATTACTGAGCCCAAGCGGGTAGGCGGTGGACATGAGAAGAAGCCCAATGGGACACAGGATGGAGCTAAGAAGAATGCTGCTGAAAGAAAGAAAGAGGTGGGGGGTGGGTGAAGGGCACAGTAAGAGTACACTTGACAACATGAGGATGAACCCATTAACTGCTCCGTGTTCTGTTCACATTTAGAGGAAAAACATACCGCTGAACTCTGAAAATTACGGCTCCCCTTTTTCTTAAGCAGACCAATCGGAGATGTCGCAGAACCATGAGCCAGATTAAAACGGCAAGACAGAAGTCTACCTGATTGCACGTAGCCAACTCTGAACAGCGGGTGTCAAAGATGTTACAGGCGTCATATTCGTGAAGTGTTTTCTCAGACGGCCATTGCACTCTCTTCTGCCCACACTGTGGTTAAAGCAACAGCTCCCCATGCCATGATGGCTCACCGAAGGGGGTACTCCACTACACTGCTTCCATGTGCCCTTGCTGCGTGTGACATTTCAGTCCCAAGGGAGAGTGTCACCTGCATGCAGCTGCACAGCATTCACCTGGGAGATCTGATGGGTACGCAGAATTAAGGGGAAGAGCAAAGAGTCCCATGACCTTTATAATGGCTGGTCAGTTCTGGCATGTCTGAATCCAGGGATGAAGCCATGCCCTGGAACGCTTCCAATGTGCAGCAGGCTAGGCGTGGAGGGGGAAAGAAAGAATACTCCACCCTGCTCCCCCTATGCAGCTGCAAAACACCCTCAAGCCTAAACAAGCAGCTCCACGCTTTGAAGAGTTCTTCTTGCAAAGCAGGAAACTCCCTAAATGCTGTTTATATTTGCCTTGATTTGAGTGAATTTAACATGGGAGAAAGGTGATGAATGACAGCTCTATAAAATGAAGGCTCCCGTTCAGGGAGAACATGTACATGACAGGCGGTACACACTTTCCCTCGCAGCCCTACTAAACAGAACCCAACCAGCTTTGGGGTTGCCAATGTATTTCAGTCTTTATGTATTTTAGCCACTGACCTCTCTGCCAAGAATTGCTGTTAAAGGTGCTAGCTGTGACACTGGTCTGGGGTCTGGTAAAAATACCACCTATCCTTCCTTCTTACGAATATGAAATGCATTTTTGTACCAGTTTGAAATGTTCAAAAATTACTATTGGATTTTCCCTCCAGAACTGCAAATTCTGTGCACAATCTGCAGCTCTCACAAAGTGCAGGTTACAAAACCTAAACGTCCTCCTTGTAAACAGATAATACTACAGTGACTCAAATAAAGCTGAAAAGAAAATAACCCGCTGAACACAGGAATGTGGTACAGTCTATAGCTATGTTATAGTTACAGTACATAAAAAACAAACAAACAAAAAATTGTTTCAAGGTTTTTGAGTGAAAACATTTTGCTGCCTCCTAAAACAATGCTTGGCCTCTGAAATCTAAAGTAAACGTTTAGAGAGTGAGTATACTGTCCTGGCCTACCAGCTACACCAAAAACTGAACCCTTACCTCACTTCATTTTGACCAGTTATATCAGGGCCTGGTCAGGAGAATGACCATGGTATTGCTACCCAGTTGTGCTTAAAACCCAGACTCAGAGCAAACACCAGGAAGAGGAGGAGAAAGTAGTAGCTTAGCTAGAAAGAGATGTTTCCTGTGAGTTTTCTCTTGGTTTGGTGAGCTCACCACTTACTGCAGTCCTTTGGAGTGGTTTTATTAATAAACAATTTTCCAGTGGGTTGGCTGTTCACAGTTTCTCTCTTTCTCACCACAAAATCGGTTGTAAGTTGTCTGGGGGTCAAATCCCAGGATCTCCCTTTCCTCGTGAATCCGGAAGGAAAATGTAGAAACTGAGGTGCCTGTAAAATACCTGTGAAGGAAAATAAAACTGGTTATTGGAGAAGGTTTTGTTTTTAAGGTACAAATAAGGGCCTTATCAATGTCTAATCTGTTTATAATGAGTTATCTGTAATCAGAAACACAGACATTACTGCATCTCATTCAGTCGCATTATTTAGGTTTGCAAGATTCAATCATTTTAAAATCTGCCTTCACATACAAACTGAACAGACACGTACAAAAATCAAACTAGCTACCGAGCATGTGCACAGATCCACTGGTCAACGATTGCTATTCCTCCATCCTTGTAGACTTCTAGCTCCTCCCAAGTGGGTTCAAACCTCACCATCTCAGGCAGTAATTTCTTGAGCTCTTCAGTCTCTGAAAGAAAAAAAATGCCATAAGCCGCCCGGCACAGGACCATTAGAGAAAACGATAATATTGCCCTATACCTACATTTCACTGAAGAGCTGGACCAAACTGGTGGAAAGGTTGCAAAGCAGAGGAAGCTCAAATTTGACCTAGGATGTGTAAAACACGTCTTGCTACATGACTGGGGAAGTTTTGGGGGACAGGTGCCAGTGAAGGAGTGTTAGACACACTTTGCACGGATGAGATAGCAAATGCTGATGGACTGAGGGGGCCTGGAATTGACGGGCCCGGGAAACAGGTGGTACCACTAGTCTCACTTTCTAATCCTACAGAAGCAACAGACAATGATTGCACCTCTAGGGTATATGCCACAATGGCCTCCCCTCTCAATGCTTTTTTAATGACACTCGTGGAATCATATAAAGAAAAGGTGCAGTGGAAATGGGAAAGAAGAGGAAGAAAAGACAAAAATACCTACCCCTTATTAGGAGAGACTATTAAAAACAATGCAAGATGTTTTCCTGTGAATTTAATGCATATGAAAGGTGCTACTTTGACTGGTCTGGAAAAAAAGTCTTATTCTTTCCCAGAACAGGTACAGCATGGCCGGAACCTCCCTCCTTTATCAATGGGCCTCATCCCTACCCATGAGAGGCCAACACTATGGCTGAGGCAAGTTCAATCTCCTCACCCATATACTCTGATCTCCCAAAGCTGCCGGTTACAGCTAGTCATGATGATAGTTTGTGCTATGTGGACATCTGCTCCTGGGAACTGGACCAGGGCATCACGCTTGTTTCATGCAGATGGCCAAACAGCCTGTGTGAAACACCCAGTGACTACTTTCTAGGCACTACCTATTTGGGCTGGATTTGAATGGTCAGCATGGAGATGAAAGGCTCCAGTCCCTCTTTTAATTTCCTGAGCTGATCAGTCTCCCAGGAAGGCTATCAATATTCAATAATCCATGAATATGAAGTGACAACTGTTGCCACATTGACCAATCTCTATTGTGAAGTAAGACCCAGGATTAAACAGGTGTGCATACCCTCCACAATGGCATCAGTGGCTATGAAAACTCTCTTAAGTTTATGCCTCTCCATGAGGCTGCGGATTTTCTTCACTGCTCCATGAAGGCTTGGCACATCTTCTCTGTGACCCCAGATGAAGTCTTTTCTTCTGAGGTGAACCCCAAGGTATGGCCCGCCTACAGCAGTGCCCAGCTTTACCTTCAGAGAACAATCAGCACATGGTGTAATCAAAATACACTAGTATCAACGCAGAATGAAAAGGGTCTTGGGTACATGAACACTTGCGCTGAAGTAGGTACAGCACTGTGTTAATTCAACGAAAGCGAGCCATTGTAAGGTGTGTGTTGACAATATTTTGTAGCACTTACAGCTGATTACTGTGTTTTGATATCTGGCAGCAATGAATAAATAAACCATGCAAGATGGAGAGAGCTGTTTATAAAGATCTCAAATTTATCATCAAAGAGTGGCCTCATTAAACTAAAGCGACTGACAGTTCTGAACAGCACATTGCTCCATCCAACAAGATGCAGAACAAAGTTGTCCTTCTTGGAACTGGGTGTGACATGCTATGCTCAAAGCCGCACCCTGGAATCCCCATATTCACCACTATCATAGAATTATGATGTGTTTTGTACAATGTATGCCTTGTGAGGTATCATTTTAAAAGTATTGATCTGTTGAACATTAATACCCGGTTGGATTGTATATGCTGTCACTGTGGAAGTTATGAAGTTTTGCTATGTGTGCGTTACTGAAATACGTTGTGAGGCTGGGAACATCCACAACCAGCCTTTCAGGTGCAACAATGGAGGAGCCAGACGCTGCTGATAGCCCATTAAAGGACTCCACACTCCCAAGGACTATCCCAGGAACCGTATACAACGGAGACTTCTCAGAGATAGCACATAGACAATGGAGACTGCTTCACTCACATCATAGCAAAGGATCTTTCCAGCAAGCTGGAAGAAACTATAAAAGAGGGGAAGTGACATCATCACTTGACCTCATTGCCCCCCAACTCAACACCTGGAAACATGTCTGAAAGACTGAACTGGGGAGGTGGTCCCAGGCTGAAGGAGAGTTCCAGCCTGTGTATGGAAGATCTGTAACCTGCTTGTATGATCTATCAGGGTGAGACTGACCGATTCAAATCCTGTCTAGTTTATAGAACACAGACTGTGATTTTTACTTTTATTTCTTAGGTAACCAACTTTGATCTGTACACTTACTACTTAAAATCTATCTTTCTGTAGTTAATAAATCTGTTTTACATTTTACCAAGAACAGTGCATTTTGGTTGAAGTGCTTGGGAAATCTGCTCAGGAACAAGAGCTGGTGCATGTCCTCTCCACATTGAGAGAGGGGTGGACTGGGTTATAAACCTATACTGGTCAGGCTTCTGACCAGAGCAGGTCGGTATAGCCCTGGGTCCTCGGCTGGGGAGCTGGGGGAACTGGCTGGAGCCTCTCTATTATTAGTTCATGAGTAGCTAGGAGAAGCATTCATATAACTCAGCTGGGTGTGTCCCTGCCCTTGGTTGTCTGTGTAAGTGCAGTACCTGGAAAGGTTTGCAGCTTGCCACAATATCACAGTGAGAGAGGGAGCCCAGGTTGGTAAGCCAGAGGGCTCAGCGGTAAGCCAGTTCCAGGTTGCACCCCAGGAAACCCATCACAGTGAGACTTGCCGTGCTGCTCTCTAGCAAACAGTTCAGTCAACAAGATCTGAACTGACTGGGAAAACTTCGTTCCAGAGGAGGAAAAATCTTGGAAGGGCAGAGAGACTAGAAATGCTGTGTACTAGAATCATCACATTCATAGTTACTTCCCAATCCCTCTCACAGTGCAGTCAAAATACTAAACAAATATATTGGATACATCTGTTACAGAAAAAACAGATTACAAACTACTTTACCTTCATCTGTGTCCAGTCCTCATTGTAGTCTGTCCTGTCTGCCTCATCAGTGGAGTGAAGGTATTTCCTCCTAAACTCATCCCCCACCACACGCAGGTGTTTAGCAAACACCATACTTCGACGGGTCTGTCAGGATGAGAGGAGCTGCTGAGTGACTGTCTGGGAGTAGGGAGATAGCTATAAACACATGCATGTGAGAACCTGCTTCCATTTAGAGCTCCAGGAATGGGGTTACTTTTAACACATTCCTACAACGCTGCAAGGTAACCATTTCCAGCATTTAAGGGTACTTTCTACCAACCTGTGGGTAACTGCACTTACATCCCATATACACAACTCGTCACTGCAGGAGTGTTTCAAAAGTGCCTTTTAATAGCTAGACCTACAAACTGGGAAAAGAGTCGAGATTCATCTACCTTGTAGTTTAAATTTAGTAATTTTTAACTTTTGTATAACACATTTCAAAACAGAGCAAGGATAGTATTTATTTTACTAACAAATGTGTTATCAGCACCCAGCCAATGGCTAGTGCCTCTGTTACACAAGTGTCCACAATGCTTATGTTCCTTGTGCCAGCACAGGGTCTGTCAGCCATTCCCCATGGTAGCAGAAAGATCTAAGTGTTAACACATGGGGTCATTAAACTAGGAGAGCTCAATTTAGAAATAGTTTTCAGTGAGGTTCCTGTTCATTAAATCCAGCTGAAAAGCTGGTTAAGGTAAATACCCTGAGGTCACGAGTGATTTGTGCAGGGTCATACAGTGGTTTAGATGGCATTAGACCACAGAACATATGTAGCTCTCCCTCACTCTAGCCACCGCACCATATGGCTGCCCTGTTAAGTGAAGAAGGCATTTCTGTACCAGATCAAGTACAGAAGTAGTGCAGCTCATCTTTTGGAAAGAAAAATGTGGAAAGACTTGTTAACTTACAAAATTACTACTGGAATTAAACATGCTCTAAGAAACATGCCTCTAGCCACCAAAAGCCCCAATCACAGTAAAAGGGAAACTGGCAAAAATGAAGCTATTCCCCATACCTGAGGGTATTAATAATTTCAAATGTGTTTTGTGACACAGTTACCATCTGGAATCGAGGCAAAGCAGAACCATCCTTGTTAGTACAAGCGTACAGTACTAAGGAAATTCTCTGTTACTGACTTCAGTTAACCACAATAATCAGAAGTTTGGTCAAATTCTTGATTTACAAGCAAAATGCTTTTTTCCCCATTGAGCAATGAACACTGTATGAAGATGCACTGAGGATTTTTGAATTTATTTTCAAGACAAAGATCCATTTGCACTTGGCACAAAAGCTTCTCTTCTCTCACCAGAATGGTGAAATTCAGATAGGGCTAGTCTAACCCCATAGTCTGCCCTGAGTAAGGGACTGTGGATAGCTGCCCTACCTACCCCAGGAGCAGAGCAAGAATGACCTGGCATTCTGAGGAACAATTGCTCAGGTTCTCTTTTCCCCTTGCTCTAGCAGTGAGGGGGGCTGGTACTGCCTCTCTTTTCCTGTTACAGCTGACTGCCCTGAACTCCAGCCGCAGTAGAGAGAGCAGAGCCAGGGCTCCGTCCCCTCCATACCCCGTCCTCGCAGTGTGGAGAATCAGGTGAGTAACCACTAGGTGAGCAGCCTGCTAGTGCTTCTAAGGGAGCAGGATGAAACAGCACTACCGGGGGATTTTTCATGTGTGTGCTCCTCTCACACCACCACCACAGGGCAGCAGCCTGGAGGGCCTGGGGGCCTGATCTGTTACAATCTAGAAACATCTAGAAGGTGGGTAGGGCAACTGTTAACATGGCTGCTATACAGAGTGGGCGAGTCATCTTACTTTCCAGTCTTCATGGAGTTGAATTTATTTCATAGTAGTGTCTCATTTCAACTATAGCCAACGTGAAAGCTGCTGATCAATACTGCAAATGGGTGATTAGTGTTTAGGGATCTTCATATCAATGAATTCATTTATCTGACTCAACATGCCAGAAGATGAAGGAAGCGATTGGATGACTGAAGTAACGAAAATAGACAATTTTTCTAAGTAATTCTTCAAAATGGAAACATTGTCAAGAGACGTCACTCTGCAAGGAAACTGCAGTAAACTCATTTCTTTGGATCCATCGTGACCAGATGCATCACTTAATGAAATCTTGGCTATTGAAGTGGAAGAGCACAACACTGATGATTCTGCAAGTGAGACATTTACAATACTGCCATCATCGTTAAAATGTAACCACAATTATTTATGTCCCTGATCCTGGTATTCCAGCAGCTCTTCAATGTTCTTCTGAAACCATCATCAGCCTCATGGATGGATGACTGAAAAAAGGATTGATGCCCCAGTTCTCAGTGACACTAGGGGGGAACTCTCAGGAAGACTGTGCATCTGTATTTGCATTCAACTAATAAGTTGAAATATGAGACTAGCAGAAGGAGGTCTTCCATCAAAACACAGCACACATTTTACACAACAGAGAGCACCACACTTACAAAAGAAACGGAAGGAGGTTTGAACAAGCTGCTGACACCATTGTCACCGTTGCCATGCAATTCTGCCTTGATTAATTGGAATCACACAAGGGTAAAATCAAAAGGCAATTCAGAGACGCTGTGTAACCTTTCCATTCTTTAGCGGGTGCAACTGATCCTAAATAAAAAGGTGACAGGAGGAGCCCAAAACAGGATGAGGATGCTGGAAAAGTGCTGATGGGATGTAATCGCTAGTTTCCTTTTCTTCCAGCATTTAAAAGTGGAGGTCCAGATTTCTACCTAGAAACTACGTTAGCAAAGATGTTTGTCTCTCACAAGTTTGTTGCTTCAAAATGGTGGAAAACTGTGAGTAAAATCACAGGAAACTCTTAGAAGACCTGCATGCTTGCCTACGCGGCACACAACTTATCATGCAGGGTTTAGCACTTAGCGAGGTCAACACTTGGTGACAGAATATAGTAGGTGCAGGGAAAAAGAAAGCGACACACAACCCAGGGGCAGAAGCCTAGTCAGTTCGCAGATACGGGAACCTTGGAATGTGCTCTTTAAGTAGGGTTGCGGGCTCTTCGCTTTGGCCAACATGTACAGCTTTTTGTGTGTGAGAAATAAAGCAGCTGATGATGGGAATCACATAATACAAGGTTTGTGTTCATTGCATAAAACTTGCAAACATGGTCGTCAGTTGGATTCTGCTGGTGACAAAAAATAAAATAAAATTCACAACTCTCTTTGGATGAGGCTCTTAGCTATTGGCACGGTACGAGTGCTAACACTTCGGCTGCTGTCCCACTTACAGGGCCTGGATATCTGCACTGTAACTCACACACAAGTGCAAATCTCAGGCACTGGGATCATTTTACACCTCTTCTAAATTTTGCTACTGTGATCAAATGAAGAAACAGCATCAAGTCAGACTTTTTATCACAAGTGAGTCTAGCTCACAAGAACAGATATTGTCATAAAAAAATTATAAAGCAATTTATTCAAACAACCTCGCAGCCATGATAGGACAAGCCTTTTAAAATTTTTAACATTTAAATTTAGTATTTTTATTATTTGCATTTTAATACTGAAAACATCTTTGTTACTGATTGTATTATATATTGCAAATATTGTCATACAGTATTTTGCTGCCTAAGATAATCTTCACAAATTCTGTGTCTATACAGCTCTGTCTAGGATATAAACTGGAATGAACACAGATAGAACCACCACTCTGGAAGAATAAGGAAATTCGCATGCTAAACATATCTCTAACTAAAATTACGGCTGTTAAAAAACCTGCTTAAAATAAGAACATTCTTAGATTATGAATTTTGATCAAGCAAATTTAGGCCTTAAAAGTCCATAGTGCCTCTATCAGAGAAGATACATTATGACATAAATGGGTTTTATGTCCTATTTTTACAGATTAGTATTCAGTCTTAGAAATTATGATCCATCCACATCTCTTTATTAGGGGGGAAGTTTTCCCTCACAAGTAATTCATGGTTTATTTTTTCTGAATTACCCAAGAAAATAATTTGTTAACTGAGATGATAGGACTACTCGGGTTTAAATCGAGCGCCTGTGTGTTTGCGGGATCGAGGCCTAGGATTACAATTTATTTACTCTCTCCAGCAAGCTGACCTCCTCTTGAAAATTAGACAGCAACTGTAATCATCTGTAAACCCAACCTGGCTAGATTTTTTTTTTTTTAACTCTAACTCATCTTCAAGCTCTAAGAAATTCATGCAGCCATACCAGCTCACTCTCTGAATTGCGTACATAAATCTAGATCAGCTTCACAAGAAACAGGGAAGCAGAGAACATTCAGTACATTACATCACACCACACGCTATTTTCTTATGGCGGAACCACTGAATCAGTGATGAAAACCTTAAACTCCCAACCTTGATGCCTCCAATTAAAAGGCTATGGTTTGGAATTTCTGAAACACTCGGAGTTGACCTAACTCTACTCCCAATGAAGTCAGGAATTAGGCCATTGTTAAGCATTTTGGAAAATCCCACCTGAAATGTTTATAGTCTCAGGCCTGTACCTGTGAGGAGGTCTGTTATCAGCGCCCTACTGACTTCAACTGCGCTCCAAACAGGAGCAGAGGTCCACCCACGGATTGCTCCCTGCAGGAGCACGTGAACATTCTAGGTCTGATACAGCAACGACACTTCCTGCTCCAACAGGTGGCAACATACAACGAACAGATCATCTATGAGACTGGCTGCTTCTCGGACCTCACAGCAAAAACCAGTCAATACTAGGTTTTTATTAATATCAAATAGAAAATCTGGAGACGCTAATTAGAAAATACTCACATTCCAATAATCTCTCCCTCCGTAGTGGTCATGAAGAAGGTTTTCAGCTCTGTCTAACATCACTGACCTGTTAAAAATGGTAAAGTTGAGTGCAATTCCCTTAGAAATATACTTTACATTACTATGTTCAGTAGCAAGGGAAGCAAAGACTGCCCTCTATGTGTATAGTAAACATTGAGAATGAAACACTTTCCTCAGCATGCTGTATTTACAGCAACAGGACCTTTAGCCAGTTTGGTATAAGGAAGGCATTTCCAAATTGTGGCCCAGGGACCACTAGGGATCCATGCAGTGCTGTCTTATCACACAGTGCTGGCTCTCCTCATTACTGGCTGCTAAAATTAATTAAGGTAATTAAATATAAATAAAAACTCTCCTAATATTACTTCCCATCTAGGCACTTTACTCTTGGGGGGATTCTGTGCCAAAAAATTAAAAATTCTGCATATTCTATTTGTCAAAATAATGCAATATAATCACATCAGTTTCAACTGTTTTGGTAATTTATTTAAATTACAGTACAGAAAAAACTCCACAATAACTATTCAGCATTTACTAAATACATGAACGTTAAGTTACAAATACTTGGTAGCTAATACCCTGCATTCCAGTTATAACCCTGGATTTTCATTTAAATTACATTACAGAACACCAAACTGGGGGCGGGGTGGGGGGTGGGGAGAGAGTAGAATGTCATTTTAAATTGCTCAGACTTTCACACATGAAAGTCATATTGTCCTGGACCTGGCTGGGTACTTTGGGAAGTGCTTGCTTCTGACTGTCCCGACATTTTATTGACTGCTTGGTCAATGTTTTATTTGCTGTCAAAGTCTTTTTTTTTTTTTAATGGGTAAGTAAAATAAATCCTGAGCTGTAAACTAACCCCATTGTGCCACTTTGGCACAGGAAAAAAGGGAGACAGCGCATAGATCTTCCCAGCTGATTCCCTCACTCTGGCAACGTAGCGGCCTTAAAACTTGTACAGCTTTTATGCTGCTGGGGGAATTGATGGAGTATGGCAACAGTTAACTAACAGTAGGAACATTACCAATGTTACTAAGCAGGCAGACTACTACATTTCTGCCTCAGAGAATGAGATCAATTAACAAACAGGCAGGCTGCTACATTTCTGCCCCCCGGACAGAGCCTTCCTCCTGCATAATAAAAAGACCTTCCCCTCCACATCCCCGGCGAGCCGCAGTAGAAAGCAAGAGGGACAGTCTCTCTCTCTCATTGGCTGGCAGGCATGCACGCCCAGCCCCGCCCTCTGACGGTGATCAACATCTCCCCCGCAGGCACATATGCCAAGCTCCCTCTCCAACTCCAGTGCTTTACATCTCTGAGGGCACAGAAATATGCGGGCCATATGAATTCTGCGTCCCCACAGGGGCGCAGAATTCTGTCAGAAGTACTATGTGTGGTCCCCTCTTAGCCCTTTGGCAGCCACTACAAGTGCTAATTCTGCACCTCTGTGGGAGGATAGGGGGTCTACATCTGTGGACATAGTAGGGAGTGAGCCACGACACAGCTCTCTGTTAAGGTACAGTCCATACTCTGAAAACATTTGTGAGCCCCTTGTGTGACAGAACCAGCCCTCAGGAAGCAAACAAGAGAACGTCTCCAATGCAGAGAGGATCTGGCCACTCTCGTACATTTTAAAGGGACACTGAGTAAACTACCACTAAATAACGGGACAAATTTAAACTGGAAATAAGGTGTAAATATTTAACAGTGAGAACAATTAACCACTGGAACAACTTATTGAGGGGTGTGGGGATTCTCCATCACTGATCATTTTAAAATCAAGATTAGAGTTTGGGGCAGCCAGAAATATATAGGAAGTAGTTTAGGTCTGTGCAATGAGCACTCTAAGTCTGATCCAACTCCCACAGAAGTTTTTCCACTGAGTGGGATTTTTTTCTACTAAAATGATAAGCAGGTAAATTGTTTATCTTAACATTTAAATTTGAGCCATTAGGTATCAAAGTTAAAATCCAGTTGAGCAGTTCATATCCGAGACAGTCTTCGTTTTAGGCCTTCTACAAACTCGGGAAGATAACACAGCATCATTTATGCTTGGCTTACATTTGAAAGTGTATCTCCTGAACCATAAGAGGCAGATATCTAAATTTCAGTTTTTAAACAAAAGTTGAGATTCTGGGATACAATTCTGTGGCAAAGTGGTAGTGTCTGTGACAAAATCCAAAATCCATCCAAGAAACACACGGGCCACAATTATATATATTTTAACCTGTTCATAAACTTATGGTAAGGTTCTGTTTTAGCTTAAATTGACCATGTTTTGTAGAAGCCCAAAGGTGATTTAAAATAAACTGGAACAAAAAAATGCATGAGTTATGAAAGAGCAACAAAACCAAACCAACCACAACCTCCCCCTATTTTCTGCTATAAACAAATGTAAGACTTTTGAACATTACATGGCAGCTGACTTTTGCAAGTTTAAATTTTGTGGCTGACTAGTCCTCACTTAGGATTAGTCTCCCAGATAGTTTGAAACAAAGTTGTATAAAACTAAAAAGATGTTAGACACATAGGTGACAATTTCAAGTTATTATTTACAACACTACATAACAACATGCATCATATCAACATTCATTAGTTACATAGGTATGGTTTTGTGATGTTACTTTGTTGTGAAACCACAGATGCATAAGATTTCAAATACAGAACCGTAGATTCTCATAGTAAAACCAGTGAAGAGTTTAGTTTTAGTCTTACCATTTTCAAAGAAAAAAGTGAAATGTGTTAATATAATATTGAGGTTAAAATTGTAAACACCCTCAAGAGAGAAAACACAAGAGTTAAAGCTCTGCTTGTGCTACTGATTCACATAGCACTTAGGGAATATTTTGGATTGCTAATTATGTTGTTAAAGCCAACATTAATACACATAGAACCAGTTCTGTCCTTTAATACTTCTATGCAACTCCCATCACAGTCTGGGGGAACTGTACGTATTTATCTATGCACAGAAGGATGATGTGAAGATGAACATTGAGAAAGGCCTTGAGCCTTACCATATTTATCATTACATTAGTGTGTCCTTTTATGAACTGCATGTGTTTAACTATGGTATTGAAGTAAACTCGTCCTGTGTGTATTAATCTCATTGTACAAATTCTACAACTATTGTTACCTCAACAGCAAACCCAATCAGAGATCTCTCTATGCAGGATCATTTACGTTCTAATATTGCCCGGTTATATTTAAGGGTTATTAGTAACCTTCTTGTGCATGTTGATCCAGGAAGTGCCTGGAAGACCTGGGCTCCATTCCCAGCTCTGCCACAGATCCTCTTGGGCAACTCGTGCAGTGACTTTTTCCAAAAGTGGCCAGTGATTCTTGGTGCTAACTTTGAACCTGCTTTCCAAAGGTGCTGGACACCTCTGCAGTTCCAACTGATATGGACAGGAACAGCAGGCGTGCTACACCTCTGAAAATCAGGCCCAAAGCAACTGAAGTCAGGCATCTGAAAATTAGCATTCATTTGTGAAAATGTTGATCTCACTCACTGCTCAACTGTTGGTCAGTAAAAATGGCGATAGTTACATTTCTTAACTCCTAGGGTTGCTACAGGGATAAATTCATTATTTACTAAGTACTCAAATACTGGATGATGGTGGCTCCAGAAAGGCCTATTAATAAAAGGTTTCAGAGTAACAGCCATGTTAGTCTGTATTCGCAAAAAGAAAAGGAGGACTTGTGGCACCTTAGAGACTAACCAATGTATTTAAGCATAAGCTTTCGCGAGCTACAGCTCACTTCATCGGATGCATACTGTGGAAAGTGTAGAAGATCTTTTTATATACACACAAAGCATGAAAAAATACCTCCTCCCACCCCACTCTCCTGCTGGTAATAGCTTATCTAAAGTGATCACTCTCCTTACAATGCGTATGATAATCAAGGTGGGCCATTTCCAGCACAAATCCAGGGTTTAACAAGAACGTCTGAGGAGGGGGTGGGGGTAGGAAAAAACAAGGGGAAATAGGTTACCTTGCATACTGACTTAGGCTTGAATAGAGACTGGGAGTGGCTAAGTTAATTGTATCCAATTTGCAAATGAATTCCAATTCAACAGTTTCTCGCTGGAGTCTGGATTTGAAGTTTTTTGTTGTGATATTACAACAGATGTCAGGGTGATTGAAGTCCTCCATGAGAACCAGGGCCTGTGATCTGGAAACTTCTGTTAATTGTCTGAAGAAAGCCTCGTCTCTACCTCATCCTCCTGTCTGATGCCAGACATTTTATAACACTTCTAATGAACTATACTTCTCCAGTGAGGAGATACCATCATGGTGTAACATGCCGGAAGCTTTTGCCACCTTTCTCCTAGCTGTGAAGATAGGTTTTTGAACACACACAAAAAATAATAGAGGCAACTCACCGTGCTGAAGTGTTTTTCAAAAGAACAGGAGCTATGATAGATGCTGATCCTTGGACAGATAGACAAGAGACATTTAGGCCCCGTGTTTCCTCATAACCCCAGAACCATCCCCTGTAAGATAGTAAAAAAAGTCTCCAATTAATAGATCACCATTTTAAGATGAATTTGCTGTGCATAGTAAGATTAGTTAGCAGCACATCCTAGAGAAAAAATAGTCCTTGGTCTCAACAAAAATGTACACATACTCCTTAAAAAAGAAAATATCTTTTTGATATCACTGTATGCAATCACGATGGATTTAGCTCTCTTGATTTTCAGAGTATATTTTTTTATTATTGGGGTTAAAAAAAATCAAGTGAAAAAATGGAACAACTTTTTCCCTGATCAAAAGTAACTATTTGTAGAGCTAAAGTTACCAGGTTTTATATGAAAGTAAGCTGGTAATTTCTCCAGCCAACTAAACAAAAGTATCTCAAAGTCATTAGAACCTAAGAACAGCCATACTGGGTCAGACAAGTGGTCCATCTCTTCCATCAGTGGCCAGTGTCAGATGCTTCAAAGGGAATGAACAGACCACAGAAATTATAGTGATCTATTCCCTGTTGTTCAGTCCTAGCATCCAGCAGTCAGAGGCTTACGGGCACGCAGAGCATGGGGTTGCACCCCTGACCATTTTGGCTAATAGCCAATGATGGACCTATTCTCCATGAACTTATCTAACTCTTTTTTGAGCCCAGTTATAGTTTTGCCCTTCACAACATCCTCTGGCGACACATTCCATGGGTTGACTGTGCGTTGTGTGAAGAAGTAATTAATTTTGTTTGTTTTAAACCTGCTGCCTATTAATTTCATGGTTCTCGTGTGCTGGCAGAGACAAAGGCCAGGCACCGTTCTCAGGCCCCCCGGTCCCCTGCCTGGCCGTACCCCTATACTGTTCCTGGAACTGCCACCTTCAGAGCTGGAAGCCCGGCCAGCAGCTGCTGCTCTCTCCGCTCTGCCTTCAGAGGTGGACAGCCAGAAAGTGGTGGCTGCTACAGGGGGACTGAAGCAAATGTTGGGGTGGCTATAGTCCCCACAACCCTCGAAGATTTCTCTGTTAAGCCAAGCTTGGTCGCCTGCCATATTTGCTATTCTTTCTGCACCTCGGGATGGTTTGTTCCTGCACCCTCAATAAGGCTTCTTTAAAATACAGCCAGCTCGCCTGGACTCCTTTCCCCTTCATATTAGCCTCCCAGGAGATCCCGCCCATCAGTTCTGCTTTTCTGAAGTCCATGGTCCGTATTCTGCTGCTCTCCTTCCTTCCTTCTGTCAGGATCCTGAACTCGACCATCTCATGGTCACTGCTGCTCAGGTTGCCAGCCGCTTCTACTTCCCTTACCAATTCTTCCCTGTTTGTGAGCAGCAGGTCAAAAGGAGCATGGTCCCTAGTTGGTTCCTCCAGCACTTGCACCAGGAAGTTGTCCTCAACACTCTCCAAAAACTTCCTGGATTGTCTGTGCACTGTTGTATTGCTCTCCCAGCAGATGTCAGGGTGTTCCCACTTCCCCACTTACCTCTGGGCTTAGGTCGCCATACCCCGCGAACCTAGTCTAAAGCCCTCCTCACTAGGTTAGCAAGCCTGCCTGTGAAGATGCTCTTCCCTCTCTTTGTTAGGTGGATTCCATCTCTTCCTAGCAATCTTTCCTCCTGGAACAACATCCCACGGTCGAAGCACTCTCTCCGATACCACAATTCGATGGTCCCTACCTCGGCCTTTTCCTTCAACAGAGAGGATGGACAAGAACATGACTTGTGCCTCAAACTCCTTTATCCTTCTTCCCAGAGCCAGGTATTGTGTGGTGACCTGCTCAAGGTCATTCTTGGCAGTATCACTGGTGCCCATTTGGAGAAGTAGGAAGGGGTAGTGTTGCGGGGGCTTGATCAGTCTCAGCAGACACTCAGTCACATCCTGAATTCTAGCTCCAGGCAAGTAGCACACTTTTCGAGTTTCCCGGTCTGGACGGCAGATGGATGACTCTGTCTCCCTTAGGAGTGTGTCCCTGACCACCACCACCCGTCTCCTCCTCTTGGGAGTAGTGGTCGTGGAACCCCCATCCTTAGGACAATGCAGCCCATGCCTTCCGGTCGATGGGGTCTCCCTCAGATCCTTTCCCTCAGATGACTCTTCCAAACCATTCTCCAACATAGTACCTGTACAGAGAGCCTGAAAACAGTTTCTTACCTCAATCTGCATTGGGGGTACATGGGTTCTCCCCTTTCTTCTTCTAGAGGTCACATACTGCCTATTTTCTTCCCCGTTCTGCACTGCCCTTGGATTCTTCAGCATGCTGTACCTGCAGTGCCAAGCACTGACTTCTATCCAGAAAAATCTTCATTTTCTCTGATGCAATGCAGGGTTGATACTTGGGTCTCTAGTCCTTTAACCTTCTCTTCAAATATGGAAGATCTCTTTCTTGAGTGGTAACAGCTAATTTAGACACCATCATTTTGTATGTAGAGTTGGGATTATGTTTTCCAATGTGTATTGCTTTGCATTTATCAGCACTGAATTTCATCTGCCTGTGAGATCACTTTGTAACTCTTCACATTCTGCTTTGGACTGAACTCAGTTGCATTCCATCCCGTTCCTCTGCTAACAGTCTAGACGGATTTCTAAACAATAGTCACGTGCAGCGGTTCTTCTGTGACTATGGCAGTGGCAGAGGATGCTCAATGACTGGCACAAGGCCTTTTGTTTGCGAGTCGGCTGACAGTCAGTACAGAGCGGAGCTCTTCCTAATGACCAGTGACTCAGCATCTCAAAAAGCCACCAAGAGAGCTAACAGGTGGAAGTTTCCATAACTAATTTTTTTCAGGTTTCAATCTAGTTTTGTAACAAGGAGTTGGGGAAGCACCCAGTTCAGGTCACAGCCCTAGCACCCCCACACAAACCACCCAAGGCACCTCTGCTGCCACTGGAAGAGACACTTGCAGATTATTATATATCACACAGAACCAAAGGAAAACAGACTCAGATGCTTATCGCTAGGCCGCAGGGCTGGATAACCGCTACTCACATAACAGGCAGAGTATACACAAGAAAACGAGTGTGCAGTAAAGGGCTTGATTTCAGATCTGTCCTAGTAGACTTCCTGTGTTTTCTGGGGAAATGGAGAGGCTTTCCTCCTGACAACCTAGATCGCCTTTTATCTGCAAGGTCCTTTATTAGTAAGTACACAGCTACCTTTCCCCGCGACTAGACTCCCAAAGGGGATACGGTGTTCTCTCTTAACTCCTGAATCTTAACTTCTCCAGGAGCATCTAGGCTGATGACAAGTGGTGTCATAGTGACGCTTCAGGACAATGAGAACCTTCCAGGATTTTACTTGTTATAAGTAGAAATCAGGTTTAACAATAAAAACAGAGCCTCAATTAATGATATCTGGACTATAGGACAGGAAAACAATCCAGGAATTGCAAAACTAGAACTTTTTACAGAATTTGACAGAAACGTAGAGATCCCGTCTTGCTTGGTGTTTGTAATCGAAAGTACTGTTTGTCATATACAGATGTCACAATATTCGCTTGATATAAGCCAGAGGGATAAATAGCTCATACTGAAAATATGACAAATAGTGGTAATGCATGTCAGTAGCCTATATCATAGTAGAGCTGTCAATTATTTGCAGTTAACTCACGCGATTAACTCAAAAAAAGTAATCACACTTAATCACACTGTTAAACAATAAAATATCAATTGAAATGACATATTTTATGTTTTTCTACATTTTCAAATACATTGATTTCTATTACAACACAAAATACGTGTCCAGTGTTCATTTTATATTATTTTTGACTATAAATATTTGCACTGTAAAAATGATAAAAGAAAGTATTTTTAATTCACCTCATACAAGTACTTTAGTGCAATCTTTGTCGTGAAAGTGCAACTTACAAATGTAAATTTTTTGTTACATAACTGTACTCAAAAACAAAACACTATAAAACTTTAGAGCCCAGAAGTCTACTCAATCCTACTTCTTGTTCAGCCAATCGCTAAAACAAACAGGTTTGTTTACATTTGTGGGAGATACTGCTGCCTGCTTCTTATTTACGGCACCAGAAAGTGAGAATAGGCATTCGCATGGCACTTTTGTAGCCAGCATTGCATGATATTTATGTGCCAGATATGCTAAAGATGCATATGCCCCTTCATGCTTCGGCCACCATTCCAGAGGACATGCTTCCATGCTGATGAAGCTCATGAAAAAAAAATGTATTAATTAAATTTGTGACTGAACTCCTTGGGAGACAATTGTACATCTCCTGTTCTGTTTTACTTGCGTTCTGCCATGTATTTCATGTTATAGCAGTCTTGGATGATGACCTAGCACGTTCATTTTAAAAACACTGTCACAGCAGATTTGACAAAACGCAAAGAAGGTACCAATGTGAGATTTCTAAAAATAGCTACAGCACTCAACTCAAGGTTTAAAAATCTGAGGGACAAGGTGTCGAGCATGCTTTCAAAAGTCTTAAAAGAGCACCACTCTGATGTGCAAATTACAAAACCTGAACCACCGAAAAATAAAATCAACCCCCTGCTCTTGGCATCTGACTCAGATGATAAAAAAGAACATGTCTGCTCTGCCTTGGATCGCTGTTGAGTGGAACAAGTCATCAGCATGGACGTATGTCCTCTGGAATGGTAGTTGAAACCTGAAGGGACATATTTCAGAGTAGCAGCCGTGTTAGTCTGTATCCGCAAAAAGAAAAGGAGTACTAGTGGCACCTTAGAGACTAACAAATTTATTTCGCATCAGATGAAGTGAGCTGTAGCTCAGGAAAGCTTATGCTCAAATAAATTTGTTAGTCTCTAAGGTGCCACAAGTCCTCCTTTTCTTTCTGAAGGGACATATGAATCTTCAGCGCATCTGGCACATAATATCTTGCGACACCAGCTACAACAGTACCATGCAAATGCCTGATCTCACTTTCAGGTGACACGGTAAACAAGAAACAGGCAAGCATTATCTCCTGCAAAATTGTAACCAACTTATTTGTCTGAGTGATAGGATGAAGTAGGACTGAGTGGACATGTAGGCGCTAAAGTTTTAAATAGTTTTATTTTTGAATGCAGTTTTTTTCTGTACATAATTCTACATTTGTAAGTTCAACTTTCATGATAAAGAGATTGCACTACAGTACTTGTATTAGGAGAATTAAAAAATACTATTTCTTTTGTTTTTTACAGTGCAAATATTTGTAACCATAAATAAATATAAAGTGAGCACTGTGCACTTTGTATTCTGTGTTTTAATGGAAATTAATATACTTGAAAATGTAGACATCCAAAAATATTTATTTAAATGTTATTCTATTGTTGTTTAACAGCACAATTAATTGTGATTAATTTTTTTAATTGCAATTAATATTTTTAATCGCTTGTAAGCCCTAATCATAAGTAAAGGTAACTTCTCTTTTGGAGTCCAAATAGCCAGCAGACACAATACCCTGTGGGCATGGTTCAAAACTGAAATACCATTGATATAAAATATATTCCAAGTCTTTAAAAACTGACTGGTGTCTCAGAATGTTTGCATCAATTGATAAAAGAAGTGCTAGAAATATAATGGTACCCAACACTAGGTGAGATACGAGCTCAGAGCTGCATTGCTATCATGGTTACACTAAACTCAGTTATAAGGCCTTTGTGTGACACTGTATAAAAAGAAAGGTGACCATTTATACCACTGATGTTATCACTGTTCTACAATTGAAATAGATCTTGTACAAAGTATGATACAAAGATTTTTAAGGTATCAATGGAAATGTTATAGTCTGCTAAGTATTGTTACTCTGTTTATATGCGTGTATTATCATTGTATATGAAGTTATGAATCGTTGCTGTGTGTTTGTATCTCAAACATGTTCTGTTCCGGGGTAACAGCCACAAGACAGATTTACAGCCATAGGTGATGGGCCATTTAAGGAGAATCAGCTCTTCCAACGGGCCGCTGCAGAGGAGGCCTCAGAGAGCATACGGACAATGGAGGCCCAGCGACTCAGCAGGGCACGAAGAACATGTGTTTGCTGTCTCCATGTTTGAGACAGTAACTTTCCATGCACATAGTCTCAAGGTTATATCCCCCCAGGCTGACATCACCTTCTTGCCTCTTTCCTGCTCCACATCTCTAGACCATGATTTCCAGCAAAAGAAGAGCTTTGAACAATGGACTGAGGACCCCAATATTTGTGATGATCCAAAGAGACTTATTGCAAGCTAGCAGATTTAACATCACTGCTATTATCCTGGTCTACAAACTCTGAAATCAACAGTAATGTAAATGATTCATTTTAACCTCTTAATAACTCTCTTTTTTAATATTAATAAACCTTTAGTTTGTAGTTACTACAGGATTGTTGATCCCCTTGAGCACGGAGGAGCTGGTAATGGTTTCTGAATGATCAGGATTTACAAATGGGTTAGATGGTGTAGGGCCATGCTGAGCACCGCGCAGCAAACCAGTATTGAGTGAACAAAGGCCTAGGTAACCATGGGGAAGCCCACATATCAAACAAAATGAACAGTCTTCTTTCCTAGTATAAGTGACAGAACACGCCTGGGACAATTTAGGATAGCTGAATAGCCAGAGGCTGCTATAAAGCCATTATTCTTCCATTAGTAAAGAACCAAGTAGTTTAATCTCAAAGTGCAAACAAAATTTTATAGTGATCGTGTAGAAATTCAGACGTTCATCTCACTGCCTATAAGATTTTATTTGGAACCGTTTTCAAAGTTAGTCTGTATTAATCCTCGATTAAGGGCTACTTTTTGTTTTGAGAAATCCTTATTTCTAACTTTAAGAGCAGCTCACTCAGTGATTTTTCAAGTTTTCCATATTCTTTAGTTCTCAGAACGGATGTCTGGTTTTGCAGAATGCAAATGCTTGTACAAAAAAACCCCCGAAAACAGAATTAAAACAACAGAGCACAGGCCTTACCCCTTGAGATTCTACTAGAGGATGTCCAGAGCAATGATGCATTGCTTTCAATCAAGAACTGTGCTAGAAAAATATATTTCCAAAGTGCCTTTTCCAGGGTCAGCCTCACCTGTTCAAAGTGTTTTCCCCACAAAAAGCAGAAGAAAGAAAAACCACAATCAACTAATATGGCAGCAATAAGAAGACTGCTGTATTGATTTTCCTAGGTGTCCTTACAAAACCTGTAGGAAATATAAATTTCCATCCTGCTTCCACTATTGTACTACTTTATGCTGCCTCCTACCATCCCTTCCCCTAACCAACACGACAGCTTCAGTGCGCTTTAAAAATGTAGCAAAATCAGCCTCAAGCACCCAAATACTCATGAGCAAGTTCAATAAACAAACCAGACTGCATGTGGAAGGAAGGCAAATGTCTCACTGACTGAACTAAATGGGAAAATGAAGGAGTCACATATCCTGTAAAATATTACCTGTAGTATTCATGTTTGTCTTTTGAGTACATGAGCTGATCAATGCATTGCCTCTCATCTATTTTCTCTTCCCAAGTTCCTTCTTTCCATCCTTCTGCATAGCTTTGTAGGACATATACCTGGTCTATAAAGGGTCCACCTGACTCTGAATAGGAAGCAAAGAGAAGTAACTATCAGCATGTAAGAGTACTTGATTTACGTATACAGCAGCATTGCTTGCCCTGTTTTAGATAAGAAGCTGCCATAATTTCCAACATATTCTATACAGTTCTAGTCAACTTACCAAAAAAATGATAAGGTGATCTATAGAAACCAGAGGAGTCTGGGGATTATTCATTACCCACCTCAAACAAAAGGTGTTTGGTTTGGATATATCTAACACACAAAACCCAAGATTCAGAATGCTGGGTAAACCAAACATTTTATCAAAAAACAACAACAAAAAAAAAACAACCCACCTTGTATCACCTTTGAATGTCCCCCTTTCCTTTTACACATTATCTTGATGAATCTTTTTCGTCATTCAGTGCATTTCCTTTGAACTAACTTTTCCTGTTAAAACTGCTTTTTAAGAATGTTTGAGTTTATTTTTCAGAAGAGACTGTACATGACGGGGCTTTACTTGGCTAAGAGGAAAAATGTCAACTCTAGGAAATACTTGGCTTCTGTAGGAAGGTGCGGTGCCCAAAAGAGCCTCACCTCATCAGAGTGAAGGAGACACAATGAAAGAAAAGTCATCAAAATGAGAGAAAGAAAAAACAAAACAAAACCCCCCAAGATGTAAGGCGGGTGCTAAGTTCCCTCTAAGCTGTGCGGCCGCATAGGCAAGGAGAGGCGCCTCTCCCCCCTGTCCATGGCTGCTGCAGCTAGAGAGGGCTGGGAGGAGTCCTCTCTCCCCGCTGCAGCCCCGAGGCAGCCTGCACCCCAAACCCCTTGTGACCAGGGTCCCAGGGGAACCAACTGAGGTCACTCAATTAGGGTGAACTGCAAAGAATGGGGCAGGCAATCCCCAAAGCTGGTGGATATTCCAATTCTTAGATTTACCAAGCCAGCACAAAACAGCTTCTATACCACCTCACTGGTTACCCAGAAGCCAACAACACAGTTCTCTTAAAGTAACCCAGCCTCAGGCCTCCACTCAGACACCGAAGTCAAATGTGAAAATCTTATTTTTCTTTTTTTCAGATTACTGAAAATCTTATTCATCATATAAAAAAGTTCTACCAACCCCAAAAGATCGGACACATTACCTCCCAGGGTAATGAATATTCCAGATTTTACCCAAATACACGCTTACAGCCAATTATTAACAACTAAACTACAATTTATTAAAAAAGAAAAAAGAGAGAGTATTGGTTAAAAGATTAGTATACATACAGACACGAGTACAGTTCTTGAAATTCAGATTCATAGCAGAGATGGTGAGCTTTATAGTTGTAAAGAGGTTTTTTTAGAATTTAGTCCATAGGTTATAGTCCAATGTCCAATATCATACTCAGGGTGTTCCAGTTTAGGACTGGGATTCTCAATCTTGCAACTCAAACTTCACCGATGAAGCTTAAGCAGATCTGAGATGACAGGATCAGGACCCAAGGATCTTTTATACAGTTTTCAGGCCTTCTCATAACAGCCTGGAGTCATTCAGTGAACAATAGGCAATTTATGGGGACTTTTGAAGTAGATCCATTTCCTAAACATCGCCGGTAATTACCCACACAGATTAACGTAAGGCAATTGCCCGCTTTCCATCATTCTCAGGTGATCTGCTATACATTTCAAAGTTCTAACCTATCGAGCAAGGAATGGCCTTAATTATACATATTGTTCTCACATCTCTCTAATGGTTGACTCTTGGTCAATCAGCCTGCAAGCTGCTTAACCCTTTCTGGCTATGTGTCACATCCCTCATCCCCGGCCCCACCCCAGAGCCCTCACCCCCCGCTGGAGCCCTCACCCCCCGCACCCTGAACCCCTCACCCCCCCACCCCACACCAACCCTCTGCCCCAGCCCTGAGCCCCCTCCCACACTCCAAATCCCTTGGCCCCACCCCCGCCACACATCACCTCCATACTGGTGCACTTAACAAAATTCATTCCGCACATGGATATAAAATATTAGAGGGAACATTGCTTGGGTGGTGTCAAATTTGTAACCAGAAGGTACCAGTGGAGGATACTAAGCCCTGCCTGTAGGGACTGCCTGGGATTTCAGACCTGGAGAAAGGAGCTGACAGTGGTAACCCTTTTAAGCAATTGGCCGGAGGAACCAACAACTGTGCCTCCTGACAAAAGATGACTTAAGAATTTGAGGCTGTCAATGAGATGGGGAGCTACCCCTTGGAACAAGTAGAGCTTCCGCCAAGAAAGGGGACGACTGAACCTTGAAGGGTCAGGGCTCTCTACCTTTTATCCCCCTTGTATTTTTCCTGTCTTGTTTTCGCTCTTCTTAAAAGAAGAGGAGACATGCCCAAGGTGTGGGCCAACAGCCCAGTTATAGACCTATATTCATACATTAAACTTAAATATCTCCTCTGCTGAGAGAAAGTGGCTGAAAGATTCTGAGATACTGTTGTAGACTTTAATACACAGGTGATGGCACTAAATACCACTTAATGAAGGAAACTTTAACCTACAGTTTCCAAGTTCTCAGGCAAAAAGTCATCTTCCTAATTACCTTAGCCACACAAGCTTTCACACAAATTGCCCGTACCCATCAAAAATTTAGGAGTGTGGGTAGAAAATGTAGCTTACGCTGGCAGTCTCCATACAACCTTGACTATGGAGGGCCAAATTCATCTTTGTTGTAACTCCACAGAGAAAAATGGATTTACTGTAGGGATGAACTGGCCCCAAAGTCTCTTCTGTGCATCCATAATTTTTTTTTAAAAAAACAAGCACAATGGGACTCTCAGAAGACTGGCATGTCATTCACCTGAGAGATGGTCTTCAGAGCAAGCATGTGAGAACTGAGCGCAGGCTGGCCATGCTCGGGGAGTTTTCTCAGAAGGGGCCTTGTTCTACTCTCCTTGAAGTCAATAAGAATCTCTTCTTTAGCTTCCACCGGCACTGGATGGGCTCTGTTACTGTACTATGAGTAAGTACAGCTGTGACCAGGTAAACAGGATTACTTTTTCCTACAGCTTTATTATAAAATACGAACATTTTCAGAGTTGGCCTCTTCCATCCCTTTGCTTTTACCTTTAATATTTTTCTCTCTCCTCCTCCACCCCACTCCCCACAACCCTTGTCTTCTCATGCCAGAGTCTAGAGTCTGAGTCCTGATCACTCTTTAAATATAAGAAAATTGCCAACCCTGCCATTTTCACGTGTTTAAAGTCCTAAGGGCTATTACTTTGAGAGAAATTTGGCTACGTTTTAATTAGGAGTGTAAAACCATGAAAGTTTAATTTTTCAGATGTCTTCTGGGCTTTTACAATTGAAGAGTGGTCTTGTTTTTTCAAACCAATGTGATAAAGTAAGTCTGTAATTGCTTTTACTACAGCATTTTAAAAAAATATTTAGAACTAGTTAGGCTTGTGCACTGAGGTTAAGGATCCTATTTCATACCTTATATATGTTCATCAACGTCTCTTCACGTACTTACAGTAATTAAGTCAAATATTTTAATAAGACACTCAATCTTGTTAAGGCCTGAAATTTGACCTTCCTTGAAACTGTCATAACTTGATGGAGAGTAGATCATCAGTAAGACTGAACTCAGCCAAAAGGTAATTCATCAGCACTTGTGGTGGGTTTGTTAATTATATAGACATTTAGAATCCAAAAGGGGACAGACAACTGTCTTCTGCCCTTGCAAAGGCAAAGACTAGATCTAATAGGGCATTTTCATATCTACTTACAATGATTTACTGCTATACTTTATGTAGCTTTACTGAAAAGGCAGCCGAGTGAGCACAAAACAAGACTCAATGCCTATGAGTGTCACGACACGGATAGAGTTGACTTGTTTTGAGCAAGAAAGAGCATACCTTTTTTCTCTCAACTGTATAAAGATAGCAACAGTAGGGAAAGACACTTCGAAAGACGCAACCAAAAGAAAAAAAAAATTGCGAGCAATGGAGGTAAAACACAAAAGTTAAAACCCATGAACACTGTGACTTTTACTGAAATCACATTAAAACAACACTAGTGTCTAGAAAATAGCACAAAAATTCAAAGGCAAGTTATGTGGTGGGACTGAGGATCTATTGTACACTTTGTGCCACGGTGGAGAAAACCACCTGAGAGGTTTTATTCAGGTAATGCCTACATGAAGTAAGAGTCCAATCAGTTTCATTATAGCATAAAGTTATTACACTTTTGCCTCGGTGTCATCACCCCTAACTACATCTATCGGGTACACTCTGACCTTACAACAATCAATGCTCAAGCTCTAACACTTCCCGTCACTGTCAACCAAAGCACATCTAGTGGACTGAAATGAAAATATGCTTGTTCCAGTATACCTTAGAAAGCCATCCTTAATAACAATGGTGATCGGAACAAAACAAACAAAACTCTTCTATGCCACTTGGAAAGACCAAGACCCTTCAGCTTCAAGGGTGAAATTCCCCCTTGGGGAATGGAGGGCTTGTACAGCAGCATAACGCACTGAACCTGAGTAGGGAAGAGAGCGTGAATTGCACCAACCCCTCCACACAGAACAGGATCACCTGGGATTTAGGCAGATGGAGTCAATTTCACTTAAAGTGAATGAAAGCACAAGATATTTTCATGTTTTACAAATACCTCGGGCAGGAGCACACAGCACCCCTTTGCGCTCGCTTCAACCCGAACCACCTACCTAGCCATTGTTCTGGTCCCCAGTGTAAATCAGAACACACACACACAATGACCTGTTTTGGTCATACGAGCTTCTCTGTAGTTACACTTTAGAGAGGAAAATCAGGTTCGGAACATATGGTGGCTCTTGAAAGTCACCACTTCTGAATGAGGTGATAACGAGAGTGTCCGTTTTCTTCCCTCCGGCCTTCCTTGGCCCTATACTCTATATAACACAGGTGCTCTTGTTTAATTCAAATTTGCTTCTCATTTCTCAGATTAGTTTCATAGTGGCTAGCTTGAGGATACTAAACTGATAGAAGTGCAGTCACACTAAGAGTGCTCGCTGGGTCAGAAAGAGATCTTTCTTTGCAATGACACATGGTAACTTGTTAGAAGTAAGTTTTCCTACTGTAAAATATAAGCATCGGACAGGGTCAATCATTGAGCAGACTTCAAAACTCCTCTTTAGAGTAGCACAAAAAGTACCACCCTACACACCTTGTTCTAATGCATATCATAAACAGAAAAACCTGTGAAGGAAACACATCAAAGATTTATTAACCCCTCACAGGTGACAGAATAAATGTACTTTACCTGCAAGAAACTGCTCATACTCAATAACAGGGATGTTTTTATTGAGGCTTGGAAGATCAAAGAACTCAGACCAAGGGATTCGGACCTGATGAATGTCAGGACTCTGCCAGTGATAAAGACGTCCCCAAGGAGGCAGGACCAATACCCAAGCTTCACTTTTCAGCAAGGTCTTTAGAAGAGAGGCAACACGAATATAGACATCTCTGCGTAGATTGAACCCTTCAGGAGGATTTACATCATACAAAAGATACCTGGAGAAAGTGAGAAACTAGAATCACTTTTGGGAGGCTTCGAGCATTTACAGAGAGAATTTATCTGTCGCTAATTTGGAATCACTTTACTAGGCTCCCAATGTCTCTCTTATGACTCCTTACGGGAGGGCAAAAAACGGGGTAGGAGGGCTGCAATACGCTGAAACAAGGTCAAAATGTCATCAGGTCACTTCAGGAAGGCAGCAAGGAACCTGGGGCCGTTAACTAAGCTGGATCAGAGCTGGACAGCACGGCGCTGGGCCACGAGCAAGGCAAGCGCCCAAACGCGGAGGAAAATATTCACGGGGGCATTTGCCGCGAGGCTCTGTGCAGCAAAGAGCCCGGAGCCGGCTCTGCGGCCCCAGGCGGGCCGGTGACAGGGCGGCTGAAACGGGGGGCGGCCAGGCGTCGGGTCTCCCCCGCCACAGCCGCCGGCATCCCGGCCCCGCGCACGGCGGCCCCGGCCTGGCTCGGGCCACAGAACCCGGCCCGGCCCCGGCCCGGCCCGGCCCCGGCCGCCTCTCGCAGCCCCAACGCGGCCGCCGCCAACCCGCCGCCGGCCTCCGAACCCGGCACCTGCGGGCGCGGCCTTCGCGGCTGAGGCGCCCGCAGCGGCTCGGGGTCAGCGGCCCGGCCCGGCCCCCCGGGTCCTCCCCGCAGCGGCGGCGGCGGGGCCCAGCCAGGCCCCGGGGCTCCAGCCAGGCCCCGGGGCTCCAGCCAGGCCGCGCCCCACACGCTCCTCACCGGCGGCGGGCGGCGGCGGCGGCGGCGGGGAGCGAGGCGGCGCCGTGCCCGGCCCGGAAGGCGGCGGGGGGCGGCTGGGCGGCCCGCGGGGGGCAGAGCGCGGCGGCCAGGCCCAGCAGGAGCAGGAGGCGGCCGGGGCGCCCAGCCGCCATCTCCGGGCCGAGATCCGCGGCTCGCTCGGAGGGGCGGGCTCCGGGCTCCGGGCCCCGCGGGGAGCTGGCCGGGCCGGGGCCGCTTGCCCGGCGCTGAGCGGCCCCCGCCCCCTGCCCTTCCGCCGGGGAGACCGGGGCCTGCCCCCCTCGCTGGGCCTGCCCGGAGTACCGGGGGCGGCGGGCGGGTTCTGCTCCCTAGGGAAGAGCCCCGGAGGCCGCGGGGCGCTTGGGGGCGCGATGGGCGGGGGCGGCGGGTCCTGTTTGCCGCCCCCCGGCAGGGCTCCAGCCCCCCAAAGCACCTGCCCGCGGCGCCTGGTCCCTTGTGGTTAAAACGGCCCGGTCCCCGCCGCCCCGGGGCAAGGGGATCAGCCCCCGGGGAGCCTTCCTGTCCAGCCTTCGCCGCCAGGCCGGGCCGGGCCGGGGTAATAAAAGGGAGCAGGTTTGCTGGCCCCGGCCTACACCATAGGCCTGGAAAGGACAGCGGCGGGCAAGTATTATGTAGAATGCTGGGTACTGCGGGACCTGGCTCCTTGGAGGGGCTATACGGAGAATGCCAACCAGGGCCCACACTCCCCAGACCGGTGGTATATTAAGAAGGGCCCTACGGGGTCAGACCAAGCCTCCATCTAGCCCAGTATCCTGTCTTCTGCCAGGGCCAGGTGCCCCAGAGGGAATGAACAGAACAGGGAATCCTCAAGTGATCCGTCCCCTGTCGCCCATTCCCGGCTTCTGGCAGACAGAGGCTAGGGCCACCATCCCTGCTCATCCTGGCTAATAGGACCTATCCTCCATGAATGCATCTAGTTCTTTTTTGAACCCTATTATGGTCTTGGCTTTCATAACATCCTCTGGCAAGGAGTTCCACAGGTTGACTGTGCGTTGTGTGAAGAAATACTTCCTTTTGTTTGTTTTTAAAGTATGTTTCTCATAATTAGATTCACCAAGCCAGTTACAAAACAGATTTTCCAATAAGTTACTGGTTACCAAGAAGCCAAAATATGGTTCCCTTCAAGCAATCCAGCCTTTGGCCCCCACCCAGACAGCCAAGTCTATATAGTGAAGGTTACTTAAAATCTACTCACCATATATAAAGTTTTACCAGCCCCAAGAGATCAAACACATTACCAACTAGAGCAATGAATATTTCCGAACTTACCCCAAAACACACTTATAGTCAATTCTTATTAACTAAATCTAAGATTTATTTTAAAAGAAAAGAAAGTTACTATGGCAAGAGTTCCATACCTCTCTGGGGGAGGGAACTCCAGTTATTAGGAAGAGACAGGTAATAGTTATGGGGGATTCGATCATTAGAAAGAGATCGCTGGGTTTGCGATGACCAGGCGAACTGCATGGTGACTTGCCTGCCTGGTGCGAAGGTTGCGGATCTCTCGAGACATCTAGACAGACTTATGTGTAGTGCTGGGGAGGAATGGGTGGTCGTGGTACATGTAGGTACCAGTGACATAGGGAAGGATAGGAGAGAGGTCCTAGTGGCCAAATTTGGGCTGTTAGGTAAGAGATTGAAGTCCAGGACCTCCATGGTCTCATTCTCTGAAATGCTTCCAGTTCCACGTGCAGGGCCAGCTAGATAGGCAGAACCACAGGGTCTCAATGCGTGGATGAGACAATGATGTAGGCAGGAGGGGTTTAGATTTATTAGGAACTGGGGAAACTTTTGGGAAAGGAGGAGCCTATACAGGAAGGATGGGCTCCACCTAAACCAAAATGGAACCAGATTGCTGGCACTTAACACTAAAAAGGTCGTAGAGCAGTTTTTAAACTAAGGGCTGAGGGAAAGCCAATAGGTGCAGAGGAGCACGTGGTTCGGACAGAGACATCCCTTAGGGGAGGATCTATTAATGGAGATTCTCTATATCCTTATAAATCGGACAGAATGGAAGATAATAAAATACGGGTATGATAGATGAGAAACAGTCAAATGAAAAAGAGTCCCATTCAATTACATGATGTAATGTCAGACACCTACAAAGAGACAGATTTTCAAGTGCTTATACACAAATGCTAGAAGTCTAAATAATGTGGCTGAACTAGAGTGCCTCATATTAAATGAGGATATTGATATAATAGACATCACAGAAACTTGGTGGAATGAGGATAATCAATAGCACATAGTAACACCAGGGCACAGAATATATCTGAAGGACAGAACACGTCATGCACTATATGTGAAAGAAAGCGTAGAATCAAATGAAGTAAAAATCTTAAATGAACCAAACTGTATCATAGAATCTCTATGGATAGTGATTCCATGCTCGAATAATAATATAGTAGTAGGGGTATACTACTGACCACCTGACCAGGATGGTGATAGTGACAATGAAATGCTCAGGGAGATTACAGAGGCTATAAAAATACAAAATTCAATAATAATGGGGGATTTCAACTTCCCCATATTGACTGGGTGCATGTCACCTCAGGACGGGATGCAGAGACAAAGTTTCTTGGCACCTTAAATAACTACTTCTTGGAGCAGCTAGTCCTAGAACCCACAAAAGGAGAGGCAATTCTTGATTTAGTCCAGTGGTTCTCAAACTTTTGTACTGGTGACCCCTTTCACATAGCAAGCCCCTGAGTGTGACCCCCCCCCTTATAAATTAAAAGCACTTTTTAATATATTTAACACCATTATAAATGCTGGAAGCAAACTGGGGTTTGGGGTGGAGGCTGATAGCTCACGACCCCCCCATGTAATCACCTCGCAACCCCTTGAGGGGTCCCAACCCCAGAGAACCCCAGATTTAGTCCTAAGTGGAGCACAGGATCTGGTCCAAGAGGTAAATATAGCTGGACCACTTGGTAATAGTGACCATAATATAATTAAATTTAACATCCCTGTGGCAGGGAAAACTCCACAGCAGCCCAGCATGATAGCATTTAATTTCAGAAAGGGGGACTACACAAAAATGAGGAAGTTAGCTAAACAGAAATTAAAAGGTACAGTACCAAAAGTGAAATCCTTGCAAGCTGCATGGAAACTTTTAAAAGACACCATAATAGAGGCTCAACTTAAATGTTTACCCCAAATTAACAAACGTTTTAAGAGAACAAAATATGTGCCACCGTGGCTAAACAACAAAGTAAAAGACAAAGGCAAAAAGGCATCCTTTAAAAAGTGGAAGTTAAATCCTAGTGAGGAAAATAGAAAGGAGCAGAAACTCTGTTAAATGAAGTGTAAAAATATAGTTAGGAAGGCCAAAAAACAATTTGAAGAAAAGCTAGCCAAAGACTCAAAAAGTAATAGCAAAAAAATTTTTTAAATATATCAGAAGCAGAAAGCCTACTAAACAACCAGTGGGGCCCCTGGACGATGGAGATGCTGAAGGACAATAAGGCCATTGTGGAAAAAACTAAATGAATTCTTTCCCTCGGTCTTCACTGCTAAGGATGTGAGGGAGATTCCCAAACCTGAGCCATTCTTTTTAGGGGACAAATCTGAGGAACTGTCCCAGATTGAGGTGTCATTAGAGGAGGTTTTGGAACAAATTGATAAACAGTAATAAGTCACCAGGACCAGATGATATTCACCCAAGAGTTCTGAAGGAACTCAGATGTGGAATTGCAAACCAACTATGTGTAGTTTGTAACCTATTATTTAAATCAGCTTCTGTACCAAGTGACTGGAGGATAGCTAATGTGACGCCCTTTTAAAAAAGGGCTCCAGAGGTGACCCTGGCAATTACAGGCCGGTAAGCCTGACTTCAGTACCAGGCAAACTGGTTGAAACTATAGTAAAGAACAAAATTGTCAGACAAATAGATTAACATAATTAGTTGGGGAAGAGTCAACAGTGTTTTTGTAAAGGGAAGACATGCCTCACCAATCTACTAGAATTCTTTGAGAGGGTCAACAAGCATATGGACAAGGGGGATCTAGTAGATATAGTGTACTTAGATTTTCAGAAAGCCTTTGACAAAGTCCCTCACCAAAGGTTCTTACGCAACGTAAGCTGCCACTGGATAAGAGGGAAGGTGCTCTCATGGACTGGTAACTGGTTGAAAGATAGGAAACAAAGGGCAGGTATACACTTTTCTTACCTCCTGTATAAAGAGGAAAAGACAACTGATTGTGAAATACTGTTAATTCAGATGAATTCAATACTGATGAAGTAGGATAAATAAAAAGCCTAAAAAAACTATTTGGAAAGGCACTGATTCTGCAAGATGTTCTATGCACAAGGACTCTTGTGCCTATTGAAATCTACACGGGCACTGAGTTTTGCCCAGGTGGAACAACTTGCAGTTTGGCCTGAGAGTCTCTCTCCATGGATCAGAAACAGCATTAGTAGCTTTCTAATGAAGTGTGTTTGAACATGGTTCTTGCTGTAAGGAAGTTAACAATACAAAGGTTAGTGTAGACTGCTCCTTAGATGCTGATCCTGCCAGTTGCTCATGTACATGCAGACTGCAGTGCCTGCACAGAGCTCTCTGTAAGCTCTTTAGGGCAGGGTCCATGCCATCTGTGTTTCTCCAGCCCCTAGCACAGTAGGAGCCCAATCCTGAATGAGGCTTCCACATGCTTACCCCAGAATAAACAACAGCACTAGAAGAAATTTTAGTTTCCTCGGGGGGAAGGGGGTGTGTGGAATATTTTTGAAGCTACAGCCTACAGAGAGCAACTGTTTTTCAGTGCCCAACAGTAAAGGAAGGTCACTTCAAGTGGCTTTTATTTTAGAAATGTACACTGACAGTTTTCAGGGCTACCCGAGCTGGCTGGGGTGAATCACTACCTCACAGCAGGAGAGAGCCCTGTCTGTGGTCCAGCAGAGGAAACTCTCCCCAACCACTGTTGACGGGCAACATAGCTGCTCCAGGCTCCCCGAGCTCTCCTCTTCCCCTCTGGATAGAAAATTTACACACCCTGCTGTGTTACACCTATCTTCTGGACACCTGCAATGCTCCCCAATCCCTTACCTCCATGGACATAGTGTACCCCAGTTCACCACTTTTATCTCAGTTCAACATTCTCCTTAGCACAAGGCACTCTGTTAAAACTTTAATTTCGTGTCTGTGTTTAAGATTAAGATTCAAAATAAAGGCAAGTAAGAGGATTTGGAAACATAAGGTTACCGGAAAAAAAAAAAAACCTTTAAGATGCAAACTAGAGCCTGTACTTAATAAGTTACTGTCCAGGCCAATAAAGTATTTATCACCCAATGGTTAATCCTTCTCATGCTTGTCCAGCCCAGAAAGCTGAGGTCTACTGTTCATGAGAGACACATCCCTGCTGACAGAGCATTCCCTCCTGTAATAGATAGCCACTTGGGCCATTTCTTCTGCTCTGATACAGTCATGGACTAAGGGACAATAGCCTAAGAGGCCCCCTCTTCTCAGAACTCTCCTGGGGTTCATTTTTCCTTGAGTATGCTCAAGGTTGCATCTTCCCCAGACACTAAATGTAGGCTGGCTCTAGGGATGCTCAGTGTTCTTATGTTGATTGTGTCAGCTCAGGTGATTGGTTTCACTCCAAACAGATTTGGAACATAATATTCTGTACGTTCCATAGCTCTCAAACTTTTACCCGTACAAACATCTCACAATAACTATGACAATCAGCTAGTTCTTAGCTTCAGCAGAGATTACACACAACCCCCTTCAGGGTACAATCAAGACAATGGTTGGACACAGATGTAACAGTCCCCTCATGGCATGCTTAAGCATGTGTGTTACGTACACCATATTTTTTTAAACATTTCCCATTGTGTGTAAGACAGTTATATTATTCTAAACAGGGTCCAGATGGGCAACACATTATTCCATAGGAGGGTCCATGAGTACACTTTGAAAGTGTCCAGAGCTAAGATTTGATACATGCAGATAGAGACACATTCCCAGGTGCAAGTTAGTAGGAGAAATTTTATAACTGTGAAAAATAAATATTCAAAAGGAGTGGATGAACAGTACTACAGGACTACTTCCCGCAAAATTAGGACCAGACGGTGACACCTTAGTCCTGTTAACGAGGACATTATTTCATAAATAGTCCTATTGAAGGCCGTGGGACTACTTACAGATACAGATGCTAGGTGCTTTTTACTTTGAATAAGATAAGATTTTGGCCCTAACTGAGTTAACACACTTACCTGAGGTCAAGAAGAAAAATTTTTTGTGGCGCTCTACAGCAACTCATGCACGAAATGATTTAAATCACTGCTACTTTTATATGGATACACCAACCTCAAAGGAAGACTCTCTGGGTAGCATCTTTCTCATCTTAAGTCTTTTTCAAAGCCAACTTCAGATATTGGACACAGGACTATATTTGAACAATTTAATTAATTGAAACTCTGATTCCACTTTTCTACCCTCTTTCCCACTAAAGATAGGACAGCAGTATAAAGGAGTAAGTCACTGTAGTTTTCAACTGCTTCTATGGGTCTCCAGTAGATACTTCAACATACGTTTGTATTGTTTGATATTGGAATCTATTACTGGTTACAAGTTACATATACAACTGCACTCTGCTTGAGAGAAACTGTTTGGCTGAATTTTATTACACACTACAATGCAAGATATTCTGTTGACACTATATGAAGTTAACATAGATGCCTGTTAAGTATTAACAGTGATTCATTTAAGTTAGTTGTATCCATGCTACTTGGTTTCTTCTCAGTAGAATGAGGATTTATTTTTCTGGGTCCTCTTTCTTTTTCTTGTGACGTGATCAGAAATGGTTTTTAGTCAGTGGCTGGAGGTTTGCACCAGTGATTCCATTTAGCTCCTCAAGAATTTGTTTTTCCTTCTGATACATCTATAAGGGTGGGGAAAAAACTCAATAAGAATGCTCATTTTCCCTTCATGTACATTCTTTATAATTTTAAGCAATAGACTTTAAAATGCTGTTCTAATCCACAAAATAAACGATGTAAAAATGGCAACTTCTTACTCAACAGATCTGGCCGTGTGTGAATTCAAAGTCATAACAGACGAGTTATGGACAAAAGTAACCGCTGAGCCAATACAGTTAAGATGAAGTCAGCGGGATTCTCTTCATGCAACTGAGTTGCACAGGTGTCACGTTGGACAATTTCACCAGCAGCAAATAAGTACTGTGATGACCAAGTGAGAAGAAAAGAGCCCAATCTGAGTCTGCAGAGCTGGCAGTCAGGAAACCATGTCTTTGCCGGACATCCACCCACACATTTGATACAGAATCAGTGAGACATCATAAATCCAGAACCCACTATACCGTATTTACAGTCACATTTCTGACCAGAACTGCACTTTACAAGAATGGGCACTAAAACTGCATCATGCCTTTCCTTTTAAATACTTGCTTACATGAGAAATGTTACCTATGAACTCAATAAGACATCGCACATGAGCACACAGAGATTCACATGGATAAGCATTTACAGGACTGGGCTCTTACACAGACCCTTTCATGCAAGGATTTCAAAGCACTTTTAGTGCTCAGTCCTTCCAGATACACAGTACCCTTGTGAGATGCTGACTGTCCTTAGTTCCCACTGATTGCAGTCACATTTACCTATGGTTCATTAAGAAAACTGGAGATATGCCTGCAGGCATGCAACTTCTGCCTATGATCTTGTCATCTCTCACAAACTAAGCTAGGTTGAGCCTGGTCAGTCATCTTATTTGAAACCAAAGGAAATCCAGGCAATGGTGGCTATTTCTGCTGCAAGAGACGATTCTTCCCTCTGAGTAAGTATCCAACTAATCCCCCAAACTGGAGTTAGGGCATTGGGCTGTTGGAGGTCCCAATTTTCAAAAAAGATGGAAAAAGCAGGCCCTGATTAGATGGGTTATTAAACAGCTCATAAGGCTTTTTCCACAAGAAAAAGGTGTTAATCCTGATGTTCTGGCAAGATTCCAATGTGATTTATTACACCTGCTTATGGGAGGTACTATACATATTCCAGTTAACAGAACAGGAAACCTGGCATACCTCGTGTGGCAAGGCACCTTCGTCTCACCAGCCCCAGCACTTCTCCTTTTGGCGAGAGGGGCATGGGGTAAATCAACCCATCTGCCACACTGGGGGCAGTCTTTGTCTTCCCCCTTCTGTGTTCCTTCGGCCGTATTTTCTGGGTAGGCCTCAGGGAGGTCTAAGGGGTGTTCCTCCAACAAACAGAAGGAACTATTTCACTAGACACTAATACAAAGGGAGATACTTTCCCCCATCTCCTTGTTGGGGTGGGGTATCATCCTGTGGTTTGCCCTGGGGAATCAGTCCTTCCCTGGCAGGTGCTCAGGCTTGTCTTTTCTGTATGGGAAGGAGCACAGTCTCTGCTCCTGGAGATGCTCATTTCCTTGCTGTCACTAGCTTAGTAACTGCCTGCCAGCATGTGTCCTCCTGCTTTCTCTCAACAGGGGAGTGGCTTTAAAAGGTTTCAGGCAGCCCTTAATTGGATTCAGGTGTTCCTAAATGACCTGAGGTAACTCCTTCTCAGCTGATAGGGCAGAGGACTTTTAACATTCTAGAGCTTACATATCTGCCTTCCCACACCCTCTTGCAGCCATCTGGCCTGACTTTCATAGAATATCAGGGTTGGAAGGGACCTCAGGCGGTCATCTAGTCCAACCCCCTGCTCAAAGCAGGCCCAGTCCCCAGTTTTTGCCCCAGATCCCTAAATGGCCCCCTCAAGGATTGAACTCACAACCTTGGGTTTAGCAGGCCAATGCTCAAACCACTGAGCTATCCCTCCCCCCACTAACTTTGTCATACTAGGTTCTGTTCTCTATTCTAAGTAGTCTTCTGTGTGAACTTGCACAAATAGTTAAAACTCTTTGTCTGTTTTTACATCTGTAAAATTAGGATAACACTTTTGAGATGCTCTGATGGACGGCTAAACATAATTGCACAGCATTATTTCCTAAAATTCCCACTACAGTGTCAATTAGATATTTTTTTAAACCACTTCTTTTTCTAAAGTATTGTAGCCTTGCAGTGTTATATGGCTGCTGTGCAGATTCCTGCCCCATAGAGGCACAGTTGTGTCTCCACAGTTAAAGTTGAAAGTGTCCATACTAAGCCCTGTTTTTGAACCCACTACCCTTTTAAACACAGATGTAGTTCTTGAGGATTCTCTAAGATGAAAGGCACTATTAGAACTTTGCATTGTTACTTTCATGGTTTGAATGTATGTATGAATGACTGGTTGCAAAGTGCCCCTGAGAGCATCAGGATTAGAAGGTTATACTACAATATGTGTGAAGAGTCAGGAAAATGTCTCTGCATTTACAATAAGGTTTTGAATTTGATGTACCATCACTAGTGTACTTCGGGCATTCTTAATACATCTATCTCAGCTTAGGTAAGGACATCCTTTTACCTGCTCCCACTCCGCTTCTGTGTTGTGCCGGTATCCCAGCAAATGGCACAGCCCATGAGCTGCAGTCACCTGTCCAAGGAAACAAAAATGGTTTTAGTATTTTACAGATCTCTAAACATTTATTCATGTGTGCATCACTGTAGTATGTAGGTGCGGTCTTGCAATATTTAGCACAGTTCTTCACAAAGAAAGTGACAATAATAGAGTTAAGGAGTACTTGTGGCACTTTTAACTACTTTTACTAGACAGTACATGAAGATCAATAGTCTAATGCACATGGTCCTTGCATACCTTGGACTGAGATGGGAAGAGGGGGCAAGAGCAGAAAAACAGCAAGAATGACTAACTTTAATCGTATGAATATAGTCTAGCTTTCTCACATGTTGTCAGCTGTATATATTCTATTGCTTTTGGGAAACCTTCAGAGGAAAACCAGTTAATACTCCAAAAAGTACAAGAACAGGTAATATCTAAAGTCACCAACCAAAAGAAAACAGAAATTCCAGAGGAAAGTGTTTGTAATAATAGCCTCCTCTGACAAGTCAGCCACAAGTTTATCTTCAACCTCTTGTCCCCAAAAAGGACATTTTCAAATGGTAAAATATCTTTATCTATGGTCATGTCCAAGAAAATACATCTGCTGCTAATCAAAATAACCCGATGGGTCACTGGGAACACAACCCCATCTCCTGCTCTAATCTTCAAAAGTTATCAGTCTCAGCAACTCCACTAATTTCAAATGGAACTATGCCCCTTATGGCACCAGTGGATCTGTGGTAATTTTCAGAGGCACTGAATAATACAGCTCCCACTCACCTCGATTAGAACTGTGGGCACTCAGAACCTTGGGGACAAGGGAGGGAATTGTTCTAGGACTTCAGTAAATCAAATTTAGGTTCCCTGGTAGGAGCTGCATGAAGGTACATAAGAATAGGTTTCAATGAAGAAGCATTCTTGCCTTCAGCATCCCTTTCCTCTTTGGGGCAAAGCTCACCCTTTTTCTCTCCCCAAAACAGAGATGAAACAGTAAATAAAAAACAATTTTGAAGAGATCAGAAAGTTTAAGGCTTATGTCTACACTACAGAGTTTTGTTGGCAAAAGTAATGCTGTTTTAATTAAACCGCTATTTCATGTCCACACTATGCTCCTTGTGTTGGCAGAGTGCATCCACATTAGCAGCTCTTGCATAGACAGAGAGCTGTGCATTGTGGGTAGCTATCCCACTATGCAACTGACCACAGGGTTCTTTGGGAAGGGTTTGCAATTCCTCATGGGGCAGGTACAGCGTCACATGATGCAGGTTTCTCAATCCCATCGTTCTGTGGGCACCCTCTGAGATTGCCAGCAGCTTTTCAACTGAAGTGTGTGAGGGAAACAGAGTGTGTGTGTTGGGGGAGAGTGAGTGTGCCGGCTTGCTGTCTCTAAGTTCAGGCAGCCGCCAGAAGCAACCAAGGCGGGGGGCGGGGGGGCGAGAGAGGGAGGGAGGGACACCCACACCCCCACCCACCCCTGCCTGTCTCTGTGTTCATAGTGTGGAAGAGAACAGCATTCCATGTTAATGATTTGCTCTTTGCTGTCTTTGCTGCCTGAGCTGAGTGGCATAGAATATTAGGTTTGGAAGAGACCTCAGGAGATCATCTAGATCAACCCCCTGCTCATGGCAGGACCAACACCAACTAAATCATCCCAGTCAGGGCTTTTTCAGCCGGGCCTTAAAAACCTCTAAGGATGGAGATTCCACCACCTCCCTAGGTAACCCATTCCAGTGCTTCACCACCCTCTTAGTGAAATAGTATTCCCTAATATCCAACCTAGACCTCCCCCACTGCAACTTGAGACCATTGCTCCTTGTTCTGTCACCTGCCACCTCTGAGAACAGCCGAGCTCCATCCTCTTTGGAACCCCCCTTCAGGTAATTGAAGGCTGCAATCAAATCCCCCCCTCACTCTTCTCTTCTGCAGACTAAACAATCCCAGTTCCCTCAGCCTCTCCTCATAAGTCATGTGTTCCAGTCCCCTAATCATTTTTGTTGCCCTCCGCTGGATGTTTTCCAATTTTTCCACATCCTTCTTGTAGTGTGGGGACCAAAACTGGACACAATACTCCAGATGAAGCCTCACCAGTGCCGAATAGAGGTGAATGATCATGTCCCTTGATCTGCTAGCAATGCCCCTACTAATACAGCCCAAAATGCCATTAGCTTTCTTGGCAACAAGGGCACACTGTCAACTCATATCCAGCTTCTCATCCACTGTAACCCCTAGGTCTTTTTCTGCAGAACTGCTGCTTGGCCAGTCGGTCCCCAGCCTGTAGTAGGGCATGGGATTCTTCCGTCTTAAGTGCAGGACTCTGCACTTGTCCTTGTGGAACCTCATCAGATTTCTTTTGGCCTAATTCTCCAATTTGTCTAGGTCTCTCTGGACCCTATCCCTACCCTCCATCGTATCTACCTCTCCCCCCAGCTTAGTGTCATCTGCCAAGTTGCTGAGGGTGCAATCCATCCCATCATCCAGGTCATTATTAAAGATGTTGAACAAAACTGGAACTTCCCAGAGCTTTGAAAAGGGTTAGAGGCACATGCCTGTGTATCAGCAATGCAGGGTAGCAGAGTTCAAAACAGTGAGCAGAGTGGTCACGGTAGGCATTGTGAGATACTGGGAGAGGCTAGTTATGGCAATTTAATGAGTGGCAGTGGCAGGGCACGTGACGTGCTGGCCACTGCTTCCCACAGATTCCACTGGCGGGAACGGCGAACCGCGGCCACTGGGAGCTGCAGATGGTCAACATAAACAAATTGTCTTGTGACCCGCCAGAGGATTACCCTGACGGGCTGCAGGTTGCCCACCACCGGTCTACACTGATACTTTGTCGCTTTAAGTTTGCCGCAAAAAACTTTATGCCTCTCATTGAGGTGGTTTTATTTTGTCGCTAAAAAGGGGCAGCTTTGTCATCAAAAATGGCATTGCAGTATGTACACCTCCACTGTTTTGCCTCTAAAAGCTGCCTTTTGCTGACAAAACTCTGCAGTGTAGACAAGGCCTTAGACCGCAAGACCAACATGGGGACCCGCAGCAGGGACTGAAAGCCATGACACTCTATGTTTAAAAGAAAAGGAGGATTTGTGGCATCTTAGAGACTAACAAATTTATTTGAGCATAAGCTTTCGTGAGCTACAGCTCACTTCATCGGATTTCCATGCATCTGATAAAGTGAGCTGTAGCTCACGAAAGCTTATGCTCAAATAAATTTATTAGTCTCTAAGGTGCCACATGTACTCCTTTTCTTTTTGTGAATACAGACTAACACGGTTGCTACTCTGAAACTTATGTTTAAAAGGTGGATCAAACTTATTTTTAAAAGTATCTTGCTAAGTCCCTGAATTCCATATCCATGATTTTATTGCCAGAAGTTACCATTAAGATCACCTAGTCTGACCTGTATAATAGGCTATAGAATTTCACCCAATAATTCCCAAACCAAGTCCATAAGTTTTTGGTTGAGGTACAGCATCTCTTTAAACACAACTCTAAATCAAGACTGAATGTCAAGTGATGCACTATATCTAATGTTAAGTTGCTGTAAGCCAAATATGCACCTTTTTTCCAGCTGGCATTTCTCTAGTTTCAGCTTCCAGTCGCTGGATCTTGTTATGCTTTTGTCCATTAGATTATAGAGCTCTCTACTAACAAAATTTCTCTTCACTTTGTTAAGATAAACGGATTGAGCTCCTTGAGTCCATCTCTATAAGGCAGGTTTTCTGATCTTTAATCATTCTTGTGGCTCTTTTCTCAGTCTTCTCCAATTTACCAACATCTTCCTTGAATTGTGAACACCAGAACTGGACAGAATGTTCCAGCAGCGATTGCACAAGTACCAAATAGACAGGTAAAATAACTTCTTGACTGCTACTCGAGATACCTTTATTTATGTGTCCAAGGATTACATTAGTCCTTTTTGCCAGTGGCACACTGGGAGCTCATGTTCAGATGATTATCCACTCAAACCCCCTATCTTTTTCAGAGTCACTGCTTCCCAAGATAGAGTCCTCCACTGCATAAGTGTAACCTACATTCTTTGTTCCTTGATATATATATTTACGTTTAGCTTTATACAACACATATTGTTTGTCTGTGCCCAGTTTGCCAAGTGATCCAGACCAGACTAAGAGGTCAAGTCACCTCTGAGCCCATCTTATTCCACAGCTAATATCTAGAGATGCTTAGCTCCCATTACTTTCCTAGTTTTTCAGAGTTATGTTTTCTTGTTCTATTGTATTTAAAAATAACCCTTATATGGACAAAGAGAACCACATTAAGTAAAGCAGAACCTCTGCTGTTGATGGAAGTTACTTTAATTCAGCTCAGACAGAGAAGCAACCGCTCCTAGGTAAGTTATGGCAGCTGCGTTGCTTCTGCTCCTTCGTGTGAGCAGTTTCTGCTGTTAGACAGTTGATGAGACCTGCTTGCTGCTTAGCCTCTACAGTGAATCTATAGAGTATAGCTCCTAAACTGTCTTAATTCCCCACAACTACCCCTCACTGCAGATTAATTCCCAGCCCTCAAGGTAGCCGAGGTGACATTCTCCTGATTTTATTCATCACTTGTAAGTTTTCTTGACTTAAGTTCAACTGATCCTTTGGTTATTCACAAAAGTATTATTCTACCACTCAGTCTTTCCTCCAAAGTTGTAACAGCACTGAACACAGTTACCAGAGACATCCTAGCCACATTTAAGAAAAGACTGCAATTGGAAATGTGTTTTAGCATGACTTCATGCTTACATGGAGAACATAAATTTAAATTCCTTTACATTATAGGTTTGGGATTCAGAATATTTTTCTGTAGATGAATCTTTGCAATGTCCATAAACTGGCAAAAAATCCCCCCCAACAGTGAATATTAGTATTGTTTCAGCCGTGGTTCCTAAATCGAGTCTGTGAGGAGAAATCTGTATTAGTAAGCAAACACTTACTGTAAGAATGCTGTAGTAATCCTCCCCATTTTCTTGGCACTGCTGATAGATATACTCTACTCCTAGGAAAACATCACCAAGATTGTATTCGTCTCGAAGACTCGGCCGAGGCAGCTCACCTGCTTTCAGATTCTGAAATACAGAAGCCCTTCCAAAAGTTAACATAGGTGAGAATCTGGTTATACAGAGTACTTTTCATCCTCAAGGCTTCCCAAAGTTGTTACAAAGTAATGAGCTAGGCACTGATACAGCAATGGTGGTTCATGCAAATGGAACCTTAGACACTAAAGGCTTTTTACTGACAGAGGAAATTAGCTAGGGGCTCTTTAACTTCCATTAGGACAGTAACTGGAAAATGACAGAAAGGGACTTGGATTTGACTGTATGATCCAAAGGATGAATCACTAGCTGTGAAAGATTTGCTATGTGCAGTGTCAGGCAACATGTATAGGTCCAGCACCTAGTGTAAAATTTACACATGTCCTGGACTTGCTTAGGGTAGGCTGACACAGCCCGTGGCACCAAGCCTCCTAGCCCAGGTTGACAGACTTGGACTAGTGGGACTTGCAATAGCACGCTAATAAAATAGCGGTGTTACTCCCGGGGGAATTCTGCACCAAAAAATTAAAAATTCTGCACACAATATTTCAAAATTCTGCATATTTTATGTGTCAAACATAAGAACAGCCATACTGGGTCAGACCAAAGGTCCATCTAGCCCAGTATCTTGTCTTCCAATAGTGGCCAATGCCAGGTGCCCCAGAGGAAATGAACAGAACAGGTAATCATCAAGTGATCCATTCCCAGCTTCTGGCAAACAGAGGCTAGGGACACCATCCCTGCCCATCCTGGCTAATAGCCATTGAGTGACCTATCCTCCATGAATTTATCTAGCTCTTTTTTGAATCTTGTTAGCATCTTGGCCTTCACAACATCCTCTGGCAAGTAGTTACACAGGTTGACTGTGTGTGGTGTAAAGAAATACTTCCTTTTGTTTTAAACCTGCTGCCTATTAATTTAATTGGTGACCCCTAGTTCTTGTGTTATGAGGAGTAAATAACACTTCCTTATTTACTTCCTCTACACCAGTCATGATTTTATAGATCTCTATCATATCCCCCTTAGTTGTCTCTTTTCCAAGCTGAAAAGTCCCAGTTTTATTAATCTCTCCCCATATGAAAGCCGTTCCATACCCCTAATCATTTTTGTTGCCCTTTTCTGAACCTTTTCCAATTCCAATATATCTTTTTTGAGATGGGGTGACCATATCTGCACACAGTATTCAAGATGTGGGTGTACCATGGATTTATATAGAAGCAATATGATATTTTCTGTCTTATTATCTATCCCTTTCTTAATGATGCCCAACATTCTGTTCACTATTTTGACTGCCGCTGCACATTGAGTGGATGTTTTCAGAGAACTATCCACAATGACTCCAAGATCTCTTTCTTGAGTGGTAACAGCAAATTTAGACCCCATCATTTTATATGTATAGTTGGGATTATGCTTTCCAATGTACATTATTTTGCATTTATCAACATTGAATTCCATCTGGCATTTTGTTGCCCAATCACCTAGTTTTGAGAGATCCTTTGTAGCTCTTTGAAGTCTGCTTTATACTTAACTATCTTTAGTCATTTTGTATCATCTGCAAATTTTGCCACCTCACTGTTTACCCCTTTTTCCAGTTCACTTATGAATATGTTGAATAGGACTGGGCCCAGTACTGACTCTGGGGGACACCACTATTTACCTCTCTCCATTCTGAAAACTGACCATTTATTCCTGCCCTTTGTTTCCTTTCTTTTAACCAGTTACCAATCCATGAGAGCACCTTCCCTCTTATCCCGTAGCAGCTTACTTTGCTTAAGAGCCTTTGGTGAGGGATCTTGTCAAAGGCTTTCTGAAAATCTAAATACACTATATCCACTGGATCTCCTTATTCCACATGCTTGTTGACCCCCTCAAAGAATTTTAGCAGATTGGTGAGGCATGTTTTCCCTTTACTAAAACCATGTTGACTCTTCCTCAAATTATGTTCATCTATATGTCTGACAACATTGTTCTTTATTACAGTTTCAACCAGTTTGCCTGGTACTGAAGTCAGGCTTACAGGCCTCTGAGGCCTGTAATTGCAGGGATCACCTCTGGAGACCTTTTTAAAAATTGGCGTCACATTAGTTATCCTCCAGTCATCTGGTTCAGAAGCTGATTTAAATGATAGGTTACAGATGACAGTTAGTAGTTCTGCAATTTCACATTTGAGTTCCTTTAGAACTCTTGGGTGAATACCATCTGCTCCTGGTGACTTATTACTGTTTAGTTTATCAATTTGTTCCAAAACCTCCTCTAATGACACCTCAATCTGGGACAGTTCCTCAGATCTGTCACCTAAAAAGAATGGCTCAGGTTTTGGAATCTCCCTTACTTCCTCAACCGCAGCCACACTGGTTGTTTAGCAGGCCTCCTGCTTTTGATATACTTAAATTTTTTTTTGCTATTACTTTCTGAGTCTTTGGCTGGCTGTACTTCAAATTCTTTGTTGGCTTTCCTAATTATATTTTTACACTTCATTTGCCAGAGTTTCTGCTCCTTTCTATTTTCCTCACTAGAATTTAACTTCCACTTTTTAAAGGATGCCTTTTTTGCCTCTCACTGCTTCTTTTACTTTGTTGCTTAGCCACGGTGGCTCTTTTTTGGTTCTCTTACTATGTTTTTTAATTTGGGGTATACATTTAAGTTGAGCCTCTATTCTGGTGTCTTTAAGTTTCTGTGCAGTTTGCAGGGATTTTACTTTTGGTGCTGGACCTTTCAATTTTTGTTTAACCAACCTCCTCATTTCTGTGTGGGTCCCGTCACCTCACTAGCTCCTGAGCCCATGCTTCAGTCTGTCCCCACCGCTAGCCATTCTGAAGCCCCGCCTGTGACCCCAGCCATCCTGTGTGCCCCACTCTGTCCTAACCTGGATCTACAGGCAGTGTGTTGTGATGAACTCTACTCCTGGGTTTCAGAGTAGCAGCCGTGTTAGTCTGTCTTCGCAAAAAGAAAAGGAGGACTTGTGGCGCCTTAGAGACTAACCCATTTATTTGAGCATGAGCTTTCGTGAGCTACAGCTCACTTCATCGGATGCATACCGTGGAAACTGCAGAAGACATTATATACACAGAGACCATGAAACAATACCTCCTCCCACCCCACTCACCTGCTGGTAATAGCTTATCTAAAGTGATCATCAAGTTGGGCCATTTCCAGCACAAATCCAAGTTTTCTCACCCTCCGCCTCCCCCTCCCCCAACTCACTCTCCTGCTGGTAATAGCCCATCCAAAGTGACCACTCTCTTTAAAATGTGCATGATAATCAAGTTGGGCCATTTCCAGCACAAATCCAGGTTTTCTCACCCCCCCACCCCCCTCCAAAAACCACACACACAAACTCACTCTCCTGCTGGTAATAGCTTATCCAAAGTGACCACTCTCCTCACAATGTGTATGAAAATCAAGGTGGGCCATTTCCAGCACAAACCCAGGTTTTCTCACCCCTCCCCCACCTGCTTTTTTTAAAAAAAAACCACACACACAAAAACTCACTCTCCTGCTGGTAATAGCCTATCCAAAGCGACCACTCTCCCTACAATGTGCATGATAATCAAGGTGGGCCATTTCCAGCACAAATCCAGGTTGTGAGAAAACCTGTATTTGTGCTGGAAATGGCCCACCTTGATTTTCATACACATTGCGAGGAGAGTGGTCACTCTGGATAAGCTATTACCAGCAGGAGAGTGAGTTTGTGTGTGTGGTTTTTGGAGGGGGGTGGGGGGGGTGAGAAAACCTGGATTTGTGCTGGAAATGGTCCACCTTGATTATCATACACATTTTAAAGAGAGTGGTCACTTTGGATGGGCTATTACCAGCAGGAGAGTGAGTTTGTGTGGGGGGGGCTGGAGGGTGAGAAAACCTGGATTTGTGCTGGAAATGGCCCAACTTGATGATCACTTTAGATAAGCTATTACCAGCAGGAGAGTGGGGTGGGAGGAGGTATTGTTTCATGGTCTCTGTGTATATAATGTCTTCTGCAGTTTCCACGGTATGCATCCGATGAAGTGAGCTGTAGCTCACGAAAGCTCATGCTCAAATAAATTGGTTAGTCTCTAAGGTGCCACAAGTACTCTTTTTCTTTTTGCGAAAACAGACTAACACGGCTGTTACTCTGAAACTTAGCTAATTATTGTTTACCTAGGAAATATTTTGGCCACTCCTATGAACCTAGGTGAGCAATTATACTGTTCTCATGTCAGCAGAAATCAAATGGGATCCCAAAGTGTTTAAACATGTACATTTGATGGAAAAGTTATATTTCCAATGCCTTCTCTTCCTATACCTCGTACCTGATGGTAGCCGAATGTGTGAGCCTGTACATTTTTTCTTTTAAATCTTGACTGCCTTCCTTCCATAAGAGAGCAACAGAAAGACATTTAGATATTATCAACAAGTTACCTAATTTAAATAATCAAACTCCCTACTGGTTACTTTGAAGATTTAAACAACACTGACCAAAAAAAGGGAAAAAAGCAGGAACATAAGAATGGCCCTACTGGGTCAGACCAATGGTCCATCTGACACAGCATCCTGTCTGCCAAAAGTGGCCAGTGCCAAGTGCTTCAGAGGGAGTAAACAGAACAGGTACTCATTAAGTGAACCATCCCGTTGTCCACTCTCAGCTTCCCAGCAGTGGCACGTTAACTGCTGCCAGCTGCCTTGTGGTAGTAGAATTCCTGAAATGCTGGGGAACAGGCCCTATACGTATGTATAACTTTACTCATGGCTCTGTTTTCATGCATTTATGGTGCCATGCAAGGAAGAACATATAAAACAGCTAATGAGGATTGCTGAAGATGTTCTCAAAGACAATACCCTCTGAGAGCCCTGAAACAGGTCCCAAATCACCATCAAGTTCCACAAAATGTCTGGGATCCCCTGAAGCACCACTATGTCCTAGTGTATCATCACAGAGAGCCACTGCAATGAAATAGGATATCAAATTACTTTAGGATTTATTTAATAAGGGTTACGGTGTTTTCTCTAATGGCTTGCAAAGAAGTCAGTTGTGTCTGGCAGACCAAGAAAGTCGCTGTGGAAAGCAGAAGAAAGGAAAAAAAAAAACCAAAAAAACAATTTTACCTCATGAAAAGGGAAGGAAAGCACATCGGTGGGGACATTTTGTTGCCTGTAGGTGCTATTGAGAAGTTGAATGTTTCTGTTACTAACGCAGATAATGCCCAGGTCGAACTGCTGCACGTGCAAAATCTTCTGAAGGATTTCTATTCTTCTGCGAAGTGGGATTCGCCTGAGGGGGATGACTTTCTGCAGATTTCGAATGACTAAACTCATCTCATTAGAAACTATTCAAGGGGGCCCTGCAAATTAATTTTAAAAAATGAATATTAGGCAGTGGTAGAAACTAATAATCCAGTAGCAGCTATGAGACACTATTGTTGCTTTAGAATCTGGGAAAGTGTAGACAAAGATATGGTGGAGGGTAAAACAGATAATTTTAGAAGCCAGCTGCTTTGATTTAGACCAAAAAAACAGCCTATATAGCCTATTGTCAATCCTCTGAACCATCCAATCCCCTTACCATTTCAAATCTAGAACAAATCAGTCCTATCAATAGCCAGCCTGCGTCTGTTCCATTGCCTGCATTAGATAAGTTAAAGCTAGCAGGCAGAGTCACCGCAGGTTGGCAATCTCAGCAAATATGCTGGCGCATATGCCTGGAGGCTGAAACAACCCTCTCACCTTAGAGGTGGGCCCTTCAGGCCGGGCTTGACCTGCATAACCTGTGCAGGGTTACACGGCTCTCACCCACGGGGCCCCCAGGTCCGCGGGACAGAGCGAGGCCTCCTGTGGGGCGCTGTGTGTGGGGTGCTGTCTGGGGGGGCACTGTCTGGGGGGCGCTGTCTGGGGGGGCGCTGTCTAGGAGTGTGTGTGGGGCACACTGTCTGGGGGGGCAATGTCTGGGGGGGCAATGTCTGGGATTGTCTGTGGGGGCGCGCTGTCTGGGGGGGCGCGCTGTCTGGGGGGGCGCGCTGTCTGGGGGGGCGCGCTGTCTGGGGGGGCGCGCTGTCTGGGATTGTCTGGGGGGCACGCTGTCTGTGGGGGCGCGCTGTCTGGGGGGGCATGCTGTCTGGGATTGTCTGGGGGGCACACTGTCTGTGGGGGCGCGCTGTCTGGGGGGCGCTGTCTGGGACTGTCTGGGGGGCGCGCTGTCTAGAGGGGGTGTGTCAGGGGGCGCTGGCCAGGGGGGCAGTGTCTGGGGGGCGCGCTGTCTAGAGGGGGTGTGTCGGGGGGCACTCGCCGGGGGGCAGTGTCTGGGGGGCGCTGTCTAGAGGGGGTGTGTCGGGGGGCGCTGGCCGGGGGGGGCAGTGTCTGGGGGGCGCTGTCTAGAGGGGGTGTGTCGGGGGGCGCTGTCGGGGGGGCACTGTCGGGGGGAGCAGTGTCGGGGGGGTGCTGGCCAGGGGGGCACTGTCGGGGGGGCGCTGGCCAGGGGGGGCAGTGTCTGGGGGGGCAGTGTCTGGGGGGCACGCTGTCTAGAGGGGGTGTGTCGGGGGGGCGCTGGCCGGGGGGGGCAGTGTCTGGGGGGCGCTGTCTAGAGGGGGTGTGTCGGGGGGCGCTGTCGGGGGGGGCAGTGTCGGGGGGGGCGCTGGCCAGGGGGGGAGCAGTGTCGGGGGGGCGCTGGTCGGGGGGGCGCTGGCCAGGGGGGGAGCAGTGTCGGGGGGCGCTGGCCGGGGGGGGCGCTGGCCAGGGGGGCGCTGTCGGGGGGGGCGCTGGCCGGGGGCTGACGCGGGGAGCGAGGCGGGGCCGCCCCGCGCTCTGGGACGCTCCGCGGGGTGCGGGGGGGTCCCAGGGGGGTCCCGGGGGGGGGGAGCAGACACCCGCCCGGGGCCGCCCCTTCCCCGCCCGCTCCCTGCACGGCGCGGCCCCGGGCCGGGAAAAGAGGCGCCAAACCCCCCCCGCCGCTCGCGCTCACCGGGCCGGAACCGAGCGGCACGGACCGGAAACGGGCGCGTCCCGGCCCCGCCCGGCTGGTGCGCATGCGCGGAGGAGACGTCCCGTCCCCCCCCCCCGCACGGCGATGGCGGCGGCGGCTCTGCCGGTGACCCGCTCTGGTGAGATGGGGGCGGGGGGGAGCGGCCCGGCGACCCCCTCAGCGCCCGACCCGGCCCCCCGCGACCCCCGTTCCCCGGCCCCCCGCCTCTGGGCACCGCCCCCCGCCGCCCCCCATTCCCCGGCCCCCCGCCTCTGGGCACCGCCCCCCGCCGCCCCCCATTCCCCGGCCCCCCGCCTCTGGGCACCGCCCCCTGCCCCCCATTCCCCGGCCCCCCGCCTCTGGGCACCGCCCCCTGCCGCCCCCCGTTCCTCTGCCCCCCGCCTCTGGGCACCGCCCCCTGCCCCCCATTCCCCGGCCCCCCGCCTCTGGGCACCGCCCCCTGCCGCCCCCCGTTCCTCTGCCCCCCGCCTCTGGGCACCGCCCCCTGCCCCCCATTCCCCGGCCCCCCGCCTCTGGGCACCGCCCCCTGCCGCCCCCCGTTCCTCTGCCCCCCGCCTCTGGGCACCGCCCCCTGCCCCCCATTCCCCGGCCCCCCGCCTCTGGGCACCGCCCCCTGCCGCCCCCCGTTCCTCTGCCCCCCGCCTCTGGGCACCGCCCCCTGCCCCCCATTCCCCGGCCCCCCGCCTCTGGGCACCGCCCCCTGCCCCCCATTCCCCGGCCCCCCGCCTCTGGGCACCGCCCCCTGCCGCCCCCCGTTCCTCTGCCCCCCGCCTCTGGGCACCGCCCCCTGCCCCCCATTCCCCGGCCCCCCGCCTCTGGGCACCGCCCCCTGCCGCCCCCCGTTCCTCTGCCCCCCGCCTCTGGGCACCGCCCCCTGCCCCCCATTCCCCGGCCCCCCGCCTCTGGGCACCGCCCCCTGCCCCCCATTCCCCGGCCCCCCGCCTCTGGGCACCGCCCCCTGCCCCCCGTTCCCCGGCCCCCCGCCTCTGGGCACCGCCCCCCGCCGCCCCCCATTCCCCGGCCCCCCGCCTCTGGGCACCGCCCCCTGCCCCCCGTTCCCCGGCCCCCCGCCTCTGGGCACCGCCCCCCGCCGCCCCCCATTCCCCGGCCCCCCGCCTCTGGGCACCGCCCCCCGCCGCCCCCCGTTCCCCGGCCCCCCGCCTCTGGGCACCGCCCCCCGCCGCCCCCCGTTCCCCGGCCCCCCGCCTCTGGGCACCGGCCCCCGCCCCCCCCCCGTTCCTCGGCCCCCCGCCTCTGGGCACCGCCCCCCGCCGCCCCCCGTTCCTCGGCCCCCCGCCTCTGGGCACCGCCCCCCGCCGCCCCCCGTTCCTCGGCCCCCCGCCTCTGGGCACCGCCCCCCGCCGCCCCCCGTTCCTCGGCCCCCCGCCTCTGGGCACCGCCCCCCGCCGCCCCCCGTTCCTCGGCCCCCCGCCTCTGGGCACTGGCCCCTGCCCCCCCCCGTTCTTCGGCCCCCCGCCTCTGGGCACCGGCCCCTGCCCCCCCCGTTCCTCTGCCCCCCGCCTCTGGGCACCGGCCCCTGCCCCCCCCGTTCCTCTGCCCCCCGCCTCTGGGCACCTCCAGTCTCTGTTCCTTATCCCCTGGCCCCCCGCCTGTGGGCACCACCCGGCCCCCCCCCTTCCCTGGCCCCCCGCCTGTGGGCACCGCCGCGGCCCCCCCCTTCCAATGCCACCTGCCTGGGCACTGACCCACCTGTCCCCAGCCCTTGTCTATGGGCATCACCCCTCCCCTGCCCTCATTCCCCGGCTCCTGCCCACTGCCCCCCTTTCCCTGTCTGCAGGCACAGCCCCCTCTCCATTCCCTTGCCCGGGCACCGACCCCCCCCAAACCCTGTCCCCGTGGCCCCTGCCCACCAACCCCGGCCCCCATTCCCCTGCCCAGGCCTTGTCCCTGGGCACTGCCCCTGCCCCCCACCCCTGCCCCCCAGACTCCTTTCCTCCGTGTCCAAGCGCAGTCCCTGTTCCCCTGCCCTGAGTTGCCTGTGCCACAGTCTGGGTCTGGAGCCTCTCGTATGGCTACGTGTGAATTATTGCTATTCTTTGTTCTCTTTACACCTGCTGTCTCTGAATAGGCAGTTCCCATTGAGCTGGGGCGTGGGGGGCAGCGCTGAAATGAAAATGCAGCTTAGGCTGCGTGGGCAGAGGACTACAGATGCAGCTTTGCAGTTTGAATTTATGGCTTCTGTAGTAGGTTCAATCCGGATGCCAGGAACTTATGGAAAATGATTTTAAGCCCCCAAATTCAGGTTTGTCCACACTACTAGGTCTGGCTCTGTCCCTTATGGAAAGATGAGTTTCAGAGCTAGGGTATTAGTTCTGGCCCAGCTGTAGCCTGGTTGCTCCTTGGAGGGAGTAGCTACGGTATATTATTCTGGGAAATAGCGTTTTGCTCGGACTTCCTTCCTTTTTCTTGTGCAGCAGTCTCTTAAAAGTAGTGCAAAGGAAATGGTTCAAAAAGTAGTTAATCTGTTCAGTATCAGTAAGTGCAATAAAATTAAGTGTAAGATTTTTCAGGGAAGGGGTAGTACCTAAAGATAACACTATATATATATTTTAAGGCAGATAGTCACAAAGCTTTTACAGCCCAAAGTGAAAACAAAAAATCCTTTGAGTCAGCACTGATGAAAACAAATTAAGGCCTGATCATGCGTCTGGATATGTATGGATCTGCCCACTGAGAACCTCCTCATGGGTAAAAGTGCCTGCAAAGATGTAAGTGCAGGATCAGGGCCTTAATTATACCATAATGGTCACATGTATAGTAGATAAATTCCACCTTATGGTTTAAGAAGGCTGAGGTATTTAGAAAAGTAATTGGAAAACGAGCAAAATAAACAGAATTGTTCAGGTATATCAGAAATAGGAATCCTGTAAAGAAATCGGTGGTGCAACTAGACTACCAGGGAATAAAGGGAACAATTAAAGATGAAAACGACATTGCAGAGAAGCTAAATAATTTCAGTCTTCATCACAAAGAATGTTAGGGACATATCTATCCTGACCTACTCTCTTCAGGTAATAAAGAATGAAGCCTTGTCAGAGACTGAGCTGTCAAAAGAAGAGGTGCTGAAACAAACTGATTAAATAGCATCAAGTCATCAGGACTGGATGGTACATCCATGAGTTCTGAAGGAAGTTAAGAATGAAGTGACTGAGTTGCTAACAAAACTATGCAATCTATTATCACATTCCGCTACTGTGTCACAGGACTGGAGAGTAATACCTATGTTTGAAAAAAGCAATAGAAGCAATCCTAGTGAACCTTACTATGATGCCAGGTTAAATGGTTGAAAAGCAATTACAGACAATTTTAACACACCCATGAATATGACACAATAGAGATGAAATGGTATGTCTTCTGTAAAGGGAAGTTCTCTCTCTTTCCAATATATTCAAATTGTTTGAGGTTATCAGCAAAATAATGGATAAAGAAGAACTGGTAGATTAGGACTTTCAAATAGTCCCTCACAAGACTATTAAGAAAACTGACTAATCATCTTGGCTGAACTTCCCTATTATAAATGGAAACCAATTAGAAAATGTAATTGTACATTTGTTTTTCAGATTACTAGAATGACTGACTGGAAACTGAAAGTTAACAGATGTTCGAGGTGTGAGCTCTCTTTGGCAGATACTCACTAACTCCTACTTTTGAAGATGAACCCTAACAGTCCTTTTCGTGGACAACAGCCTGCTGTTTTCCAAGCACCTTCTAATAGTTCTGTAGGAATGTTTCAGGCTCAAACACCATTTCGATTTGGTCAGCCCTCTATGTTTGGACAGAGCAGTGGAGGATCTGGACAGAACCTGGGGTTTGCCCAGCCATCCAGCTTTACTCAGCCTTCGGGATTAAGCCATCCAGCTTCAGGGCAAACCTTGGTATTTGGGCCACCCTCTGGGTTTACACAGTCTTATGGTCTTGGACAACCTACCCCTTTTGTGGCGTCTTCTGCACCAACTAGCTCCTCTATTGTTGGAAACCAAGGATTCAGTTTTAAGCCACCTACTAACCTTGGAACTTTTCAGAATGCTTCTAACTTTGGAGTTATATCTGGAGAAGTTTCAAGCAGTGGCTTTGTGGGATCAGAATTCAGCTTTAAAACACCAGAAAATGCAATATTTAAACCAATCTTTGGTGCTGGTTCCGAGCCAGAGAAAACACAAAGCCAGATCATCCCAACATCTTTCACGTTTTCCCATCCAGTTAGTAGTGGGCCTGGATTACTGGCCCCTTTTGGCCTTTCTCAAGAGACCAGTAGCTCTAGTACCAGTTCAAACTTCAGCTTTTCAAAACCAGCTAGCAGCAGTAATTTGCCGTCTTCCTTTGCCTCTTCTGTACCAAGCAAAACAGTAGAGGATGACAAAAAGGGAACAAAGCCGCTCTTTGGAAGCCCTAGCAGCAGTTTCACTACTTTTTCTAGCTCATCTGGGTCCTTGGATTTAGGAGGAAACTTCCAAGTCAGTATAGCGCCTAAATCAGAACATGATGAAGCTCAGAGTGAGCCACTTGCCAACCTTGTAAAAGGAATAAAAAGAAAAGAAGAACGAGATCGTTCCCCAAGAGGGCGGGATTATGATGTTGCAGAGGAGTCAGAGATTGTATCTAGGAGTGGTTATCCTCCAGATAAGCGGCCTGTTCGGTTAAACCGGCCACGTGGAGCAGCTGGCTTGTTTAGCCGAACATTGCAGGATATGCTAAAAAGCAATAAAGATAGTGGACGTGTTAAGAAAGAGTCAAAAAAGGAAAGAGTATCTGGAGAATCTGGAGAAAATGAACAGATGTTGGGAGCAAGCCAGTCTGTGTTTCCAGCACCACGGCTCTCGGCACCATTAAAAGAGGGAGATGCTAAAGAGAAAACTGAAGAGAAAACTAAGGAAGGTAAGGGTTAGGAATCAGCACTATTCAATAAATCAGGGAGTGGAAATGAATGCTACTGGCAGTGGAAGTTAACAGGATGGCTTGCTCTCTTTAAAGTTTTGCTTTTCCAAGGGATTCCTCGTTTTCCTTTTTGGAGACTTAATGATTTAATTTTACATCCTACCCTGGAGGTGCCCTTTGCAATTGTTGCTCCCAACTGTGATTGTTACTGTTGTGATTAAGGTGGATTGAACAGCGCATGCTTTCAAATACGTCAGTGTTGCTTCTAAATTATCTGGGGTGGTCATTGTGAAGACAGATACTTCTTCCTTTGGTTAGTCAAATATCAGTGTAGTGGAGGCTCACCTCTGTGGCATTACTTAATTAAGTTAATTACTCTTCTCAGGGGTCGAAATTGACTGACATTTAGTAGAGGTTGTGGGTCAGTAAAGACAACATGAGCTACAGGTTAGAAAATGGCATTGAGAAGTGTCTAGGGCACACATCTCTTCTCTCAACTCCTTTTGTGGTTGCTAGTGTATTTAAGCCAATCCAGGCATATATTTTGCTATGCTTAGTTTATTTCAGCTGATGCATAGTTGTGCTGCTCTTTAGGCAGGAATTTCTGTATAATGTACTTGGTGTTTGATTTTTGTTTTGCAGGGTTGATTGTTTTTCAGAGTTCCTTCTTGTATTTCTCGCTCTTGTCTCCCATTCTCCTTTGTGTACTTTTATCTCACCTTCTTCTTCTTCTCCCTCGTGTTCCCACTCCACGTCAAATTCATAAGGTTCTTCCATCCAGTTTTCTCTTTTTGTTTGGTATCTCTCTTTTGCTTTCTTCCCTCCTCCCTTTTCCATTCCCTAATTACCTTATTCCTTTACCTTCCACCCCTCTCATAGAATCATAGAATATCAGGGTTGGAAGGGACCTCAGGAGGTCATCTAGTCCAACCCCCTGCTTAAAGCAGGACCAATCCCCAATTAAATCATCCCAGCCAGGGCTTTGTCAAGCCTGACCTTAAAAACTTCTAAGGAAGGAGATTCTACCACCTCCCTAGGTAACACATTCCTAGGTTTCACCACCCTTCTAGTGAAAAAGATTTTCCTAATATCCAACCTAAACCTCCCCCACTGCAACTTGAGACCATTACTCCTTGTCCTGTCCTCCTCTACCACTGAGAATAGTCTAGAACCATCCTCTCTGGAACCACCTCTCAGGTAGTTGAAAGCAGCTATCAAATCCCCCCTCATTCTTCTCTTCTGCAGACTAAACAATCCCAGTTCCCTCAGCCTCTCCTCATAACTCATGTGTTCCAGACCCCTAATCATTTTTGTTGCCCTTCGCTGGACTCTCTCCAATTTATCCACATCCTTCTTGTAGTGTGGGGCCCAAAACTGGACACAGTACTCCAGATGAGGCCTCACCGATGTCGAATAGAGGGGAACGATCATGTCCCTCGATCTGCTCGCTATGCCCCTACTTATACATCCCAAAATGCCATTGGCCTTCTTGGCAACAAGGGCACACTGCTGACTCATATCCAGCTTCTCGTCCACTGTCATCCCTAGGTCCTTTTCCACAGAACTGCTGCCTAGCCATTCGGTCCCTAGTCTGTAGCTGTGCATTGGGTTCTTCCGTCCTAAGTGCAGGACCCTGCACTTATCCTTATTGAACCTCATCAGATTTCTTTTGGCCCAATCCTCCAATTTGTCTAGGTCCCTCTGTATCCGATCCCTGCCCTCCAGCGTATCTACCACTCCTCCCAGTTTAGTATCATCCGCAAATTTGCTGAGAGTGCAATCCACACCATCCTCCAGATCATTTATGAAGATATTGAACAAAACCTACCCCAGGACCGACCCCTGGGGCCACTCCACTTGACACCGGCTGCCAACTAGACATGGAGCCATTGATCACTACCCGTTGAGCCCGACAATCTAGCCAACTTTCTACCCACCTTATAGTGCATTCATCATGGTTCCGTACATGCTGTTCCCTCATTCTGGGGTTTCAGGAGAAAGAAAACTGAACTCTTGCAAGTTCATCAATACATACTACTTAACCCAGGGGTTCTCAACCTTTAATTTCTGAGGCCCCCACAACATGCTGTAAAAACTCCACGGCCCAGCTGTGCCACAACAACCGGTTTTCTGCATATAACAGCCAGTGCTGGCGTTAGCGGGGAGCAAGCAGGGCAGTTGCCCAGGGCCCCACGCCACAGGGGGCACCGCAAAGCTAAATTGCTCAGGCTTCGGCTTCATGCCTGAGTGCCGGGGTGTCATAAATATAAAGGGAAGGGTAAACCCCTTTGAAATCCCTCCTGGCCAGGGGAAAGCTCCTCTCACCTGTAAAGGGTTAAGAAGCTAAAGGTAACCTCGCTGGCACCTGACCAAAATGACCAATGAGGAGACAAGATACTTTCAAAAGCTGGGAGGAGGGAGAGAAACAAAGGGTTTGTGTGTCTGTCTGTAGTCGTCTTGGCCGGGGACAGAACAGGAATGGAGTCTTATAACTTTTAGTAAGTAATCTAGCTAGGTATGTGTTAGATTATGATTTCTTTAAATGGCTGAGAAAAGAATTGTGCTGAATAGAATAACTATTTCTGTCTGTGTATCTTTTTTGTAACTTAAGGTTTTGCCTAGAGGGGTTCTCTATGTTTTTGAATCTAATTACCCTGTAAGATATATACCATCCTGATTTTACAGGGGGGATTTCTTTATTTCTATTTACTTCTATTTTTTATTAAAAGTCTTCTTGTAAAACACTGAATGCTTTTTCATTGTTCTCAGATCCAAGGGTTTGGGTTTGTGGTCACCTATGCAAATTGGTGAGGCTTTTTATCCAACATTTCCCAGGAAAGGGGGGGGGTGCAAGTGTTGGGAGGATTGTTCATTGTTCTTAAGATCCAAGGGTCTGGGTCTGTAGTCACCTAGGCAAATTGGTGAGGCTTTTTACCAAACCTTGTCCAGGAAGTGGGGTGCAAGGTTTTGGGAAGTATTTTGGGGGGAAGGACGCGTCCAAACAGCTCTTCCCCAGTAACCAGTATTAGTTTGGTGGTGGTAGCGGCCATTCCAAGGATAACGGGGGTAATATTTTGTACGTTGGGGAAGTTTTGACCTAAGCTGGTAAAGATAAGCTTAGGAGGTTTTTCATGCAGGTCCCCACATCTGTACCCTAGAGTTCAGAGTGGGGGAGGAACCTTGACACTCCCCACAGATCCCCTGCCCCACTCCTGACCCCGACCTATAGGTCTGTGTAGAGTCTCCTGGGGTCGGGCCCCTCGGACCCCCAGTGGGAGCGGAAGGTGATGGTCAATGGGGAGACTTTCCTGGGGTGGCGAGTTCCTGGGACAGAGAGAACTGGTGTCAGGCCCTGGGTGGTGCAGCCTCAGATGCCCGGCTGTGTGAGCTGGGTGAGGGTCCCAGGGATGAAGCCCCTCGCCCTGCCTATGGCCCAGATCCCTGTGCAGATCCAGGAGGGGTGGGGCTGGCTGGTCGTTGGGGTTCTCCAGGATACCAGCTGCGAGACCCTGTTATGGGGTGATGGTGTCTTTTTGGGACAGGATCCAGGCCCTGCTCCTGTAACTGCTGAGGGTTTGAATTTGAATCCAGGGATCCAATCGGTGGACAGGGAAATGGTCAGTGAAAATGCAGATGACCTGGCTGGCAGCGGGGAGGAGCTGCTAAGCTCAGGATACCTGCCTGCCTGTAACCAGACCCCTGGGGCTCCCCACCCCCCTTGCACACCAGAGAGGGGGCTCACGCTGGCTCTGATGCAGTGAGGAAAGCAGAGAGCTCGCTGCCTACCCCCACTGGGACAGCAAGGGCAGCGCTGAGCACAATGGGAGCTGAGACCCCAGCTGAGGTGGGGGAGACACGGGCAGGGCAGGGGATCTGTGGGGAGTGTCAAGGTTCCTCCCCCACTCTGAACTCTAGGGTACAGATGTGGGGACCTGCATGAAAAACCTCCTAAGCTTATCTTTACCAGCTTAGGTCAAAACTTCCCCAACGTACAAAATATTACCCCCGTTATCCTTGGAATGGCTGCTACCACCACCAAACTAATACTGGTTACTGGGGAAGAGCTGTTTGGACGCGTCCTTCCCCCCAAAATACTTCCCAAAACCTTGCACCCCACTTCCTGGACAAGGTTTGGTAAAAAGCCTCACCAATTTGCCTAGGTGACTACAGACCCAGACCCTTGGATCTTAAGAACAATGAACAATCCTCCCAACACTTGCACCCCCCCCTTTCCTGGGAAATGTTGGATAAAAAGCCTCACCAATTTGCATAGGTGACCACAAACCCAAACCCTTGGATCTGAGAACAATGAAAAAGCATTCAGTGTTTTACAAGAAGACTTTTAATAAAAAATAGAAGTAAATAGAAATAAAGAAATCCCCCCTGTAAAATCAGGATGGTATATATCTTACAGGGTAATTAGATTCAAAAACATAGAGAACCCCTCTAGGCAAAACCTTAAGTTACAAAAAAGATACACAGACAGAAATAGTTATTCTATTCAGCACAATTCTTTTCTCAGCCATTTAAAGAAATCATAATCTAACACATACCTAGCTAGATTACTTACTAAAAGTTATAAGACTCCATTCCTGTTCTGTCCCCGGCCAAGACGACTACAGACAGACACACAAACCCTTTGTTTCTCTCCCTCCTCCCAGCTTTTGAAAGTATCTTGTCTCCTCATTGGTCATTTTGGTCAGGTGCCAGCGAGGTTACCTTTAGCTTCTTAACCCTTTACAGGTGAGAGGAGCTTTCCCCTGGCCAGGAGGGATTTCAAAGGGGTTTACCCTTCCCTTTATATTTATGACACGGGGCTAGGGGGCCCCAGGCTGCAGTCCCATGTGGTCGGGCTTCAGCTTTCTGCCCTGGGTCCGAGCAAGTCTAATGCCAGCCCTGCTTGGTGGACTCCCTGAAACCTGCTCACAGCCCCGCAGGGGGCCCTAGATGCCTGTTTGAGAACCCCTATCTTAACCTTTGCACTGGCACCTGATAATGTGATAATGGGCACTTTCTAAATATTTATACAGTAATTCTGTGAAGCCTTTCCATCCCCTCCCACCCTGACACCCCAAAGCTTCCCTGGAAATTCAGAGAAGTCTTGATTCCTCCTTTGCAAACCTCCCCATCTCTTTCCTTATTCTGTCTCTCTTCTTCCCTTCCCCGCTTTCTTCTCCTCCACTGCCTTCTTCAGTAGTGTGCCTTTTTGTAAAGAGGACTACATCATAATGTATACTCACAGTGGGATTTAAGGCTGCCTAGCATTTCCTGAATTTTGAGTGCTTCACTCTGCTGTCTTAATGTTCATAGAACCATAGAATATCAGGGTTGGAAGGTACCTCAGGAGGTCATCTAGTCCAACCCCCTGTTCAAAGCAGGACTAATCCCCCCAATTTTTGCCCCAGATCCCTAAATGGCCCCCTCAAGGATTGAACTCACAACCCTGGGTTTAGCAGGCCAATGCTCAAACCATTGAGCTATCCCTTGTAGCTATTTTATGAAATATACATTTGTTAGCCGACGGCCAAGGATGTTTGGTGAGGTGCCAGCTATGCCCGTTTATACCATCCGTGACTTTAACCGCTAGGACGCACTGTCCCTTCGCGGCGGGCAGCCCGGGCTAGGCTGACGGATGCCCCAAGGTCCTAACCACCCGTGACTTTAACTGCTAGAGCTCAGAGCTCCTTCGCAGCGGGCAGTCAATACTGACTGACAGGTGCCCCAATGGCAGCACCAAGAGCCTCTCCACACCCGTGACTTTAACTGCTAGAGCTCAGAGCTCCTTCGCAGCGGGCAGCCAGGATTGACTGACAGGTGCCCCAAGAGTTTGCCCCGTGGAGGCGGCACAACTCAACGCTAGGCTCTTAGTACTCTCACCTAATGGCCAGTCTTTAGAGCCAAAACGGCTGAGGTTCTTTAATTGTGTTGGCTGCTTTACAGTAAACCAGAGAAAACAAGTCAGGCTTATGCATAAATGGTTACCAAAATTTATTAAGCTAGATTCTAATCATGTGGTTACAAAATTGCTAGTGCCTACTTATTTAAATGTAGAGATGTTACACACACAAACAAGTTACAAAACTGAAGCCACAATCCCAAAGAAAGAAAACAAAATATAGAGCTCTATTTCAAAATATGTGTACACTAAAGATAGGAGATCAGGTGTGGGTGCTTCTTACCCTCCTTGCATCTCTCGATTCCAGCGGTGCCAAGCCAGGATCGGTCACTCAGTTCCGCGGAAAGACGAATAAGGGACAAGGCGTAGGGACCCTCTTAGCTGCAGAAGCCTTGGGAGGCTGTCACTTATCTGACCAGCAGATAGATAGTGAAAAGCACTCAAAAATCATGGTGCTGTAGGTCCCCTACTTATACCTCTGTACTCCTTTATTCTCTTTCTCCTTTCTTATGCCAAATTGAGGCTGGTCTGTTGGGGTGACGCCAGCTTTCACAAGAGTAGTTTACACTTGCAAAGGAGAGAAACAATAAGTTTCGACTACTGGACATTTCTTTTATCAGGGTAAATATTTTCCCACCTAGGATGTTGGTGTGAGTGCATCACGCTATTTAGTAGGGGCTAAGAGCCATGTCTGTCACAGGGCCTCTGCCTGCTGTGAGCTTAATCATCGTATCTCTTCCCAGAGGCACATTGTAGCAGCACACCTGTGCTTTCACAGCTTCAAAGGCTGTGCTGGAATATATGTTAAGTGCCCTGTTCCTGCTTCCTCCTGTGTTTCCAGCAATGCTGGTCTGGGGGGGGGGGGGGGGGGGGCTGGCTGTCTGGCTACATTCCACCCCCTGATGCACCACACTACATCCCAGATTGCAAGGTGGCGGTGATGCCAGCACCTCTTGCCCTCCTTGGGGAAATCTAGAAATACCCAACAACCAAATTAGAGGATGAGGGTTCGCGGAATTGGGTAGGATCCCTTTTTAGCTCTAGGTATCTGATTTGTGTGGAGGAAAGAGCAGTTTGAATCAAACGCTTCATAATACATAAAGTTACACAAAAAACAATTACAATAATTAAAATGGTTAAAACAGTTTTCACAACCGAATGTAAAACGGGGAGAGGGAGAATCCCAAGTGTTGAGCTAACCATTGCATCCATGAGGTTTGTCCATTCTCAGCCACTGCATGTAGTGGTAAAAATTCAATTCCCAGTGCATTGGTTGAATCCAGCAAGGTGCACATCCAGCAATTTGTAGCACCAGCAGCTGAGGCGATGGTTTGGATTGCTCCCCGAAGAGGATGTTCTGGTATTGCCAAGGTGACTGGAGCCAACAGAAGGATCATGAGGGCTTGCAGGAACATATCTCTGGTGGGTCGTGTTCTAGCTAAAAAACTTATTTTAAAACCAAAAGCAAAAATTACACCTGCTATTATAAGTAAAGGCAAATATATCAACAGTCCACAGTAGTCTCTAGTGATCAAACAGGTCTGCTGCATGATCCATTTTGCTGACAGGTTAGCTGGCAGGTTGCTCGGAACCATGGGACCATTCCTGCAATAAATCACATGGTCAGCCGGTCTTGGATGCGATCCAAGCCTCTGTAATGGTTATTAGCCTTTTATCAGCATTTAAGGCACTCCATACACCTTTCTCTTTATAGGCGTGCAAAACGCAGGTAAAGGTTCCCAGGGCTGGGTGTTTAATCACAACAGTATCTCCGGGAGCATACTTGGAACTGTGCAGTGGTGTTCTGGCAGAGGAGATAGCTTTCCCTGTAGGGAAGAATCCCCTGCTGATTGGACTTCCTGTAGGAGTCTGTCTGTTGTTTAACCTCTGCACCACTTCGTCCAGTCTGTCTCCCCATGTGCCATCAGTAGGCTTCAAGTGATTCTTTAGCAACCCATTCCAGCGCTCGACCATGCCATTAGATTGAGGTCGATATGGAAGGTGGAAGGTCCATTGGACTCCATGGTTAAGGGTCCATTCCCTTACAAGTTTATTCTTAAAATGCTAACCATTATCTGATTGGATTTCTTGAGGCATTGGGACAATTGCTGTTAAGCGGTTTAGTCCCATAACTGTGGACAACCCTGTTGCCAATCGGGTTGGATATGCAAAACCAATCCCTGAAACAATTTCTACTCCAGTCAAGATGTATTTCCACCTCTGCCTTGTAGTGGGCAGTGGTACGACATAGTCGACCTGCCAGGTTGCCCATAGTGTTTTTCCATCTCTTAGCCTGGCAAACCTTTGTCCTTCTGCTATATGTTTTCTAGTCTCAGCACAAATAGTGCAGGCTTGCACCAGGTCTCTAGCCTGTCTGTGGGTGATAGGCCACCCCCTGATATGTGCTTGCCGCACTAACTCATCACTTCCTGTGTGTCCTAAATTATCATGTAACCATGAATATAAGCGTTCCCATTCTACTTGTGTGGTAAAGAGCTGGGCAGCTGCATCGGCTAAATCGTTTAACTGTGCAGCTGGGGTATTATTCCTCTGATGAGCTGAGACATGTCCTATAGACAGGGGTTGTTGCAGGCCATGCTGATATAACCACTTCCAGTATTCCAGTCCCCAGACTGGTTTACCTCCTATTTCCCAGTGGTTATTTTTCCAGTTAGTGATCCACTGAGTGGCACCTGCCCATACCGCATAGGAGTCCGTATATACTGCGGTGGCTCCTGCTTCACAGGCCAGTTTAATTGCAGCTAATTCTGCAAGTTGTGCTGACCCATCAATTTCAGCAGTTAGGGGTGCTGCAGAGGTGTCTGCAGGCACTGCTGCAGCTTTTCCCTTCCATTTTCCTTTTACTAGCCTGGCACTGCCATCAGTGAACCATACTCCCTCAGGCTTAGAAGGATCAAATGGGGCAGCATCCTTAATGGGAGACTGCTGTGGAGGTAGGCGGTATTCATCAGGCATTCCTACTTTCCATAGGGATTCCTGAATCATAGTGGGGTTTTGTGCAGTGTCTGCACTCCCTACCCTGTGGTGTATGTAAAGTGCCCATCTTTGGATAGTCATCTTTTGTGCTACACCAGGTGGTAACTCTTTCCCTTCCAATATAGGTTTAATGATTGGAAGAGGAGTGTGAATTGTGATGTCCTTATCCTGAGTTAATTCCTCAGTTTCTCTCAAGGCTGTATAAGCTGCCAGAAGCACCTTCTCATAAGGCGTGTAGTTAGCCTGTGACCCTTGCCATGACTTGGAACCAAACTGAATTGGTCGTCTGGGAGCAGTGTTACTGTCTTGCCAGAGAGCATAAGACATTCCAGTGGCTCCCACAGTTAGGTACAAATGGAATGGGGCTTCAGGATGTATGGGACCCAGAGCCTGATAGGTGTGTATCTCCCCTATCAGTTGCCTGAGGGCTTCCTCATGGGCAGGAGCCCATTCCCAGGCAGCACTTTTCTTTAACAAATTGTACAATGGTCTGGCTATAATGGCAAAGCCAGGTACATGTTTTCTCCAAAACCCCAAGGTTCCCAAAATCTGTCTCAATTGATCTTTACTTTCAGGGGAGGGTGCCTGATTTAGCTCTTGCACAGTGTCATTAGGCACAGACCTCCTACCTCCCATCCATACAGTACCTAAGAATTTTATCTCTTGGGAGGGACCTTGGCATTTCTCAGCTGGTAACTCTAAATTAAGGGCTTCTAGTGCTCCTTTGATTTGATTCATAGCCTCCTGTACCTCTTCTGAGGTTTTCCCACCTATTAAGATGTCATCAATGTATTGCACAGTTTGTACATTGGGTGGCAGGATAAGGTCATCTAGGACCTTTGCCAGTGCCCCATGGCAAATAGTGGGTGAGTGTTTAAACCCTTGTGGCATTCGGGTAAAAGTGTATTGTACACCTTTCCAAGTAAAAGCAAATCTTTCCTGGTCAGCTGGTTGCAAAGGGACCATGAAGAACATGTCCTTTACATCTAATACTGCTAGCCAGGGTTTATCCCAGGTTTGTATGGTGTTTACAATATCTGTTATGCTAGGGACTGCTGCAGTTAATGGTCCAGTGTTACTGTTTAGCTTCCTATAGTCTATAGTGAGTCTCCATTTGGTTTCTTGATGGGCCACACAGGAGAATTAAAGCGAGAGTGGGTACGAAGTAAAATTCCTCGCTGTTCCAAATCTTTGATCAGGTCAGTAACAGGGCTTATGGCCTCAGCTGGGACATTATACTGCTTTATGTTTGTTACTGTTGAGGGCGGGAGAGCAGGCGTGCTGCTAAGTAAGTTTACAGAATAGTGGGGAGGGCTTTCCTTTTCCAGGTGGGTGGCATGAGGAACAGAACTGACTCCAAAAGCCCATCTTTCCCCATTAATCCTTCCCTTCTTTCCTCTTAAAACGTCCATGCCCAGTAGGTTGGCATTGCCCAAAATCACCTCATATTTTCGGGGCTGATGGTGGGGTTGCAAGGGGATATCCAGTTTTATCTTAACTAATGGGTAAGTTATGGTACTGCCATTTACCCCTGTAACAAGTACCTGCTTTCCGCCAGTAGGTGGCGAGCCCTGAAAACTTTCTCGCTTAATCATGGACCTTTGAGCCCCTGTGTCCATTAAGAAAGGAATAATGTGTTTGTCATTTACAGTTACATGTATCCGGGGGTCTTTTGCTGTTGTTTTCTCCTCTTTGGATTCAAGCTGGTTTATTAGGAGAGGAGATTGACCCCCGCAAGCTAGTTTCCCTGCTCTGGTAACTCTTGCAGTTGCTGCAGCAATGGAGTATACCGGGTGTCTGCAGGTGGGGAAAGAGGAGAGAGCTGCAGAGGTGCACTGGGAGTCGCATGAGTTGTCTCCCAGTCAGCTCTTTTAAAGGTGGTGAATAATTTTAGCTGCTCTGTGGGCAGTCCATTTATCACATCTCTGGGATAACCTAAAGCCAGACATTGTCTCCACAACTTGGCTCTAAGCTCCTTTTCCTCCTGGGTTGGCTCTCGCTTGTTTTTATGTCCTTTAGATGGTGCCCACTTGTTTCCCTGAAGGGAACGCATCTTAGCTTTGCCTGTCAGTGCTCTGATGTCTCCGAATTCTCTAAAGTATGACACCAGAAGGTTTAGCACTGCCCGAAAGGTACTGTTACGTGCTGCAGCTTCTGATCTAAGGGACAGTGCCATAGCCCTGTGGTTACTCGGAACTCCCTTAAGCAGGGGTCTAAGATCATCTACATCTACCTGACCCTCCCATGGGCTTTCATAGGCTAACTCTTGAGGGTTTTGGCCAAGCATGCTAATGACAGCCACAGTTAATAGAGCTGTTTTTACCTCATCTATGTTGGTCCCGTGCATTACTGTGGGTTCATCTCGATCTGCTGGGTAAATTCCTCTTGCCCATCGACAAGCCAGAGACCAAAGTGTTTTAGGGGTGTTCCCCTCTGAGTGTTCCAGGAATATTCCTGCACCTAAGTTAAGGCGCTCAGTTTCTTGGGCTGTCAGGCGTATATATCCACCCCCAGTGTCCCAGAGGCGGACCAGCCACTCTATTATACCTTCCTCAGGCTTTTTAGCAAAATCTCCCTGGATTGTTTTTAACTCCATGGGAGTATATTGGCGGGTGGTAATTTTGGTAAAGTGTGTTGGAGCTTTACTCCCTTTTCCCTTTTTACCTCCCTTCTTTGTTTTTGAAGAGGTGGATGGATAATAGTCATCCCCTTCTTCATCCAGCTCTGCCCCACTCAAATTTTCCTCATGTTCTTCTGATTTGTGATGTGTGATAGCTGGTCTTAATTTTACAGAGGGACCTTTCTCCTCAGAGGAGGGGGACTCATTTGCTGAATCCCAAATGTCTCCATCCCATTCCTCAGGGTCTAGCCAGAGAGCAGTCTCAACTTTAGCCCGGTTGATTCTGCGTGTTTGTCTCCAGCTTTTCCCTTCGTTCTATCCCTTCTTTCTCAATTAAGGGAAGTAATCTTTTCTGAAGATGTTTCATATCCCTATTCAGTGTTCTTACTCTGGTATCTAAATTCTGGCATTCCTGGCGCAGTGTGTCCCTTTCCTGTTGCAGCCTATTAAATTCTATTGCCAGACTATGATAATCCTTACAGGCAGCTTGCCAAATGTTAGTAAGCAGCCATATACAAGCACCTTTTCCTTTCCCTTTCTTCATCTTGCAGGCAGTTCTCCAGTTACAGAAATGCTGCCAGATCTCTGCTGGTTTTCCCCAATATTTCTCCAGCAGTTCTTCGCTCCACAGAGGATTTCCCCATCCCTCTTGGGTCAAACTTTTCTCTAGCTCAGGGAATTCTGTGGTGTTTATCATGACTGGTTTCATTGTGTTACTGTAGTGCAGCCTATATCACAATCCTGTTCGTGACGCCAATTTCTGTTAGCCGACGGCCAAGGATGTTTGGTGAGGTGCCAGCTATGCCCGTTTATACCATCCGTGACTTTAACCGCTAGGACGCACTGTCCCTTCGCGGCGGGCAGCCCGGGCTAGGCTGACGGATGCCCCAAGGTCCTAACCACCCGTGACTTTAACTGCTAGAGCTCAGAGCTCCTTCGCAGCGGGCAGTCAATACTGACTGACAGGTGCCCCAATGGCAGCACTAAGAGCCTCTCCACACCCGTGACTTTAACTGCTAGAGCTCAGAGCTCCTTCGCAGCGGGCAGCCAGGATTGACTGACAGGTGCCCCAAGAGTTTGCCCCGTGGAGGCGGCACAACTCAATGCTAGGCTCTTAGTACTCTCACCTAATGGCCAGGCTTTAGAGCCAAAACGGCTGAGGTTCTTTAATTGTGTTGGCTGCTTTACAGTAAACCAGAGAAAACAAGTCAGGCTTATGCATAAATGGTTACCAAAATTTATTAAGCTAGATTCTAATCATGTGGTTACAAAATTGCTAGTGCCTACTTATTTAAATGTAGAGATGTTACACACACAAACAAGTTACAAAACTGAAGCCACAATCCCAAAGAAAGAAAACAAAATATAGAGCTCTATTTCAAAATATGTGTACACTAAAGATAGGAGATCAGGTGTGGGTGCTTCTTACCCTCCTTGCATCTCTCGATTCCAGCGGTGCCAAGCCAGGATCGGTCACTCAGTTCCGCGGAAAGACGAATAAGGGACAAGGCGTAGGGACCCTCTTAGCTGCAGAAGCCTTGGGAGGCTGTCACTTATCTGACCAGCAGATAGATAGTGAAAAGCACTCAAAAATCATGGTGCTGTAGGTCCCCTACTTATACCTCTGTACTCCTTTATTCTCTTTCTCCTTTCTTATGCCAAATTGAGGCTGGTCTGTTGGGGTGACGCCAGCTTTCACAAGAGTAGTTTACACTTGCAAAGGAGAGAAACAATAAGTTTCGACTACTGGACATTTCTTTTATCAGGGTAAATATTTTCCCACCTAGGATGTTGGTGTGTGTGCATCACGCTATTTAGTTGGGGCTAAGAGCCATGTCTGTCACAGGGCCTCTGCCTGCTGTGAGCTTAATTGTCGTATCTCTTCCCAGAGGCACATTGTAGCAGCACACCTGTGCTTTCACAGCTTCAAAGGCTGTGCTGGAATATATGTTAAGTGCCCTGTTTCTGCTTCCTCCTGTGTTTCCAGCAATGCTGGTCTGAGGGGGCGGGGGCTGGCTGTCTGGCTACAACATTTCATTTAGTTAGTTTTGTGACTTTACATATGAACAAGAGAACCTAACTGTTTACATCTTAATTTATTTACTCTCACTTCATAACCAACTATATGTGATTGTGTGTTGCATAGTCCATTTTCATGCCTCCACAAAGCTGAACAATATTCTTAAAATACATAATTGCACACTTTGCCAGTAGTAATGAAGGACTCTTCAATACAGGGGTTCGTTAAAGAGAACTTTGAATTTCCTTGCTTTGCTAATTCGAAATTTCAACCTTAACACTGAATTATTGTAGTGTTTTCATTAACTAATCTACTAATAAAAATATGTACCCCCTGCTTATTGTAAATTTCTGATTTAACATCTAAGTTCTTGAGATCCAAAATAAGAAACCACAGGCAATTCTAGAGCCTGATTTCGGGACTCTTTCAACACTTCCTGTCAGATTCTGCTATTGTGACCCCTTCACGTCGAAATCGAAGCAGCGAGAGTGTGGACAGTCTTGGTGGCTTGTCGCCAAGTGAACTCACAGCAATCCAGTGCAAAAATATCCCTGACTACCTTAATGACACGAATGTGCTCGAGAAGCATTTTGGACGGATGAAAGTCCGGCGCATCTTTACCAGGCGCAGCAAAAAGCTGGCTATTATTCACTTTTATGATCATGTGAGTATTTAATGTAAATTTAAAAATAGATGTGTAGTATCTAAATGTTTGTTTGGGATGTGTACAGCCATTCACTGTGGTGGAGTTAATGGATTTCTGCTCTAACCAATCAACATCTGGAGACCAGACTATATTCTAATCACTAAAGGTGATCCCATCAGATCAGGATTGGGGTATATTGATGGAACAGCATGGGGAAGCCTATGTTGTTAACAGGTGCTGTACCTGTTCTGTAGTTAAAAAGAGGCCTTCAGTCTTGAGCTATCAGCCTGATACAGTACTGATTAGGGTACCATAGAATTCAGCTTTATGTGACCTCCACACAAGGCAATCTTCTGCTGGGGCAGTCTCCTTGCCACATACGGCATTTGGCTTTTAGTGACATCTAGGGAGATCTCCGAACTCCCCGTGGAACAAACATATCTTTGTACATGCTGTATAGACTTCTTTACATCTTGTTCCGATGCTAATTGTCCCTGGTATTGCATGCTGTTTTTCAGGCTGCTGCTGCTCAGGCAAGGAAGAAGGCAAAAGGGTTACATAAAGACATAGTAACATTTTGGCATAAGAAGAAAACAAGTAAGCTTTTATTGTCTGTATTTCTTCTAGGCATGATATAAGAGGGTGACAATCAGTTGATTTCAGTGGAGTGGCACCTGTTTGCACCAGGTTGGAATTTGGCTCCAGAAGTAAAACACTGTTTCTGTGGTGGTTTCTCCCTTTGTGATGGGCACCAAATGCAAAGGCTGTGCTTATGTACAGTATCTGATTTGTACAGTCTGTAAGAAAATAAGACGAATGTACTTGGAGTAAAAATTCAAAAATAAAGCAATTCTTGGTAGTGTCTGCTAACCCTCAGCTTTTTAAAGTCAAATATTGTTCATAAGACGATGTTGATTAAGTGAGAGTGGTTTTCTTCCAACGACCTATTATTAAGACTCCATGTTTGTCACGAAGGTCATGGAAGTCATGGATTCTGTGACTTTCCATGACCTCCGTGACTTCTGCAGCGGCCCATGCAGCTGGCCCGGGAGCCACCTGAGCAGCTTGGGCAGCCCGTGGGCCATTCGCACCAGTTGTTGCTGGGGCAGTCTCAGGTCCCCTGCCATGCAGCAGCAGGAATTTGGATGTGAGGGGATTCAGGGCTGGGCATTGGGGTGCTTACCTGGGGGGGTCTCTCCGGAAGGGCAACAGGAACTCCCCTCCATCAGCTCTTAGCTCCATGTGCTGCCTCTGTCCGTAGGCATCGCCCCCTGCAGCTCCCATTGGCTGCAGTTCCCAGCCAATGGGAGCTGCAGAACAGGGGTTTGGGATGCAGCGGAGGCAGCCCTGAAGTTAGGAGCTGAAGGTCTCTGCTTCCCAGGAGCTGAGGGAGGGGAACCTGCCCCAGCCCTGCCAACCCCTCCGCCCCAGCACCCACAGCAGTACCTGCGCCTCCTCCCAAGCACCCGCAGTGCCCCAGGGCCATGCCCTCCCCTCTCCCCCCCCAGTTTTAGTCAGGGGTATATAGTAAAAGTCATGGACAGGTCACTGGCCGTGAATTTTTGTTTACTGCCCATGACCTGTCCATGACTTTTACTAAAAATACCCATGACGTAGCCTTACCTGTTATATATCTAATCTGCTATTCTCCTACTTCACTTTTTGTTTTTGGCCTTAAGGATTAAATGTAGGTCTTGAATTTAACTGTCCTACTTAAAAGCTATAATGCCTTTATAAAGCACCCATGGATAACCAGCCGATTAGGCACTAGCTGTTGTGAACGTTCCTAACATTGTGGTTTTATGAGTAGCAAGACCCTCATGCTGCCAAATAAACTTTTTAGATTGTTGGGTAAAATTTTAATGTGAGAACTATTTGCATAATAAAAGAGATGGTGTTTTCTCCTTCTAGTATTCTTGCAAACTAGGAACCATCTGGAAAGCTGACTTCTGGGGCAGATATACTCTCCCTTGCTGAATTAAATGTTTGATGTAAGGTTACATGGTGCTGATGTCTTCAGTTTCTTTCCTGTTCCTCTTTTCCTCATGTTTTGGCTACTTAGTTATGTCTTTCCCTTTTAGTGTATTGTGTTAAAATAAGTGTTTAAATGTAATAATTTGTATGGGTCTGTCAGACATGAGTTGTTATGAACAGCTCCCGCAGACGGTGGTCCAGCTTGGAAGTATACGTCCCATGTTAACTTTCCTTTGGAACAAAACACTCTAGTTAACCTTATTGTAAACATACTCCTAGGATCGAAGTATCACTACGTGGTACTCTGCACAGGGGTTCTCACAACAAATTTTTTGGTGGCCTCAGAGTGTGGCCACCAATTCTTGCTGGTGGCCGTTCTGACAATTTTTCCTAAAATACTTTAGGAAAAACAAATAAATATACACATATACATGTCCAGACCATTATAATTTATATATGTAGGGTTTGTTTATTTGTTTTTTGAAGACTCAATAATACAAATAATGTATAGTTGTCTCTATTCTTTACTAGACCAAAACAGAATAGAAACACAAATAAGGTGCTTTGAACAATCTTGTCTTTTTTCTTGTTGTTTCTTTTGCTTTTTTGGGTTGTGGGTTTTTTTTTTTTTTTTTTTGAGACTTGCTAGCTATAAGTAAGTCTGCTGTGAAAAGTGATATATGTATGTTTGTTAATATCACTTTTCATGGCAGACTTACTCACCTCCGGGGACAAATTAAGCCCTGGAGGGGAGGTGGGTACAGAGGCAGCAGGCAATGCGGCACTGGGGGAGGCAATGGGAGCCAGAGGTGATGGGGGCAGGGGAAGCTCGGGGATAGAGCCTGCCACCACACAGCCAGGGAACGGAGCCCAAAGCCACACACCTGGGACAGGGCCTGGGGACAGAGCCTGAAGCCCCGTGGTTGGAGCCTGCCACCCACCACCCCGGGGCTGAAGCCCAACTCCACCACTCCCAGGAAGGTGGGGAACTCACTAACTGCCTGCTCCTCCAGGGGGAGGCGGGCCCAACCACTGCTAGTGGCCCCTGGGCTGATACTTTGCCCTCTGCTCTCCCAAACCACGGCCCAGGAGGCTGTGGCCGCAAGAAAAGCCCCTGGTGGCCGCCTTTGAGAAATGCTTGGACAAATACCAGTACCAAAAGTATTGCCTCATAATTCCACAGCCCTAACTTCCCCACAAAAAACGAATGCAAACTGCTGCAGTGTTGTCCTCCTGAAGCTCTGAGAGTGCTTACTTGCCCATGCTCCTCTCATTATGACATTAACTTTGGAGCCTGATTGTGAAAATAGCTTCATCTTAAATTATTTCACTTTTGATCATTTTAGCAGAACAACCTAGCCAACATACCAGATGTGTGCTGCGGCTGCCAAAGGCATACGCATGGCCCCAGCTCTCCACAGAGTTCAGATTTAAGTTCTGAGGACACGTGCATCCGAGAATGAGTCTGTACAATGATTATCCAAATGTCTTGGGAGACATTCAGAACACTTGGATAAATCACAATTTCTGATAAAATTCATATCTGTACAAATTTCTGATTTGGGAGACATCCAAAACTGGGAAATCCAAAGTTCAGATAATCAGGCTTTACATTTGTTGACAATCTGCCAAACAACTACAGTTATTGCTCAATAAACCTTTTGTCGGTTCATATTGAACTACATAACTGTATGGATTGTAGTGTCTCATTCTATCAGTCTGCAACAGAACCAATAAGTTTCATAGTCCTGCACTGTGGAATTGAACTGGTGCATGACACATCCTCTAATGCAAAATAGCTTGCAAATGCTGTTTAAATTCACATGTCTGTGACTTCTAAAACCATAAGGAAATACAATTAAAACAAATTAGAACACATTTTTTCAAGAAGTAAATTTAAAAATTTCAGTTGCATGATTTGGCAAGTATCTGACCTCACTTGGTATATTATTCAGGTCTTGGTAAGGGAGAATTTTCATCTAAGGAGAAGAAGGCAGATGAAGATGAAGGGAGACAAAGCAAAGAAGAGCAAAACTATCAGCATTCCCCTCTTCGCAAATCTTTAATAAGACCCTCCACCAGTAGCAACCTGTCTAGTAAAAGGTATGTTCATTTCTCTAGCAGTCTGGCTGATAGAGACCTTTTCCATGACAGGAATTTCCTATCAGAATGTATGTCTAGTAACCACAATCATTTTGTATTGAGTAAACAAGAAAAAAAAAACAAAGTTCCCATTTAGTCATGGCAGTTTTGTTTGCAGTTTCTGATAAGTTCCTTTAATTGTATTGTATATTTATTGTTTACCTTCTCTGTTGTTCATTCCAGTTGGAATGTGAGTGTTCTTAGGAGCCTCTTGGTCTTGTTAAAATTTGAAGGTTGAGGCATATGTTGAACAGATAATTTTTTCCTATATGTGCAGTAATGCTTCTGATTTCATGCATGATTTGGATCTTAAGATGCCTTATTTATTCTTAATTTGCCTGTTAAGTTATATATCGGTGGCTTTTTTTCCCAATGGGGCCTCACACTGTTTTGGCTACAAGACCATAAAGCAACTGCTCTTCTGTTCTTTTCATTGTAATAGGCTTAGATAATAACCACTATAGTTAAGATTTCAAACCATTATAACTTGTGTTTTCAGATGTTCTTAGCTTGCTGAAGTTTTCCAAGCTTGTTCTCTTCCCAAAGGTGAATTTTGTTTAGCTATTTGAGCAAAATCCCTTCAGCCACTTTTGTTTTGTGGTGTGAGAAAAATAAAATGTTGTACATTAAATTATTGTGGCAGCTCATTTTGCTCATCTGCATTTTAAAACTTGAAGCTCACCATGCAAATAAATCTCAGTTGTAAATACTGTCCTAATTTGTTATGTTTCAGAGTAACAGCCGTGTTAGTCTGTATTCACAAAAAGAAAAGGAATACTTGTGGCACCTTAGAGACTAACCAGTTTATTTGAGCATAAGCTTTCGTGAGCTACAGCTCAGTTCATCGGATGCATACTGTGGAAAGTGTGGAAATCTTCAACAATTTCCACAGTATGCATCCGATGAAGTGAGCTGTAGCTCATGAAAGCTCATGCTCAAATAAATCGGTTAGTCTCTAAGGTGCCACAAGTATTCCTTTTCTTTTTGCTAATTTGTTATAAAAATCAATTGTTGGTTAATCAGCTGTTATAAAATGCCTGCGGGATTGGGCCTTTCATAGTCTCTGGATATATTTGTGTCGGTATGGAATATGGTCCTAATGGAATAACCTGTTGTGTTTCTGGATAGCATTCCAACATGTAAGATACCATCTATTCAAGACTGAATAGTCTGTCAAGCGATTTTACTAGCCAAACACTCTAGTTCTTTAGTATTATACGAAAAAGTTTGTTGCAGTCAGGAACAGAATCAAACTACCATATTGTGTGCTGATCTTGAACTGCTGCATGCAGTATGTCCCATGGCTGTCCAAATTTGAGACTTTTTTCAGATCTGTCTAGGGGATTTAGATACATAACTTCCACTTAAATTAATTACGCGTTTATGTAAATGAGTTGTCTAAATGCTCAAGACTGCACTGACCATCATAACTGTAATGTACAGAAGTAGAACATTGCTGACAAGATCACATTTCCAGAATGGTTTTAGACAATAATGTGAGATGTATGTTAAGAGTAGAAATCCAGGCAAATGTATATTCTCTTTGGCTTGCAGTCCCTCTTATTTTCACAGTGTCCAGTAGAGTATCACTGATCAAATCTGTTTTTTTTTTCTAGTTCTCCAGCTAAGAAATCTGCTCTTACAAAGTCGCTGCAATTTGAGGCAGACCCTTTTGATTCTGGGACTGAAGGGCAGAACTCTGAGAGTTTGGCTGTATCAGCATCCTCTGTCAGTAACCTGATAGGCTCAGTGGCCGAGACCTCTGAAGACAAATATCGCCTTCTGGACCAAAGGGATAAAATAATGCGTCAAGGTAACATTGGTAATTGTGCGTGTGTAGATGAGGATAATCAAATGTAATGCTGATTGTTGTAGGAACTAGGAAGGAATTCTTTCTCTGTCAAAATATGGCCTTTTTCTGTGGCATCCAGCATTGGCCACTAGTAGAGGTAGGACCTGATGGACCAATGGTTTGATCTGCCCTAGCAAATCTCGTATCCTACTTGTCACTCTTGAGAGTCTTATTTTAAACTTGGACACTACAAATCTAGAAGTTCAACATCTATAAAGCTGCATCCTCAGGGGGGGCAGCTCGACTACTCAAGTGACAATAAAATACCTGAGCTCAGATCCCAAGAGGGTAAACTTTTACCTTTATTTTTCATTTATTTTGTTGTATTTAATAAAACTGGTTTATGATAAAAATGACACATTGCTTCTGAGACGTAAGAATGTTATTTTATAATTTTGTAGAGTTTTTACCATTAGGACATTTGTATTAGCTAGATCCTTATTAGGCTTGTCTGATGAGATCAACACAATCTCTCTATCATTTACTAGGGAGAGAAACTAGGCAATGAAGTATTATGAAATCTACTTACATTATTTAAAATCTTTTTTTCTGCTGGAAAGGGACTCTCGAGTGAGGTAAATGAGTACAATGTCTGCGTATGAAACCAAAGAGGTTAGACTCTGGATTCTCAGTTACCATGGTGGATGGTTGTGCTGTAAGAATCTGCATAGAACAGCCTATAAAATAGCATGGTTTTCTCCTCCTGTCAGAGGGACTGCTCTGTTTAGGTAGACTTGTTTCTCATAGTCCTTACAACATTCCATGTTTCTTTATTGCACATGGATATCTGTTCTGACGAGTAAGTATCAGATCGTATCCCTGTCAAAAGAATGTTTATGCATACTTTATTGGCATGTACTGTATAAAAGAGGCATTAGTTTAGGATATTTTAAACATTTCTCAAAACATGGAATTGTATGGGAGCTAACTTTTGAGTGCAGCTACAAGGCTAAAGTGCATTGAAGGAGTAAAGATACGTATTACACAGATCAGAAATTGTAAGAGAGTCCATTCTTAAAAACCTGTCTTTTATATGTGAGAAGGGATCAGTGGATTCCCTAGGGAACTATCTAGATGCCATGTTAGTAGTTTCATATTAAACTTGTTTTACTACTGTATTTGTGTAATGTTATTGGAGCAAAAGTCTTAGCAAATAGACACTAGTTTTTGTGTGTGTGTTTGATCTGGAAATCTTACATTGGTAAGCAATAAATAGTCAGCACATGGGTTTATAGGGGCATGACTCTAAAATTAATTTGGAGCCATGGAATGTTTACCTCATATGGATTGAGCTGCTTCATGGTGCTATGCATACCAGCATCTTTCTGGTGGCGCCATTAGTTTCTGAAAGACCTGCACATTTAAAGAAAAAACAACCTGCATGTTTTTAGTGACGAAGATATCCTTTTGAAAGTGGATTGTTACAGTACTGAGTGCAGACAGCGAAAAATGTCTGTGTTGCTGAAGTGTTTAAATGCAGTAAAACTGCTGAGTAAAAGGGTATGTTGTTCAAGTGGACTCTGCAAGGAAAAGGGGTATGTTGGCATAGCAAGATTACAGGAATGGGGAGCAAGACAATGGATCAAGTACTACATGCTTGGCCCTAAATTACAGGCTTCCCTGAGGCAGAGTGACTAGTCACCAATTTCTTATGCATGTAGATGCCTTTTCCCTCATCCTTTCTATAACCTGGCTTTGCATGGGGGAAGATGCATAATTTAGTCTTAAGAGTCATGTGAACTGCCATTTATCTCTCTGTTGTGTCAGCTCTGCAGCCTAATGATTATTTGAATATGACCTATTACTCAGCTCATCATATCAAAAACATCTATCTGCCCTTGGATTTTGTCTAGAGCAGTGGGTCTCAATCAAGGATATGTGTATCCCTGCGGGTACGCAGAGGTCTTTCAGGGCGTACTTCAACTCATCCAGATACTTCTCTAGTTTTACAGCAGGCTATGTAAAAAGCACTAGCAAAGTCAGGACAAACTAAAATATCATCCAATGACCTGGTTTTACTTCTCTATATACTTTACACTGCAATACAAGTACAATATTTGTATTCCAATCGATTTATTTTATAATTACATGGTAAAAATGAGAAAGTAATTACTTTTTCAGTAATAGCGTGCTGTGACACTTATGTCTGATTTTTGTAAGCAGGCAGTTTTTAAGTGATGTGTAACTTGCGGTATGCAAGACAAATCAGACTCCTGAAATGAGTACAGTAGTATGGAAAGGTTGAGAACTACTCGTCCAGAGTACCCCTACCCCTTTTTCCCCCAAGTGTCCCAGTCTGGCCCTCCCAGGGGCTGCGGGGGGCCGTGCCTGCAAATGGTCAACGTCAGCAAAATGTCTCACGGTCCGCAATCAGATTACCCTGTTGGGCTGTAGGTTGCCCACCACTGGGCTAGACAGAGTGATAGATGCAAAGTCACTGAAGAAGAGGAATCCACTGTCAGGTGACCCACTGTTAGTGCCTGAATGATCTTAGTTACCCTCTACATTTGTTCAGTACAGTGTACTGTCAGCACTCTAGTAAATAATAAAGAGTGGATGTTTGGGTTCCTGCTGAAACATGGCATACCTAGGGCTGTAATCTGATTTGATTATATCTGGGTGATGTATATCAGTTGGAAATGAAGGAGCAGGACACTTAACCGTTGTTTTTGTTTAACACTTGTTTAGCTCGAGTAAAAAGGACCGATCTAGGCAAAGCTAAAACATTTGTTGGAACGTGCCCAGACATGTGTCCTGAAAAAGAACGCTATATGAGGGAGACAAGGAACCAGCTCAGTATCTTTGAAGTGGTCCCAGGATCTGACAAGGTACCAGCCTCTATGTACTGACTGCTGCTGTTGTGATTGTTTATTTGCTGTCATTGAATTGTCAGTTAAGCTGTCAACACTGTGCAATATATTTCTGGTTTAATTCTGATGAAAATTTCTAGGGACCAATGACTCTAGGTCCCAGAACTTAAATATGAACTGGGTTTTTTACAAAGAAATCCCTTGTTTGTTTGTAGATGCACAGATAGTAAAACCCTTTCCAAGGCTGCAGTACGGGTATATAAAATTCCCCATTACAGGGGAAAAGCTCTCTTTTAAATTGATAATAGGCTATTGTAACAATTATAGACTCATAGGTGTGACAGGTTGCTCCCTCTCCCCCGGCGTGCCCCCTGATGTACTGGGGATCCACTGAGCCCTTCCGTTCCTCCAGCCTGGGCTTGCTCACTCTGTCTTGCTGTGCCAGGCCCTCAAGCCTCCTCTGGCACACACATAGGTAAGGCAACACCCAGCTGTAAAAGAACACAGAAGCTCAGATCAGCTCTGTGTGGGAAAATTCAGTTCAGGGATTGCCCAGCACTCAAGTGCACACCCGCTCCAGGAGTGTAAACCCAAAATTGTATTGTCTTGTGCTGCACCCAAATCTGTACCAGCGTAAGCTCATGAAAATCACCCCCTCCCTCAATGTGGAGGAAGATGTGCACAGCTTTTTGCCCTCCAGTTATGAATTGCGCAAACTGGTTTATAGGAAACAAAAACAAGTTTATTAACTACAAAGAACAGATTTTAAGTGATTATAAGGGATAGCAAGCAGATCAAAGTAGATTACTTGAGAAAATAAAGCAAACACACCAACTAAGCTTAATACACTAAAGAAACTGGCTACAAGTAATAATTTCTCACCCTAATGTTGTTTTAAGCAGGTTGCAAAGATTCTTGAAGAACAACTTCTTTTGCTTGCAGCTTAGAACTCCAGATATTCCTTTCACGGGCCAGACACCTTCTAGCCTGGGTCCATTCTTCCCTTCCCCAGATCAGTCTTGGGTGTTTCCAGCAGTCGTCTTGGGCAGGGATTCAGTGAAGAACCGACCCTGATTACCTCACTTCCCTGCCTTAAATAGGATTTAAATATGACCGGAATCCTTTGTCTCTGTGTGATTTCCCGCCTCTGTGGAAAAATGCTAGTAGTCCAAGATGGAATCTAGTACCAGGTGACATGATCACATGATGTTGCAACCTCAAAGCAGCATCCCAGGAAGCTTCTCAGGAAGGTGGGAGATTAGCATCTTCAAAGTCCTATTGTTCTCTGTAATGGCCCATTGATTAACCAGGCAGACTGACTGCATTTTGTCTGCTGGGCGTTCCCCAGGTGCAAACACAGTTATAATTGTTACATAGTCAATATTCCTAACTTCAGATACAGAAATGATACATCCATACAAATAGGATAATCATAGTCAGTACATCATAACCTTTCCAAAAATATCTTACATGACCCATCTTGCATAAAACATAACTATATCTCTATGAAGAATATGGGGCATAGTGTCACAAAAAGGTTAGAAGGGACTGCAAGGATCATCTAGCCTAACCCCCTGCCAAGATGCAGGATTTGTTGTGTCTAAACCATCCAAGACAGATGGCCATCCAGCCTCCCTTTGCAAACTCCAGGGAAGGAGCTTCCACAACCTCTCTAGGCAGTCTGTTCCATTGTCCTACTGTTCTTAGTTAGAAACTTTTCCCTGAGATTTAATCTAAATATGCTATGCTGTGGTTTGAACCTATTGCCTCTTGTCCTGCCCTCTGTGGCAAGAGAGAACAAGTTTTCTCCATCTTTTTTATGCCAGCCTTTCAGGTATCTGAAGACCGCTCTAATGTCCTCTGTTAATATCCTCTTTTCCAAACTAAACATACCATGTTCCTTCAGGTTTCAGAGAGGTAGCTGTGTTAGTCTGTATCAGCAAAAACAACGAGGAGTCCTTGTGGCACCTTAGAGACTAACACATTTATTTAGGCGTAAGCTTTTGTGGGCTAAAACCCACTTCATCAGATGTATGGAGTGGAAAATACAGTAGACAGGTATAAATATACAACACATGAAAAGATGGGAGTTGCCTTACCAAGTGGGGGGTGAGTGCTAATTGTAACATTCAAAAACCAGTAGGAGAGCACTTCAGTCTCCCTGGACACTCAATAACAGACTTAAAAGTGGCCATTCTTCAACGAAAAAAACTTCAAAAACAGACTTCAAGGAGAAACTGCAGTACTGGAATTAATTTGCAAACTGGACACCATCAAATTAGGCTTGAATAAAGACTGGGAGGGGCTGGGTCACTACAAAAAGTAATTTTCCCTCTGCTGATATTCACCCCTTCTTGTCAACTGTTGGGATTAGGCCACATCCACCCTGATTGACTTGGCCTCATTAGCACTTACCCTCCACTTGGTAAGGCAACTCCTATCTTTTCACGTGTTTCTTCAGACTTTGCTCAGGTGGCTTGCATTTTGTACCTTTGATCTTCTTTGGATCCTTTCCAGCTTCTCTACATCCTTTCTATACATTGGTGACCAAAATTAGACACAGTTCCCCAGCTGAGGCCTAACCAGCACTGCGTAGAGCTATGCTGTCACCTCCCGTGACTTGCATGCTATGCCTCTGTTAATGCAACCTTGAATTACATTTGCTTTTTTTGCAATAGCATCACACTGCTGACCCACAACTCCCAGATTCTTCTCAGCAGTGCTACGGCCAAGCCAGTTATCCCCTATTTTGTATTTGAGCATTTGGTTATAATATATCTTGATCCGCTTTTATACCTGTAGTCCAAATACAGCAGCTTTGTCTTGTCTGTGGTGTAAGCAAGGGCTCATTCATCCCACTGAATCTGACCAAGACCTGTCTGTGTGTGTGTCTGTCTCCCAAAGGAGGAGAGCCTGGGCTTTTATACACTGTTTCATTCGGGGATGAATGCTACTTTTTCCTGATGTACTTGACAAGACACCCTGCTGATTTTGGGATGAATTTCTCCCTTCTCAAAACAGTTATTCCTCACCCTGTGAGCACTGCAGCCTCCTCTTCAGGCAGCAAAGAGAAGTGCTGCAGCTGTGACTGAAGCCACTCTGGATATTTTGGGAGGAATGATGGTTTGTGGTGCAAGCACTAGACTGGGACTCGAGATCAGAATTCTGTTCTGGTTCTGCCACAGACTCCTCGTATGACCTTGGATGGGTCACTCAGTTTCTCTGTGCCTCTGTTCCCCACCATTAAAACAGAGGTATAATAGCACCGCCCAGCCTCACAGGGGTGCTGTGAGAATTATCCATTATCATTTGCAAAGTGCTCAAATACTATAGTGGTGGGGACCATACAAAAGCCTTTATGTGAATAAATTAAATACCATCAAGTCAGTAGTTATGGCCCTGCCTGCAGAAATGACAGATGGGGGACAACTGGTATAATATACAAATACTAGAAGTTTAAATACTGAAATAGGTGAACTGGAGTGCCCAGCATTAAATGAAGGTATTGATTTAATAGGCATTACGCAAACTTGGTGGAATGAGGCTAATCAAGGGGACATGGTAATACCAGAGTACAAAATATATAGGACTGACACAGTAAGTCAGGCTAGTAGAGGAGTGGCACTATATAAGAACATAAGAATGGCCAGACTGGGTCATACCAAAGGTCCATCTAGCCCAGTATCCTGTCTTCTGATAGTGGCCAGTGCCGGGTGCCCCAGAGGGAATGAACAGATAGGAATCATCAAGTGATCCTCCCCATCACTCATTCCCAGCTTTTGGCAAACAGAGGCTAGGGACACCATTCCTGCCAATCCTGACTAATAGCCATTGATGGACCTATCCTCCATGAATTTATCTAGTTCTTTTTTGAACCCTGTTAGTGTCTTGGCCTTCACAACATACTCTGGCAAGGAGTTCCACAGGTTGACTGTGCATTGTGTGAAGAAATACTTTCTTTTATTTGTTTTAAACGTGCTGCATATTAATTTCATTTGGTGACCCTTAGTTCTTGTGTTATGAGAAGTAGTAAACAGCACTTCCTTACCTATTTTCTCTACATCAGTCATGATTTTATAGATCTCAGTCATATCTCTCCTTAGCTGTCTCTTTTTCAGGCTGAAAAGTCCCGGTTTTATTACTCTCTCCCCATATGGAAGCTGTTCCATACCCCTAATCATTTTGTTGCCCTTTTCTGAACCTTTTCCAATTCCAGTATATCTTTTTTGAGATGGGGCGACCACATTTGCACGCGGTATTGAAGGTGTGGGTGTACCGTAGATTTATATAGAGGCAACATGATATTTTCTGTCTTATTGATTCCTTTCTTGATGATACCCAACATTCTGTTCGCTTTTTTGACTGCTGCTGCACAGTGAGTGGATGTTTTCAGAGAACTATCCACACTGACTCCAAGATCTCTTTCTTGAGCGGTAACAGCTAATTTAGACCCTAGCATTTTATATGTATAGCTGGGATTATGCTTTCCAATGTGCATTATTTTGCATTTATCAACTTTAAATTTCATCTGCCATTTGTTGCCCAGTCACCCAGTTTTGAGAGATCCATTTGTACCTCTTCGCAGTCTGCCTGGGTCTTAACGATCTTTAGTAATTTTGTATCATCTGCAAATTTTGCCACCTCACAGTTTACCCCTTTTTCCAGATCATTGATGAATATGTGGAATAGGACTCGGCCCAGATCAGACCCCTGGGGGACACCACTATCTACCTCTCTCCATTCTGAAAACTGACCATTTATTCCTACCCTTTGTTTCCTATCTTTTAACCAGTTACCAATCCATGAGAACACCTTCCATCTTATCCCATGGCAGTTTACTTTGCTTAAGAGCCTTTGGTGGGGGATCTTGTCAAAGGCTTTCTGAAAATCTAAATACACTATATCCACATGCTTGTTGACCCCCTCAAAGAATTCTAGTAGATTGGTGAGGCATGTTTTCCCTTTACTAAAACCATCTTGACTCTTCCTCAAATTATGTTCATCTATATGTCTGACAATATGTCTGTCAGGCCTCTGAGGCCTGTAATTGCAGGAATCACCTCTGGAGCCCTTTTTAAAAATTGGCGTCACATTGGCTATCCTCCAGTCATCTGGTTCAGAAGCTGATTTAAACGATAGGTTACAGATAACCGTTAGTAGTTCTGCAATTTCACATTTGAGTTCCATCAGAACTCTTGGGTGAATACCATCTGCTCCTGGTGACTTATTACTGTTTAATTTATCAGTGTGTTCCAAAACCACCTCTAATGACACCTCAATCTGGGACAGTTCCTCAGATCTGTCACCTAAAAAGAATGTCTCAGGTTTTGGAATCTCCCTCACATCTCAACTGTGAAGACCAATGCAAAGAATTAATTTAGTTTCTCCGCAATGGCCTTATTGTCCTTGAAAGAAAGCATAGATTCAGATAAAGTAAATATTGTAAATGAATCAAACTGTATATAGAATCTCGATGGATAGAAATTCCATGTTTGAACAATAGGAGTATCGCAGTAGGAATACACTACCAACCTCCTGACCTGGATGATTGTGGCCACCTGACCTGTGATTGTGAAATGCTGTGGGAGGCTAGAGAGGCTGCAAACACAGAAAATGCAATAAGATGGGAGATTTCAAGTATCCTCTTATTGACTGGGTATATGTCACCTCAGGAAGGAATACAGAGAGAACATTTTTTGACACCATAACTGACAGTTTCTTGGAGCAGCTTGTCCTGAAACCCACAAAGGGAGAGGCAATTCTTGCTTTTGTCCTAAGTGGAGCACCGGATCTGGTCTAGGGGGTGAATATAGCTGAACAGCTCAATAATAGTGAGCATAATGTAATTAAATTTAACATCTTTTTAAGGGGGGAAATGTGAAATACGCCTACCACAGTGGCATTTTATTTCCAAAATGGAGCCTACACAAAAATGAGTTAAATAGCAACGAAAAGGAACATTGGCAAGGGTAAAATGCCTGAAAACTTCAGGGAGACTATTTTAAAACACCGTAATAGAGGCTCAAACTACATGTATACCTAAATAAAAAAAAAAAGTAAGAGGATCAAAAAAAATGAAACCCTGGCTAAACAAGAGAGTAATAGAGGCAGAGGCAAAAAGATATCCTTTAAAAATCCTAGTAAAGAAAACAGAAGCATAAACTCTGGCAAGACAAGTGTAAAATAATTATAAAGTAGGCCAGAAAAGAACTAGCTAAGGACACAGAAACTAACAGAAAAATATTTTTAAGTACATCAGAATCAGGAAGCCTGTCACACAGTCGTTTGGGTTACTGGATGATCAAGGTGCTAATGGAGCACTCCAGGAAGACCAGGCTGTTGCGGAGAAACTAAATGCAATCTTTGCATCTGTCTTCACTGCAGAGAACTTTGGGGAGATCCCCACACCCAAGCCATTCTTTTTAAGGGACAGATCTGAGGAACTGCCCCAGATTGAGGTGTTAATAAAAGAGATTTTGGAACTAATTGATAAACAATAAGAAGTCCCCAGGACCCAAGTGTGAAATTTCAGAACTAACTGTGGTATGTAACCTATCGCTTAAATCAGCCTCTGTACCAGATGACTGGAAGGTAACTAATGTGACACCCATTTTTAAAAAAAGCTCCAGAGGTGATCCTGGCAGTTACAGGCCAACAAGCCCAACTTCAGTACCAGCAAATGGGTTGAAACAGATGGACATGATTTGTGGGGGAAGAGCCAACATGGCTTCTGTAAAGGGAAATCCTGCCTCACCAATCTATTAGAATTCTTTGATGGGGTCAACAAGCCTGTGAACAAGGGGGATCCAGTGGGTATAGTGTACTTAGACTTTCAGAAAGCCTTTGACAGGGTCCCTCACTAAGGCTTGTAAGCAGTCCTGGGATAAGAGGTAAAGTCCTCTCATGGATCAGTAACAGGATAAAAGATAGGAAACAAAGGGTAGGAACGAACGGTCAGATTTCACAATGGAAAGAGGTAAATAGTGGTGTCCCTCAAGAATCTGTATTGGGATCTGTGCTGTTCAACATATTCTGAAATGGTCTAGAAAAGGGGATGTACGTTGAGGTGGCAAAATTAGCAGATAATACAAAATTACCCAAGACAGTTAAGTCCAAAGCAGACTGCATGGAGTTACAAAGGGATTTCACTCAACTGGGAGACTGGGCCCCAAACTGCTAGATGAAATTCAATATTGATAAATTCAAAGTAATGCAGTTTGGGAAACATAATCCCGACTATGCATACAAAACAATCGGGTCTAAATTAGCTGTTGCCACTCAAGAAAGAGATCTTGGAGTCATTACGGCTAGTTCTCTGAAAACATCCACTCAGTGTTTAGCGGCAGTCAAAAAAGCTAACCAAATGTTAGGAACCATTAGGAAAGGGATAGATAATGCAACAGAAAATATCCTAATACCGCTATATAAATCTATGCAACACCCACACCTGGAATACTCTCTGCAGTTCTGGTTACCTGATCTCAAAAAGGATATATTGGAATTGGAAAGGGTGCAGAGAAGGACAACAAAAATTATGAGGGGTATGGAACGGCTTCCATGGGAAGAGAGTTCAAAAAGACTTGGACTGTTCAGCTTAGAAAAGAGACAACGGGAGGGGCATATAATAGAGGTCTCTTAAAATCATGAATGGTATGAGAAAGTGAATGGGGAAGTGTTTACTTATCCCTTCAAAGAACTAGGGCTGTAGCCAGACAGCCAGTCCCGTCCCCCCCCGTCCCCCCCCCCCCCAGACCAGCATTGCTGGAAACACAGGAGGAAGCCGGAACAGGGCACTTAACATATATTCCAGCACAGCCTTTGAAGCTGTGAAAGCACAGGTGTGCTGCTACAATGTGCCTCTGGGAACAGATACAAGGATTAAGCTCACAGCAGGCAGAGGCCCTGTGACAGACATGGCTCTTAGCCCCTACTAAATAGCGTGATGCACACACACCAACATCCTAGGTGGGAAAATATTTACCCTGATAAAAGAAATGTCCAGTAGTCGACACTTATTGTTTCTCTCCCTTGCAAGTGTAAACTACTCTTGCGAAAGCTGGCGTCACCCCGACAGACCAGCCTCAATTTGGCATAAGAAAGGAGAAAGAGAATAAAGGAGTACAGAGGTATAAGTAGGGGACCTACAGCACCATGATTTTTGAGTGCTTTTCACTATCTATCTGCTGGTCAGATAAGTGACAGCCTCCCAAGGCTTCTGCAGCTAAGAGGGTCCCTACGCCTTGTCCCTTATTCGTCTTTCCGCGGAACTGAGTGACCGATCCTGGCTTGGCACCGCTGGAATCGAGAGATGCAAGGAGGGTAAGAAGCACCCACACCTGATCTCCTATCTTTAGTGTACGCATATTTTGAAATAGAGCTCTATACTTTGTTTTCTTTCTTTGGGATTGTGGCTTCAGTTTTGTAACTTGTTTGTGTGTGTAACATCTCTACATTTAAATAAGTAGGCACTAACAATTTGTAACCACATGATTAGAATCTAGCTTAATAAATTTTGGTAACCATTTGTGCATAAGCCTGACTTGTTTTTCTCTGGTTTACTGTAAAACAGCCAGCACAATTAAAGAACCTCAGCCGTTTTGGCTCTAAAGCCTGGCCATTAGGTGAGAGTACTAAGAGCCTAGCGTTGAGTTGTGCCGCCTCCACGGGGCAAACTCTTGGGGCACCTGTCAGTCAATCCTGGCTGCCCGCTGCGAAGGAGCTCTGAGCTCTAGCAGTTAAAGTCACGGGTGGTTAGGACCTTGGGGCATCCGTCAGCCTAGCCCGGGCTGCCTGCCGCGAAGGGACAGTGCGTCCTAGCGGTTAAAGTCACGGATGGTATAAACGGGCATAGGTGGCACCTCACCAAACATCCTTGGCCGTTGGCTAACAAGGGGTCACACAATGAAATTAATAGGCAGCAGGTTTAAAACAAACAAAAGGGGAAGTACTACTACTCACAATGTACAGTCAGCCTGTGAACTCATTGCCAGAGGATGTTGTGAAGGCCAAAAGAACAACTGGGTTCAAAAAAGAATTAGATACATTCATGGAGATTAGGTCTATCAATGGCTATTAGCCAAGATCGTCAGGGACACAGCCCCATGCTCTGTGTGTCCCTAAACCTCTGACTGCTAGAAGCTGGGACTGGATGACAGGATGGATCACTCAAAATTGCCCTGTTCTGATCATTTCTTCTGGGGCATCTGGCACCGTTCACTATCTGAGACAGGATACTGGGCTAGATGGACCATTGTTCTGACCCAATATGGCCATTCTTATGTAAAAGATGTTGTTCTCCACAGCAAGGGTTGGTCACAAGTGTGGACAATGTCAAACTCTTTTTCAATAGCCTACTCTTTTCTGAAAGTAGATATTTGGCAATGGTTATGTTAACACAGTCAACTTAATACTCAGGATTTTAATATACACTCCGTGTTTCTTTGATTGCTCTCTCAGGTAAACCATGCAGCTGCAATAAAGGAATACAGCAGGTCTTCGGCAGACCAGGAGGAGCCTTTGCCCCATGAACTGAGACCTTCAGAGGTGTTGCGCATGACCATGGACTATTTAGTTACCCAAATCATGGACCAAGGGGAAGGGAATTACCGAGAGTGGTATGACTTTGTATGGAATAGGACACGTGGAATAAGAAAGGTAACCCTTGGCACTTGGACCCACTTGACAGTTAGAATCCAAAATACACCTGTAGCAGTTCAAAAATTAAACAAAAAGTAAAAAAAAAAAAGACTCATCTTTTCGACAAAGTTTTCTGTAGAATGCTTGTGTGAAAAATATAAAATATGAATTCCAGCTGGAATTCACAATGACTTATCTATTTGGCTATGTTTGTAACTATTTCTAAATTTACAAATGTGTTGCTTTTCTTTTTGGTCAGGATATAACCCAGCAACATCTTTGTGACCCTCTAACAGTATCCTTGATTGAGAAGTGCACTCGCTTTCATATTCATTGTGCCCACCACTTGTGCGAGGAGCCCATGTCCTCCTTTGATGCCAAGATCAACAATGAGAACATGACTAAATGTTTGCAGAGCCTGAAGGAGATGTACCAGGACCTGGCTAATAAGGGTATTTACTGCAAGAGTGAAGCAGAGTTCAGAGGCTACAATGTGCTGCTGAATCTCAACAAGGGGGATATTCTCAGGTGAATTGTCAGCTTGTCACACTTGCCTCATCTTTTGCCTCTGGAACATTTGTATAATATAGAATTCATATTTAGAAGCTCTTAGGTGAAGGCTTTACTGTTACATTTTAAAAAATACAAATTGTCATCATGGAGATGTTTCATGATTATATATTCAGGTTTTGCATTGCATTTCCTGTAACTTACTTTTGAGAGAGCGGAGAAGAAAGAAACTGTTTATGCTCTAATCTTTTTAGCATTTGAATAATTCCCATTAGGTTTTTGCTTTTCCTTTCACTGAGGCAAATGTAGTGGGTGAGGGTCGCTTTCAGGGTTTCCTCTAAGCTGCGCGCCTGCACAAGAGTCAATCAAGTGCCGTGCACATCTGGCAACTTGTGTTCAAGTGCCCCTTCCCTCTGCTGCCGTGCTGCTCCTGCCCTCTGCCTTGGAGCCTCTGGCCAGCTGCTTGTTGGTACTTGCTGCAATGCACGTACATTCTCGGTAATTTTATTTTTTCAAAGTGCTGTTGTTTTAGTATTTTGACTGGTCTTTGCATTTCATAATTTTATTTCTCTCTTACGCTTACATTTAATTTTTTGACAGTGAGTTCAAAAATGCCTAACTTGTCCTGGCTGGAGTAATTATCCCCATGGGAACTTAAACATTTTTTTTTTATATCTAGGTTTTTTGTTTCTACTGGTGGTGCACAGCCTCACATTACCTCGGTATTGCTGCTCATAAAATTAATTCTGCACATGGACAGAAAAAACTAGAGGGAACGTTGGTCACATTCACACATTTGTTGGGACCAGTTGGACTGGAGGCAGCTTTCTGTATGTCTGGGTTAGCAGGGCAGCATCCCATTGATTTACATTGTGATGGCTGTATCATTGCCAATGAAAACTATAGATTTTTACGTGTAAGTTTAGAATTTGCTGATATCACAGAATGGAACAAACATTATGGAGAAACCCTAAAACTGCTGCCTCTCTGCAAGTTTTGTAATCTGCTTTTTTGCTGGTTTTAAGGCGCTGGTTGTGGGTAAGGTGTAGAGAGAGATTTTCCTGTGTGTGTGCTAATGCAAGCCTCATGCATCCTGACAACAGCCGTGCAGGGTGGAGTGGGGAAATTTGCAGTGATGTCATAAAAGGGACAAGGCTTCTTTACTCTTCAGATGCTCAGTGAAGATGCTCAGAACTTATTTTTCATTTGCCTAAAACGTATTCATTTTCACCCCAACCCTCTCAAACTTTCACTTCCTGTTATTAAGGACTATTTATGGGACATATTTCAAACTACAGCCATTTTTCCTGCCGTATGTCGTAAAGTGTTATCTTATTTTAGTAAAAAGAAAAACTAATTTTTTTTACCAATCCCAAACTGGGTGAATGGAATTTACTAAAATCTTCTTCCTCACCCAGAAAAAACCCAACCTTTGAATATAAACATTTGAATAAACGTCTTTTGGAATATCTGATTACTGAAATAAACAGCCCTGTTTTAAATGCATCAGAAAAACATTAAATTTCTTTAAGTGCTTCAATACTACCTTCCATTTTTCACCATGTGTAAGTAACTCAAAACTCACCTTTTGGGCTGAGAAAAGCGCAAAACTTTAGTCACAGGGGATTCTTTTTTCAGAAAGTGTTTAAATACATACATTTTAAAATGAATTAACTTCGTCAGCCATGACAATATACCATTATGCTAATGCTAATTGAACTATTACATAAGAGCATAAATGATGAAAGGATACTGCTACTAATTCAATTTACATGCATTAGAGTTTTGCTATCAAGGCATCAAGACGATCTTTAATTGTGTGAGTGTTTTAAAAGTGGCCATTTTTAAAAATACATTCACAGACATCACTGTTGAGCTATGGTCATTAATGTTTAGATGATAAAACTCCCATCTTTCTTGTCTCAACAGAGAAGTGCAACAGTTTCAACCTGCTGTCCGAAACTCAGCTGAGGTCAGATTTGCAGTTCAAGCCTTTGCTGCATTAAACAGCAATAACTTTGTAAGGTTTTTCAAGTTGGTGCGAGCAGCTTCCTATCTGAATGCCTGTCTCTTACACTGTTACTTCAACCAGGTAAGAAAAAGGAGTGTGTGTGTTGTGTACCAGTGTCTAATAATACAGTGTGGGCCAGGGTTGATTCAAAGAGCGCCAAACCCAGTGCATATCTATTAAACCCTAATAGTTCTGCCTGCTGTATTCTTTAAGAAAAACCTCAGATTTACAAAGGAAGCAACCAAAATGCCTTTCCACCACAATGCAACATAGAAAAACATGTAAAATATAGGATTTGCTTTCAGAGTGAGTGCATAACCATTTTAAAATTTGATATTCTTACATCCCACAAAATATGGAACACATTTTCAGGATGTTTTTTTTTTATTTTGGGGTCTCATTTATTCCTATGATTTGTACTGTCATCGTGCCTAGAAGTCCATCTCATGGACCCCCATTGTGCTAGGTGCAATGTTACCAGAGAACAAAGAGACATTCTTGACTCGTTTTGGGAAACGTCAGTGCTCCGGTGTTGGAAACCCTTAGGCATTTGTGCTAGTGCATGAGAAACAAAAGAAAACGCTCGTGAGGGGCCAGGCTTGAGTCGCTGTCCACAATGAGTAAAAGCTAAAAAGCAAACAATGCAAAAAGTGAAAAGAAAATTAAATATAAACAGTTCCTTGGATGGTAGAAGGTGGTGGTAATGTATAATTTTTCAAAACCGATTTTCCTATTGACAGTGCCCTCTTAATTTTCTAGTTGTAAAGAACAGCTCTGTCTAATACATATTTTATGAGGTCTTCCAGAAGTTTAATAGCTATTTGGCTTTTTTTTTTTTTTTTTTTTTCCTTTTTCCAGATACGCAGAGATGCTCTCAAGTCGCTCAATATTGCCTACACTGTGAACACTCAGAGATCCACTGTCTTTCCTCTGGATAATTTGGTTCGCATGCTACTGTTTAGAGACTGCGAAGAAGCCACTGATTTTATAAGTTATTATGGCTTGAGTGTGTCCGATGGGTAAGACCAAGGAGAGTCTGTATTTTTGTTAGTGCCCAAAAACCTCGCTCAGGGTCCTGTTGTGCTCGCTGCTGTACAAACACATCTTTGATCCAAGATGAGAGCTGCAGCTTGGCAACAGGAAAGAGACATGAGTTAAATTAAGACTGGATTTTTAAAAAAAATCTGTTCTATTTCAAAAGAAATTATTTTTGGGGAAGTTCTGTAGCCTTTGTTATACAAGAGATCAGACAAGCTGATCACAGTGTAGTCCCTTCTGGCCGTGAAATCTGTCCCTTCCAGCGATGCTAGAGCTAACAGGCAGACTACATTGCCACATTGCTACCAGCAATGGTTAGTAAAATATGCAGAAGATTGTCTCAAAACTTCAGCTGCATGAATTGAAGGTGACTTGCAGCTCTAAATGAAATAACTATCCAGTCACTGTTGAATTCTGTGCTTGATGTTCCTAATAACCAGAACACACTATTTGTGTCATTAGAAACCTTCAGAAAACAGGCTAGGATGTAAGGTGGGACTTTCAAGAGTGATTAATGTTGGCCCTGATGCTGCCATTGAAGTCGGGGAGTTTTACCATTGATGTAAATGGAAAATGAGTTAAGCCAACGCTGAGCACTTTGGGAAATTCCACCATTCATATTGGGACATTGGGGCATTAACTACATAATCCTAGAGTGCATTTGTTTCTATAAATGTATGTATCTGAAGTTCATCTTTTGTAGCACCTTGTGCTACGAGTGATGTGAAGGCAGCATGCTTAGCCTTTGCGAGGGAGCACCTTTCACTGCAGTTCAGTAACTAGTGGAGGGGTGGGCAAACTTTTTGGCCCGAGGGGCACATTGAGGTTGCAAAACTGTATGGAGGGCTGGGTAGGGAAGGCTGTGCTCCCCAAACAGCCTGGCCCCCACCCCCTATCCACCCCCTCCCACTTCCCATCCCCTGACTGCCCCGCCCCCTATCCACACCCCGACCCCCTGATAGGCTCCCTGTGACTCCCACGCCTTTCCAACTCCCCCGCACACCCCCCCCTGTTCTCTGACCACCTTCCCAGAACCTCCACCCCATCCAACCACCCCGACAGGCCCCTCGGGGACTCCCACACCTATCCAACTGCTCCTTGTCCCCTGACTGTCCCCCCGGGACCTGCCAGCCCTGGCCCCCTTACTGCTCAGAGCGGCATGTCTGGCAGCCGGGCTGCCTGGCTGGAGCCAGATGCACTGCCCTGCAGGAGCGCACGGCCCTGCTGCCCAGAGCACTGCCTGCACGGTGGCGTGACTGCGAGGGAGGGGAGACAGTGGGGGAGGGGCCGGGGGTTAGCCTCCCTGGTGGGGAGCTCAAGGGCTGGGCAGGATGGTCCTGCGGGCCGTGGTTTGCCCATCTCTGCTGTAGTGGCTTGTCTATTGTGAGTTGGGCAAGGTGGGAGAGAGTTCTGCCTTGAATCTGGAGGTTGTATAGCAAAAATAGAAGGATCTAAATTAGTGTTTTAATGTGGTTTAGCTTCTTCAGTAAATTACTGAGGTAAGCTTTAAGCACATCTACATTGCAGGTTTGTACCAGTTTAACTAGATCAATTTAAAATTGATTTAGTTACACTAATGCAACTTTTGTAGTATAGACAAGACCATGAGAACTAGGGTTTTGTTTTTTAAAGTAAGCCGAGATTCTGGCAAGTAAGATGGCAATCTCCAAAAAAAAAAAAAAAAAAAAAGGTGGGGGGAGGGGGTTCTGGGTTGCCAACCCGGTGCCACCCTGCCTTGTCTGAGCCCTGGTTTCACTGAGCTAGTGCTTGGAAAGTGTACACGGTACTGTATATGCTTTTCTCATTGTAAAGACATCTTGGGGATGTGGTAGGGAAAGGGCATGCCGCATGGCATGTAGTGCAATGAAACGCACTGCGGTAGGGCAAGTTATAGGAAGTATGCAGCCCCATAGAAAAGTTGCCTTTTCTTTTTTAGTCTTTTCTGAGGCTAGGACTTGTCCAACGGGAGAAGTGAAGTTGCAGTCCATAATTAATAACTGCAAAAAGTGCTTCTTTGTTTTGAGATTACTCCTGAGGGCATTCTGCACCAAAATATTAAAAATTCTGTGCACAATATTTTAAAATTCTACAAAATTCTGCAAGTTTTATTTATCAATAAATAAATAAGGAGGCTCCAGCATGGTGGTGGGGAACACAGGCCACTGGCTGCACAAAGGTGGGAGATCATCCTGCAGCTCTTCCAGCCCCGGGACACACACTCAACGGTGAGGCTGCACCCTACCCTGACAGCACAAGGCCTGGGCCTGCCCCTCAAACACCCTGGGGCCCTGTAGAGACACCAGGCACACCAGGTGTGGGGCAGGCAGGCTCGAGCAGGCAGGATCCAAGTGTGGAGGGGCTCAGTGAGGGGGGATCCAGGTGTGGGGTGAGAGGATTCTGTGTGGGACAGTCTGGGTGTAGGCAGCTCAGTGAGGGGTCCAGGTGTGGGGGGATCTGAATGCACAGAGGCTCGCTGCAGGGGCTTCCAGGTGAAGGTGGTTGGGGCTCAGCAGAGGGGTCTGGGTGTAGGGGAGTCTCCGTGGGGGGTGGGGGTCTGGGTCCTGGTGGAGTGGGGCTTGGTGGGTTCGGGGTCTGGGTGCAGCTCCTTGGGGGTCTGGATGTGGGGGCTTAGGGTGGTGCAGAGGGTGGGGGTGCAGAGGGTGGGGGTTTGAGTGCAGGGACCTCAGTGGGGGAGCAGGGGTGGCGGTCCAGAGGCAGGGGGTCTGGGTGCAGGGTGGCTCCAGATGCAGGGGTTGAGGTTCAGTGAAGTGGGGTCCAGGTTTGGAGGGCTAGGGGGATTCTGGATGTACCGGGTGAGGCTTGTCAGGGGTGTCTGGGTATGGGAGGTCCGGATGCACGGGGGTTGAGTGGATGGAGGAGTTACAATTACCCCTCCCCCCACAGCTGAGGAGTGATGGGGTCAGGAAGCAGGCGAGGATGCTGAGCTTCCTGCAGCTGGGAGAGGTTTCTGGGCGTGGGTCTGACCACCCCAGCCACTCCTTGCAGGGGAAGAGGAAGTCCCATCCTCTCCTGCCTTCAGCCCAACTGGGACTGGCTCAGGGTAGGAGCCACGGGCTGTGGTGTCTTCAGCCTCGCAGTGATTTACCTCTCTGACGGCTGCTTCGGGTGCCTGAAACAATGTACCTGCACTGCTAGGGAGTGGTGTGTGACTGCTTTTTGCTTCCCTGTCAGAAAGTTATTTTTCTGCGGGGAAGCAAAGAAATCTGCAGGGGATGTGAATTCTGCACACGCGCAGAATCCCCCCAGGTGTACTGAGAGGGTGGAAGGCTTTCATTAAAACCACTTGTTGTTTTATGTTTATCATCCACTGTCATATTTTAAGCTTTTTTTAGTGAAACAAAACAGAAATAATCTTCACTGAAGTTAGTTGTATTTTTTTAACAATTATAAAATCAGGTGGGTGAAGAAAAATACAATAATAAATCTGAATGTTTTACCTCATTCCCTGTGTCCTCCAGGATTTGTCCAGGCTCCAGCTGTCACAACACTGATTGTCTGCTTGTTTGGTTTTTTCACTAGTTATGTGGAGTTGAATCGCTTAGCTTTCCTGGAGTCTGAAGGATTGCCCAAACCAAGAAAGTCATTGTTTGTTAAGCAGAAGCTAACCGCATCCATTGGAGAAATTGTAAATGGAGGAGCATTACCCCCAGTAACTCGCCATGTACCTGTATGTAGCTTCAATGGGCAGAACAAGTACACAGCAGGGAGCGCTGCTGGGGAGCCAGCCGGCAGCATCCAGAACGCCAGTGTAAATGTGACAGGTAGGAGCAGGTGGACATAGCCAACATCTGAACTGCTGCTCAGAGACCTCCGGTCTCGTCAAATCTTGTTTTGTTGGTTTTTCCCAATTTACTTGTCGTCGAGCTGTGTGAACTTTGCATGGATATTCAATGAAATAGAAACCACAACTTGCTTCAGTGGCTGCTTTCCCGGTGTATTCTAGCAAACAAGCTTTGTGGCAAGAGTGTCATCAAAGCAGCAAATGTATTAATGGAAATCAAATTTTGAGCTCCCCACCATGAGTGTTTGTAGTGAAACCTGATTCTAAAATGTTTCACTCAGCCAGTCAGGGAGTAGAAACCACACCTTGTTGCCAGTCAGAAACTAACCAGCAAAAGTAGAACCTTGAATCCTGAGCACGTGCAGCTAAATGCTTGTGAATGATTGATAAACTGAGAATTGGTTCAAGAATGTAATGAACTCCTTGCAGACAAGTTGCAAATAGAAAATGAGGCCCAGTTTGTTGAATAAATTTTACAATTATTTGCCCAGTTCTAAAGTGAATAAATATTTTGGGTTTACGCTTTTGCTGTATCAGACAGACAAAATACAAAAATATCACACTGATAAACCATAACTACTTAAAACAGGCTGTGTGTTTAGTGTGTGTAGGAGAAGGAAGGGTGCTCGTGTAAGTGCCACGCTCATTCCTCCCTAGTCCTTAAAATAGTCTTTGTATCATAAATAAATTCCCCGTTAATTTAGTGTGTAATCTGATGCAAACGAGAATGTCTACTGTTAATTACAGTGCATTGAGCCTTCATAGGAGCTCATTTTTATGACACTGCAATTCATCAAACAAGCCAACTTTTGAAAAGAATTACTTCGCTCGGTTAAAAGTTATGCAGACGGCTGCTGTTTTACTTCCTGTGAATGGCTGGATGTTTTCCTGCAGAAGGAAGGCTAGAAGAGAGAGGCGTGGAGTCCGAAGGGACAGTGGTACAAGTCCAGCCTCCAGCTCAGCCATTGCCTTCGCTGTTACCTCATCCACCAGTGCCTCCTGCAGCACAGTCCCCCTTTCAGCCGATCGTGCAGCCTGAGCTTTCACCTTCGAAACCTCAGCCTCCGTACACAGACACGGTAAGAGACCCGGCTCCTGGGAGTCGCGAGCGCTGCGGAAATGCATATTGAAGATTATTTCAGTTGCCCTTTTGTTACAGAATAGTCAGTACTGGAGTTAGACAATTCCTTTCCTGTTTCTGAATCTTGGTGTTAAGATAATAGAGACCAGAGAAAGTCAGCTGCTCCAGATAATTGTTATCCCAAACCAAGAGAAACTTGGGTACAGTTTCATTGTGGCATTTGGGAAAACTTGGCTCCAGTTATTAATGGGAGCTGAATGTCTGATGAGACATGCTGAAAATGTCACCTGCTACTATGACCTTGACAAATCTCTCTGGCTAAGCAAGATTTCGCATGGTCAGTGTTTAGATGGGAGACCTCCAATGAAAACTTACGATGGTGAAAAAACTACTTACTGAGATTCAGCGGGTGGCACTTTCTTTTAGTGAGTCAAGTACTAAACCAGCCCCCAGAATAGCAGTGTGTCATCTTTTAAATGAGACCTAAAACAGAGGTCCTTTTCACAAGAGTAGCGGTGTTGACTTTGAGTCATGGACACATACCAGTTTGGGTGATTCTGTGCTATTTGCCCTCACTTCCTCCTGTAGTTTTAATTGGATTTGGTGGCATTCTTCAATGTGTATCCTAAACTGTTGTGTAAAGCTGCTTGGTATAGTCCTGTTGCTGCTGTGTTCCACCTCAGAGGTGGCTGCATTTCAGTGAAGGGTAAGATGAGTCCATTGAAATGAAAGTAACTATTTAATTAAATTAGATTCATTTTATTAATATTTGCCATTGAAACTGTACCCCTTGGAGAAAAATTTGTCATACATGAAAATATTAAACATTTGAAATATTAAGAAAAATCCATTCCTTATGTTTTATACTTTCTTTTTTGCAGGTTTAATTCAGGAGTTGCTTTTCTTTTTTGGTGGGGTTAATGTTTTACACTTCTATTATTTTGATAGTAACTGAAGAAAATGGCATAGTGGGGTTCCATATTGTTTCGACTTCCAGATTGTTTGCTCTGTTTACCAGTAAAACGATAGGTTTTCTAACTTCCAGCCACATAATTCACCAGTTCTAAAGATTCCTTCCCCCAAATGACACCTTTGTGCAATCCTATATACATGTTAAACACTCATTCTCACTATTTCCTCCTGGATGTATCTTTTTAGGACATTACAGAAGTGTTGGAGGGCCTGGTGCATGAAGTTCTCAAAGGAGAGTGCAGAGAAATCGGCAAGACAGGAGCAGCTTACGTGACTGCGGCTATGTGGTAAAGGCAATTATTATTACTATTGTTGACATTTCAGGGGCCTGTCACTATCTAGGTGTCACTTTGCCTTTCTAGCAATTAGTGTGAAGACAGCAAACTGTCATTTATATTGGGGAGGGCGAGGTGTCCAAGTGGCAGGATATTTTCGTTTTATTTTTATTTAAAGTGACAATGTCAGGATTGATAGGGCCAGCATTGGTTCCCTCCCCATGCTTAAAATGACACTTTCTGTCCTGAAATGTATCTTGTGTATATATTTAAAAATAAAAAAGCACCTTTATAGTCCTTCCAGACAGTAGACTGTGGTAGTTCTAAGGTCCAAGTGATTAGGCTGGGTGAAAACCATATGCAGTCAGTCCACTAGTCTGGAAAGGACTATTGAGTTAACTCCATCCATCCAGGGCAACAGAGGCATCTCATTGATCAAAACTCTTGGTTGCCAAACAACTTTCCTACATAGTCCAGGCTACTAGGTTTCAGCTCCAGTCTGCTCTTTCTATGGCCTCAGAAGTAGCTCAATGTGCTGGTTCTGCTTTGATCTGATAGTGAATGCTGTGGACCTTGGCGAATTCGTCAGCATTCCTTCCCTTCTTTCTCTTCTTGTCCTCCTTTCTACTGCTGAGAACCATGGGAAGTAGGGAAAGACATTTGGAAGGGTCCAAGCTGCAACCCCAAGGCAAATCAGTAATTTAACAGGCACCAGCACTCACCCCTGTGGCCGCGGTCTGGCTGAAGGGGAACTATGTTGCCCACTACTCTCCCCCCAAAATATGTTGTTGGCAGGGAAGATGCCCAGCTTCCCCCATCCCCCTTACAATTCTGTTCTGTCAGTGCTTCCCAGCGAGCAAAGGTCCCTTTGATGAGCCCTTATTTGTTGAGGAATCACAGAAGAACTGCACTTTTTGGAAACCCAGGTCTTCATCAAAGTTCTATTAATCAAGCTAGGTTTTCAAAAACAGTGTTTGAATGATCTCTGACGCTACTCAGTGTCATTACCTAGGAAAGGGCTGTCCCCTCAGTGACTGGGCCAGAGCTCAGGTTCAAAGGCCATAGCGTGTCAGCTTTAACCACCCGCTTACTGGGTCACCAGCCAGCCTGCAAGCAGAGCACTAGTCGTCTTGTTGCACGTGCCCATTTCACCTTTTGGTTTGTCTGTCCGGGTCAGTCCATGCTGGGACAGTGAACTTTGATAGGGTTTCCGTATTGCTCTCCCAAAGGGCAGCAGGTACCGTGCACGAGCTGCTATCAGTTCTGAGTGGGTGAGATCAGCTTGGGGAGGGTCGGAGTGACAGTTTGATCACCAGGTGTGGGCAAAAAAGTTAGCAGAAGCAGGTGATTTTGTAAACATGTGCCTTTTTAGAGAGGCTGTTGTGACAATCTGCTGGGGTTCTCAGAACTGTGAGCCACTGGATCACCCCTCTCAGCCTCAGTAAGTGAGAGCTTTGCTTCTGCTGAGCGATGTGTCAGCTCCCTGACACACCAGCCTCTCTGCTTGCCAGCCAACTCTTCAGCACTCTGCCAATCCAGACCATGCCTAGCAGGTAGCCATCAGTGAAGCCCAATTCTTTGAGTTCCTCAGAGACGTCTTTCTGTAGTGCTCAACCCCTCTTATTGTAGCACCCACAAAACCTTATCAGGGTTGCTGCTCCTTTAAAGAGACTGTGCCAAGCAGCCTATTACCTTAACTGGAGTGAACAAACATGCTGTTTCAGTCAAAGCACTGAGCTGGTTTATAGTAGAAGTAAAGTAAGTTTATTAATAGCAGGACAGTTTAAATTCTATCAGGTAGAGGGAATAAAGATAGAAATGGTTACAAATAAACAAAAATAAGAATACACTTCTAAGACTTCTCTATAACTTAACAAATTAGAGTCCTTTGTTCAAAGACATTCCCTCTCACCACTCCTTTCTTCCAGCATGACTGATCAGTTTTTTAGCCAGGACCCTTCACAGAGCTCAAAGTGCTCAGTTCCTTTGTCTCCTGAGGTGAAAAATAACTTAGGGGTTCTCTTCCTCTCTTTTTATAGACCAGTAAACCTCTGAAATGTATTATTCTGAAAGGTCTCCCTGGGTAAAGTTCCTTTTCCCTGCTGGGTGTAGATGCTTTGCTGTGTGGAGTAGGCTGCAGGCTAGTTCCTCCCCTGTGGGGAGTTTTTGAAAATGATCTTTTTCTGCAGCCATATCTCACTTGAGATGTTGGCCTCTTTCCTTTGTCTGGAGAAAACTTATCTCAATTCCCCCTCACGTGACTGGTTTAAACACATTTTAGTCACATTTCCAGCACATCTGTGAAGTTCTGTGTGGGTTAACTGCACATACATCATTCAAGAATATTAATGACCTGTGAGTTATTAGTTTCCAGTGATATATTACAATGCCACCTGTTGGTTAAATATCATGACAATAGTATGTCGTCTCTCGTTAGGGTACTCTTAGGGTCATAGCTGTATCACAGGAATCCCTTGCTCAAATGATTCCAAACTTTGGACCACTAACTCTACCCTGTATTTTAATGAGGCACAACATAATCCAAGACAAGCATGTGGGTTTTAGAGCACTTACAACAGTGTTGTCTTTTAAACAGTCACTCAACCTTAATTAAAGCAGAGCCTCAGCTCCACTATAATGAGATCCGTAAGGGTGAAAGAGAGACATTTTCTTACGATAAATGGTCATCTTATTACAGAAAATCCACTAGTTCTTACTTCTTCCCACCCTTGTTATTGTGGGCTGGCAAGTTATAAATTGGAGCTGATATGGAGTAGCCAGGAATGTATCTGGCAAGCTGTTTGAGTGCCAAGAATTTTGATCAGTGAGTTGCCTCAGTAGTCCTGGATGGGCAGTCAACCCATTCATCCTTCCTATTGAGTGGGTAGTCTTTGCTATCAAATCAGTGTTTGATATGTCTGATTTAAATAGAGTTAGGAAACAAAAATGGGTCTGAGCTGGAGTGTGTCGTTAAAGGAAAAGAAAAACACAAAACCGCTGCCTTTCTTCATGCAGTACCTCTGATGCCACCGGAGAGGAACTCTTGACCGAAGTAATGATGGAGATTCTCAGGCAAGTTGCAACAGATGTAGTCAGCGCAGAAAGAGAGCGAGTCAAAGAGGAAAAACGCAGAGCAGAAGAAGAGAAGTGAGTAGTCTCGTTTCTTATAGATGTAGTAAATGTAAGATCAGCAGGTGAAAACTTGAGGGACTGGATGGTTCAATGAACTGGTAATGGGTGTACTCACTAGGGATGTAAATATTGGTTAAAAAAGTTAACTGGTTAAACGATTCCAATTATTTCTTTTAACGGGTTAACCGTAACTGAGGTAGCTGGGGGAGGTGGGCTGGCATGACAGCAGCTGGGGTCCAGCTCTGTGTGGCCGGGGCTGGGGTCCGGTTTGGCGTGGCCGGGGCTGGGGTCCTGCTGGCACGGTTGGGGCTGGGGTCCCTCCCTCTGGCCCAACGTGGGGCCGCTGGGATTAACGGTTAACTTTGGTTAACTGGTAAGCCTAATGCTTACTGGTTAACCTTTTACATCCCTAGAACTCACCCTTACTTTGAGGTTGTCAGCATTAATCAAGCCCCAGGATAGTCGTCGGTCAGATGGCTTCTTTCTGTTAAAAGGTCTAAATTTACCTAGGAGTGTGTTTTTTCTCTTCTTTATTTAACTATTCTCTAATATATTTTAGCTGTAAATTGTAAAATGATCTTTTAAAAATATTGTTTTATTGTGTCTCTTTTGAAAATTGATTAAATCAGAGCAATACTTAATAATGACACCTGTGTTAAGAATATGGCTGCTATGGCACAGGGTGAGCTGTACCTTTGCCCTCTCACTTGTTCATTCCATGCACAGCCCTTCCAAGTGACAGAGCTAAGCAGGGAACTCTGCACTTCACCCTAATCTTAGACTGGGTCCACAGGTCACAGCACCCCTGCTCACCAGCTGTGTTCCCTCAGCAGGTCCAGCTGTGTTTGGCACCTGCTGTTGACTTTCCGGTGGGAGCCTGTGACCGCTATGAAAATGCAGTGACAGAGAATAGCCTTTTTTTTTTTTAAACGTAATATTTATCCATAGGAATTAAATAAACAGAGGACGGGGTTAAAAGAACAAAAGGCCTATCTTTATATTATCTTACCTAAACCTTCCTTGGAAGTTTAGGTGGTCCCACTTGTCCCAGACGTATACACACCCCCGTCCCTCCCCTCCCAGCCTTGAGGCAGGACAGAGCAACGCACTCCTGCAGTTTCCGCCTCTCAACCTGAGCCTCAGTCAGTGTCTCCCTCTGAATTTGCAGGCAGTCTTTTATCTATTTCAAAGTCCCTTTATTTGACCTGCGACCCCTGGGCATCTTGCTGAGGGAGGAGGTTGCAGATAGACTTCCAGCAACAGATTCACTGTCTTGTCTGTTAAACACTGGCAACAGTCTTCCTTTCTGGAGATGTGTAAAACTTCACAGGATTGAGTTAGCTTATTGTCTGCCATGTAGCAGATACAACCACTCTCAGGCTATCTTTCCACCCTTGGAACAAATAACAGAGCAAAGGTTTTGCCAAGTACCTAGGGATGTTTTGGCACTCCTTTTCTGGATAATGTATCTACAGTTCTCTCTCAATGATTTTGTTTCATACATTTGTATAAGTGTTCCCCATAAAGAAACCAACACACAGCATTCATAAAACATTACAGAGGAGTTTCTCCTTGTTCCATGTACCATACGTCTCCTGCTTATAGATCACACTAAGTGGATATGCAGCGGGAGTTCTCATGTGCCCCCACATACCACTGCACCCCAAAACTTCTGAGTGTGAAACTGGGCTCTAGTCCTGCCACTTCCTCCTCCCTTCTGGCTTCTAGGGGGTGAAAAGGGTGGCAACCCCTCATCTCTCACAGTGCCAGCTGCCCTGGCAGTGGCTTAGGAGTTATCTCCCATTTGAGTATTGTAAGAAGCAGTCCCTTGATCAGTTGGTGGGGGGGACGGGCCTCCACCCCCTGCAAAGCTGGTCGTGCTGCAAAACATTTGCCTCTGCTACTTTTAGAAGGAGAAACATGAAAAATTAGACTAGCCCAATATGGAGGTTAATTATTCTGTCTCAAAATTATCTGTGGTGTTGATATGGCATGTATGTGTTACAGATCATCAGACAGGTTTTGCCAGTCCTTATTTGTGTGTAATTTGTTTCCATCCTTTAGGCAGAAGCAGGAAAGAGAAAGGTTGATAAAACAGTTGAGCCATTCACTGGGTGCGGAGCTGACAGAAGAAGTAATAAAGGAAGGTGTTCAAGAGACTTCAGCTAGTGAATTAAAGTAAGTGCAACATTAGCTATGTAGGGTGTACAGTATGTTCTATAACACAATGCCTGCATTGTAAACTACTTTCCTGGGAAAGTAAGACTCTGGCAAGCAGTGGTGGACGTCTCACTGCTCCTTTTGTTGGACCAGTACAGGGTGAATGGAACCATTGCAAAGAACATCATTTGGTTAAATTTTCAAACAATTCACTATGCACAATTTACTTTCTACATTTTCATCAGTAGGTTTTGAAAAACCAGGCAAAAAAATCTATTGTACGAAACATTACCTGCAAAGGAGTAAGGAAAACATGGACTCATCCCTTTTTTTTTTTTACTATTTAATGATGTATAAGGAAGGCCGGAATATTTTTTTAGTATTGTATATTGTTAACTTTCAAACCTTTAACTTTGGGGTAGGACGTCAAATCTTTTATATGGATTTCCTTTCTCCAGAGTGTTAATTGATCCAGGAAGAGGGAGCCTCTTAGATCTGCAAAGGTAGGCGCTACCCTCATAGGTGTTCTGCCCCTTGCTGCTGCTGCATTGACCCTCTCTTCTTCACTAGTGGACTAGCTCCTCAAGGAGCTTTGCTTCTTGCTTCCCCTTGTGGTTCATAGAAGATCATAGAATATCAGGGTTGGAAGGGACCTCAGGAGGTCATCTAGTCCAGCCCCCTGCTCAAAGCAGGACCAATCCCCAACTAAATCATCCCAGCCAGGGCCTTGTCAAGCCTGACCTTAAAAACTTATAAGGAAGGAGATTCCACCACCTCCCTAGGTAACGCATTCCAGTGTTTCACCACCCTCCTCGTGAATAAGTTTTTCCTAATATCCAACCTAAACCTCTCCCACTGCAACTTGAGACGATTACTCCTTGTTCTGTCATCAGCTCCCACTGAGAACAGTCTAGAGCCATCCTCTTTGGAACCCCCTTTCAGATAGTTGAAAACAGCTATCAAATCCCCCCTCATTCTTCTCTTCCACAGACTAAACAATCTCAGTTCCCTCAGCCTCTCCTCATAAATCATGTGTTCCAGCCCCCTAATCATTTTTGTTGCCCTCCGCTGGATGTTTTCCAATTTTTCCACATCCTTCTTGTAGTGTGGGGCCCAAAACTGGACACAGTTCTCCAGATGAGGCCTCACCAATGTCGAATAGAGGGGAACGATCACGTCCCTCGATCTGCTGGCAATGCCCCTACGTATACATCCCAAAATGCCATTGGCCTTCTTGGCAACAAGGGCACACTGTTGACTCCTATCCAGCTTGTCGTCCACTGTGACCCCTAGGTCCTTTTCTGCAGAACTGCTGCCTAGCCATTCGGTCCCTAGTCTGTAGCGGTGCGTTGGATTCTTCCGTCCTAAGTGCAGGACTCTGCACTTGTCCTTGTTGAACCTCATCAGATTTCTTTTGACCCAATCCTCTAATTTGTCTAGGGCCCTCTGTATCCTATCCCTACCCTCCTGCGTATCTACCTCTCCTCCCAGTTTAGTGTCATCTGCAAACTTGCTGAGGGTGCAATCCACACCATCCTCCAGATCATTAATGAAGATGTTGAACAAAACCGGCCAGAGGACCGACCCTTGGGGCACTCCACTTGATACCGGCTGCCAACTAGACATGAAGCCATTGATCACTGTCTGTTGAGCCTGATGATCTAGCCAGCTTTCTATCCACCTTATAGTCCATTCATCGAGCCCATACTTCTTTAACTTGCTGGCAAGAATACTGTGGGAGACCGTGTCAAAAGCTTTACTAAAGTCAAGGAACACGTCCACTGCTTTCCCCTCATCCACAGAGCCAGTTATCTCATCATAGAAGGCAACTAGATTGTTCAGTAGCAGTCTCAAAGCGAACCCATGTGCAAAGCTGTACTGTTGCTTCTGGTCTGCATTTTTGTGATGTATATAATTACACCTGAAGTTAAACCTCTGTAGAGGGAAGAGTGGGGTGAGGGCACAGGGAGACAAAGGATGGCCATGCACCAGAGGAAAAAGCACGTTCAGCATCTAGTAAATTTGGAATGTCTCATATCTGTCAACAGCAGTCCCTCTGTCCTTTAAAGAAGCAGTAGCTTTGGCTAGATCTAACTGTTACACCATGAAACTCGGTCATGATTCAGGGCAAGCTGTACCTTTGGTCCGTTGCTCTGTCTCTCCCTGCACATCCCTTCCAAAGGATAGCCCTGTGTACTTGTCTCAGGATGGAATTCCACAATTTGTCCCACCCCTTAGACCAGCTCCCCAGGTCACAGTACCCCTGTTTACCAACCATCTAGGTTTTGGCCCCTGCTATAGACTTCCCTTTGGAACCCTGTGATCAGAAAGAAAGTGCAGGGACATCAAACAGCTTCTTCAAAACAAAGTATTTATTTATCCAAAGGACCATCGCAAGCTGAGACAAGAGAGTTAAAACAACAAAAGGCCGCATGTTGTCTTAAGAACATAAGAACGGCAACATGGGGTCAGACCAAAGGTCCATCTAGACGAGTATCCCATCTTCTGACAGTGGCCAATGCCCAGTGCCTCGGGGGGATGAACACAACAGGTAGTCATCAAGTGATCCATCCCGTCGCCCATTCCCAGCTTCTGACAAGCAGAGGTTAGGGACATGATCCCTGCCCATCCTGGCTACTAGCCATTTGTTGGACCTATCCTCCATGAATTTATCTAGTTCTTTTTTGAATCCTGTTGGTGTCTTGGCTTTCACAACATCCTCTGGCAAGGAGTTCCACAGGTTGACTGTGCGTTGTGTGAAGAAATACTTCCTTTTATTTGTTTTAAACCTGCTGCCTGTTAATTTCATTGGTGACCTCTAGTTCTTGTGTTATGAGAGAGAGTAAATAACACTTCCTTATTTACTGTCTCCACAGAAAGTCTTACCTAAACCCTAGCATTTCCCCCACATGTAGTTAGTGTTGTCAACTTCAAGAGATCAAAAATCATGAGTTGGGCCCCCCAAAATCATGACATTGTAAAGAAAGAGCATACTGTGTTTCTTGATTTTTGAACTCCCCCTGCCCGTCCCCAGGGTGTGTGCATGTAACAGTCGTGTTAACCACTCTCCCACACGTACTGGGTAAGGTGAGTCTGGCCCTGCTGCAAGAGCTTTCACTCCCACATCTGCCCAACTCCTGCCTAGCAATTAATCCTGTCCCCCCACTCCACCCCTCTCAGTTCAGCCCCATCCTCAGTTCAGTCACCCAACCCTGTCATCACCACCCCATCAGTTCACCCTCCCAGCACTCACCCCATCTGTCCAGAACCTACCATTAATTCAGCCCTCGCCCTCCTCACTTCAGCCCTGCTGCAGCTGCCATGCCATAGTTTAGCCCTCCCAGCCTCTCTTCTGCACCTTAGGGTTCTTCACCCTTCCCAGGCCTGGGGGAGCTGCTGTGGGGTCCCGTCTCCCACTTCCAAGGCTGGCAGGGGAGCAGTCGCCCAGGGCTGACAGCCGTAGCCCCAGCCACGCCCCTGGCGGCTAACAGGATTTCTAAGGGCTTGTCTACACTGCAACGTTGTCAACAAAAGTTTTGTCTTTTGTCGACACAGTCTTGTTGCTAAAAGCTGTGTAGTGTAGACAAGCCCTATGTAAGATTAAGCCTCATTTTTAGAATTCTCAAACGTGGGGATTTTTTTTTCCAATTAATTCAGTTGCTTATTTGAGGTTTGGCTCCCCGCCCCCTTCTTTATGCCTCAGATGAAGTTTCTCTTCCCTGCTGGGGTGTAGTTACACTGTCTCTCCCCACACCTTCACTTGTTAGCTTGATAGCTTTCAGAGTAACAGCCGTGTTAGTCTGTCTTCGCAAAAAGAAAAGGAGTACTTGTGGCACCTTAGAGACTAACCAATTTATTTGAGCATGAGCTTTCTGATATGTAAATGAATTTTCATTGTCTTTCAAAGTACTTTGGGATTAACTGCCAGTAGAGAAACTACATTCCTTTGTTTGTGGGGGGGGTAACTAAGTGGAAGTCCATCAGCCTCATGAAAAGTGCAGATACAGACGGACATCATCTTCCTTTCCAAATGCAAACAGATGGACATCATACCAAAAGGACTGAAGGTAAAAAATCCATTACAATCCACATACCACACAGACTATGGTGAGAGATTGTGCCCCACACTCTCAAAGAAACTGCAGAACCACCTGATCAACATCCTATACAGCAAACAGGGGAAGATCAAGAATGAGCTCTCAAAACTGGAAACGCCCACAAAAAAACAACCTTCCACACAAACTTCCTCATGGCTGGACTTTACAAAAACTAGACAAGCCATTTACAACACACACGTGGCTTCTCTACAGAGGAAAAAGGACTCTAAAATATCTAAATTACTCCTCTCCTTCTGCCCCTCTACCCCCACGAACATGGTACAGTTCTGCAGTGACCTAGAATTCTACTTTCAACGTCTCTGACTCAAGAAATATTTCCAACACAGCACTGAACGGCACACTAACCCACAGAAACCTTCCTACTAATGCTACAAAAAGAAGGATTCTGGGTGGACTCCTCCTGACGGTCGAAACAACAGACTGGACTTCTACATAGAGTGCTTCCGCCGCTGTGCACGGGCTGAAATTGTGGAAAAGCAGCATCACTTGCCCCATAACCTCAGCTGTGCAGAACACAACAACATCCACAGCCTCAGAAACAACTCTGACATCATAATCAAAAAGGCTGACAAAGGAGGTGCTATCGTCATCATGAATAGGTCGGAATATGAACGAGAGGCTACTAGGCAGCTCTCTGACACCACATTCTATATGCCATTACCCTTTGATCCCACTGAGGATTGCCAAAAGAAACTACACCATCTGTTCAAGAAACTCCCTGAAGCAGCACAAGAACAAATCCACACAGACACACCCCTAGAACCCTGACCAGGGGTATTCTATCTGCTACCCAAGATCCATAAACCTGGAAATCCTGGGAGCCCCATTATCTCAGGCATTGGCACCCTGACAGCAGGATTGTCTGGCTACGTGGACTGTCTCCTCAGGCCCTACGGTACCAGCACTCCCAGCTATCTTCGAGACACTACTGACTTCCTGAGGAAACTACAATCTATTGGTGATCTTCCAGAAAACACCATCCTGGCCACTCTGGATGTAGAAGCCCTCTACACCAACATTCCACACAAAGATGGACTACAAGCCGTCAGGAACAGAATCCCCGATAATGTCACAGCAAACCTGGTGGCTGCCCTTTGTGACTTTGTCCTCACCCACAACTATTTCAGATCTGGGGACAATTTGTATCTTCAAGTCAGCAGGGCTGCTATGGGTACCTGCATGGCCCCACAGTATGCCAACATTTTATAGCTGACTTAGAACAATGCTTCCTCAGCTCTTGTCCCCTAACGCCCCTACTCTACTTACACTAGGCTGATGATGTCTTCATCATCTGGACCCATGGGAAGGAGGCCCTTGAGGAATTCCATCAGGATTTCAACAATTTCCACCCCACCATCAACCTCAGCCTGGAACAGTACACACAAGAGATCCACTTCCTAGACATTACAGTGCAAATAAGCGATGGTCACATAAACACCACCCTATACCTGAACCCTGCTGACCGCTAAACTAACCTACATGCCTCCAGCTTTCATGCAGATCACGTCAAATGATCCATTGTCTATAACCAAGCTCTAAGATACAACCGCATTTGCTCCAACCCCTCAGACAGGGACAAACACCTACAAGATCTCTATCAAGCATTCTTACAACTACAATATTCACCTGGTGAAGTGAAGAAACAGATTGACAGAGCCAGAAGGGTACCCAGAAGTCACCTACTACGGGACAGGCCTAACAAAGAAAGTAACAGAATGCCACTAGCTGTCACGTTCAGCCCCCAACTAAAACCTCTCCAACGCATCATCAAGGATCTGCAACCTATCCTGAAGGATGATCCCTCACTCTCACAGACCTTGGGAGACAGGCCAGTCCTCGCTTACAGACAGCCCCCCAACCTGAAGCAAATACTCACCAGCAACCACACACCACACAACAAAAACACTAACCCAGGAACCTATCCTTGCAACAAAGCCCGTTGCCAACTCTGTCTGTATATCTATTCAAGGGACACTATCATAGGACCTAACCACATCAGCCACACCATCAGGGGCTCGTTCACCTGCACATCTACCAATGTGATAGATGCCATCATGTGCCAGCAATGCCCCTCTGCCATGTACATTGGCCAAACTGGACAACCTCTACGCAAAAGAATAAACGAACACAAATCTGACATCAAGAATTATAACATTCAACACCCAGTAGGAGAACACTTCAATCTCCCTGGACACTCAATAACAGACTTAAAAGTGGCCATTCTTCAACAGAAAAACTTCAAAAACAGACTCCAACGAGAAACTGCAGAACTGGAATTAATTTGCAAACTGGACACCATCAAATTAGGTCTGAATAAAGATTGGCAGTGGATGGGTCACTACAAAAACTAACTTTTCCCCCTGCTGTTGCTCACACCTTCTTGTCAACTGTTTGAAATGGACCACCTAGATTACATTGAACTCATTAGCACTACTAAAGTGATTTTTCCTCCCTTTTTGTCAACTGTTGAGAATAGCCCACTTCCACCTTAATTGAATTGGCTCGTTAGTACTTGGTAAGGCACTTGGTAAGGCAACTCCCATCTTTTCATATGCTGTGTTTTTATACCTCTCTACTGTATTTTCTACTCCATGCATCTGATGAAGTGGGTTTTAGCCCACGAAAGCTTATGCCCAGATAAATTTGTTAATCTTCTCAGGTGCCACAAGAACTACTTGTTGTTTTTCCTGTTTGACTGGAAACCTATTTTAAGAATGTGTTGCGGGTGAAAAAAATCCTGACATTTGAGAGTTCTATAGCAAGATCATGAGTGAGGCTTAATTCTACTCAGAAATCACAACTGTTGCCTCAATTTGAGAGAGTTGGCATGTCTGTTCTTAGGTCCCACTTGTTCCAGGCTCGGGGCTAGGAGAGAGAGCGTGCAGTCTCTGCCTTACCCTGTCCCCTGCTCTGAGTTTACCCATGTCAGAGTTCCTTTGTCTGTCCTGGAACCCCTGACCCTGTTCAGCCTGGTCGGTGCTGGCATTAGGCATAAGCAGACTAAGAAATTGCTTAGGGCCCGGAGCAGCTCAAGGGGGCCCTCTATTTGTTTTTTGTTGTTATTATGGGCAGGCAAAAAATATTCCCGCTTAGGCTCCCCAGTGGGCTAGCACGGGCTTCTGAGTTTGGTACCATTATGCATCTCACCAGGGGATTAGAGGTCAATTTCCAGGAGTGCAATTGGTGCATTGTCCATTAAGCACCAACAATTAACTTAGTCCTTGCCTGTACGTATGTGGAGAGCTCTAGCAGGAACACTATAGAATAAGTGTTCTATAGAACAAGCCTCACCACAGTACAGAGAGAGATGCTTTTATGAACACGGTGTGTATTGAAGATCTCCCATGCTCTTCTTCCACAAATCATCACTGACTGGAAAGACAGTGGCCAGGAGTAGAATAGGATGAGTTAGAAGTGGAGGAAGTGTGAGGGGATGATTAGTATTCTGGATGGGTACTTGGGAATGTGTGTGTGGTGTTTGTGTATGTGTCCTTGAACAGGGACTGCAAACCCCTTTGAAGACTACTACTTGCATTCTTTCCAGTGTAAAGGCCTCGAATCCCCCGCCCCCCCAGGGTGTGCACAACTTCTGTCCCCCTAGATAAGAAAGGCCTATGCTTTTCCTTTTCAAAGGTGAAACTTACAGAAGTCTAGTGGCTTCCAGAAAGGGAAATGATTTAAAATGACTACTTATCTGTGCTGGAAATGCCTGCCTTTTGCCTTACAGCTCTTTTTAGCATTTACTGTCGTGAGTGCTGCTTAGTGGGCATTTCTGCCTTGGAATCTTATTTTGTTTCATTCTGCACCAGGTATGCTTTGGAAAGAGACCAAAAAGCCCGCATTGCCCGTTGCTCAGAGGAAGTCTGTGCTGATGTAATGCAGCTGTTTCTGGAAGAGGAGATTTTCCAGAGTGCTAAGGAGACACTCCAGGAGCTCCAGTGTTTCTGCAAATATCTGCAGCGGTGAGTTGTCAAACCGTACCACAGACACTGTTCTTGAGGAGACCGTCAAGTGGTCTCCAACAGGATCAGTAGTAGCATTTGCTAATCCTAGTATGCTGTTTCTGATAGTCCCTACTAGGTGCTTTCCAGACAGAGAAGAGGGAACAGTCCCTGCCTGAGGAGCTCCCAATCTAAGGAGAGACAAACAAGTGAACAGAGGTTGGGGGAAGGGGAAACAAGAAGTTAGATTAAACTATTTAACAAGCTCTACGGGGACTACAGTTTAAATCTATCTGGAAACTCATGCTGGTACAGAATTTAGTAGCTCATGTTTTACATTGTATATCCTGGCAGGAGCACATGATACCAGTGTTTTTTTATTTACATTGGCTAATTATTAAGCACTGATTAGTATTTTAAGATTTTTTGGGGGGAGGGGTGGGGGTGTGAGGGGTTATAAAGCCCTAAATAGCCCAGGATCTACTTATCCAAAAGGTGTCTCTTTCCCTCTGCCATATTGCCAGATCAGTGGGGTGCTTGGCTTGGACCCTCACTCAGACAAGGGGCGGGGAGAGAGGGAGACGCTATCTAGGGCCACCCAGAACCATAAGCCATGTGTTACCCCAACAAGGGAGAGTTTTGCTGGAGGTTAAACTGTGTGTCAGCTCCCTGCCACATCAATTTGTCCTATTCCCCAGAAAACTCCTTGGGAGTCTGCCAGTCTTAGCCTTGCCTCGCGGGTAACATTTGGTGAACCCCAGTTCCCAAACCTCCAGGAAGAGCGGTCCTCTGTAGAATCCACTCCCTATTGCTGGATACTCTCACAGAAATTACCAAGTCTGCTGCCTCCAAAGAGAATGCACCCACCAGCCTAGCGGTCTAGCTGAGGACCCACACTTTAATACACTGCACTGAGATGGCTTATAAAACCAAGCATAACTTTATTAATAAAGAACTTAGATTTTAGTGATACTAAGCAAGAGAAAAACGTGGTTAAAACAAAACAACAATGGGACCTTTCTACTATCTAAAACGTGACTTTAGCAAGCTCCAATCTTTACATAGGTTTCAGAGTAACAGCCGTGTTAGTCTGTATTCACAAAAAGAAAAGGAGGACTTGTGGCACCTTAAAGACTAACCAATTTATTTGAGCATAAGCTTTCGTGAGCTACAGCTCACGAAAGATTATGCTCAAATTGGTTAGTCTCTAAGGTGCCACAAGTCCTCCTTTTCTTTTTGCGAATCTTTACATAAGCAGCTTTCTCAATTGCATCAAGCTCTCAGCAGCTCCAGCCCCACAAGCAGGAGGATTAGCTGTTCACAGAATCAGGGGGCACTGATCCCTTTGTTCCATCAATGTTGGATAACAAATGAGGAGTCCTCTTCCTTCCCTGAAAACCTTTGAAATGTATTCTTTGAAAAGTAAACCTGGACAAAGTTCCTCTCCCCTGCTGTGTGTTCTTTGGAGAGCAGGCACCAAACCCATTCTTCATCCTCTGGCCAACTTGCTTTCTCCATTGTGTCTATCACTTTGTTTACCTTGGAGTCAAATGTCCTTTCATTGTCCTTTGCTTGTAATCAACCCATGCTGTCTTCTCATCTGCCCCTTAGCAAGATACATGTAGACGGGTAAACCCAGATTCCTTAGTCTACAGCAGGCTTGTTTATTAGCTGCCTCCACACCACACATATAACTCTGAATACACAACCCATACATACATCATATGATGATATTCATGACCAGCGTGTCACCAGTTTACATATGATACCTTACAAGATGCTGTTTAGCTAAATATTCTGACAACAGTGTGAATGCGCCCTTTGCTGGTTGGCATAAAGAGACTCTTAGGGTCACAGGGGGGTGGCAGGGCCTTCTTTGTGGAGTTTTGGAATTCCCTCACCCCGGTCTAAAATAGCCCTGGGGTATTGACCCTTCAGGGCACGCTGCAAGGCTCATCTGTTTCCCTGCATGTGAGGGAGACTGTAAAGATCTCATAGACTTTAAGGCCAGAAGGGACCATCACAATCATCTAGTCTGACCTCCTGCACATTGCAGGCCACAGAACCTTGCCCACCTACTGCTGTAATAGACACTTAACCTCTGGCTTAGTTACTGAAGTCTTCAAATCCATGATTTAAAGACTTGAAGTTACAGAGAATCCAGCATTGACACACTAGTCTAAGTGTGCAAGTGACCAGTGCCCCCTGCTGCAGAGGAAGGGGAAAATCCCCTCTCTGCCAATCTGACTTGGGAGAAAATTCCTTCCCGACCCCCAAATATGGCCATCTGTTAGACCCTGAGCATGTGGGCGAGACCCACCAGCCAGACACCTGGGAAAGAATTCTCTGTGTGGTAACCCAAAGCCCTCCCTATCTAGTGTCCCGTCTCCAGCCGCTGGATCTGAAATACGTTCTCAGTGGATTGTGTGAAAGAAGATTACTAGGGAAGGGTCAGTACTCCTTGTTACGGACTGAGGGTGTAAATAAAAAAAAATTATTTCTCTATTGTCAGCTCAAATGTTTTGAAACTGATTTAATGTAACAGACGAGACGAAAGCCCGTGCTGTCACACAGGTGTAATTTCTAATGTGTAAAAAGCCCCTAGTGGCTGAAAATTTAAGAATTGGACAGGAACAGACCCCAGATTCCAGTGATGATTGAGCCTGGTGCTATTCTGAACAAAAAGAGCTCTCAACTATGCTTGTAGCTATTTCCATCACTGCACATAGATGTTCTAGTTTACAGAATAGCAATCCTGGAATCTTAATATGCAGATAGTCTCTAACTTCTGATAAATCATCTTTCAGGTAGCATGCCCTACAGGTTTTTATAATTGCTTAAAAAAATTATTTAAGATTTTCTGCTCCCCTGGTAATGTTTATAAGGGTATTTTCAGCAAGAGGGAAGCTGTTTAATAATCCAGGGGAAAGCAATTAAATGGATTATACACCAAATATACATGCTGTACAAGCACAGAGTAAACACTGAAATTAAGAAGAATATTTATCTCAAGATGCATTCTGAATAGAATTCTCACTTCTGGGTCTCAGCTCCTTAATGTGCGACTGCCATAACACCATAGCTCTTGTGACTTTTACCCGTTGATGTTAGTGGTAGCAAGTCAGAGCAAAAACCAGGCCCCCTAATTGTCAGTGTGTGCCACCCTGTCCAGGTTTTTGGTAGTGGGTGACTTAACTGCTGTCATGCTGGCATAACCAACGTATGTTGTGGGACAACATTAGTTCTTCAAGTACACATCCTTATAGGTGCCCCACCATAGGATGTCACGCACCCGTGCACTCTTGACTGGCGTCTGGAAAGCAGTATTTGCAGGTCTGTGCCTGTGTAGAATGGCACCTCTGTGCATAGGTGCCGACTCTGTGGGTGCTCCGGGGCTGGAGCACCCACGGGGAAAAATTAGTGGGTGCTCTTCACCCACCGGCAGCCGAGCTCCCCTCACCTCCCCTCACCTGGCCTCCGCCACCTCCCCTGAGCGTGCCGCGTCCCCGCTTCTCTGCCTACCTCCCAGTGCTTGCCACCACCAAACAACTGTTTCACGGCTTAACAAGCTCCGAGAGGGAGACGGGAGGAGTGGGAACGCAGCGTGCTCAGGGGAGGAGGCGGGCCAGGGCGGGGATTTGGGGAAGGGGTTGGAATAGGGGCAGGGAGGGGGTGGAGTTGGGGCAGGGACTTTGGGGAAGGGTTGGAATGGGGGCGGGGCTGGGCGCAGAGGCGGGTTGAGCACCCACCAGCAGAAGTTGGCGCCTCCGTGCTCTGAGTGAGGGCATATTGGGATGCACAGTCTTGCCATCACTCAGTTCTTTCTCTACCACCTGCAACTTGAGATGGAGTCTACTGACTGTTGTATTTGGCTTCCCGCCTTCACTTGTGCATTATTCTTTTACTTCTTTGTTTGATCATTCTTTCTTTGAATTATTCTGTTTCCATATACCTTTATTTCACTTTACTTCACTTTATTTTGTGTTAGTCCATCCCTTCCGTTTCATTTTCTTTGATTTTGTGTTGGAATATAGTTGTTATGCCCAAGATCCCAGGGTTTAAGGCCTGTGAGACTTACCAGAGGTCATTTCTCAGCAGCGATGGACATTCCAGCTGCCTGTGGTCTTTGGGGGAGTCCTACAACCCTGCCAAATGCATGGTCTGTCTAGGTTTTAAGACCAGATCCAAGAGGGTCAAGGAGGCTAGACTGAAGCTCATGCTAATGGAGCATGTGTTAGCTCCCAAAGGGTCTGCTTCCCTCCTCATACATTGGCCTCTATGTCACAGACAGCCTCTGTTGCTGCTTTGTCAGCGATCTCAGTACAGGGATTCATTCGGGTACCATACTACCCTACCTCCATGAGCCCCTTGCATGAAGATGGGCCTGGGGAACCTACCAGAACATCATAGGCCCAGAGGTTATGATTATCATTGGCATACCTTACCTTATCCCTCTCCCCAGATGGACTACTGGTACCTAAGGGGTCACTATGGTGAGCAACTTAATATAATGTCTAGGAAAAAGCGCTGGTACCCATCGGTACCATACCAACTACCAGCTTCTACAGAACGTCCTCTAGTACAGTGCCCATTTGGTACCATGCTGCTCTCCATTATCAAAAGATGTACAAGAGGAACAGGAGCCTCAGAGAGAGGAGATCTCTCCTCAGTCTGGAAAGTCATCTTCATATCCAGATGACGTGGTGATGCCACCACCTCCCTCCTATGCAGGTGATTTCAAGAGATTCCAGGAACTCATGAAAAGGCTAGAGAACTCCCTTCAGTATTCCACTAGAGGAGGTGCAAGAGTCCAAACATTCCCTGGTGGACATCCTGAACACCAGTCCTCAGGGAAAGGTTGCCTTACCTATCAATGAGGCACTGTATCTCATGCGTATAACCTGTGGTAAATACCTCCCACAATTCCACTGCCCTGTAAGCAGACAGATAAGAAATACTACATCCCACCTGAAGGAACAGAGTGCTACTTCTCCTACCCTAACCTCAACTCCCTTGTGGTGGAGGCTGCCAATGAAAGGAACTGTCAAATTCAGTGTAGGCCCTCTCCACCAGGTAAGGAATCAAAAAGGCCGGACTTCCTGGGAAGGAAGAGCTATTCATCAGCCACTCTCCAATTTCACATTGCCAACTACCAGGCCTTAATGGCAAAATATGACTTCAATACGTACTCCAAGTATACACATTTTAATGAGCATTTGGCACAAGACCAGAAAGCTGAATTTCAGTCTATTATCACTGAAGGAGAGTTGGTCATCGAAACTTCTCTGCAGGCTGCATTAGATGCTTCTGATACAGCTGTCAGGTCCATGGCTACAGAGGTGGTCATGAGAAGAGCATCCTGGCTCCAATCCTCAGGACTTCCAAGAGAAGTTGAAAACACAGTGGAAGACCTTCCATTTCAAGGGCTCTTTACTCAGTATACAGACTCCTCTCTCCATACTCTGAGACCCCAGAGTGATGATGTGATCACAGGGGATTTGCGTGTGTGCAATGAGAACTGGTCATACTGGGATCCATGGGCGATGTACAGGGCCCAAAACCACAGGCCCCCTAGCCCGCCTAGGTCCAGAACAGCCCGGTCCCCTTCACCAATTGTCCCGGCACCCTCAGAAACACAAGAGGGAGACACCGAGAAACCTGAGGACACAGCCAAATATGACACATTGCTGCCTACTCACCTCTCGTTTAAAAAAAAAAAACAAATTTAGAAACATAGATAGTAAAAAACATCAAATTAAAAAACATAGTAAGAGAACCATAAAAGGGCCACCACGGCTAAACAATGTAAAAGAAGCAGTGAGAGGCCAAAAGGTATGCTTCAAAAAGTGGAAGTTAAATCCTAGTGAGGAAAATAGAAAGGAGCATAAACTCTGGCAAACGAAGTGTAAAAATATAATTAGGAAGGCCAAAAAAAGAATTTGAAGAACAGCTAGCCAAAGACTCAAAAAATAATAGCAAAATTTTTTTTAAGTACATCAGAAGCAGGAAGCCTGCTAAACAACCAGTGGGGCCACTGGACGATCGAGATGCTAAAGGAGCACTCAAGGATGATAAGGCCGTTGCGGAGAAACTAAATGAATTCTTTGCATCAGTCTTCACGGCTGAGGATGTGACGGAGATTCCGAAACCTGAGCCATTCTTTTTAGGTGACAGATTTGAGGAACTGTCCCAGATTGAGGTGTCATCAGAGGAGGTTTTGGACCAAATTGATAAACTACACAATAATAAGTCACCAGGATCAGATGGTATTCACCCAAGAGTTCTGAAGGAACTCAGATGTGGAATTGCAGAACTACTAACTGTCATCTGTAACCTATCCTTTAAATCAGCTTCTGTACCAGATGACTGGAGGATAGCTAATGTGATGCAGATTTTTTTAAAGGGCTCCAGACGTGATCCCAGCAATTATGGGCCAGTAAACCTGACTTCAGTATCAGGCAAACTGGTTGAAACTATAGTAAAGAACAAAATTGTCAGACACATAGATGAACATAATTTGTTGGGGAAGAGTCAAGATGGTTTTAGTAAAGGGAAATCATACCTCACCAATCTACTAGAATTCTTTAAGGGGGCCAACAAGCATGTGGACAAGGGGGATCCAGTGGATATAGTGTACTAAGATATTCAGAAAGTCTTTGACAAGGTCCCTCACCAAGGCTCTTAAGCAAAGTAAGATGTCATGAGATAAGAGGAAAGGTCCTTTCATGGATTGGCAACTGGTTAAAAGATAGGAAACAAAGGGTAGGAATAAATTATCAGTTTTCAGAATGGAGAGAGGTACAGTGTGGTGTTCCCCAGGGGGTCTGTAATGGAACGAGTCCTATTCAACATATTCATAAATGATCTGGGAAAAGGGGTAAACCGTGAGGTGGCAAAATTTGCAGATGATACAAAACTACTCCAGATAGTTAAGTCCCAGACAGACTGCAAATTGCTACAAAAGGATCTCTGAAAACTGGGTGACTGGACAACAAAATGGCAGATGAAATACAGTGTTGATAAATGCGAAGTAATGCACATTGGAAAACATAATCCCAGCTTTCTAAATTAGCTGTTACCACTCAAGAAAGAGATCTTGGAGTCATTGTGGATAGTTCTCTGAAATCATCCACTCCTTGTGCAGCGGCAGTCAAAAAAGCGAACAGAATGTTGGGCATCATTAAGAAAGGGATAGATTGTAAGACAGAAAATATCATATTGCCTCTATATAAATCCATGGTACACCCACATCTTGAATACTGCATGCAGATGTGGTCGCCCCATCTCAAAAAAGATATATTGGAATTGGAAAAGGTTCAGAAAAGGGCAACAAAAATTATTAGGGGTATGGAACTGCTTCTGTTTGAGGAGAGATTGATAAGACTGGGACTTTTCAGCTTGGAAAAGCGACAACTAAGGGGGGATATGATTGAGGTCTATAAAATCATGACTGGTGTGGAGAAAGTAAATAAGGAAGTGTTATTTACTCCTCCTCATAACACAAGAACTAGGGGTCACCAATTAAATTAATAGGCAGCAGGTTTAAAACAAAAGGAAGTATTTCTTTACACCACACACAGTCAACCTGTGTAACTACTTGCCAGAGGATTTTGTGAAGGCCAAGATGCTAACAAGATTCAAAAAAGAGCTAGATAAATTCATGGAGGATAGGTCCATCAATGGCTATTAGCCAGGATGGGCAGGGATGGTGTCCCTAGCCTCTGTTTGCCAGAAGCTGGGAATGGGCAACAGGATGGATCATTTGATGACTACCTGTTGTGTTCATTCCCTCTGGGTCACCGGGCACTGGCCACTGTCAGAAGACAGGATACTGGTCTAGATGGACCTTTGGTCTGACCCAGTACGGCCGTTCTTATATTCTCATCTTCGTCACTGGAGGAAACCATAATGCCCCCACCACAACCCACTATGTAGCAAGTGAGGTTCTACGAGATGATTGTTCCTGTGGGTGCTCCACTACCCTCCCTCCTCCCGTCTACTTCGGAGGCGAAGGCCGATTCTCTGAGGTAGAGAAGGAACAGGGGGCTGGTTGGCTGTGCACCGCCATGTAACCGCTCAGAGGGGCGCAAGATGGCTATGGCTTGTGCGCGGCCCAACTGAGCACTGCTACCACAAATCTCTGATTATAAGCGCAGGGCATCAAGACACCACCTAAAGTGAAGCACTCACAGGGACAACCATCTCGAAGAACCGCAGTTACTACACAACGTGATTATCCCTCTCTTCCACCAGGGAGGCTTTGCTCCTGTCCACGCATAGGGCATCCTCGAGCAGATGCTCTGTACATGTTATGGAGGATGAGCTGCTCAGTCCAGTTCTGAGGGCACTGTCAGAGAAGGAGCGTTTTCCTTCCTCCTCTCTGGATGTTGCAGTCACTTCAGCCTCTCCCTCACCTCCTAACGACTTCTTCCAGTTTCAGGAGCTCCTGCAAAGGGAGCTGGATGAGCTGTATATTCATTCTTCACTCCTCGGTAGTGGGCAGAGTTGCCCTATAGATCAACTATGCCAGTCTTCATCCAGCTTGAATGGTTTGGTGTACCCTGGCTACTTGCATGCCTACCACCAAGGAGGACGAAAAGAGAGGCTAGGTACCAGCCATGGGGTCGGAGTTTCTTTCTTCACACCCTCCGCCCAATTCCATCTTGGTGCAGGTAGCAGCAGAGCGCTTCAGACAGCAAAATTTTCAGTCCACCCTGATGGATAAAGAAAGCAAAAACTTAGACCTTCTGGGCCGGAGGGTCTTTTCTTCTGGAAGCCTCCAGTTCCAAATTTCAAACTACCAGGTCTCATTGGCCAAGTACGATTTCCTTAACTATGGTGAATTGGAGGACTTTGCTGACAAAGCACCTACTGCCGATCAGCTGTTTCAGCATCTGGAGGCACTGGAGGGGTGCGGGGGAGGGAAGGGGAAGAGGCGGGGTGGGGTCTCCAGAGAAGAATCAGGCCTTCATTCTTTGGATGTAATGAGGGCCCTTTCCTTCTACCTGAAAAGGGTTAAACCATGCTGCACCTCTGCTAGGCTATTCGTGTTGATTTTTGGATTGGATGAAGGGCCAACCAGTTTCCAGACACGGACTGTCTAAGCGAGTTTTGGGTTGCATCAGGGCTTGTTATGGGAATGCAGGGTTACATGCCCCCCCCTCAGGAAGTGACAGCACATTCTGCTAGAGCTCAGTCCATGTCCATAGCTTGACTGAAAAATCTGTAGGTCTGCTACTTGGTCTTCTAGCCATATCTTAGCCAAACACTATACCATCTTACCTGCTTCCACCTTTGGTGGTACAGTCCTTCAAACTGTCCTGGACTTACCTCCGTAGCACCCATCTCACTGAATTCCTGCTTGGGAGTCTTGCACAGTGGAGAAGGAACTAACTGAGTGGTGGTGAACTCACACCTCTCTAAATGCCCTCGCTCACAGCATAAGGCGCTGGTCTGCGTGGGCCCACAAACGTTACTTTGCAGACTACAGCCAAGAGCGCACAGGCACATCCACATGCTACAGTGGAGTGCCCATAGGGACAAAACATCTTAAAGAACTCAAATTACTGTGAGGTAAGTGATCTCTCCTTTTCTACTTTGAACTGCTAATAAACCTAAGGTGCCAAAGTAGCTCCAGAAAGTTAATAGTGAAGAATAACTCTGAACAGAAAATCTGTGAAAACAATTTGAGATTTATTTATTTATTTATAAGCATCATTCATTAGTACAGCATATATGTATTTTCTCTTTTAAAGATGGAGGGAAGTTGTTGCAGCGCGGAAGAAGCTGAAGCATCAAATGAGGGCATTCCCAGCAGCTCCCTGTTGTGTGGATCCAAAAAACAAACTGAAAGCATTATCCCCCAGTGCAGAGTGTCCTATTGCTGAGGAGAACCTAATTAAGAGAATTGTAAACCTGGGACATGCAGGAAATCTGGGAATCTCCTGCACCAGGTAAGAGCACTTGCACAGCTAACCTGAAATCTAGTCAGTTTCAAAAGATAAGTTAAAATAATTTCACATGAGCACAGGTTCCTGATAATATAAATTTTGTTTTACAAGCACATCTTCTTATATCCCTTGTCCTGTGAAGGACCCTCATGAAAAAGACACTGGCTGTACACATTGCAGTCAGACACATACAAGAAACAAACTGAAAACCCAGAGAGAATTTCTCTCTGATCTTCTTCCATGGTAGTAAGTCTCCTAAGTGTTCCGGCTTGCTTGGTGCACAGATGAGCACTCTTAGCTCTTGCAGACCTATACGTGTTGTACAGGGGACTCAACACCTTTGATGCATCCTGACCAGACTTCCTCTTTGTTTCCAGGTTAAGATGGCTGAGAAACAGGACAAAGCACCAAATGAAAGTTCAGTACTTTTACCAGCAGTTGCTATGGTAAGTTGGAGCTTCATTGGAGCTACATTAGCACAAAGCTGCTGTGTGCCCTGAAAACGTTGGTGCAGAGTGGTGAATCGGGCTCTAGCGGACTTTTCAGACTAGCCCCTATGGATATATGTAACTGAAGGTGGGTGAAGGGTGGATCCTTCAAAATATCAGAACCCTTTTCTTGTGCCTAAACCTGTAGAGTGCAGTGTCTGCCTGATACTGGGAGAGTGTGTGGAGTGGCAGATGGGGCAGAGTCTAGTATGGCTCATATGCAGAGAGCAATAAGTGAGATGTGGTCTCTGTAACATAAGGACCATCAGATCTTCGTCTTCAGTGGGCTGGAATTGTAGTTTAAATGTTGGTAAGTGCTATAGACCTCTCGGTGAGAGAATAGTGATCTGAAGCCCATAGCTGAAGGTCAGATAGGTAATGATGGTTATGGAGGAGGTGGGCAGAATTTCCTTAGTTTTAGGAGGCCACTTCTTTATGACTTTGGTGTCTAGAAACCTGCTGTAGCTGGAGACAGCACTGCTCAGAGCAGAGATAAACCAAGGAGAGAGAACACTTACAAGTCTAAAACCAGAATCTGCCGGTCCCTGTGGATATTTTAAGAAGTCATTAACATGCAGCTGCAGACATCTGTAACTTAGCACATACAAGGTGGAATTCGTGAACTCTGTGATGTTCCCCTCCGGTGGACAAAAGAGAATTCAGTAACTCCCAAACTAACTCAACAAAGTCCATCCTTGTTGAGGAGAACAGAATAAATCTAAAGAAAAGGAGTACTTGTGGCACCTTAGAGACTAACCAATTTATTAGAGCATAAGCTTTCGTGAGCTACAGCTCATTTCATCAGATGCATATCGTGGAAACTGCAGCAGACTTTATATATACACAGAGAATATGAAACAATACCTCCTCCCACCCCACTGTCCTGCTGGTAATAGCTTATCTAAAGTGATCATCAGGTGGGCCATTTCCAGCACAAATCCAGGTTTTCTCACCCTCCACCCCCCCCACACAAATTCACTCTCCTGCTGGTGATAGCCCATCCAAAGACAGCCCCGCAACCTGAAGCAAATACTCACCAACAACCACATACCACACAACAGAACCACTAACCCAGGAACTTATCCTTGCAACAAAGCCCGTTGCCAATTGTGCCCACATATCTATTCAGGGGACACCATCACAGGGCCTAATAACATCAGCCACACTATCAGAGGCTCGTTCACCTGCACATCCACCAATGTGATCTATGCCATCATGTGCCAGCAATGCCCCTCTGCCATGTACATTGGTCAAACTGGACAGTCTCTACGTAAAAGAATAAATGGACACAAATCAGATGTCAAGAATTATAACATTCATAAACCAGTCAGAGAACACTTCAATCTCTCTGGTCACGCAATCACAGACATGAAGGTCGCTATCTTACAACAAAAAAACTTCAAATCCAGACTCCAGCGAGAAACTGCTGAATTGGAATTCATTTGCAAATTGGATACTATTAATTTAGGCTTAAATAGAGACTGGGAGTGGCTAAGTCATTATGCAAGGTAGCCTGTTTCCTCTTGTTTTTTCCTTCCCCCCCCCCCCCCCCCGATGTTCTGGTTTAACTTGGATTTAAACTTGAAGAGTGGTCAGTTTGGATGAGCTATTACCAGCAGGAGAGTGAGTTTGTGTGTGTATGGGGGTGGGGGGGATGTGAGAAAACCTGGATTTGTGCAGGAAATAGCCCAACTTGATTGTCATGCACATTGTGTAAAGAGTTGTCACTTTGGATGGGCTATCACCAGCAGGAGAGTGAATTTGTGTGGGGGGGTGGAGGGTGAGAAAACCTGGATTTGTGCTGGAAATGGCCCACCTGATGATCACTTTAGATAAGCTATTACCAGCAGGACAGTGGGGTGGGAGGAGGTATTGTTTCATATTCTCTGTGTATATATAAAGTCTGCTGCAGTTTCCACGATATGCATCTGATGAAGTGAGCTGTAGCTCACAAAAGCTTATGCTCTAATAAATTGGTTAGTCTCTAAGGTGCCACAAGTACTCCTTTTCTTTTTGCGAATACAGACTAACACGGCTGTTACTCTGAAACCTGTCAGAATAAATCTAGTTGGAGTTTGGAAGCAGACTGCTTCCTGAGACATGGCAAAAAAGCTAGGAAACTTTTCCAGATTAGTAAATGACGTTTTGAACAGTCCCAAGATGTTGGTCCAGTTCGCCCCAAAACTTACTAAAAAATGTCTCTTCTGCAACCAGATCACTCATAAAATTTCAGACAATTTAACATGTGGTGAAATCTGAAATGATTACGGGGGTGAAAAATGATAAATATAGAACTTTGATAGGATGATGGAAAGTTGGATCAATGAGTTTAAAGGCTGCTTTACTGGTTCCTGGGAAAATGCCATAAACTAATAGCTAGTTTTCTCAGTGTTGTTTGACAGGATGCCAAAAGAACCTACTCATTCATTGTATTCTCTAAACCCACAGGCACTTGCCTGTGTAGGCTTCTTATGAACTTCAATCCCTGGCCTATTTACAACATCGAAGTAGTCAGGCACAGTGAGGGGAGAGTGGGGATGTGCATGTGATCCAACAAACCAAGACAAATTTTATGGGCCAGATTCTCAGCCAGTGTAAATCAGTGTAACCCTTGAAATCAGCTGAGCTATGGCAATACACATTGGCTGAATACCTAGTCCCGTAGGTCTAATTTTTGACTTCCTTGCTTTGAATGCCCATTTAACTCTTTGTAACTCCTTTGTGGAAAGCAAAACGTTTAAAGAAAGCATTTACATTAGCTCTTAATTTTATCAGACTATAACTGCATTCATTGATTCAATGTTCACAGCTTCAAAATGTTGGTTACCTTAGCACGCAGCTGCCCAAACAGCCACACTGACCTTTCAAGACCATGAGATCAGCTGATGGTCCATCTAGCCCAATACCCTGTTTTCCAACAGTGGCCAATGCCAGGTGCTTCCAAGGGAATGAACAGAATAGGGCAAAAATCACCTTTTTTTCTAAATCTAGTTTAGGGCGAAAAGGAAGAGTCATTAAAAAATTCAAGATATTTAGTTATTTTTCATATACTTTTCACTGTCTTTAAGTGATGCTGCATGGACACCCCTGGATCTGCCTTCACTGATCCTTGAACATATTCCAGTTCAGCGAGAACAGATCTTTTGGAAGGTGCTCTTGGTGTTGCCGAGTTACGAAGGATGTCCAGCAGAGGATCCCAGCCAGTAAGCAGAGGAGCCAACCGGCATTCCCTTGCATGTCATGGAGACAGAATGGAGGAGGGGATGGGTTTGTACTGTCATTGAAATGTAGCTCCCCATGTCCTGAGTAGAAAGAAGGGAAATGAATGACAGGACAAAGGGGTGAAATACTGGTCAGTAGAATGTTCCCTGTTTATTTAGCTAAATCTTCAGTGTGTTCTAGCACCTTTCTAAAGTTAATAGCTTTGCTGCAGAGAGGGGAAATTCCTTGCGCTTTGCTAGAGATGGAGCCACATTCCCTTTCTCACCCCTCACATCCTGTCATAAATAAATATCTCCATGCCCTAAGACTGTTGTTGCATACCCCATACATTAAAAGGACATTAACATGCAAAGTCAAGCACTCGAAATCCAGGAAATGTGAGAATTGAGGTGGCCGGGGCAACTTTAATCCTGCTCCAGGTGTGTATGGGTTTTGACGCAGTCTTGACCAGCTTCACATAGAAAGTCTGTGGCAGAGAGAGAGAGAGTAGAACCCAACTTTCTTGGGTCCACTCCAGTCCCTTCAGCCCAACAGAATCTTCTCTCTCTTCTCACAACTCTCTGCCTCATTCATGGTCTACCCTGTGCACAGAATGAGGCAGCGGTCTATGGAACAAACCTGGGATTGTTGTTAAGACTGTATCATAATGCATATGCACAAGGGGGATGAATTAAGGTGGCATGAGAAACCTTCATTTTGACATTTCCTAACTTGGAGTGTTTAACTTTACAACATTAATGTTCTTTCATTGTAGTTTTCTGTGATATTTTCTGTTGATTCATTGATTCGAAGGCCAGAAGGAGCCGTTATGATAATCTTATCTAACCACCTATGCAATACAGGCCATAGAATTTCACCCAACTGTTCCGGCATCATGCCCAGTAACTTGTGGTTGAACCTGGAACGTATCTTTTAGAAAGACTGCCAATCTTGATTTCAAAGCTTTAAAATGATGGAGAATCCACTGGGCCCCTTGGTAAGCTGTTCTATTGGTTGATTGCCATCCCTGTTTTAAAAAAATAAAATTGCACCTTTCTAAAATGCATATGTAATTTCCTACCTTTTTAAAAAAGCTAACTGTAAAAACAGAAATTCCATCATGTGGGACAAAGCAATCCCATATTGACCCCTGCCATGGTCATCAACAAGGTTGTAAGCAGGACGGTTGGATTCACAGCATGGACTAATAAATGGTAGCAGTAATAGTCTGTTATCCCCTATATGAATCAACCTCTAGCAGGAGATGTATGACTCTAAGAGCCCTTACTACCGAGGCATACGGTGCGCTGACTCTCAGCAGGCCAGCCAACTCACTGCAGCCAACACTCTGCTGCCATGATACTTATCCAAAAGGGATTGTGTTAAGGTATCGTCTGAAGGCTGGTGATCAGTATAATTGTAAAATGCATGTGTCAATGTTCTATATGTGAAGTTATGAATTCCCTCTGCATGATGATACTAGAACATGTTCAAGACCAGATTGTCTAGTCTAGGTGAAGGTGATTAACAGATCTGTCCTAGACAGAGAAATGTAGGTTTACCTCAGTTTACATATTACAGTATCAGTAAATGAATCCAGCAGGGGGTTATCCTGATCCTGAACTCAGGAGACAGAGATCAGGAGTACTTGTGGCACCTTAGAGACTAGAGAGTTAGCATAGTTCCTGCATCTGAGAGAGAGAGAGAATCTGCAGGAGGCCTTCCTGACTTGTAAAACAAAGCCAGTCCCTTTGGGAATGTAAGCAACAGAGAGAGACTCTGTCTTCACCCTTCACCTTAGGAGACGACAAACCCAGCAATTTGATCTCTCTGATCTTGCTATGGGATGTTGGCCAATAAAAGCTGGAAAGGGGACTGCGTGAGAGAAACCATCTTGAACAAAGACTATCTTTCCAGATTAAATTTTAGTCTTTTAGATGCGTGTTTGCTTGTAACCATTTCTACCTTTAGCCCTTTTACTTATCACTTAATCCATGTTCGTTGGTTGTTAAAATATTTTCCTTTCATTACAAACCATCAGTGTTGGGAAAGTTCAGTGAAGTGTGTGCTTTGGAAAACTGACAGGTCGGAGTGTTTCACTGTCTTTGAAGAGGCAGCAAATTTCACACTTTCTCTGGGACTGTTCGGTGAGAGGGACTGATCCCTGCGGTAGGACAATTTGAGGGTGAATTCGGGGATAGAAGGGTACTGAGATCAGCCTGCCAGGAGTAACCAAGTTGGGCAATGTTCAGGGTGAGGCTTGTGGGTGCTGGCAGGCTGTTGGGATCAGAGCTCTGGACCAAAGTTGCACAACCAGAAAACACCCAAGATTGCAAGGCAGATGGTGAGCAAATCCCTTATGGGCCTGGGTGAACACCAGAACATCACAGCATGCAAAACATACTTTGTCAGTGGCTTGTACAGCTCTTTTTGCTACACAGCAGACCACTGTTTTGAATCAGGATTCCCATGTTCATTTCCTAGCTCTGAGGGAGTGTTGTCTAATCGTTAGACAACAGCTTTGGCATCTTCATTCTGAAAGAGAGTATGGCCAAGTGGATGACACTTGGGTCTAGCATTACAGACAGAGTTCTATTTCCGGCTCTGCCAGGGATGACCTTGTGCCACCTCTCAGGTATCATCTGTAAAATGGGAGGAATGATACTTGCCAACTCTTAGTAAGGTGCAGGTGAGAGGTTTCCTCAGTCGGAGCAGTAAAGTACACAGAATTATCATCAGCCAGGGAAGGCTCCTGACACTCAGCCCAGCACACTTTTCTCTAGGTCTCAGGTGGTGGGGAGCACTGCTGCTGAGCTTGTGTCCCTGCTTGAGCACTAGCTCTGCGCCTCCCATTTGGGAGGATGAGTGGGGTCTATGAGGGTTGTCATAGAATCTGGGGCGTAGAAGCTCGGGGTTGGAACATGCTCGTTATGAAAGGAAGGTTTGGAGATTTTAGTAGCAAGCTTCCAAAAAGTTCAGCTGATCGTTTGCAAATGGCAGTTTTCAGAGGCTTGTAACTGAGATAAATCTGGATGGATTTTCCTGGGGACCTGTAGGACTATCTCCCTGCTAAATTTCAAGTTGGCAAAGCTACCTATTTTCCCCTAACTTCATTCAGAGAAACAGTTGAGCCATTTTGCTTGAACAAACGAACGTGAGGCAGACACCTGGCATGGAAAGTTTTAGCCCAAATAATTAAACTTTGACAAAGTTCTAAGCAACTTAAAAGTGGGGTTTATAATGGAGAGTGGTCGCTTAACTATAGACTTTGCTGCCAGCGCCACCTATCACATCAAATGAAAAAGATGGTTTGTGTTTTTGTTCACAGGGTACTAGCGGATTGGTTGAAAGCCAAATTTATGGGAGATAAAAGATCCAAGGATATGATCTGCAACACAGAGGAGAGAGTCCAGACACTTGCGTTGTTTAACTCTCTTGGTATGCAAGGAGATCAGGCTGTTTGTGTCAACTTGTGTGTAAAGGTACGTTAGAGCAGTCTGTAAGCTGTGTGCTGCTCCCTGGGCCCATCACCTCTCTGATGCTAAGAAATGCTTTGCCAAGGCTATGAGTGTGTGGTGTCATCTGCAAGCTCATCACCATTTACGAAGTCGTACCAGTCAGGGAGTCTCAATATTTCATTATTTTAACCCTATTCAAAGCTTTATTGTCCAGTTTAGCAAAATTCAGTTTTTATTCTTTTGTAATTTGTAATTTTGATGGGTAATATCAATGTTTATTTTAAGCTTTTAAAAAACTTTTCATCTATTTAAATCTTCACAGTTGTGGTAAAATATGGGGGTTCAAGCAGTGGGGGTGGACAACAATAATTATTTAAATTGAACATTGAGACTTAAAACTTTGTAATCGTTAAAGTGCAAATTGTCAGCATACTATTTCAAAATGTTCGCCTTAAATCAAACTCTAGTAGGTTCTCAAGCAGCGTTTTTCTTTCTTGTCTGTAAATTTTGATTATCACTGGAAATATTTTCCCATTGGTTTGTGTGCTTATCAGCAAAATCGATCTTTATAGACATTTACCGATAAAAATCTGTATTTTTTGTGAAAAATGGTTTGAAATGGAAATTTTTTAATTTTTGAGTTCCCTATTTTTTCCTTTCCTTTTCCTCTTTTTTTCTTTTCTTTTTTTTCAGTCCTTTTCAATAAATGAAAACTACTATGTGATTGGATAATGAGGGTGCCAAATTAAGGTTTCACGGGCAGCTTTAATCCTGGTGTTTCCTAGCTTTTGAGTGCTTGACTTGGCAATCTAAATAAAATTCCTGTTATGAAGTTTTTATGTGCATGTGTATGATGCGCCCGTATTCAATGTCTCACTCATTTTTCTCTCGCCTCCCCCACGAGCTTTTTTCCCCCCCCCCTCCCATAAAGTTCCAGGAAGGAGCCTCCTGTCCGAAATGCTATTGCTAGCTTGATCTACAGCATTCAGTGTGTTTTGAGCCCCTCTTGTTTGCTGTAACTGAATTGTCTTCTCTGTGCTTGCACAGGTGGCCCATGGAACCCTCAGTGACACGCAGCTTGACGTGGCGGAGGCAGAAAAAGATCTGCTTGGAACGAGTGGTCTTGTTCTCCTGCTGCCCCCTAGAGCGAGGAGTGATGATGTGGCTGAGGAGGATGTCTACTGGCTTGCAGCTTTGCTGCAGTTGAAACAGCTCCTTCAGGCGAAGCCTTTCCATCCAATAGTACCTCTGGTGGTTCTAGTCCCTACGCGGGGAGAAGAGGCCACAGAGAAGGAAGTAGAAGAGGGTGTGTGATTTTCTGTACCTTGAAATAACTATTAATATTTAGGATTATGCCCAAGGCAGAGAATGAGCGATAAATGTGTCCCTCCAAATGCAGCATTTGGCTAAGAGCTATAGATGTGAGATGGAAGAATCCTCTGATCTCGAACACGAATCCAGAGAGCCTTAGGAAAGAGACTGTAAACTGAAAAGGAAAACCAAATATTAGGGGTTTTTTTCAAGGATTTCAGTTTTACTTTGCATGTAATTTGTTGCTACAGTGTGGGAAAAGAATGGGGCAGTCAGAGATGTAGTAAATCTCCGCTGTCAATGGGAATAGGCTGAATAGGAGAATTTCATTTTTTTTCTGTTGTCTGTGTATGAATAATGAAAAATGCCTGCTATTTCAGCAATTGCTTTTCCTTTAAAGGTTTGATGCTGCAGGATTTGATTTCAGCTCAGCTTATTTCAGACTACATTATTGTTGAGATTCCGGATTCTGTCAGTGACTTGCAAGGCACCAACAGGGTAGGAACAGTAATTCCAAAATTAAATATTCAAAAGCTTATCACTAAGGTCTCTACTACCTTAATTGTTCACATCTGGTGGGGAATGTTCTCCACATTCTAAATAACTCTGCGTTTTAAGCTACAAACCTTTTATTTTGTGGGTTGTTTTTCCCATTGCTAAGACTGAGCTTTATCATAGTCTGTGCACAGAAAACTTAGGTCCTACTGAACCAACCTTTGGCCAGAGCAGGACTTGGCTAGAGTTATGTTTCAGAAGATATTGTTCTTTAAAATATTAGTAAAATAACACACACATTTTCAACTAAGGCTCCAGCCCTAACTTAACTCTGCCCCTGCATTTTGTCCATCCACCAGTATTCCTGCCTTTCCTCTACGTATGGTCTGGAGACCCACACAATTAATTGCACAAAACTGGTGTCTGCCCTGTCTAGTATTTGAGCTATAGCACTATGGTCTTCAGTGGCAGGATAATATAATCCACAGCTGTCTCCACCTTATATTGGCTAACGGGGGTGTGTCTGCTGTTTAACCAAACAATGTTATGTTGGATTACGGGCAAACCTTTGTATCATAGAATTGTAGGAGTGGAAAGGACTTTGAGAGGTCATCCTGTCTAGACCCTGCCCTCATGGCAGGACTAACTATAATCTGGACCATCCCTAACTGGTGTTTATCTAACGTGCTCTTTAAAACCTCCAATGGTGGAGATTCCACAACCTCCCTGGGCAATTTATTCCAGTGCTTAACCACCCTGACAGTTAGGAAGTTTTTCCTAATGTCCAACCTAAACCGCCCTTGCTGCAATTTAAGCCCCTTCCTTCTTGTCTTGTCCTCAGAGGTTCAGGAGAACAATTCTTCTCCCTCTTCCTTGTAACGACCTTGTGTGTACTCGGAAAGTGTCAGTGTTCCTTAGGACTTGGGTCTTGAGCTGGAAAGGGCCCTGTGCAGGTTGTACTCAGCTGGTTGTTCTGCATACTCTGTTCACCTCCCAGTACCCTCTACATTAAATGGGAGGGGTGCTTTGGTCCTTCCCCCCACACAGAGGAAGGGGAACTAGTGTGGTGTTAGGTCTTTGTCTGGCCACTTCCATAACAGAGCCTAAAGGGGTCAGAATGTACCCAGTACATTTCCTGTTCTTCCAGTCTGCATTTTACACAGAATAATACACTGAGTCTAGAAGGACCGTTAGGACATCTAGTCTATCCTTCTCTGTAACACAAGCCAGAGGAAGTCACCCAATGGTTCCTATATGAAGCCCAGGAGCTTAGGTTAAGATAGAGTCTGTCTTTAAGAAAGACACTCCTTCTGGATTTACAGACTCCAAGTGACAGAGAATCTGCCACAAACTTTGATCATAGAATCATAGAATATCAGGGTTGGAAGGGACCTCAGGAGATCATCTAGTCCAAGCCCCTGCTCAATCCCCAATTTTTGCCCCAGATCCCTAAATGGCCCCCTCAAGGATTGAAACCAGGGTTTAGCAGGCCAATGCTCAAACCACTGAGTTATCCCTCCCCCCTAAAACAATTGCCCTCTCTGAGGCTTGAACTCAGGACCTTCAGATTATGAGACTGACGTGCTGCCAAGTGCTGATCTGTCCCAGTGGCTAAATTATCTTTTCTTTACATCTGCACCTTTATTTCCATTATCACCTTGGCTGAGTTCAACTTTCAGCCACTGGGTCTCATAATACTTTTGTCTTCCAGAGCCCTTTGCTATCAGAGAACTTCTTCCTGTATGGGGAACTGCAGACTAATCCGGTCACCAGGGCCGAGGCTCAGGGAGTGGAGCCAAGGTGCCTGGAAAGCAGAATGCCAAACCCCAATCTGGAAATCATCAGTTGGGAACAGTTATCAATGGATTCTGTGCCAACATCTGTTTTCAGCTCTGATCATGGTGTGCTTGTGTGGGGTGGGAATTAAGGTTGTTTCATGGAGGTAGAGTAAATCAATGGTGCCGCAAAATTTAGCAATTGCTGCTGTGAATGTCACGGTTGTTGCTGTGGGATTTGTTCGCATTGTACCATGGACTACGAAACCAATGGGGCTGCAGGATTGAGTCCGTAGTGTCACTAGTTAATATTGAGCAGAGCTTCTAAAGCGGCCTGGCTGACTGGTTTGTTCTGTCAATGTTTGTGCCATAGCTCTCCGAGGCAGTGCGATGGCTGCTTTCCCAGTGCCCCAGCTCCCCAGAGCTCGGCTGCCAGACCCTCCAGCAATTCATCGAGGATGGGCTTAGCCGTGAGTTCAGCGGGCGCTTCTACCATGACCAGAGGCAGAGGCGTTTGGCTGGCCTGCCCTCCCAAGAGCCCAGTGCTATCATTGAGCTGTACAACAGCGTCCTGCAGTTCCTGTCTGGGGTGGTTTCCTCAGAACAGCTCTGTGACCAGTCCTGGCCTGTCACTGAGTTCGTGGAGCCTGGCGGCAATCGGCTGCTTCCTCACCTCCAGTGGAACACACTGGATCACCTGGGCTGGCTGAGGAAGGCCGTGCTGTCCTTCCAGATCCCGCACATGGACCTTCCTCCTCAAGGGGGTATGTAGTTTGCACTGGGCAGAAAGCTGCATCTCAAGACGTTTTAGTGTCAGGATACAAAGTCTGTCCCTTTGCCAACAAATGTCTCTCCCCTTACATTTAAAGTGTGTTTCAGTCTTTTTGTATCAAAATCGAGCCATAAATCTCATGATTGTTCTGTAGCCTGAGTGCATGTGTCTCATGCATTATGCACATTAGCGTGATCCTGATCTTTGCTCAGAGTAGGCCCAGCCCTGGAGGGAGGAGATTGCAGCAGGTTCAGACTGAGGTGTATCAGCAGAGCTGAGTTTGGGGAAGCCTTCCCCGCAGTGCGGTGGATTGGCCATTGCTGCTCCTCCCTGACTGTAGTTCCCAGTGCAAACAGTTACTCAGTGGAGATTATGCTAACCAGTTGCGTATGCTGTTTTTGTCCAGCTCCCTGGCGTCCTGTCTGCTCCATGATTTTCCAGTACGTGTCCCAGATCGCCAGCTCTCCCCAGACCCAGCCGATACTCCAGTCTCAAGTGGAGAACCTGCTGAGCAGAACGTATTGCAAATGGCGGGGCAGGCTGTTTGCCAGCTCAGGAGATGATGGACCTGCTGTTGACGAAATCCCCTGGGATGAGATCTTTGTGCTGTGCATTGATCATAAACTGAGAGACTGGAAACCCCCCCGGCTGCCTGTCATACCAGGTATTCAGTGTTCTGGGGTGGGCTGGTCTGTGCTTTGTTACATACTGCTCTCTTGTTCTGTTACATTTAACACAGCATAGCTTGCGGGCCCATCCCCATGGTCTCCAGAGGCAGTGTATAGCATTAGCATGGCATGTTCTCTGGGAGGGCTGGCTCCCCATCATTCCCGCTGCTCTTAGCAGTGGGATGATTGTGGGTGCATTTGCATTTGCTGCACATCCGTTGGCCAGCCATGGGACTTTCTCTTCCTGAGCCCATGGCAAGCTAGAACTCTGCCCAGCATTGCTCCTCATGCTTGCATGGAAGAATATGTTCAGAACCTCTCAAGTCTAGTGCAAATCCGATTAATGTATAAGCCAGTGTTGGCCTCATACACTTAGATCCATTCAAATTACTAGAGGCTTCATGCACCTATCCGGGGTCAGAATTTGGCCCCAACGTTGAAATTGCCAGGCATTGTTTTGCCCAGTGACATTGTTCAGCTCTCGCTCAGACATGTTGCCAGTGACCATTCATCTATCATGCATCCCTGAAATCTGACTCCTGGGTTCAGGCATTGAGGATGTGCTCTGAGAATTGATGATGGATATCTAATAATATTAGCACACCCTTAGGATTAGTAGTATCACCGTTTTGCCATATTCCAGCAAACAGAAATAAGGACAAAATGTGGATGGTTGTTCAGCGTGTTAAGCTAAATGCAGAAAGACTGAACTCATGGGTGTACTGTGGTGCCTAGAGGTAAATATCCTCCCTGAAAGATGTGCAGACTGTTGCAAATAGAGCAGGCTTGAGAGGGCTGATGATTACTTTTCAGGGTGTCTGAGAGTACTCGGCCGACACATCTCAGCTGAAGGTTTAAAGCAGGTGGGTAAACTCTGGCGACTTGTTAGTTTTACATAAACCAGTAAAACCTGTTGCTATGAATAAGCATTACTGGTGAGAGGAGTTGAGGCACAAATCTCCTTGGGCCGAACTCCTTCCAGAGAAATTGCAGATGGATTCAATGTAAAAGGTGTTTTCTGCATGAGAAACACCAGTCTTCATTTCAGTGTAAAAATATCTGTTGCTGAATTGAACGTTCATGCCTTGCACATTGTGGGGTTGGGTGCACTGGGGTGTTAAAAGTGAAGATAAAGCAATATTTTACAGTAATCCCCGACAATCCGATCTGGAATTTCCTGGATATTGAATCAGGCCCAAAAGGCACACTACTGCAAGTTCTGTCTATTCAACAGATCTAATTCCTTGAAATCTTCAAAACGTAATGCACAATTTCCATGAGCTATGTTTTAATGTTGTATTTCTCTTGAAGCTGAAAGCCTGTATTGATCCTGACTAGATTTTTCATGTTTGTTGGTGTGTAGAAGCAGTGAGTGAAGATGGCCAGATATATGTCTATTTCTTTGAGGAACATTTAAAAACCTTCACTCTTCCTTTTTCATGGGAGCGGGCCAGACTGCAAACGCAGAAGGAGATCCAGAAGGGACACACAAGGCAAGATGATTTTTTAAATTTGTCATGATAAATAGCATGACTATATCTTCATAAATTGCACTGATGTCACTAGTTGAGTAGGCTCTGTACATACTGGGAAATTGCACAGCGTCTTCATGATTGCATAGGGTGGGTTTTTTATTTTCCCAATGCTCTTCATATTTCTATAATGAAAAAGGGATACTTTCTTTGGAGAGACACACTATATTACAGCCCTATCCAGAGATCACAGTGCAGACTTGTTAGGGTTTTCCAAAGCTTCTCTCATGTCTTACGATGAAATATATGAAAGCATTTTAACTCTTGCTAAACATGAAATGATTTGCTTCTGGCTGCACAAAATTGGAGGAAGAGAATGTTAACTGGGGGTCTGGTGACCTTCTATACCACGATGGTAAAAGCCTTGATCGCGTGCTAATGGTATGTCACCATTCTGTCCAGTGTCAGTGTCTGTCACATGTCTGTTAGAGGCTGTGCTGGGCGTAAAGGAACCGTCTGTGCTGTCTTCTCCATCAAAATTAATTACAAGTTGTGTCTTGCAGCACCAGGGCTCTTTGGCCTATTCAGAAGAGTGAATGCCTTTAATGAAATGTGGGAAGGCAGGGTCCCATTGTGCTGTTGTCAGCCTGGATCAAAAGCTGCTTTTTATTCACATCCCTTATTGTAACTGTATTTCCCAGCAGTTGCGCTCCAGAGGAGGCTCTGTCCCTGGCTTGCAGGATGGAGTGGGAAAGGGCCCTTTGGTAAGCAAAGAGCCAGAGGAGCTGCTTGTAGGAGCAAGTGTGTCAGGAGCACAGAGCTGGTGTCTGGGGCGGGTAGTATCCCTCTAGAGGAGCGAGCCCCTAGCAACTTACTCACCACTGTCTTGCTGTCTCCAGAAGGCATAGGATGAAGCCAGTGGCTAGTGTTTCTCATCAGAGCACTGGCTGCCCTCAGGTGTGTGGTCTACACTACAAAGTGAGATCCATGTATGGCAGTTGTGCATGTGTCTATGCTTAAATTTGTCTCCCACCAATGTAAGCACCCCCTTATGCTGACAGAGTAACACCACCTCCCTGAGCGGCATAGAGGCACGGTCAATGTACTTTAGTCAACACGGGGTGAGTGCAGACACTGTTACTTACATCAACCTTAACTGTCCCCCAGCAGCTATCCCACAATGCGCCACACTGACTGCTCTGGTCACCATTGTGAACTCCACTGCCCAGGGGTCACGGAGACTGGAACCTCCCCTTCCCCGACACCATTTAAAGCCCCACCGATTTTTGAAATTCCTTTTGCTGATTGTCTGGCTTAGCGAGCACACTGAATAGCCCTCCATTATTGAGTTCAACTGACCAGCTGACCATGCTGGCTACATGCTCCAGACTTGCTCCTGCCTGGAGTAGTCAGGAGATATTGGCTCTCCTGCACCTGTCAGGAGAAGAGGCTGTGCTGACCCAGCTCTGAACCGGGTGAAGAAACGTTCAGACATCTACAAGCAGATTGCTTTGGGGATGCAGGAGAAGGGGTATGACAGGGACCAGCAGGAGTGCTGTGAGAAAGCCAAGAAGCTGCAGCAGGCCTGCCTAAGGCCAAGGAGGTCAACAGTCGATCCGGTGTGGAGCTGCAGACCTGCCACTTTTACAAAGAGTTGCATGTCATACTTGGCAGAGACCCAACCACCGTCACCTCACAGCATCGTGGATACCTCCGAGGAGCCCAAGTCATAGGCCCCTGCAGTGAACAGCGAGGAGGAGGTGGTGGTTGGTAAGGAAGAGGAGGAGTGTGCGGGACAGGTGACCAGAGGATCCAGCCGTGGAGTGAGCCAGGACCTGTTTTTGACTCCACTGAGTCCAGCCAGTCGAGCATGGGTGAGCCTGATGCAGGTGAAGTGGCTCCATGAATGCCACCAACAGCCTTGAATTAGTTTGCGCTATGTCCCACAGCCATCTGTCCTCCAAGGAACTGTCATGTTCTCCACTGGTTCCATGGTTCTTGCAGCTCTGCAAATACTCCGGGATCATGCGTCGTGTGCTCGCGATGCTCATGACAGTAGTGCAGAGCTGTGCGGGCTCCATGCGTCTGTCAGAGATGACAGACAGTGAGAGAGGCCACACGGGTTTGTGGCATTTTGAAAAAAGGTGCAAAAATTATGGGAAATGGACAATATTATGGAACAGAGACTGTTGCAAACTGGGAAGCAGACCCCTGCGTGACTCGTTTAGCCCCACCATGCATTGCCAAAACTTCCCCAAAGACATGGCACTGACCGGTGGTGAGTTGCACACTGAGGTACCTACCCATGGTGCCCTGCAGTCTGCATCGACACAAGCACTCCTGACAAGTACGTGCGCCGTTGACAGATGGCACCAAGTTCGCACCCACACTAGCGCTGTACTAATCGTGGTGGCTGTATGCCCACGTAGCTTGAGTCAACAATCTCCTTCCTTAGATATTTTTAAGGTCAGGCTTGACAAAGCCCTGGCTGGGATGATTTAGTTGGGGATTGGTCCTGCTTTGAGCAGGGGGTGGGACTAGATGACCTCCTGAGGTCCCTTCCAACCCTGATATTCTATGATTCTATGATTCTAACATGCGTTTGTAGTGTAGACATGGCCTTAGAGTCGAAGTAGCATGCGCTGCCTCAGGGGTATCTTTCCTTAAATGAAACCCACTCCTGTGTTGGGGCCCAGAAACTCCTTGCCCCACTCAATTCCCATGTACGCTTTATTTTCAGGGCCTAAGTGGCATGTAGGTGATGCAGAGGCCTCGTGCTGAACCCTCCATACAGGGGGATTTCATCCCCAGCAAATGTGATTATTTCCTTAGTTCTGCTATTTCTGAATTCTAGGCAGCCAGGAGCATACTGGCTTTGGCTTTCCTCCCTCCCTCTAAAATACTTTCCTTTTCCAGGTCAAGGGTATGCTCTCCTCAGTCATTTGCAAAACATTATCCCATTTTGCCGCCTCAAACTGAGCATGTCGTCGGGCTGGGGGATCAAGAAACGAGGATTCCTAGTGCAGCAGATCTAACACACGTGGCCTCGGCCCAGGAGCGCCTCCCAGAGCGCCTGGCTGCTAATCTGGAGCTGGAGAAGAGAGAGCACAGGAGGTAAGTGACAGGAACAGCTGCACAGACCCTTTTCCTAGCAGACTCATTGATGGCTTTGCAGGGTGCTGGGGTTCATGAACAGAGTTTTGGCTTCTCTGTTGTATGGAGCTGAGGTTTAGTGGTTTCATGGAGGAACCCAGATTATTGCTGACAGTCTCTCCTTTGCATAAAGCTGCTGTGTCCTCCTTCCCTCTCCCACTCCTCTCCTCGGCTATCAGAAACAGGGCTGGTTCTAGAGGGCAGGCAAGCAGACCATGGGCACCCATTCCTTGCGGGTGCTCAGCTGTTTTCTCCCTTCAACTGCTTGGGAGGTGGGTGCCAAAAATGTTTTCTGCCCTGGCCAGCAAAACAGCTAGGGCCATTCCTGGGGTTCAGAAACATCATAATGTGGGCACTGTGGGGTTTGAGATCCAGCCAATGGCTGCCACCAACAGTCAGACCATCAGTACTATAGCGAGGCTGAGTGCAACAGAAGAGCCGGAATTTCCATGAGCCCGGAGGGTACGAGGAGTGAAATCACAAAGCTTAACCCAGGATTCTTTGAAAGGTGTGATCCTACCAACCAAATCTCAGCACGAGCCCTCATGCTATTGCATGCCGTTGTGCCAGTCATCAGGCCAGGCCTTCAGCTGTTCTTCCAGCCCTCCTCTGTAGCTATGGGGACTGTGTGACATCTGAGGCTGGATCCCAAAGCAAGGCCCTCCACAATGACATGTCTTGTCTTAGTGGGTGAAGCACTAGCGCTGCTGTGCCAGACACAGGGAAGGGTTGTTTGACCAGTGGGAGTGCTCCATGCTGCACGTCAGTCAGTTGGAAGGGATTTCTAGGGTAAAGGCAGAGTGCTCTGTACATTGCCCCTGTCACTTCACCTTGCCATGTGCAGTTCCTTGTCTGTGAGATCAGGAGAAGGTGAATGTATGTCCCTGTTCTCTCTCACTGACCTTTTCTGTCCGGGATCCTGGAACAGGTTAGATAGTACATTGGGCTGTTTCCCTTGCTTAACTGAAGGGATCCATTTCTCTAAAAGTTCCCAGGGTTTGGCATCTTTCATTGCTTTGAGGAAGCCAATAACTTGAACTCTGATCTGATGGCTAAGTAATACCCCAAGAATGTGGATTCCTCCAGGGGCATTGCTAATCCTGATTCTGAGCACTGCTTTTTTTGTTCTTCCGGAGTGACTCTACCCAGCTAAACTGATGGTTGTCATGTGTCATTTGCTAAGGTTTGCCAAGTGAGGTGTTACTGTATGCAGTTTAGGATCTATTGGTATCAAAGCTGCTGTATGAGCATCTGTTCTAGCATCAGGTGTTCTCCCTTCCCCTCTTATCTACCTATGCTGGCGTGGACAGTCAGTGTCTCTGGGGTGTGCTGCCTACCCCTGCTCGGCTGTTGGAGTCCTGATTGGATTGATGCCTTTTCTCAGGGTGAGTGGGAAGAAGGGGGGTGATTTTCAGATTAGCCGTTTTACAGGGGATTTTTTCCTTGCAGCTTTTTCTGCAGTGCGCTTTGCTTGAATTGAGCCACACTGTGTGAGTTCAGAACATGATGGATGGAATGATTGATTACAAGCAGAACCCACCTGTAGTGATGAGATGACTCACCGGTGTGGCGCCTCCTGCTGGTGATCCTGGGAATTAGCTCGATTCCAGCCCGGAGCGCCCTCTGCCTGCCGGTGGCTCACCTGCTGCTGGCCCCCGAGTCCCTCCCGGACCCCGGTGCCTCTTACTTCGGGGTTCTGCCCCAGCAGTAACCCACAGCCTGGGTCTCCCCTCCCAGGGGAATCCCCAACTCTCTAAACTCCATCTTGCCTCAGTGGCTACTGCCGGTTGTCATCTAGCCCCTGCTCACTGGGGCAGACTGCAGTCTGTAATGGCCTCTCATCACTGGCAAGGGGGGTTTGGACCAGCTGCCTCTTCCTAACCCCGGACTGTACCTCGGCAGGCTCAGTACCTTCCTTAGGCCTTGCACAAGGCCTGCAGCCTGGGAGTTACCAGGCTGGAGCTCCCCAGCTCCCCTTGCCTTTCCCCAGCACTGTTCTGCCTCAGATACCCTTCTCTCGCAGGCAGCTAGGTCCTTCTCTCTCCAGAGCTAGAGAGAGACTGACTCAACTCCTGGCTCACAGCTAGGTTGACCAGACAGCAAATGTGAAAAATCGGGATGGGGGTAGGGGGTAATAGGAGCCTATTTAAGAAAAAGACCCAAAAAACGGGACTGTCCCTATAAAATCGAGACATCTGGTCACCCTACTCACAGCCCTTTTATAGGGCCAGCTGTGGCCTGATTGGGGCGTGGCCCCAGCTGTGGCTGCTTCCCCAGTCAGCCTAGCCTTTGATAGGAGTGGGGCAACTGCCCTGCTACACCACCCTCCTTGTGCTGTTAGCTCTGCTTTCATCCCTGCCTCCTGGATCATTTTAAGGGGAAGTTCTCTCATTTTTCTCCATCTGTATTTCCATCACTGTCTGTAAACTAAGGGGTCAGCGACTTCTCTCTGAACTTCATCAACAGGACTGCATTGAATGGGTCTCTGTAACTTAGACTGCAAACCTTCGAATGGAGACGTGCGGAGAATCCCAAATCAAACACCGTATGGATTGCTAAGAATGAACTCGCTCACTGCACTCAGGCCTGGACGAGTCTCACTGGTTAATTCGGGGAAATGGTCATTTCGTTTGGAATCCAACAAGCTATTGATTTTCCTTCTGCAAGGTGCCATTTTCAGGAGCGATCTGTTCGATTTAAACCTCCCTTGAAGAAACTGCCTCGGCTCATGGCAACTGAGGGGCTCATCCCTGCCCTGGCAATGTAGAGAGAGAAGTGGTGCGGTTACCCCTTTCCTGAGCCATGCTGTTCTCCCAGGACTTCTGACTTGTGCACTGTCCCTGGGGTGCTCGGGCTGCTGGTCAGACCTGATTTCCCTCTGTGGTTACATCAGCCCAGAGAATGTGCATGCTTCGGCAGAAAAGCACAAGGTGTATAAAGCCGAGCTGCCGTTTGACTTGTGCCTATGACCTTGTTTCTTTCTAGGTTTGAGGAGCAGCTACACCAGTGGTTAGCAGAAGACTCTGAGCAGCTCCCATGCTCTGTGTCTCTTCCCCTCTACCTCCCTCAGAGCCTGGTCTGTACACCTCAGGTTACCCATCCACTGAGTGGAACGCCCATGTCCCCACAGGCACAGGTAAAAAGAGATGGATGTATTGGCAAGAAATTAGAGCTTTACCTCTGCAGAGCACTGAGCAAACGCTGAACAGATTGATGTCCTGAACTTGCCATGGGAGTAACAGATGGTTTTCATGGTAGAATTCCAAGTCTGTGAATTTCTCGAGAGAGAGAATTTCTGCCTGCCTGGGAGATGGGCTCCAGCTGTCCTGGATAAGTGGGCTGCTGTGAGCATATTTCCCAGAAACACAGGGTTAGCCTTGTGTTTATATGTGATTTTAAACATGAGTCCTTCTGATCAGCCCATCGCATTGTCGCTGTCCCCTTTACTATTGTGCATAGTAACTGTGAGCTGAGATGTGGCGCAAGAGAATCAGCCAGCCAACACTCCGCTCCACCGAGTTAAAGGTGGGAGATGGGTTGTGAAAGTGCTGGCTATGCCCCACCCTCCTGGGAAGGGAAGTGCTTGGCCTGCACCGCTAGGAGATTGCTGGTTCAGAGGCCAGGCTGTCTCCAGAGGTAGCAGAGGGATTTAACAGGCACATCCCTCCAGGGCTAACTTTCCCTTGTTCCTGTCGGACAAGTGATTCTTTGACAGTCATGCATCTTTCCTTCTGGACAGGCTGGAAGTCGTGTGGAACATGGGCATCTGGTGAAGGAGACAGGAACCTCTCTGTCGGACAGACTGAAACGCTTAAAACGGCTGATTAGAGCTAACAAGGAAGAGGAGATCGCCTGTGAGCTTCATCTCTCTGCCCTGCGGGACATGGTGGATGTTTAACCATGTTTAACTAAGCCAGCATGTGGAGCAAGAGATCTCACGATGAATGATTGTCCAGGATGTGGGGTCAGACAATAAATGTTCCCACAGCAGGGGCCTATGCTAGAAACTATGCCTCTCCTCCGGGGAGGAATCGTGGCAACATACCACTGGACAGGGATGGATCTTGTGCACCAATCCCTCGCCCAGCAGAGGGGGTGTGTGTCTGCTCACAGCCCCTCGTCTGCCCAGCTCTGCATTTCTTGTGAGCCCACGTCTGGGTTTTGTCTGGGGTCCTCCAGCGCCATGATTCCTTCACACCAGCTGCCCTGTGCCAGAGGTGGGGAACTGGTTGCCTCATGACAAGCAGTGCTTCAGGCTCAATCTGTACATTAATGTTCCCTTTCTATGAACTCCCCTCGCTTGCGTCCCATGACTGCCCCAGCAGAGAGGGGTAGACTGACCGCCATCCAGACGCTCAGTATCTGCTCATCTTCACAGCTGTGAGGGAAACCAAGCAGCCCGCCCCCTTCTTTGACTGCCAACCTCCCTGCCTGGCCAGCCTCTTGGGTGGGCTCCCTCTTGTAATAGAGTAAGGCTGCTGAGTAAACTGTAGGCCACCAGGCTGGCAGAGTTAACACTTTAGCCTGGGATTGGATTTTGGTCTTTGCTGAAACGAGAACAATAAAATCCTGCCAGTGGGTGTACAGGAAGAAGAGCCATTCTGCTGGAATCTTGCAGCTCAATTTGGTTTCACTAAAAGAATGTCATAAGGTTGGTTAGTCCTAAGTCAGTGAGGATCCTGAGGTAGAAGGGAACAATGCGACTCTAATCTAAACACAGAATATAGCTAGAAGTCACAGGCTGAGCAGTTTGTAGTTTATGGAAATTGTTCTGTTCTAGTGTGCTTGTTTTTTATTCACGGTTCAGTTGCCTTTTGAGCCTCCTAGCTGCCCACGAATATCTCCTCCCTGTTTAAGAAACATTTGGAGCATTGTTCTTGTTCTCAAGAATCCATAAGATTCCTGGACTGTTGTCTCTGAATAATGCTCCATGCAAGGGGATTCTGTACTTTGTGACTTAAGTTTCGTTATGTTGACTGTTTATGGCAGCTATGTCCTGAAAGAGCGGTTTCCCTCTTGTGTGGAATAGTGTACTGCTGAGAACCGAGCACATGCGATTTTGTTTTTCAGTAGCACAGGGGCATTGAGGAATTCTTTAGCAGCTGCTGTTTCTCAGCTTCTCATGAGGTTCTTGTTTGGAAAGTTGCATCATTTTTATTTTAACATAAAAGTATTATCTGCAGTGAACTCATGGGAGAGTGTGTTTAATGAGAGAATTCTAATGGAAGGGTTTGTTCATGTAAGAAAGCCAGATTGTTTCAGTCTTAGATTGATCAGATATTCTGAAACATGGTTACCGACAGGTTTAGCAATGAGCAGCTTCTCCTTCTTGCCCACCCATCGGAAAGGAGTTGCCTATTTAAATGTTTGTATTTAAAATTCTCCCTGCTCCCCACACATTCACCCCCCTGCTCCCAAGTCCCCACATATTTCCCAGTCTCTCTTTTTAAAGTAAAGCTTTTCATTTCTCCTTAAAATACCAGTAGTAAATTTGGGTTTATCTTTTAAGTTAAGGATCTGCTGATAAAAACTGGAAAATGTGGGTTTTAAAAAAAGGAAAGGGAGGGTATGCGCGAAGGCTGTTCTTGCTGGTAAACTCTTCCTGCAGACCATGGAGCTCCTTTGGGATTATTTTTGAAACAGACTGAAATGAAATTAACCAGTCCACATGCCTTGTGCTCTCAGCAATGGCTCGCTGGTAATGCTGTGGTTGATCTGCTCTGCATTTGCAGTTAGTGTTGTAAGACTGTAAAATGGAATCAAGAAACCTTGGCACTGTTTTTGAGATCATGCTTTCAACTATGTACCAATGTAACCTTCCCATGTATATAATAAATTTTGAGTGGCTTAAATTGTATTGTCAACATTTATCACTACACAAAAATGCTGCTTACTCTGCATTTACTTTGCATTGAAGACTTGCCATGTCTGCACTAGAAATGCTACAGTGACACAATTGCAGTGCTGCAGCTGTGCCGTTGTCGTGTAAACACAACAGAAAGGGTTCTTCCTTCACTGTTATGAATCCATCTCTCTGAGAGGCAGTAGTTAGATCGACGGAAAACGACCTAGCAGTGTCTACACCAAGGCTTAGGTTGGCTTTACTACGTTTCACTGGGTGTGGAATTTTTCACAGTCCTGAGTAACGTTGCGAAGCCGACTTAACTTTGCAGTATAGACTAGACCTTTGAAAAAGATACCCCAGAGTTTTACGTGCGTTGACTATGCCTAATTGCTGAGAGATGATAAAGCAAATAAGTATCTTAAAATATATGCTGCAAATGTTTGTGTTGCTGTGTTGGGAAGTAAAAGGGAAAGCTGGACCAGCTCTATCAATTTTGATAATTGATATTTAAATAAAAAATATCCTAGGACTTGTCAGAAAGCCTTCCCTTCCACCCCGGTCCTATGTCAGCTGAATTCCTCTGGCACGACAGAGCTCCTGGCTTAGCCTGAATTGTTTCCCAAATACTGTCAGTTAAGTTTGTCTCAACTGGTGATGTTTTCAGGATTCCTAATCCTCACCTGAGTCCAGGGGAGTGTGAATGGTCAGCTGACTCTTCCAGTGTGACTCCTGATGTGAAAAGCATCTCTGTAACTGCTACGTTCATACTCTCAGTTCTGTCCCTGCGTAGGCAGTCACGTCTCTTCTAATATAGTGACTAGCCATGATCACATCTATTAGCTTTTGTTAGTGCCGCGGAGTCAACGCAGTTCAGAAAGAGTGAGCTGGATTCTCTTCTGCTGTGTGCTGCTGATGCACAGTTGCTTACTAAGCTCAAATCAGTTGTCTGTGTAAACCATGATCATTACTGTAATTTGGAGTCAGTGGGGTTTCATCTCAGCGCCTGATTTGTCCTCCATTACCTTGCTTACTGATGACAACAAAGGGGAAGAAGCGAGCCCGACTTGACTCCCAGAACCCAAGTCATGGCTAGCTGGCAGTTATGAAAACCTTAGTTTTGAAACCGTGTCATTTTGGATGGAATGCTCTGGGAGACAAACATGGCTCCCCACGCACTCTGCCGCTCTTGTGAGACTGAGTCCATGTATAAAGCCTTCCTGGGTGTTGCCACCATCATTGTGAATGTATCTACTTGGAACAAGTTTGCATTATGCACTGGTTGTACTTGTTCATCATATACTGGTACAATGCCAGCACCTCTGGCTATGGGAACTGGCCAAGCAATGCTTATTTGCCAGCGTGACAGACCTCTTAGATCCTGCTGATAGTTGGAAATCACTGCAGTGAATGTTTCCCAATGGCATGTGCAGTCTGGGTGCAGAGTCATTAAAGGAGGCTGATGCGGCTCTGGAAGGAGGGGCTGTGTGCAAGGAGGACAGGTGCAAGAACACCCAGCCTAGAAACTATCCCCCATTCTCTCCAGCTCTGGTTGGAGCACACTGAGCGCCTCAGCCCTGAGAAGCACCGTACACAGCTGGAGAGGATAAACTGAAGGGACATGAGTAATGAGTGCAGAGTAAAGAGGGGGAAGGTTTGAGCACTCAACCCAAAATCAAGAAACTGAAGGACATGAAGAGAAAAAATTACTTATTTGCTTATACACCAATGCTAGGAGCCTGGGTAACAAACAGGAATTTGAATTGCCCATTTATGAGCATAAATTTGATCTACTTGGTATTACTGAAAAAGAAAAGGAGTACTTGTGGCACCTTAGAGACTAACCAATTTATTTGAGCATGAGCTTTCGTGAGCTACAGCTCACTTCATCAGATGTTTACCGTGGAAACTGCAGCAGACTTTATATACACACAGAAATCATGAAACAATACCTCCTCCCACCCCACTGTCCTGCTGGTAATTACCAGTGGGGTGGGAGGAGGTATTGTTTCATGATTTCTGTGTGTATATAAAGTCTGCTGCAGTTTCCACGGTAAACATCTGATGAAGTGAGCTGTAGCTCACGAAAGCTCATGCTCAAATAAATTGGTTAGTCTCTAAGGTGCCACAAGTACTCCTTTTCTTTTTGCGAATACAGACTAACACGGCTGTTCCTCTGACACTTGGTATTACTGAGACTCGGTGGGATGATTCCCATGACTGGAATGTTAAAATCAATGGGTATAACCTATTTAGGAAGGATTGAGGGGGCAGAAGGGGAGGGCGAGTGGCACACTGTCAAAAATGACTTAACCTTTTCCCATGTCACTGATAACTCAGAAGAAAATGATCTAGAATGCTGATGCATCAATGTCCTAACCGATAAAGCACAAGATGGGGTACCAGTTGGCGTCTACTACAGACCATCAGATCATGTCAGAGAGCAGGATAACCAGGAGTCTGTACTTGGACCAGTCCTGTTCAATATATTCATAAATGATCTGGGAAAGGGGGTAAACAGTGAGGGGGCTAAATGTACAGACTATACAAAATTGCTCAAGGTAGTTAAGTCCAAAGCAGGGTGCAAAGAGCTGCAAAGGGATCTCACAAAACTGGGTGACTGGGCAACAAAATGGCAGAGGACGTTCCGGGTTAATAAATGCAAAGCAATGCACCTTGGAAAGCAGAATCCCCACAAAATGATGGGGTCTTCATTTGCCCTCTTGCTAGCTGGTATAAATGCACCCCTGGCTGGTGGCAGTCGGTCTCCGCCTGCTGGGAAACGCCCCCCAAAGGAATTCTGAAAGCGCTGTAGTCTTGGCCTTCCAGTGGCAAACCCGGCCTAGGCCTAGGCCTGTCTCCGGCGTGTTCATGACCTCAGCAGTGAGGGTCTCAGCTGTTCCACCCCCGCGGAGGGCGGGCGGGAGGAGAGTCTCCTGCAGCTGAAGCAAGAGCCTGCCGGTGAGAGCGCTGGGTCTTTCCCAGCCAGCCTTCCGCTCGCGTCCCATCCTGACAGCGTGTGAAAGCGTGGCGGGCCGCGCCGTCCCAGGGTGCGAGGGCGAGGCGCACAGCTCTGAGGGGGACGCGCCCCTTCTCTCTCCCAGCAGGCCCAGAAACAAACTCTGGCCAAAGGCCTGGGTCCGAGTCGCCCAGAGCACGACCCATCCCTGCCTCCTGCACAACTCTGCAGGTCAGGGTCCCCTGGACCGGCACTGAGCGCCTGCAGGATAATGCCCTCGCCCCGCCCCCTCGGCTCCGCCCCCCACCGCAGCCCCGCCCCTCCCCCATCACAGCCCCGCCCCCTCGGTTCTGCCCCCCCCCCCGTCACAGCCCCGCCCCCTCGGCCCCGCCCCCCGTCACAGCCCGGCCCCCTCAGCTCCGCCCCCACTACAGCCCCGCCCCCTCGGCCCCACCCCCCTCGGCCCAGCAGGCACCGGCCGGGCCGTGGCCGCCCGTAATGCCCCGAGCCGGCCACCGCAGCGCGGCCCCGCCCCGCCACGTTGGCTCATCGGCAGCCAATGGGCTCCCGTGCATGCTGTGACGGCCGCCCTGATTGGCTGCCGGCGCTGCGCGAGCTGCCGACCGCCCGGTCTCTCGGGCGCTGGGGCTTCCTCTCGGCCGGTGCCTCCGGCTGCGCGCGCTGCCGTCGGTGGGTGAGTCCCGTGAGCCCGCCCGGAGAGCGCGGCCCGGCCCGGCTCGGCTCGGCTGCGGCCCGGGGGGCGGGTCTCCGGCCCCCCCCCCGCCTCCCCCCCTCACGGGGCTGCCGGCCCGGGGGGCGGGTCTCCGGCCCCCCCCCCGCCTCCCCCCCTCACGGGGCTGCCGGCCCGGGGGGCGGGTCTCCGGGCCCCCCCCCCTCACGGGGCTGCCGGCCCGGGGGGCGGGTCTCCGGGCCCCCCCCCTCACGGGGCTGCCGGCCCGGGGGGCGGGTCTCCGGCCCCCCCCTCACGGGGCTGCCGGCCCGGGGGGCGGGTCTCCGGCCCCCCCCCGCCCCCCTCACGGGGCTGCCGGCCCGGGGGGCGGGTCTCCGCTCCGCCCCCCCCCTCCCCTCACGGGGCTGCCGGCCCGGGGGGCGGGTCTCCGGGCCCCCCCCCCGCCTCCCCCCCCTCACGGGGCTGCCGGCCCGGGGGGCGGGTCTCCGCTCCGCCCCCCCCCTCCCCTCACGGGGCTGCCGGCCCGGGGGGCGGGTCTCCGGGCCCCCCCCCCGCCTCCCCCCCCTCACGGGGCTGCCGGCCCGGGGGGCGGGTCTCCGGGCCCCCCCCCCTCACGGGGCTGCCGGCCCGGGGGGCGGGTCTCCGGGCCCCCCCCCCCTCACGGGGCTGCCGGCCCGGGGGGCGGGTCTCCGGGCCCCCCCCCCTCACGGGGCTGCCGGCCCGGGGGGCGGGTCTCCGGGCCCCCCCCCCTCACGGGGCTGCCGGCCCCGGGGGGAGGGTCTCCGGGCCCCCCCCCTCACGGGGCTGCCGGCCCCGGGGGGCGGGTCTCCGGCCCCCCCCCGCCCCCCTCCCGGGTAGGTGTTGGCCTCGGGCTTAGGAGATCCGGGTTCTGTTCTCTGCTCTCACACAGACTTCCAGTGTGACTTGGTTGAGGCATTTAGGCTCAGAAATGTCGTGGTATTTCGGAGTGGGTGTGCTCAGCATTGCAATTCCTAGCTAATTTAAGGACTTACGTCTCATTGTCAAATCTCAGCAGGAAAGTGGGGTGGGGGGAGGTATTTTTTCATGCCAAGCAATGGAATGTAGGTTCCATGCGTAACTTCAATTCTTGTACTTCCTAACTTTTGAGTGTATAACTTTGTGACCTTAAACTTCAGCTTGCCTGAGGAAGAAGGAAACAAAATGTGCGGTGAGAGAGGGAGGGAAAAGGAAGCATCTGTGGGGCGGTGGGGAGGGCGTTTCTGAGAATTCATGCTCTATAGGTTTATATCGGATAGTACTGACATCAGCCTTACTTAATCATAATAAAAATAAGTACGCCTAATATTGGTGGGATTTTTAACCTAGATGATTCTAAAACATTGTCTTATTTCTGGTTCCAGGTAGATGACTGAGCAGAGATGGCTCCTTGTGTAACTGTTCTGATCATTGGAGCTGGATGCCGGGGAAAACACTACTCTTATTTTGCTGTGCATTTTCCCAATCGAATGAAGGTAAAGATGTCCTATGCTGTCAACATTTTTCAAGGGGTCATGTGTTTTATGGTTGTTAATTTGAGCAGAGTTCTTGAATTGCAGCAATCACCATATAAAACATGAGGTAAATTACTTTAAGTGTTTGAAAGTTGTTAATGAGAAAACAGATCTTTTCCTGATATCTTACTGTTTTATTGATTCATGACTCATAACAGCAGGAATTTTAAATTTCAAACAGAGCATTCGCAATGCATTGTGCTAGAAAAGTGATGGTTTTCAACTACTGTATTTAGCTTCTGAAAGTGCTGTATTGAGTGTGAGCACTTCGTTGTTTTTTCCTTCAGTTTAAAGTTCAGAATTGCAGGTAGAGCACCTGTGCATGCATGCGCTGCTGGGGAACCGTAGCCTCTTTTTAGAGAAGGTTAAGCTGGAGCATTTACGAGCAATCTGACAAAACTCTCTTTTGAAGCTGGACTCTCTTCCCTCCTCTTTCACTATCCTACATGAGAGAGGTGGTTTGATTTAGATCACACTTGCTAAAAAAACAAGTCCCCTTTGGGCATTTGTACTTACCTGCAGCAGTTATAGGTCCGACTGCAAGTGAGCAATTAGTGAAGGAGAAAAAGAACAAGGGACACAGAGCTGGTGTTCAGTTGCACTACTAGAAAAATGCTTGACATCATATTCTCCAACTATTAAATTACATTGAGCACAGTCTAAAGAAGCTCTTGACTAAGTCAACAGCAAATTTAAGACTTAAAGGCCAAAGTCTGGGCTGTGCCCACAGCACCGCATTAGTCCGTGATATAGGACATGCGGGTTTTGGCCGGTGGATCTGAGAGCACCCTTTCCAACAGCTAGCAGTGGTGTAATTATCCTCATATCCCTTTAAAGTAGCAATAGAGGTTGTGATAATCAAGGACATTGAGGAGCAGAGTTCTAATCCCAGCTCCTTGTGAGACACATCAGGAGCCTACTCTGCCATCGTACCCTCTTCAGTTTAACTGTGTCAGTAAACCAAACTTTGTTATACAAATGCCAAACTGCCCCCCTCTGTCATGGTACTATGAGAATGAGATTTCCTGCACTTAGTTTTTGCTGTGCTGTCCACTTCTGATCAGTGCTGACAGCAGTGAGTGGCGGTGGAGTGACCATGGCACAGGATTCTCCTGTGCAGCAAGATGCTTGTAGTTGTTCGCTCTTCCTGCCAGGACTGTGGCTATTTTCAAGGTGTGGCGCTTGCTAATCTTACTTAGAATGTCCCACTGATCTTGCTAATCACTTGTTTGGGAGGGGGCAATGGCATGCAGAGACCCTAACCTTCGACACAAGCTGTTTAACGTACAGTCAGTTGCTAATAAGACAATTGCCACCTGTATTCTGGTAATGGATAAGATGCTTGGCCTTTTGTGTATTACTAAAATAAGCTGGAGGATCCTGTTAGTCCTGTGATGACTTGGTTTGCTCCAGTGGAATAACCAGTGCAAATGTAAGCCTCAGGAGGATCAGCAAGAGTTTGTGACTATGGCTTTTGCCTCCGCACCTTGCGGGGTCTCAGAGCCCGGACTCCAGACTGAGACTGAACATCTACACCGCAGTTAAAAAGCCCTGCAGCCTGAGCGTGAGTCAGATGACATGGGCCAGCTATGGGTGTTTAATTGCAACATAGACATACACTCAGACAGCAATGACAACTCTTTGTGTACTAGAAGAATGTCTTCCATGGTTGGTTAAGAGATTGCAGTTCAGTACTTGTCTGCGGTGAATTGAAAAATACAATTCTTTTATCATTTTTACAGTGCAAATATTTGTAATAAAAAATAATAGTATAAAGTGAGCACTCTGCACTTTGTATTCTGTGTTGTAATTGAAATCAGTATTGAAAATGTATCAAAAAATATATAATAAATTGCAATTGGTATCCTGTTGCTATAAGTGCGGTTAATTGCGATTAATTTTTTGAGTTAATTGCGTGAGTTAACTGTGATTAATTGACAGCCCTAGCTACAATACACAGAAGTACTGTTGTGAGTGTATTCACTCTCCTTGAGCCACAAGATTTACAAGCACTACATTCTCTTCTGCTTAGGATTCATAGAGCACAGCGGCAGTCCCAGCCCTGGTGAGTACGGCCCAGAGGGTAGGGGGCAAGATGGCACAATAAGGGGGGAAATCACAGGCATGAGTATATGTGGAAAGGGCAATTGCATTGAATACTGGCACCATTTCCCACAGGCAGTGGTGACTTTAGCTGGTATCTCACTCTTAAGGGCACGGAAGCTGAAACGGAACAGCTCCTGCACCGTGTGGCTGCAGACCAAGTCCATATGCTGCTAGTCTGTGTGCTGCAATGATCCCTGCTGAATTAATTGCTGAGTGGCTTGGGAAAGTGTCCTACCACTGCGGAACAAATAAGGCTGCTCTCCCCAGGAACCTTTGGCAGAGGATTGCAGACTACCTCTGGGAAAGTTTCCTCGAGATCTCTATGGAGGATTCATGGGACATCCGAGTGCACATACAAACTGTTCCACAGGGATCTCTCTGTGGCCTGGGGTAGCCCTCACTGGAAATGCTAAGGTTAGGGCAGGCTGCAAAAGGGAGAGCAGATACTCCCAAGACTGGTGGGTAACACTGAAGTTAAACTTCCCAACCAGTCACACAAACTGTGCTTCCGATCCCTCACACTGGTTATCAAGCAGCAAAAAAGAAACCACACAGCGCCCTTGTCATAAATATAAAGGGAAGGGTAAACACCTTTAAAATCCCTCCTGGCCAGAGGAAAAACCCTTTCACCTGTAAAGGGTTAAGAAGTTAGGATAACCTCGCTGGCACCTGACCAAAATGACCAATGAAGAGACGAGATATTTTCAAAGCTGGAGGGGGGGAGAAACAAAGATTCTCTCTGTGTGATGCTTTTGCCGGGAACAGAAAAGGAATGGAGTCTTAGACCTTAGTAAGTAATCTAGCTAGGTATGTGTTAGATTCTGATTTCTTTAAATGGCTGAGAAAATAAGCTGTGCTGAATGGAATGTATATTCCTGTTTTTGTGTCTTTTTGTAACTTAAGGTTTTGCCTAGAGGGATTCTCTGTGTGTTGAATCTAATTATCCTGTAAGGTATTTACCATCCTGATTTTACAGGGGTGATTCTTTTTACTTTTTCTTCTATTAAAATTCTTCTTTTAAGAACCTGATTGCTTTTTCATTGTTCTTAAGATCTAAGGGTTTTGGGTCTGTGTTCACTTATGCAAATTGGTGAGGATTTTTATGAAGCCTTCCCCAAGAAAGGGGGTGTAGGGTTTGGGGAGGATTTTGGGGGGGAAAGACGTTTCCCAGCGGGCTCTTTCCCTGTTATATATTTGTTAAATGCTTGGTGGTGGCAGCAATAAAGTTCAAGGGCAAAAGGTAAAATAGTTTGTACCTTGGGGAAGTTTTAACCTAAGCTGGTAAAAATAAGCTTAGGGGGTTTTCATGCAGGTCCCCATATCTGTACGCTAGAGTTCAGAGTGGGGGAAGGAACCTTGACACCCCTTTATTGCATTCCAGTTTTCTGGCTCCAAGTCAGCACCTAGGTCCAGTACAGCGAGAAGTTATTTTAAACTCTGTACACATATACAAAATGTTCTTCTGACCCCAAAGGGTCAGACACGTTACCAGGTCAGTATAGGTTTGGAGCTTACTCAAAATACTACGCTGCCAACCAATCCTTTAGTGTCTAAAACTAAAGGTTTATTATAAAGAAAAAAGAACAAGAAGAGAGTTGTTAAATGGTAAAACAGTCACATACATACATGCACTTTGAAGGCTTTGTGTCAGGTTCCTAGCAGTATTGGTGAGTTTGCTGGCTTGAAAGTCCCTCTGGAACACATCCACAACTTGGATGGGTCATTCAGTTCTTTGTTCAGAGCTTCAGTTTGTAGAAGAGGTAAGAAGCAGGAACAAAGACAAAATGGAGAAGATGCAGCTGCCTTTTATAGTCTTTTGCCATGCGGCCTGTGCTTCCTTTGTTTTAAACACAAGCTGCCTAGCACGTGGCTTGAAAGCCTTAGAGTTCTGTCCATCAGCAGGTCCCTGCATGCCTTGCTGAGTCATAAGGGTATCTGCCTTCTCTCAATGGGTCAGTTGTATAAACTGATGGTCCTTAATGGGCTATCAAGCAAGCTAGGCAGTGCTGCTGCCAAACTGCCTGAGGCTATCACCCAGAAGCATAGCACAAGTTTTGTAATACAGACATACATACATATCTGTAAACCAAAATACAAAGGTGATACAAACACATAAATGAGATTCTCATATCTGGCAAATTATAACATTTTTGCAGATATTTTACATGGCATATCTGGCATAACTCATTGCAATTTTATAATATTGGTATGAATAATATCCTAAAGTGTCCCCCAGATCCCATACAGCATCACACCTCGTGCCTAGCTATACAGGGAAGTGAGAAGCAGATCAAGACTCTACCTCAATTGGTTATTTCACTACCTCTTTTAACACGATTGAAAGAGAGTAAATGAACAGATGTGTCCCTGCAATATCAAAGCAAATGGCACACTTACCAGCTGTTCCTTTCCCTGCCTCAGGCTTACTTGTGCTGGACTGTATGGACTGGCTCAAATGCTCTGGAGTCAAAAAGAGGTCCTGGCTCACTGCGACACTGGATCCCCCGGTTGCCTGTATTCCATTCTCCTCCTACTACTTCCTCCTCCAACACCTCGTTCTCAGGGTTCACTCCGGTGGCCCATCGAATCATAGAACTGGAAAGGACCTTAAGAGGTCATCTAGTTCCCTGCACTCGTGGCAGGACTAAGTATTATCTAGACTATTCCTGACAGGTGTTTGTCTAACCTGCTGTCATAAATAAAAAGGGAAGGGTAAACACCTTTAAAATCCCTCCTGGCCAGAGGAAAAGCCCTTTCACCTGTAAAGGGTTAAGAAGCTAGGATAACCTCGCTGGCACCTGACCAAAATGACCAATGAAGAGACAAGATACTTTCAAAGCTGGAGTGGGGGAGAAACAAAGGGTCTGAGTCTGTCTGTGTGATGCTTTTGCTGGGGACAGAACAGGAATGGAGTCTTAGAACTTAGTAAGTAATCTAGCTAGATATGCGTTAGAGTCTGATTTCTTTAAAGGGCTGAGAAAATAAGCTGTGCTGAATGGAATGTATAGTCCTGTTTTTGTGTCTTTTTGTAACTTAAGGTTTTGCCTAGAGGGATTCTCTATGTTTTGAATCTAATTACCCTGTAGAATCATAGAATATCAGGGTTGGAAGGGACCTCAGGAGGTCATCTAGTCCAACCCCCTGCTCAAAGCAGGACCAATCCCCAACTAAATCATCCCAGCCAGGGCTTTGTCAAGCCTGACCTTAAAAATATCTAAGGAAGGAGATTCCACCACCTCCCTAGGTAACGCATTCCAGTATTTCACCACCCTCCTAGTGAAAAAGTTTTTCCTAATATCCAACCTAAACCTCCCCACTGCAACTTGAGACCATTACTCCTTGTTCTGTCATCAGCTACCACTAAGAACAGTCTAGATCCATCCTCTTTAAACTCCCTTTCAGGTAGTTGAAAGCAGCTATCAAATCCCCCCTCATTCTTCTCTTCTGCAGACTAAACATCCCCAGTTCCCTCAGTCTCTCCTCATAAATCATGTGTTCCAGTCCCCTAATCATTTTCGTTGCCCTCTGCTGGACTCTTTCCAATTTTTCCATATCCTTCTTGTAGTGTGGGACCCAAAACTGGACACAGTACTCCAGATGAGGCCTCACCAATGCCGAACAGAGGGGAACGATCTCGTCCCTCGATCTGCTGGCAATGCCCCTACTTATACATCCCAAAATGCCATTGGCCATCTTGGCAACAAGGGCACACTGTTGACTTCTGTCCAGCTTCTCGTCCACTGTAACCCCTAGGTCCTTTTCTGCAGAACTGCTGCCGAGCCATTCGGTCCCTAGTCTGTAGAGGTGCATGGGATTCTTCCATCCTAAGTGCAGGACTCTGCACTTGTCCTTGTTGAACCTCATCAGATTTCTTTTGGCCCAATCCTCTCATTTGTCTAGGGCCCTCTATATCCTATCCCTACCCTCCAGCATATCTACCTCTCCTCCCAATTTAGTGTCATCTGCAAACTTGCTGAGGGTGCAATCCACACCATCCTCCAGATCATTAATGAAGATGTTGAACAAAACCGGCCAGAGGACCGACCCTTGGGGCACTCCACTTGACACCAGCTGCCAACTAGACATGGAGCCATTGATCACTACCCGTTGAGCCCGACAATCTAGCCCACTTTCTATCCACCTTATAGTCCATTCATCCAGCCCATACTTCTTTAGGTTGCTGGCAAGAATACTGTGGGAGACATGTCAAAAGCTTTGCTAAAGTCAAGGAACAACACGTCCGCTGCTTTCCCCTCATACCTCATGTAAGGTATTTACCATCCTGATTTTACAGAGGTGATTCTTTTTACTTTTTCTTCGATTAAAATTCTTTTTTTAAGAAACTGAATGCTTTTTTCATTGTTCTTAAGATCCAAGGGTTTGGGTCTGTGGTCACCTAGGCAAATTGGTGAGGATTTTTATCAAACCTTCCCTAGGAAGGGGGGTGCAAGGTTTTGGTGAGGATTTTGGGGGGAAAGACGTTTCAAAATGGCTCTTTCCTAATAAAATAAAACTGGTTAGACGTTTGGTAGTGGCAGCGAAAGTCCAAGGACAAAAGGTAAAATAGTTTGTACCTTGAGGAAGTTTTAACCTAAGCTGGTAAAAGTAAGCTTAGGAGGTTTTCATGCAGGTCCCCACATCTGTACCCTAGAGTTCAGAGTGGGGAAGGAACCTTGACACCTGCTCTTAAAAATCTCCAATGATGGAGATTCAACAATCTCCCTAGACAATTTATTCCAGTGCTTAACCACCCTGACAGTTAGGAAGTGTTTCCTAATGTCCAACCTAACCTCCCTTGCTGCAATTTAAGCCCATTGTTTCTTGTCCTATCATCAGAGGTTAAGAAAAACAAATTTTCTTCCTCCTCCTTGTAACAAGCTTTTACATACTTGAAGACTGTTACCATGTCCCCTCTCAGTCTTGTCTTTTCCAGAATAAACAAGCCCAATTTTTTCAAACTTCCCTCATAGGTCATGTTTTCTAGACCTTTAATCATTTTTGTTCCACTTCTCTGGGCTCTCTCCAGTTTGTCCACATCCTTCCTGAAATGTGGTGCCTAGAAGTGGACACAATACTCCAGTTGAGGCCTAATCAGCATGGAGTAGAGCAGAAGAATTACACTCCTGCTATTACATGCCAGAAAGATGTTTGCTTTTTTTGTAACAGTGTCACATTGTTGACTCATATTTAGCTTGTGGTCCACTGTGAGCCCCAGATCCCTTTCCGCGGTACTCCTCCCTAGGGAGTCATTTCCCATTTTGTATGTGTGCAACTGATTGTTCCCTCTGAAATGGAGTACTTTGCATTTATCCTTATTGAATTTCATCCTATTTACTTCAGACCATTTCTCCAGTTTGTCCAGATCATTTTGAAATTTAATCCTATCCTCCAAAGCACTTGCAACCCCTCCCAGCTTGGTATCATCTGCAAAGTTTATAAGTGTACTCTGTCAGGTTTCAGAGTAACAGCCGTGTTAGTCTGTATTCGCAAAAAGAAAAGGAGTACTTGTGGCACCTTAGAGACTCTCCAAGCAGGAGAGTGGGGTGGGAGGAGGTATTGTTTCATGGTCTCTGTGTATATAATGTCTTCTGCAGTTTCCACAGTATGCATCCGATGAAGTGAGCTGTAGCTCACGAAAGCTTATGCTCAAATAAATTGGTTAGTCTCTAAGGTGCCACAAGTACTCCTTTTCTTTTTAAGTGTACTCTGTACACCATTATCTAAATCATTGATGAAGATATTGAACAGAACTGGACCCAGAACTGATTCCCTGCGGGACCCCACTCATGCCCTTGCAGCATGACTCTGAACCACTGATAACTACTCTTTGGGAATGGTTTTCCAACCAGTTTACACCCACTGTATAGTAGCTCCATCTAGGTTGCATTTCCCTAGTTTGTTTATGAGAAGGTCATGCAAGACAGTATCAAAAGCTTTACTAAAGTCAAGATATACCACATCTATCGCTTCACCCCATCCACAAGGCTTGTTACCCTGTCAAAGAAAGGTATCAGTTTGGTGTGACACAATTTGTTTTTGACAAATCCATGCTGACTGTTACTTATCACCTTATTATCTTTTAGATGTTTGCAAACTGATTTCTTGCTCCATTATCTTTCTGGGTACAGAAGTTAAGCTGACTGGTCTGTAATTCCCTGGGTTGTCCTTATTTCCCTTTTTATAGCTGGGCACTAGATTTGCCCTTTTCCAGTCTTCCGGAATCTCTCCCGTCTTCCATGACTTTTCAAAGATAATCGCTAATGGCTTAGATATCTCCTCAGTCAGCTTCTTGAGTATTCTAGGATGCATTTCATCAGGCCCTGGTGACTTGAAGACACCTAATTTGTCCAAGTAATTGTTAACTTGTTCTTTCCCTATTTTAGCCTCTTCTGATCCTACCTCATTTTCACTGGCATTCCCTATATTAGACGTCCAATCACCACCAGCCTTCTTGGTGAAAACCAGAACAAAGAAGTCATTAAGCACCTCTGCCAGTTCCACATTTTCTGTTATTATTTCCCCCCTCATTGAGAAATGGACCTACCCTGTTCTGGGTCTTCCTCTTGCTTCTAATGTATTTGTAGAATGTTTTCTTGTTACCCTTTATGTCTCTAGCTAGTTTGATCTTGTTTTGTGCTGTGGCCTTTCTAATTTTGTCCCTACATACTTGTGTTATTTGTTTATATTCTTCCTTTGTAATTTGACCTAGTTTCCACTTTTTGTAGGACTCTTCTTTCATTTTTAGATCATTGAAGATCTTCTGGTTAAGCCAGGATGGTCTCTTGCCAGACTTCCTGTCTTTCCTATGCCATGGCATAGTTTGCTCTTGTGCCCTTACTAATGTCTCTTTGAAAAATTGCCAACTGTCTTCAATTGTTTTTCCCCTTAGACTTGCTTCATATGATTCTGACTCCTCCAAAGTATCCACGGGATCCTTGTGGGGGGAGGGTTGCTGCAGAGGATGGCGTGCAGCTCGTTGTAACGGCACCATGTTTGCAGCTCTGCACCAGAGTGACTGTTAGCCTCCCTTGCATTCAGAGATGCCTGCTGCAGCTCCTCGACTTTCACGCGGCACTGCTGCGGGTCCCTCATGTAGTCCTGTGATGTTCCCTGTGTTGTCTGGACCAGTGATCCGCTAGGTCACTCCAATCCTTGACCATGGGAGCCAGTCTTACCCTGCTCTGCTGTGAGAACCCCCACTCCTGGGCTGTTCACGCACAGCCTCGGGCATGTCAGCCACTCCTTGGATTGTGCAACCAAATGACACTAGCCAATATCTTTGGTCCCAGACACAACCCTTGGAGCCTTCGTCTTGCAGCATCCAGTTATGCCCACTGGACCCTATAAGCTTATATGAGTTTGTTAATTTAAGAAAGAAATTGATAGGTACCAGGCTTGTTATCCCAAGGGGAGTTTCTGACATGCTTCAAACCAAACGCACTGCTTCAGGTAGAATAAGCAAACAGATTTATTAACTATAAAGATAGATTTTAAGCGATTATAAGTCAAAGCATATCAAGTCAGATTTGGTCAATTGAAATAAAAACAGAACACATTCTAAGCTGATCTTAACACGTTCAGTGCCCTTGCAAACGTAGATGTTTCTCACGACAGGCTGGCTGGTTGCTCTTCAGGCAGGCTCTCCCCTTTGATCAGCGCTTCAGTCGCTTGGTGTGGTGTCTGTAGACGTAGCTGTTTCGTGATGTGCAGGAGGCTCTGGGGGAAGAGCGAGAGCAGGGCAGGCTCAGGGGAGGGGCGGGAAGGGGTGGAGTGGAGTGGGGGCAGGGCCTGTGGCAAAGTCACGGGTTGAGCAGAGAGCACCCCCTGGCAGATTGGAAAGTTGGCGCCTGTAGCTCCAGCCCCAGAGTCGGTACCTATACGAGGAGCGCACGTTAACTTCTGAAGAGCCGCATGTGGCTCTTGAGCCACAGCTTGGCCACCCCTGGTCCAACAGATTCTTTTGTTGCTGCCCAGGCCAGGGTCCTTTGTTCCTGTGAGGCTGGGCTGGGTTTGTCCCAGCCCTGCCCTGATGAGGTGTGAACTGCCTCTCTGCTCTTGGAGAGTTTTTGCCTGGGCTTATTTTAAGCTATGCAGATACATTTTCAGCCTCATAACGATATACATAAAATTAAAGCCTATAACATTACTGTAACAGTTACTATAACATCACTATAACTACAATGCTCAGTGCATCATGAGCCTTCCGAAGGCACCCGACATGACAAACTTTGCATTGCATACCACACAATCATTTTACAAGGATGAACATGGGGGTGCTGGGTGTTCCCTTGAGGTACAGAGCATCACCAGCCCTTCTTGCCCATGCCCTGAGCAATCTGCTCATCGATACCAACATTTCTACGGCTGAATCAGAGGTGTGCCTGCATAGCCTCTTCTCCCCACAGACCCAGGAGCTCCACCACTTCCTGTGTACTCCAGGCATGAGTACGTCTGCAGTGTGGAACCAGCATGATCAGCTGGGCAGCCTGAGCTCTCCAGACTGAGCAAACAGGAAAGAGAATGTCAAAAATTCACAGGCCTTTAAAAGAGGAAGGGCAGGCTCGTATGTATCTGGCCAGAGGACAGTGTGGTTCAAAACGGTGACCAGAGCGGTCATGGTAGGGAACTGTGGGACACCTCCTGGAGGCTAGTAAAGTTTACTAAGTAATGCAGAGTCTATACTGACACTGCATCAACTTGACTACGTCAACCTAAGCGCTATGCCTCTCAGGGAGGTGGAATTATTAAGTTGGTGTAGTTCAGAAGTGGGCAAACTACGGCCTGCAGACCACATCCGACCCATGGTACCGTCCTGCCGAGCCCCTGAGCTCCCGGCCAGGGAGGCTAGCCCCCAGCCCCTCCCCCACTGTCCCCCGTCCCCTGTAGTTATGCCACTGCGCGGGCAGCACGGTGCGCCCCCCCCCATCTCCCAGGCTTTCCAATAAGCCTGTCCTGCTGCTCTGAGTGGTCTGGTAAGGGGGCGGGAGGGGAAGGGGGTTGGATAAGGGGCAGGCGGCCCCGGGGGGCAGTCAGAGGACAGGGGGCGGTTGGATGGGGCGGAGGTTCAGGGGGAGCGGTCAGGAGACAAGGAGCGGGGGGGTTGGATAGGGGGTGGGGTCCCTGGGTGGGCAACAGGGAGCAGGGTGGGTTGGATAGGGGGTGGGGTCCTGGGGAGGCAGTTAGGGACTGGGGTCCTGGGAGGGGGCAGTCAGGGGACAAGGAGTGGGGGGGGGTTGGATGGGTTAGGGCCTGTCAGGGGGCAGGGGTGTGGATAGGGGTCGGGGAACTGGGAGCAGGGGGGGTTGGATAAGGGGTGGGGTCCTGGGTGGTGGTTAGGGGCAGGGGGTCCTGGGAAGGGGCGGTTAGGGGACAAGAAGCAGAGGGGGTTGGATGGGTTGGGGGTTCTCAAGGTCAGCTCCCAGACTGCTGCGCTGGGCATCACAAAATGGGGAAGAGATGGCCAGCCCTCTGTGGAGATAGAGGTGGTTAGGGACTATTTAGAAAAGCTGGACGTGCACAAGTCCATGGGGCCGGACGAGTTGCATCCGAGAGTGCTGAAGGAATTGGCGGCTGTGATTGCAGAGCCATTGGCCATTATCTTGGAAAACTCGTGGCGAACCGGGGAAGTCCCGGATGACTGGAAAAAGGCTAATGTAGTGCCAATCTTTAAAAAAGGGAAGAAGGAAGATCCTGGGAACTACAGGCCAGTCAGCCTCACCTCAGTCCCTGGAAAAATCATGGAGCAGGTCCTCAAAGAATCAATCCTGAAGCACTTGCATGAGAGGAAAGTGATCAGGAACCGTCAGCATGGATTCACCAAGGGAAGGTCATGCCTTACAAATCTAATTGCCTTTTATGATGAGATTACTAGTTCTGTGGATGAAGGGAAAGCAGTGGATGTATTGTTTCTTGACTTTAGCAAAGCTTTTGACACGGTCTCCCACAGTATTCTTGTCAGCAAGTTAAGGAAGTATGGGCTGGATGAATGCACTATAAGGTGGGTAGAAAGCTGGCTAGATTGTCGGGCTCAACGGGTAGTGATCAATGGCTCCATGTCTAGTTGGCAGTGGGTATCAAGTGGAGTGCCCCAAGGGTCGGTCCTGGGGCCAGTTTTGTTCAATATCTTCATAAATGATCTGGAGGATGGTGTGGATTGCACTCTCAGCAAATTTGCGGATGATACTAAACTGGGAGGAGTGGTAGATACGCTGGAGGGGAGGGATAGGATACAGAAGGACCTAGACAAATTGGAGGATTGGGCCAAAAGAAATCTGATGAGGTTCAATAAGGAGAAGTGCAGGGTCCTGCACTTGGGACGGAAGAACCCAATGCACAGCTACAGACTAGGGACCGAATGGCTAGGCAGCAGTTCTGCGGAAAAGGACCTAGGGGTGACAGTGGACGAGAAGCTGGATATGAGTCAGCAGTGTGCCCTTGTTGCCAAGAAGGCCAATGGCATTTTGGGCTGTATAAGTAGGGGCATAGCGAGCAGATCGAGGGACGTGATCGTTCCCCTCTATTCGACATTGGTGAGGCCTCATCTGGAGTACTGTGTCCAGTTTTGGGCCCCACACTTCAAGAAGGATGTGGATAAATTGGAGAGAGTCCAGCGAAGGGCAACAAAAATGATTAGGGGTCTAGAACACATGAGTTATGAGGAGAGGCTGAGGGAGCTGGGATTGTTTAGCCTGCAGAAGAGAAGAATGAGGGGGGATTTGATAGCTGCTTTCAACTACCTGAAAGGGGGTTCCAAAGAGGATGGCTCTAGACTGTTCTCAATGGTAGCAGATGACAGAACGAGGAGTAATGGTCTCAAGTTGCAGTGGGGGAGGTTTAGATTGGATATTAGGAAAAACTTTTTCACTAGGAGGGTGGTGAAACACTGGAATGCGTTACCTAGGGAGGTGGTAGAATCTCCTTCCTTAGAGGTTTTTAAGGTCAGGCTTGACAAAGCCCTGGCTGGGATGATTTAACTGGGAATTGGTCCTGCTTCGAGCAGGGGGTTGGACTAGATGACCTTCTGGGGTCCCTTCCAACCCTGATATTCTATGATTCTCAGGGAGGCAGTCAGGGAGTGGGGAGTGGGAGGGGTCAGATAGCGGGCAGGGGCCAGGCTGTTTGGGGAGGCACACCGTTCCCTACCCAGCCCTCCATACCGTTTTGCAGCCCTGATGTGGCCCTCGGGCCAAAAAATTTGTCCACCCCTGGTATAGTGGGTGAGGTACTGCAGTGGGAGTAACATTTTAGTGTAGACACTTACAGAGTTATACCCCACCTTGTCTCTCTACTATCCTGGGACTAACATGGCTACAACAACACTGCATACAAGTAAACAACTAATCACCTAGTAAATAAGAAATGCATCATTCACCGTTTTCTGACATAGTAAAAAAGTACAAATTATGAATCTGAATAAATGTAAAGTTAAATTATATAATTGCTTAAATAAATTGATATGATGTATCCTCCTGGTTAGCAAAAAGAAATACCAGACTTAATGCAAAGGTGATACTTAGTTGTAAATCAACATGTTTTAATACTTACCAGTCAATGAGAACTCTAACGAGCCTGGCCCACACCATCACAACAGAAGCCCTCGCACATACTTCCCTGGGAATGCCTGGGAGCAGCTGTAGTGGCTGGAAGTGGGGAAAGGGTGGGCCTAAGGTGGGTTCCCCTGACCACACCCCTCCCAGTTCAGCACATGTCCCCAATGGCCCATAACCCTGAAGCTAGCAGTCTTCTCTTGCTGCCAGCTAACCTAGGCAAAGCTTGTGCTACAGGACTGGCTAAGGTTCAGGGTTCAAATCCTATTGATGATTATGCAGTTGTACATAACATAATTTGTTTTTACCTTTTAAAAATACCTTATGTATTTACATACAGGGAAGGAGGGAACTCTTTAGGTTGCCAAGTTATGCGCTCAGATGTTAAAAAAATCCCAGGCCTATGGCTGCCTCGGCAACCTTCATTTGTCCCCCTTGTGTGTATGCATTCTGATCTTTACGATGATAGCACGCTATTATCGTAGGATACCTGTCTCCATCACTTACTCCTGAGGGAATTCTGCGCATCAGCGGACATGCAGAATTCCTCTGTCTCATATAATTGTGTATTTTCCTGCATAAAGTACATTTTACCTCAGAAGTGCTGCAGTTTTGGCTTTTGCCCACCAGAAGCCATTGTGGAGCCGAACAGTTGGCTGCATTCATGCCGGCTGGTCTGGTGCCAGAGCAGCTTCTGGTGGGCAAAAGGCAGGACTGCAGCACTTCTTAGGCAAAATATATTTTATGCAGGAAAATACAAAATTCTATGCTCAATGGTGCAGAATTCCTTCAGGAGTAGAAGTTGTTCACAGCACCCTGCCTGCAGAACCAGGTTAGGGCAGAGTGGGGAACACAGGACTGCTGGGGGGTCACAGACTGGGGTTTGGAATAGCTGGGGGGGGGAACAGACTGGGGAATGGGCTCAGGAGCTAGTGGGCTGACAGCATTGAGCCTGGGGATGGGGCGGGGAGGGCTGCTGAGACCGATGGGGGTGCAGGGACAAGGGCAGACGTGGCTGACTGAATGGGAGAGGCTTGAGGTCAGCCAGGATCTGCATGGGGGAGACTTCCCAACTCCCCAACAATCCCAGCCTCCATCCCCCCAAAAACCCATCACACCCAACACCCGCTAGGTTCACTCCTAGGCTCCTTCCCCCTCCCTCTGCTCCTCCCTCTGACTCCCCCAAGCCTTTTCACTGCTTCTGACAGGTGCAGGAAATACAGTTCTGTATTGTAATTTAAATGAATTACACAAAGTTCTGTATTAATATGTCTAGAAAGGAATCTATTTGTTAAAAAAAAAAAAATTACCAAAATCTTTTTTTTGGGGGGGAGGGGGGGTCTGTATTGTTACAGACATACTTGCTGACAGATATTTAGAAATAAATTACCAAAATAATTGAAACTGGCATGATTATATTGTGTTATTTTCACAAATAAGATATGCAGACTTTTGCAGAATTTTCAAATATTATGTACATAATTTTTAAATTTTTGGCACAGAATTCCCCCAGGAGTAACCATTGCACAAGATAGATGCATAGGGGAGCCAAATTAAGGTTTCATGGGTGACTGTAAATCTGGCATTTACTAACTTTTGGGTGTTTAACTTTATAACCACGAACTTGGTTTTTTGTATGTAATCTTAATTATGCTGTCCTAAATAATTCGTCTTCCTCCTTTATGTGTAAACCCTATTTTACTTGTAAATGATTATCCTCTTCCCATATAGCTGTTAAACCAGGTTGTACTTAGTTCCTGGAATATTTTCACCTTAGTCAATGTCTTCATCTGCCTAATCACTTTGTTGCTGTTCTCTGAATTCTTTTGTTAACATTTTTCTGGTATTGACACTCCCACAGTCCTTTGCAGAACATAACAATGTTCTTCTTTTTTTAGGTAGTTGGAGTTGCAGATCCTCATGCTTTTGCTAGAAATGACCTTCAGAAGATTCACTGCATTGACAAGAAAAATGTATTTAATGGTAATATTTGCCTCACTGTCTTGTTCTATAAGCCATATTATGAAAGACTAAATTAATGAAATATATTTCTATATATCCAAACACTAATATTAGTTTATATTGGGGAGCCTTTTAGGACATACATCTGGGGTTTGTATTTATGGAATATAATTTTATTTTGTATTTTTAAAAAAAAATCAAAAAATGCCCATTCAGGGCTTTGAGCAGTCTTGACATAGTTTAAAAAAACTATAACTTCTCATCTTCAGAAGGATGATGTTCCCTTGGTGACTGTACATGTTAGAGCAAAATTACTTATAGTGGATCATAGAAACAACCACTATTGCCATATTTAGGTAATCTGCTCAAGTCTTCCTTTTGTGACATTTTATTCTACAGTAATAGCTAAATGTTTTTGCTGTGAGAACAATAATAAAACCCATAATGTGATGTCTACCACTGACATCTAAACCCTTTTAAATACAGTAGACCCCTGCTTCACTGAGTCTCCATTTACTCCTGGGAAAATTCTGCACCAAAAAATTAAAAATTCTGCACACATTTTAAAATTCTGCATATTTTATTTGTCAAAATAATGCAATATAATCACGCGAGTTTCAATTATTTTGGTAATTTTTTTAAACTACAATACGATGGATGGAGAATAGGAGTGGAGAGCACTGGAGGAAATCTCCAAATTGCCTTTGTCTAATAGTAATGTAGCTAGTTTTGTTCCTAGTTATTAGTCAATAAATATATGCAGCCATATGCTCAGAATTATATCATAGGCAACTGAAGTGCAAGTGAGGGCTTTAGAATCAAAATTTATATTGGCTACTCACCATTGCCAAAAAGGTCAATAGTAAACAGTTCATGGAGCACATTTTGATAAGAACGTTTTTCAGTTCAAAAATTTATACCATTTATATTGACTAAAGCATTTATAAGGCTATACTGTCGTTTACAATAAAAGCTCCTTTACACCACTCTGGCAATGTTAAGGACCTTTAAATCTTTTACACCTGTTTTATATTCCTGGGGGAATTCACTAAGCAGGCAGGCTGCTATATTCTGCTCTGACAGTGCCTGCCTCATGCTTACCGCCTCAGAAATATCCCCAAAGCCCTGCCTCCCGTACCGGGTGTGCCGCAGTAGCGAGCGAGAGGGACAGAGTCTCGTTCACTGACACGCCCAGCCCCCCTAACCCTCCCCGGCATTGATTGATGTCTCCTCCTTCATGCATGCCTGCCAAGCCCTGTACACACACACACACCCAGTGGTGATTTCCGTCTCTGCAAGCTGCTCCGGGTGCCTGAAAGATGTGCCTATGCTGCCAGGGAGGGGCGCATGACCTCTCTTGTGGCATCCATTTACTTCCCTGTCAGAAATAATTTTTCTGCAGGGAAGCAAAAAAATCTGCAGGGGACATTAATTCTGTGTGTGTGCAGTGGCACAGAATTCCCCCAGGAGTACTCCATTTTCTGGCTCTCATTAACTCAACCACTGTCAGCCCCCCGAGTGGCTGGGGCTCAGGCTGTCAGCACCTGGTGGCCATTATCTGGTTTACCTGGATTTTTGGTTATCTGATCTGGATAAGATTGGATAATTGGGGTTCCACTGTACTGAATAAAAATAGTGAACTATTGTTTTGAAGGAAAGTATGTGAGTTTAGGCTGGGATCTGCTTAGTGAGGGAATCTTTAGATCTTGATAAAATGATGGAATTTGATTTAAGCAAACCTGCAGTGGTGGAAACTTCATAGTAATGATTATTGTGGCTTTCTGCATTTCAGTATGTCTGACAGAAGTTAGGAGTATAAGGGGGAAAAACTTTTTTGATGGTTGGATCTTTGAAATAACACAACTGTGCCTATTTCAGTGTGCATCTGGAAGAGTGCATGCAGTCTGTGTGAATCCACATTATGTGACGTTCACTGCATCTGATTCTGTTTAGCAATGTCTTCAAATATAGCAAATTACGTATAGGTATTTCTCAGTAAGAGCTGCATACAAGCCAAATTTTAAGTTCTAAAGTGAAGTTGTTTTAAGTTAAGTAGAAAAGAAGCATCTAAACACGTCTTAAAAATCCATTTTATTTAAGTACAGGCCTACAATGAACACTTTGAATTGCTTATCAAAAGTATACTATTTTTGGGGGTGCCCAGTGGGTCAATACATACAAAAATATAAAGGTATTAAAGCTACGGTTGGCAAAAATAAGGGAGAAACTAGCTAATACGCATCTTTTATTTTCTGCATCCCTATTAAGAGTTGCCATCTATGAATTTAGGTAGTATAGGTATCAGGTTTTGAACTTCCTGGGAAGATCTAATAACAGGAATACTGCCGGACAGATTTCGTTCTGGGGCAAGTACTCCATAGATCAACTGCAAGGAGTAGTTTGTGCAAAAGATGGAAAAAGTCACTGTAGATCATCACAACCCTCTAAAACTAACACTGAAGTGAGGTGGATTTGTGTTACAAAAATACCATAAATGAAATATCTGCCTCCAAAAGTGATAGGCAAAAGAATATTTCCACTACCTACAGTTACTAATTCTATCACTGGCTTTTCAGTCTAATACACTTGCTTTAAAGAGCAATGTCAGAGTAATCCTGTATGACATGATACTGTGCAATTAAGTAAGCCATGCATGTAGCGGCTTTGTGTATATTTAAATATATTAATCTTTGTTTTGATTGATAAAATAATTGTTTTTCCACGTTAATATAATTGTCCTTTATTTTGTGACTTTTAGAAAGTCACAATGAAACATTTTAGAAATGTGGTGAAACATTTTTAAAAAGAGTTCAGAGCATTTATTCAGGCTTTCTAAAAATTTCCTTTGGGCTGTAACCTTTTGTCCCTTAATGTGTCATGTTAATTGTTTCAGAAAGTTAAGTATCTGAAACAGGATCTTAGGCTCATTCTATTTTAATTGACTTCAGTGAATGCAGAGGGGGCATTAAAATACTGTCTCAGCCTTAATTACAGAATCAGTTTTAGTGTAACAGACTACTTGGAATTGAGCCTAGAATTAATTCAAGAGGTGTATATAAAACTTGCACTGTAGTAACAAATAGTTTGTTCTATTCTTTTTAATGTGAAATAATATTTTTCCTTTTTTTATACTTGCTCACTTTTGTAACATAAAGGCTGTCTCAGCTACAGACATTAGTTGATTCGCTATTTTAAATCTCTTTTTCTTCAGACTGGAAAGTAGCCATGGAGAGAGAGAGGTTTGCGGATGCTGTTATAATAGCAACACCCGATAGACTGCATAAGGTACTATGGACTTCTTGAGCATTACACAAAAATCATAACTGGAATAACAAAGGAGAGCCCCAGATTGTAAAGTGTACATCGTTCACCTAGCTCTGTCTTTCCAACCTTGGTTTGTTCACGACTTTGATCCATTCTTTCTCACTGCAGGTTTGATATGCACTTGGAAAATATGAACATGCATGAACATTCAATGCCAGGACTTAAGTCATTCTCTACCAATAGCCTCTTAGTTAGAAAAATTAAAATCCGGAACTTAACACCTAACCCATTAAATGATGACAGCCTTTCCCGATGTCCAGTTGGGCCCCCCCGGCTCACCAGCTTGCCGTGATGGGGCCAGCTGCTGAATCCCCAGGTGTCTTAAACCCCTAGAGCCTTAACAGAGCTTTGCCAGAGCCACTGTCTTAGGGCCTCCGGCCTCATTCTCAAGCAGCCAATCTTCTGTCCCGCGTTCCCTGGCCCAGCCCCTAGAACCAGCCCTCAGACTCCTCCTCCCGCAGCTTGAACACACCCTCTGTCAGATCCCCACCTGAAGGGGCCGCGGGGTGGGTGTGATTTATAAACTCATAGACGCTTTGCGCAGGGTTCTCTGATGCTTTTGCTCTTTTTTCATGTATTTCTCATGCTAATAATCTATATTGAAATAATAAACCCTTCATGCATTTACCTTTTCAGTTTCCTCACCACACTGGAATGTTCTCTGGGCTGGGGTCATGGTATCCGGGGCCGTTGCACGGCTTGGATTCTGAAAGCTGGAGTGTCTTGCTCAGTTTACTACCTCCCCTTGACTAGTTTTCTCCTTCCCCTTTCTTGCCCAAAACTTCCTGTGCATTTCCTGGAGCCTTCCTCCAGTTAATGCTTTTGCAACCTCTTGCTTGGTCACTTCTCTCTCTTCTACCATTTCTTCCCCTCCACCCCCACCTCACCCCACTTCCCCCATCACTTCAGACACGAGCAGCTTGAGCAAGCCCATTGTCCCGAGGTGCTTCATCCCGAATAGATGGTCACTGAGTTCCACCATTGTACCTCCCAGATGAGGAAAATACTTGTTGGCTATGGTGGATACACAGATTTTGTTCTCACTTAGAAGTTACGCTGGCATATCTATGTCAGGGGGTGTGAAAAAAAATGCACCCCTCACCAACATAGCTGTGCTGACAATATAGATGCAACTGTGTCAACAGAAGAGTGCTTCTGTTGATGTAGCAAATGTCATTCAGGAAAGTGGTGATCATATGCCAGAATAAAATATGTCATTGTAGAGTGTGTCTATGCTAGGGGGCTGTGCTGGCATTCCTCTGCTGCCATAGGCTCTGTAGCGTAGGCATGGCCAGAGGCACAGAGGCCTTACATGATACAGCAGTTTTATAATATCAAGCAGAACGTATAAGTTGTACAGGCTCCCTGAAGTCACCACACTGGGGAGAAGATATCACTGGCACCATCTGGTTTTTAGCAGAATCAAAAGGTCAGGAATTTAAATGAGAGTTTTAAAATTTTACACATAGAATTGTAGAAGTGTAGGGCTGCAAGGGAACTTGAGAAGTAATCAAGGCCCACCCGCAGTGGTGCATCAGGATCAAGTAAACATAGACTGCCCCTGACAGCTGTTTGTCCAGCCTGTTCTTAAAAAATCTCCAATGATGGCGATTCTACAACAGGGGTGGGCAAACTATGGCCCGTGGGCCGCATCTGGCCCACCAGCCGTTTTAATACAGCCCTCGAGCTCCTGCTGGGGAGCGAGGTATGGGGCTTGTCCCGCTCAGGTGCTCCAGCCAGGGAGCAGGGTCAGGGGCCGCTCTGTGTGGCTTCTGGAAGCAGTGGCATGTCCCCACTTCAGCTTCTATGCGTAGGGGCAGCCAGGGTGTCCACTCCACACTCTGCCTCTGCCCCAAGGGCCGCCCCCGCAGCTCCCATTTCCCAGGAACGACGGCCAATGGGAGCTGCAGGGCAGCGCCTGCAGATGGGGCAGCGCGAAGCAGAGCCACTTGGCCACGCTTCTGGGAGCCGCTTGAAGTAAGCGCTGCCCCGAGCCTGCATTCCTGAGCAACCCCCTGCGCCCCAACCTCCTGCCCCAGCCCTGATCCCCGTCCCACCCTCTGAACCCCTCGATCCCAGCCTGGAGCACCCTCCTACACCCCAAACCCCTCATCCCCAGCCCCACTCCAGAGCCTGCACCCTCAGCCGGATCCCTTACCATGCACTCCATCCCCCCGCCCCAGCCCAGAGCCCCCTCCTGCACCTGAACTCCTCATTTCTGGCCCCACCCAGGAGCCCGCACGCCCAGCCAGAGCCCTCACCCCCTCCCGCACCCCAACTCCAATTTTGTGAACATTTATGGCCCTCCATACAATTTCCATACCCAGATGTGGCCCTCGGGCCAAAATGTTTGCCCACCCCTCTTCTACAATCTCTCTTGAGAAACTATTCCAGTGCTTAACTACCCTTATAGCTAGAAAGTTTTTCCTAATACCTAACCTAAATCTCCCTTACTGCAGTTTAAGCCTGTCCCTTGTTCTCCATGTCCAGTGAAGGTAGGACAACTGGTCTTCTTGTGAGTATCCGCCCCCATGCCTTTGATTGGAGAATTTTGGTAGCAGTGCCCATTTTACCCACACATGTGCCCCCCACATCCTGATGACCCATATGGGATACGTAGGGCTGTGCGGGAAAACTGCCCTCTGTTCCTTCTCAGCCACCTTTGGCCTGAGATGGAGCCACAAGCATGTCTGCTTTACTTTTACTTAGTGCAGTGAGTTGAGTTTGGAGTTTGCTGTTCCCCCTTTGCCGGTTCCCCATTTTAGGGTTGGTTTTGGATTTTAATTAACGAGGAGATCTCCAGGCTTTAAACATTGTCTTTTCTGCTGGCAGGCTGTCCCAGTAAGTGGTGGACACTCTCGTGTCTGTTTGGGAGACACCTATATACAGGCTAAGTGTATTGTCTGCTCCTTGTTCAAGAGCAGATCTCGTAAAAACAAGGAAATAATGTTCAAGCTCTTGATGAAGGAGCAAGCCTGAAGCCTGGCTTCTGAACTGGGCTCCGAAAACTCCTGTCAGTGTGCTCCAGACTAGTAGCCTTTCTTTGCAGCTGCCCTGCATTGTTAGCCCAAATGCAGTCTGTGACCTGCTATAATCCCCAGATCCTCTTCTGCCATTCTGCTGCCTAACCAATTAGTCCCTGCTTTATAGTTGTGCATTTGATTTGTCTTTCCCATGTGTAGTACTTTGCAATTGTCGTTATTGAATTTCATCTTGTTGATTTCAGACCAATTCTCCAGTTTGTTGTTCTGAATTCTAATCCTGTCCTCCACAGTGCTTGCAACCCCTTTCAGCTTGGTGTCATCCACAAATTTTATAAGTGTACTTGCAACCTGTGATCCCTCTAAGCTGCGTGGTCGGGCAGCCGCCCAGGAGTGATTCAAGTGCTGCACAGTTGATTATCACATCCAGCAGGGTGTGTTCAGGTGCCCCTGCCCCCCCTGCTTTGCAGCCACGTTGCTCCTGCCCTCTGCCTTGGAGCCCCTGGCCAGTTGCTCCAGGGACCCTCCTGCTGGCTGTGCAGAGCCAGGGAGTGGAGGGGATGCTGATGTGAGGGTGTGCCCTGCCCCTATACCCCATCTCCGCAGAGCAGAGGACAGGGCTCAGGACTCTAAGCAGGAGAGCTTCTGAGGTCTGAACGAACCTTCTGGGCAGTAAGAGCCTTAAAGAGACAGCGCACGGTCTCTCAGAGACTTCCCCACCAGCCAGCACACACAATCTCTCTCTCTCTCTCTTTCTGTCTCTCACACACACACTCTGTCCCCCTCCCCCCTGCCTATGTACCCCATCTCCACAGAGCAGGGGAGTGGGGGACAGGGCTCAGGAGCAGGAGAGCTTTCAGTGAGAGTGCCTTGAAGAGACAGCGCACGGTATCTCTCAGAAACTTCCCCAGCAGCCAGCAAACACTCTGGGTCTGTGTGTGTGTATGTGTCTTTCTCCCTCTCTCTCTCTCTGTCACACTCACCCCCCAACACATACTTGTGTTGTTGTTGTTGTTACTTCTTGGTACTTCCTGCAATGCACAGATATTCTCTGTAATTTTATTCTTTCAAAGTGCTGTTATTTTAGTTTTTTGTCTGGTCTACGCATTTCATAATTTTTATTTCTCTCTTACACTTTAATTTAATTCTTTGAGTAGTGAGTTCTAAAATACCTAACCTGTCCTGGCTGGAGTAATTATCCCTGTGGTAACTTTTTAAAAATATATATTATATCTAGGTTTTTTGTTTCTACTGGTGGTGCACAGCCGCACATTACCTCGGTGCACATAACAAAATTTATTCCGCACACGGATGGAAAAAATTAGAAGGAACATTGCTCACAACTCCATTATCCAAATCATTAATGAAAATTATTGAATAGCATTGGATCCAGAACTGACCCTGTGGGATCCCAGTTGACCTGCGATCCCAATTTGACAGCAAACCATGATAACTACTCTTTAAGTACAATCTCTCAACCAGTTGTGCAACCACCATATAATAATTTCACGTAGACCACATTTCCCTAGTTTTCTTATGAGAATGTCATGTGGGACTATGACCAACGCCTGACTAAAATCAAGACATATCACATCTACAGCTTCTCGCCCCTGTCCACACTAACTTGCTCAAAGAAGGAATACCCCCTCCCCTGAAAAAATCAATCTGTAAATTTCCCTTAGAAAATCAACTCTAGTATTATTGAAGTTATAACATCATAAGGACTTTGGCAGTATTGTCAGTGAACTAAAACATGGAATATTCTATTAGTAATAATAATCATACTTAGCATTTAGAACCCCTTAGAGAAGATATGAATATCACCTTTTAACAGAAAAAAATCTAGAAAATCACTTTTTGAGATTATGTATTTATAGAACAGGTTATATAAAGAGTGACTGTGCCAAAGAGCTTACAGCTGAAGGATCTCATTCAAAGCCCACTGATGCCAAGCCGAAAAGGCAATAAAACAGTACAATACACTGCAGTATCCAATTAAACAAACGAAGGGAAGACTGCTTGGTAGTCTGAATGTTCTACAGACCCAGAAGGTCTTCAGGAAGTTGTTATATGAAGCAGGAAGAGGAAGGCAAATTAAGAATGTAAATCAGAAGACAAACCTTAAGTGGCTGCATGCAAAAGGCATGACATTAACACAGTCAATACTGAAAAATAAAAATTGTTTTGGATCAACCCAAAATGAATTTTTTTTTCACTTTTCTTAGAGAAACAAATATCTGAAGGAAAAATATTTGGGTTGAATTCAACACTTTGTTTTGATTTTAGCCAGCTTTTTATGAAGAGCAAAGGAAATACAAAAACACCATTCAGACAACCAACCCTTCCCTCCCCCTCCCCCGTATATCCTATAGCCTTTTGGTTAGAGCACTTCCCTGAGGTGGGGGACACCTGGGCTTATGTCTCAACTCTGCCTGGTTTACAGCAGGGATTTGAACTTTAGTCTCTCACAGCTTAATAATTTATTGGAGGAGGGAGTGGAATGCAGGTGTCTCCTTCCAGACAGTCTCCTAACCAGCAGGCTGTAGTGTCATTCTCTGTCTCTACCCCAGTGACTATTTAAGTATTTTATACCAAGTGTAACAGCTTCCATAGGAGTGACTGAGTTGATGCTATCCCAGAATACTCAGTACCATAACCACTGGACTATTCTGCTGGAAGTGGGAGTCCCTAGTTCAAATCCCTCCTCTGAATGAGATGGAATGGGGACTTGAACCTGGGCCTCAGACATCCTACGGCACGTCTACACTGGCAAAGTTACAGCACCGGCAGTTACAGTGCTGCTCAGAGAGTGCCGAAGGAAAACCGCTGTTGTGTGTTCACACTGACAGCTGCCTGCGCAATAGCGTGTTCACACTTGCGGCACTATTCGGAGCGGTGCACTCTGGGCAGCTATCCCACAGGGCACCTCTTTCTCTTTTGCCACTAAGACTTGTGGGAAGGTAGAAGGGGTAGCGGGACATCCTGGGTCTTGTCTCAATTCCCCATGATGCATTGCTTCGCATCCCAGCGATCCCTGTGTTTTCGTCCGCATTTGGGGCCATCTTTCAACGGTTTGTGTACTGCACGCCCTGCCCTGCCTCTTTCTGGGTGCAGGAATGGATCCCGAGCTGTTGACCAGAATATTGTTCACACTGACCAACATGTCACGAGTGGCAGTGGAGTTATTCCTTAAACTACAAAGGCAAGAGGAGTGTGACATCGATCTCGCCACACGTAGTAGCTGTGACATGAGACATGCTTGTGGCATTCACGCAGGTGCTGACCACAGTGGAACGCTGCTTTTGGGCTCAGGAAACAAGCACTGAGTGATGGAGTCACATCGTGATGCATGTCTGGGATGATGAGCAGTGGGTACAGAACTTTTGCTTGAGGAAAGCCACATTCATGGGACTGTGTGATGAGCTCACCCCAGCCCTACGGAGCAAGGACACGAGAATGAGAGCTGTCCTGTCGCTGGAGAGGTGCGTGGCAATTGCGCTGTGGAAGCTGGCTACTCCAGACTGCTACCGATCGGTTGCTAACCAGTTTGGAGTGGGAAAGTCGACCATTGGAGTCGTGTTGATGGAAGTGTGCAGGGCCATCAATCGCATCCTGCTCCGAAAGACCGTAACTCTGGGCAACGTGTGTGAGATTATGGATGGCTTTGCACAAATGGGCTTCCCAGCTGCGGAGGGGTGATAGATAGCACACACATTCCAATTCTGGTACCAGATCACCTAGCCACCGAGTACGTTAATTGGAAGGGGTATTTCTCAGTGGTTCTCCAGGCACTTGTGGATCACCGTGGGCGTTTCACAGACATTAACGCAGGCTGGTCCAGAAAGGTGCCGGACGTATGCATCTTTTGGAACACTAGCCTGTTCAAGAAGCTGCAAGCAGGGACTTTCTTCCCGGACCAGAAGATCACCGTAGGGGAAGTTGAAATGCCCATTGTGATCCTGGGAGACCCCATCTACCCCTTAATGCTGTGGCTCATGAAACCCTACACGGGGCAACTTGACAGCAGCAAGGAGAGGTTCAACAACAGGCTGAGCAAGTGCAGAATGACTGTGGAGTGTGCATTCGGACATTTAAAAGCCCACTGGTGATGCCTGTATGGGAAGCTGGGCATGGCCGATGACAATATTCCTATGCTTATAGCCGTGTGCTGTACGCGCCATAGTATTTGTGAAGGGAAGAATGAAAGCTTCACTCAGGGTTGCACCGCAGAGGCTCAGCGCCTGGAGGCTGAGTTTGAACAGCCAGAGACCACGGCTATTAGAGGGGCGCAACACGGGGCCACAAGGATCAGGGATGCTTTGAGGCAGAAATCTGAAGCTGAAAGCCACTAATATTTGTTGCTATGCTCGGGATTGCGGTGCTTGTAATGCTAAGAGGTGGATGGTGCACATGATGCAAGAAGGGGCCTTAACATAATTGTATGTTGCTTTGTAGTGCTCATTTTGCTTTCACTTAATAGAAAAAAGATTGGTTTCAAACAAACAATTCTTTTATTGAAAGACAGCAACCAGAGGAGAGAGTCAAATGAAAAAGTTCATCAGCAGGGAGGGGGATGGGGGAACGGAAGGTCTCAAGAGGAGGAGGGGTCCCGGGATGGCTACAGATTTGTGTATGCCCAGGGATCACACCCAACCTTCTCCTTTGGAGTACGATGCAGCGGGTGCTGTACGTCAGCAGGGCCAAACTGCAGAGGGATGGGTGTTGAGTGCAGTACGTAGTGGGAGTCCACACTGCTGGACTGTGAGGAGGGAGGAGTGGAATGCTGCGGGTAGACAGTGGAGCCAGGAGGTTGATAGGAGTGTGTTGGCGGGGTGTGTGTGTGTGTCTGGGGGGCGCATGGGAAAGAGTTTTGTGACAGCGGCTGCAGAGGAGGGCGGGCGCAGAGCTGCTCAGTTTGAACAGCTAGTATCACCTGGAGTGTGTCTGCTTGGCGCTCCAGAACTATTACGAGCTGCTCGGTGGTTCTTTCTGGTGTGCCGCATTCTCCTTTCGTTCCCTCTTCTCGCTGTCCTGCCACTCCTTCAATTCCTTTTTCTCAGCGGCGGAGTGCATCATAACCTCACGCATAAAGTCCTCCTTAGTTCTTCTTGGACGCTTCCTAATTCTTCACAACCGTTCTGCCGCCCATAAGGGAGGCTGGCCTCCCAAGGTCCTCTCTGTGAAGTTTAAATGCAACATTTTACAGAAACAGTATTGTTTGCAACATAGACAACACTGTTTCAATGCTTTAAAACACAGCCAGTACTCTCACACCTGATACTAATTGGCTGACCCCAGGCAAGCACACACAAGCCACGAGACTCCCAAAATGGTGAGTAGCTGCAGGGGCAGGGTAAATCATTGTTCCCGGACCCTGTTGTACACTGGGCACATGGCTCTTGGGCACTTGGGGACAGTGAGCACCGTAGGGGGGGCCGGATAATCATTCCTCTCCTCACACATTCCACAGGAGGTGGTCATTATGGAAGATATCTCGCTGCTGAGGGTGAGCAGGGAATCAAGGGAGGGTTTTCTCCAGGCCTGTGGCTTCCGCCCTGGCCCCTATGCAGCTAGCCTCTGTGCAGCAATGGTGTCCCCTCACCCCACCCATAATGGCACAGTGCTGCAGGAAATTTATGGTTAATAGGGCAAGAAACAAAGCAGCTCTGTCAAGGAACCTGCGGCAGTGGATTGCCCAGTGTCTCCACGAGAGTTTCCTGGAGATCTCTGAGGGAGATTTCCGTGAAGTGAGGGAGTGTATCAACAGCCTGTTCCGCTGCTCAAACTAGGCATGCGGTGGGAGACAAGCCTGCTTCCTGCAACCCTCCTGCCCCCAGCATCTCACATCAGCAATTCCCAAACTCAGATCCACTTACCAGGGGCCTCCTCTCTTGTCTGTGCTTCGGCAAGATCCAACCGCTGTGACTGGCTAGGCTCCTCCAGGGTAGAAAAGAGCTCCTGACTGCATGCATCTCTGGCCTCCAAGTCATCCTCTGCCTCTGGGTTCCCCTCCCTCCTTCATCTAAGATTGCCTCCTCCCGGCTCAGTGCACTCTCAGCTGGCACGCAAGCCAATGAAGTATCCACAGGGGACTTTGCAGTGGAGGTGGGCTCACCACCGAGTATCGCTTCCAGCTCTTTGTAGAACCGGCAGCTGGTGGGTGCAGCACCGGAGTGGCAGTTTGCCTCCCATGCCTTGCAGTAGGCGTTCCGCAGCTCCTTCCCTTTGACCCCGCACTGCCGTGTGTCCCGGTCATGGCCTTTTTCTGTCAAGCATCTAGAAATCTGTCTGTAGGTATCATCATTCCAACGGCTGGAGCGCAGCTGGGACTGCACAGCCTCCTCTCCCCAAATCCCGATGAGGTCCAGCAGCTTGACATTGCTCCAAGCAGGGGACCGCCTGGTGCGTGGAGCAGGCGTGGCCACCTGGAAAGATGCGCTGAGACCACTGCACGTACCACCGAGCAAACAGGAAGGGGACTTTCAAATTTGCACAGGAATGTCCGGGGTGGGGCTGACAGTGGGTCACCTGAGGGCAGGGCAGTCGAGTTCAAACCGATGGGCAGAGAGGTAAGAACAGATATTGTGGGACACCTCCTGGAGGCCAATCGCAGCAGTGTCATCACCCCGGCGACTACACTGGCACCAGAGTGCTGTAAGCCCCAGCACAGAAAGCTCTACGCCCCTCCTCGGGGTGGTTATCTTAGAGCGCTGCATCTGCACAGTTTCTGCACACTCGGTTCCTTGGCCGTCTGTGCACCTCGGGAGCTACAGAGCTCACAGCTGCTTTACTGCACGCAAACTTGCCAGGGTACACGGGGCCCTAGGTAAGTCCTGTACCATGGGTCTATGGAGTGGGGGAGGCATTTCCGCTTCCTTTGGTTTTGTGAATGACATCTAACGTCCCTTGCAAATCTAGCCCAGAAAATGTTATGGGCCAAAACTATCTAGTGAAGTTGTGTGAAATTCTCACGTAGTTTTGGTGGCCCGAAACTGCATATTTTGTTGAATAAACTGTTCGTCTGAAAAATGTTGTTTATTTCTAATTGTGAGTAAACAATGATAGGGAGAAACATTTAGTTTCTTGTAACTTGTCTCTTTGGTTTCTCTCTTTTCCTAGGGTCCAGCGATAGCTTTTGCTAACAAAGGCTACCACATTTTGTTGGAAAAGCCCATGGCAGTAAGTTAAGCAAGATCATAATGTTAAAGTTTAAACAGTGGGGATAATTTTCAAACATCAGGGTAAAATCTTCAATCAATTTGTCTTAGTATCTTTTCTGCTACATTTGCTAATTATGAAAGCCCTGATCCATATTCTTTTATATTTAACAAACAAAAAATGGAAAAAAAATTGTACATAGTCTTCCTTGCCCTGATCCTTCCTATTTTCATTTCACTTAGAATATAAACTCCTTAGGGTAGAAACTCCCTTAAAGTGTGTGTGTGTTTGTACAGCCCTAGCACATGTCGGTGTTAATGTAATAAATAATATTCTGCCTGTCTGTAACTATAGTGTAAGGTTTGCTTCCTTACAGCACATCTCTGGCTTTGGGATCTTGCAGTAAGGTGGTCATGTTAAATTTATGATATCATGTAATTTCTCTGGCAATAGACCATAACGTTAGGCACCGGATTTTGACTTCATTGCAGAATCTAGAAGAAGAAGAAATGAAATGTTTGGTTTAATACTGTCCTGCTATCTGCAATAAGGTACCCTGAACCTGCACCTCTGATGTCGGTGGGAGCCTTGCCATTGACTTCAGTGGGCACGGGAGCTAATTCTGAGAGTCGGAGGAACACCAGTTCCTGCAATCTACCTGTCTTTCTACATAAATGTTTTTGCACTTCCAAGTTTGTACTATTGAAGTTGCTTTACAGATGGATTAAATCTTCACCAGTTTTGGGGTGCTATATAAATAACATATCTTTTATTATTGTTTATATTTGTATTAGTGTGCTTTCAGTGTTATACATAAATGTAGGAAGAGACCATCTTTCCCCTCAGAGTATAGACAAGATAGACACAGTGTGGGAAAAAGAAGGAATATTATCTTCATTTTATAGATGGAAATTGAGGCACAGAGAAGCAACATACTCATGGTAACAGAGTCTGGCAGAGCCTAGGAGTTGATCCCAATACAGGCAGTCCTCGGACTTATGACACAGTTGGTTCCTGAAAAATTGCATCGTAAGTCAAAACGTCATAACTTGGAACTGCAATGCACTCCATTGCGGGAACAAGTGTCGTAAAGTCAAAACCAATTGTTATCAGTCGAATCGGGGGTCGATTCAGAAACGCCATAAGTGCCATTCGTCGTAAGTCGAATGTCGTAAAATCAAGGAGTCCCAAGGGTAGTGCCTTAAAACCACCCTTCCTCTAATGTCAGATACTTTGATATCCAGTATGGTAGGTCCTTCCAAACATCAAAATATGTGCTGAAATCTTGGATGACAAGTTTCACCCTGCAGGAGAGTGCTTTGGTCTAGTTAAATGTAGTTTCTATTGATAGTGCAAACGTATACATAACTAGAGAATTATTGGTGAGTGCCATTTTCATACAGTTGCAGATAAAATTTCAATTTAGCACATAAGTGCCTACAAAGATATTTAATAAAACGTATTTTTCAAATTGCAAGTGTTGTGACAGTTAGCGGATTCATGCAGTAACTGTGGTACATAATGCAGACAGAATAGAAATAACTGACTGGGTTGTTTTCTCTGGTTTATAAGGTAACACCTGAGGACTGCAAAGACATTGTGTCTGTATGTAAAGCTAACAATGTCATGCTTGCAGTGTGCCATGTCCTACGGTACTGCCCAGCCTCGCTGAAGATAAAGGTATACTCATTGCTCGGACAGTAACCAGTGGAGTCAGTAAATGTTCATTCCTGCTATGTGACACGGGTACTAACTTTCGTGAGCTTGACATTGGTCATGGGAGTAGGGTCAATAAATTCCTGTACTGCTATGTGTCACACTCCTAGTACTACTGTGATTGGTTGTCAGCGCATGAAAAATAATCATTTAGAATTACAAGAAGCAGCTGTGAAAGTTTAGGCCAGGACTTTAGGTGTTCAGTTAACTGAGAAAATAAGGCTGTAAATGAAATTCCATTAAGAGATTGCCCAAATGGATTAGGCTATAAATTAGCTGGCATTCCAGGACCAGCAAGCGTTAAACGTCTTTTAGAAATCTTTCTACAAGGCTACTTTGGAGCTGTTAGAGTGTGCTGTATCAGTGGGAAATGCAACACTGCTACCTGGAGGGAACTGAGACTCCTCTATGTAACTTCTTTGGTTCTGGGGACTAAGACTTGAGTGCATAAAGAGGGGTTACTTTGAGATGATTACCTGGGTGGCTCCAGACTCCCTGCTTTCCTTGCCCGCTATTTCAGAGTCTTGTGGATGTTTGATTTTGTACTGAATTGAGTATATGTGGGCCTTGTCAGTGGTTGTAAATAGATGAAAAATGTATTCGTAAAGTTTTAGAGCTAAAATTTTAATTGACAACTAGATTTAATGACAGATTTGAGCTGTGGAAATGTGTATTATGGAGGATTATCAAATTGGCACACATATTGTCTAGAAATGCATGTCAGCTGAAATTTAGGATTCTCCTTCGAGGAGTGTCCCTGTCAGTGCTCCACTTCAGGTGAATGAGCGTCCCTGCACCTTTGATTGGAGAATTTCAGCAGCATTGACTGTCTGGGTCGCACATGTGCCCTCACCAATTTGCACTGTTGTTGATGCCTATCTAGTGCTGTGCAACCAGACCCCCCCGGTTCCTTCTCATTTGCCCTCGGCCTGACACAGCTCTCGGAAGCGTAACACTTGATACTTAGCTTTAGCATCAGAATGGCCTATTTAGAACTCTAGTTAGATTTCACTAACCCCGTTATCCCCATTTCTTCTTTTTTTTCTCTCTCAATTTTTTTCCTCGTTATTTAAGTTTGATTACCCCCTAGGGTAGTGCATTTTCACCCTTATGGCAGACTCGCTACGGTTGGAGCCATGCCTGGTTCACTGGGTTTCAAGAGGTGCCTTTTTTGTGGGAGGCGATTCCAAATCTCCGATGGACACTCAGTGCATCTGGTGCCTTGTTGAGACACACATCCCACAAGAATGCTCTCGCTGCCACAACTTAAAAGCTCGCCCCAGGAAAACAATAGATTTAAAACTTAAACTTATTCTAATGGAGAAGTCACTACGCTCGGCATCCGACCCCAGTCAGCAGATTCCCTCTGGATGCCGTTGTCCAACAACCACTTCTGACACACAGACTTCACCTGTGTCACAGAGGAAAGATCACTCCTCTAAAAAGATGGCAAGAAAACAAGGACCAACTTCCCCTCTTAAAGAGCCACTGAAAAAGAAACGGTCTCCGGCTTGTTCTCAGTCCTCAGTACCAGTCGTACCATGGCTGAGTACGTACAAAGCACCAGGGTCCTCCAGTACACAGGCGCCAACCTTTTTCGGTACCAGTGGGTGCTCGCGCCCCCGGCCCCACCCCTACTCCACCCCTGCCCCAAAGTCCCCGCCCTAACTCCGCCCCTCCCTGCCCCTATTGGACCCCTCCCCAAATCCCTGCCCCGGCCCCGCCTCCTCCCCCCTCCCCCCAGGCTTGCCGTGCAAAACAGCTGTTTCGCGGTGCAAGTGCTGGGAGTGAGGGGGGAGAAGCAGGACGTGGCGGCGTGCTCGGGGCGGAGGCAGAGGTGAGCTAAGGCGGGGGGGCGGGGAGCTGCCGTTGGGTGCAGAGCACCCACCAATTTTTCCCTGTGGGTGCTGCAGCCCCAGAGCACCCGTGGAGTCGGTGCCTATGCTCCAGTAGCATACTAAAAAAGCCAGCGACCACAAGCGGGCAGGCTCAGTCAGGAGGCAAAGAGATGCCTGCCTCCTCCACCACAGTACCGACAGAGCTGTCCAAACGTGTGACACTGACAGGTTCTCCACAGGCTACGGCGCCACCTTCAGCTCCCATGGCGCAGCGTGCTCTGACGTCCGCACAGATGTCTCCAGCTGCAATGGCACAGTGCATCTGGACCGTCTCGGTACCGAAACCATCGGTACTGCACTAATTCCTTCACCACAAGGACTGACTCATCTGGTCAACACCGGACTCACCACTCCTCAGCACAGATGTTACTCTGGTGCACATGGTACCCATGCCAACCCACCTCACCTCTGGCCCCTCCATTTTCCAGGGAGGATGAAGAAGAGGGCACTTACTCATCATGCCATTCCTCTCCCATTCAAACTAGTATGGTATTAGGTCCACCTGTACAGCCCAAATATCACCACTGAGCTGACACCTAGATACAATATGGGCACCCATGGATGCCATCATCTATGCCATTCCCTACATAATGGCCCTACGGGGACCCCGGGGGACATACAGGAAACAATACCCTAGACTCCCGAACTCTATAGAGAGGACTAGATCTCCTCCACCACTCTCAGTGAAATTTTTGAATAACAGGAAGAAACCCTGGTACAAGAAACTACCCCAACAACCAACATTTTCTCTTCTTCCTTCGATGAGGCCATGATGCCTCCATCACACATAACAGCCAATGATTTCAGATACTTTCAAGAGCTGTTCAGAAGAACTACCGATTCCTTAGAGTCTCTAGAGGAGGTTCCAGTGTCCCAACATAAATTACTAGACATTCTGCAAACATCATCAAAGATTGCACTTCCAGTAAATGAAGCACTTATGGAACCAGCAAGAAATATATGGCAGACCCTGGCAACTATCCCGCCCACTTACAAAAGAGCAGATAAAAAAATATTATGTCCACTCAAAGGGGATGGACTTTTTGTTCTCTCACCCCACACCACTGCAGATCCACTCCCTATGACAAAGTATGGAAACGGTTAGACTGCTTTGACCGCAAGGCCTGTTCATCGGCCACTTTCCAATTTCAACTGCTAACTATGCTGCACTGATGGAAAAATATGACCATACAAATTACAGTAACGCCTCACTTAAATTTGTCCCAGTTAACATTGTTTTGTTATTAGGTTGCTGATCTATTAGAGAACATGCTCGTTTAAAGTCGTGCAGTGTTCCGTTATAAGGTTGTTTGGCTTTCCCTGGTCCACCCACCTGCCTGGCGTTCCAGTCGGGGAGCGGGGTCAGGGTTCGGGGGCTTGCTCTGCTCCGCCCGCCCAACGCTCCTACCAGGGAGTGGGGTCAGGGCGCAGGGACTCACCCCATTTTGCCCTCCTGGCATTCCAGCCAGGGAACAGGCAAGCCCCCACGCCCCGACCCCGCTATGCCCCTGCTTCAGCCAAGCTTCACAATCATCATTGGTGAGTACAGTATTACATCGTTTGTTTAAAATCATTTAAAACTTATCCTGTATGCAATGTCTTTTGTCTGGTGAAATTTTTTTCCCTGGAACCTAACCCCTCTATTTACTTTAATTCTTATGGGGAAATTGGATTAACTTAACATCTTTTTGCTTACAGTAGCATTTTTCAGGAACATGATTACAACGTTAAGCAAGGAATCACTGTACTCCAAAATGTCAGACTTTATTGAATATATACCAGAGGACAAAAAAGAACAATTCAAAGTGATGATTGCAGAGGGCCATTGCCTAGTCAGAATTGCTTTACAGACGTCTCTAGATGTGGCAGATATGGGGGCACGTTCCAAAGCTGCCACCATAGTCATGCGTCAGGCTTCATTGCTTCACTTATCCGGCTTCTCAAGGAAAGTACATCGACTGTGGAGGATCCCCCTTTTAATGGTCTGAAGTTGTTTGCCATGATGACCGATGAGTCCCTTCACACCTTGAAGGCATCTAGGGCAACTCTTCATTCCCTCAGGATATACACATCTGCAGAGGAAAAAACAGGGGAAATACTATTCAACCCAGCTTGCAAGAGCTGCCCCCTACGCCCGGGAACAGAGACAATATGATACACAAAAACGCAGACAGATCTCCAAGGTGTCGACCACTCCCTGCTCAATCATCAGTGTCCCAGCAACCCTCTGCAAAACAATAATTTTGAGGGTTTGTTCGAGGGCCTGAGACACCTCCCCCATTCCTCAGTGCTGAAACCATTATTGACCCCTATTTTGGACACTATTTGACCCCTTTCTACTCAGCATGGAAGGCCATCACCATGGACAAATGGGTTCTAGAAATACTCAGCACAGATTATTCAATACCATTCATCTCCATCCCCCCTACCCACTCTCCCTTCCTGTCTCTCTTCAGTGACCCCTCTCATAAACATCCTCTACGGGAAGAAGTAAACCACCTCCTACATTTGGGTGCCATGGGACCACTACCATCATAACACATAGGGAACAGTGTTTATTCTCACTATTTCTTAACCCAGAAAAAGAACGGCGGATGGAGACCTGGTCTCAACCAGTGCATGAAGAGTGGTTCCTTTGAGATGGCTGCCTGTGTGACTCTGGAGTCCCTGCCTTCCTTGCCAACTATTTGAGTCTTGTGGATGCTTGATTTTGTACTTAATTGAGTATGTGGGGGCCTTGTCAGTGGTTGTAATTAGATGAAACCTGTATTTGTAAAGCTTTAGTTGACAATCAGATTTAATGACAGATTTGAGCTGTGGAAATGTGTATTATGAAAGATTATCAAATGGGCACACGTTGTCTAGAAATGCATGGCAGTTAAAATATAGGATTACAAAAGTATCATATTATCTGGAAGGGTAAAGGGGGTATGGAGTTGGAACAGTTAATTCCCACTTTGTGGAAAGATACCAAGTCTTTATTTCCCAAAAAAATCCATAATGGTACACTTTTGTGTAAGATCTCAGTGTGATGCTTTGGGTTTCAACCCGGGCCAGTAAGGAGTTCTGGCACCACCTGCCTTGCACCCTTGGTTCCGTGGTGTGGCCTTGGCTCAGAGCCCTGATACTAGTATCATGCTCACAGCACAATGGTCTCACCCTGGCTTCCACCAGCCTGGAAGGGTGACCCCAACAGCCCCTCCAGCCCCGAATTCCTCCCAGACTGGCTCCCCTGCAGTATCCAGTCCTTCTCAGTGGACCCTCACAGAAGATAGTAAGTTCACTGCCTCCAAAGACACAGAACAAACACCAACCTGCTAGTTTAGTTGAAAGCCCACACTCGTTTGAAATGTATAGCATTGAGCTGGTTTGTAGTAAAACTAAAAATAAGTTGGTTAGCAAAGACCATAGGATTTAAGTGAGGTCTAGTAAGAGGGAAAGAGATGAAAAGTTACAACCAAAATATGCTTTCTAGTGATTAAATTTAACTTCAGCAAGCTACAGTCTTGGTCTAATCAAGTTTCTCACTTATGTTCAGTTTTCAGAGACTTCCAACCCTCTTTGTTAAAAGGTTCCACTTTTCTGAGATGTACAGGAGCTCTGACATTTTGCATCTGCTCAGTAATGGATACCCAAGATGGCTCTTTGTCCTTGTTTATATTTTCCAAAGTTCAATGATATTGCTTCAGGATGTGGGAAGGTTTCCTGGAGCTGCAGCGTCCATCCCGCACTGAGAGAATTAAGTGGCCACCCCCCACACTGGTTTGCCTAATGGCTTTGTCTGTCTTGCATGTAAAAGTAATTTAATTGTCTCTCTTGTTCAGTTTACATTGGAGAAACATCCAAGCAAGAGGAACCATGTTTCTTTGTCCAGAACAGGATGACTTAAACACTGCCTGCCAAACACATTTTGAGAATGTATTTCCGGCACATATTTATAATTCTTCATACACCCCACAATAATATGAATGACCAGCATGTCACCAGTTTATATAGGATACCTTACAAGACACCTTTTAGATACAGATTATGACTATAGTGAGGTGGGGCAATGAGTGTGTCAGGTCTTGTATGAGTTACGATATGTTGCATCCTCTGCTGGCTGGCAGTGAGAGGCTTCCGGGGTCACAACGATCTTGACAAGTTAAAAGAGATGCTGTTAAGTTTGACTTAAATTGATATTTAGCTATAAATACATTTGATACTACAGAATAGTGACACTGGAGAGAGGCAAATGAGTTATACCATGAGCCTAAATTTGGCCTCCAGGACCTTTCTCCTATCCTTCCCTTTGTTATTGATACCTCCATGTACCAGGACCACAGGCTCCTCCCCATGTCTTGAGAGATCTGCAACCTTCCCACTTGGAAGGCAAGTCACCATGCAGTTCTCCCAGTCATTTCAAACCCAGCTATCTGTTTCTAATGATCAAATTCCCTATTACTATTACCTGTCTCTTCCTAATAACTGGAGTTTTCTCCCCTGGAGAGGTATTCTCAGTGCAAGAGGTATCCTCAGTGCACCCTAAGGCTCCTCCTTCACCTGGAGAACTCCTTCGCAAAACTCCCCTGTTAGCTGCTTCTTTTTGCTATCTCCTCTGGTCACTTAGGAGCAGGCTTTTTAAACCCCTGGTCTCCCTGACTAGACCTGCCCCCTGGTTAAGGGTTGATGGATGCATCAGTCTACACCTTCGCAGAACATTATGCAATCATCGGGGACTCTGCCTCTGATGCCATCTTTGGCTCCACAGTACTTTCATCTGTGACTAACCTAACTCCGAAGTCCCAGCCCTCCAAGGGGGGTACTGCTTGGGAGTCACCTACAGTGGAACACCCATAGGGACACTACTCAAAGAAGTTACCTTGTGCAGTAACAATGATTCTTCGAGATGTGTGTCCCTGCGGGTGCTCCACTACCCACCCTCCTCCCCTCTGCTTCGGAGTTCTCGCCATGACTCTGCGAGCCCAACAGACACGGCTACTGAAGTTCTCTGATCAGCAGCGCAGGGGGGCGCATGTACTCCTACAGTAGAACACCCGCAGGGACACACATCTCGAAGAACCATCTTTACCGCACAAGGTGAGTACGTTCTTTTTTTCCCAGTTGATTCAATTGCTTATTTGAGGTTTGGCTCTCCCCCTTCTTTATACCTCAGATGAAGTTTCTCTTCCCTGCTGGGGTGTAGCCATGGTGTCTCTCCCTCTTCCCCCCTTCCCCCCAGCTTGATAGCTTGGTTTATCTGATATGTAAATGAAATTCTCAATGTCTTTCAAAGTACTTTGGAAGTAACTGTCTACTGGAGAAACCACATTCCTTTGTTTGTGGGAGGTAACTCCTGTTTGACCAGAAACCCATTTTCAGAATGTGCTGCAGCTCAAAAAAAATCCTGACATTCGAGAGTTCTATCGCTAGATCGTGAGTGAGACTTAATTTGACTCAGAAATTGTGACTCGCGATAAATTCGCAAGAGTTGCCATGTCTATTTGTGGTATCAGAAAGAGGCTTTGTGTCCCTGAGTAGGCAGAGCAAACTGAGTTATGTTTCCTCGCTGTCTGTTTATATAGGAGCTACTAGATGCTGGAGCAATTGGAGACATCTGCCACATACAGCATCTGGAGCCCGTAAGTGTGTGTGTCATGGTATTGTCTGAGCTTAGTTATTCCTATTAATCAGTGCCTTGGTAGTAAAGGGTTGGTTTCAGAGTAGCAGCCGTGTTAGTCTGTATCCGCAAAAAGAAAAGGAGGACTTGTGGCACCTTAGAGACTAACCAATTTATCTCAGCATAAGCTTTCGTGAGCTACAGCTCACTTCATCGGATGCATGTAGTGAAAAATACAGTGGGGAGATTTTATACACACAGAGAACATGAAACAATGGGTGTTACCGTACACACTGTAACAAGAGTGATCAGGTAAGGTGAGCTATTACCAGCAGGAGAGCGGGGGCGGGGGGGAGACAGGCAGGGAGGGGGAACCTTTTGTAGTGATAATCAAGGTGGGCCATTTCCAGTAGTTGACAAGAACGTGTGAGGAACAGGGGGCGGGGGGAGGGGGGGAATAAACATGGGGAAATAGTTTTATTTTGTGTAACGATACATCCACTCCCAGCCTTTATTCAAGCCTAAGTTAGTTGTATCCAGTTTGCAAATTAATTCCAATTCAGCAGTCTCTCATTGGAGTCTGTTTTTGAAGTTTTTTTGCTGAAGAATTGCCACTTTTAGGTCTGTAATCGCGTGACCAGAGAGATTGAAGTATTCTCCGACTGGTTTTTGAATGTTATAATTCTTGACGTCTGATTTGTGTCCATTTATTCTTTTGCGTAGAGACTGTCCAGTTTGGCCAATGTACATGGCAGAGGGGCATTGCTGGCACATGATGGCATATATCACATTGGTAGATGTGCAGGTGAACGAGCCTCTGATAGTGTGGCTGATGTGATTAGGCCCTGTGATGGTGTCCCCTGAATAGATATGTGGACAGAGTTGGCAACGGGCTTTGTTGCAAGGATAGGTTCCTGGGTTAGTGTTTTTGTTGTGTGGTGTGTGGTTGCTGGTGAGTATTTGCTTCAGGATGGGGAGCTGTCTGTAAGCAAGGACTGGCCTGTCTCCCAAGATCTGTGAGAGTAATGGGTCGTCCTTCAGGATAGGTTGTAGATCCTTGATGATGCGTTGGAGAGGTTTTAGTTGGGGGCTGAAGGTGACGGCTAGTGGCGTTCTGTTGTTTTCTTTGTTGGGCCTGTCCTGTAGTAGGTAACTTCTGGGTACTCTTCTGGCTCTGTCAATCTGTTTCTTCACTTCAGCAGGTGGGTATTGTAGTTGTAAGAATGCTTGATAGAGCTCTTGTAGGTGTTTGTCTCTGTCAGAGGGGTTGGAGCAAATGCGGTTGTATCGTAGAGCTTGGCTGTAGACAATGGATCGTGTGCTGTGGTCTGGATGAAAGCTGGTGGCATGTAGGTAGGCATAGCGGTCACTAGGTTTCCGGTATAGAGTGGTGGTTTTGTGACCATCGCTTATTAGCACCATAGTGTCCAGGAAGTGGATCTCTTGTGTGGACTGGTCCAGGCTGAGGTTGATGGTGGGATGGAAATTTTTGTAATCATGGTGGAATTCCTCAAGGGCTTCTTTTCCATGGGTCCAGATGATAAAGGTGTCATCAGTATAGCGCAAGTAGAGTAGGGGTTTTAGGGGACAAGAGCTGAGGAAGCATTGTTCTAAATCAGCCACAAAAATGTTGGCATACTGTGAGGCCATGCGGGTACCCATAGCAGTGCTGCTGATTTGAAGGTATACATTGTCCCCAAATGTGAAATACTTATGGATGAGGACAAAGTCACAAAGTTCAGCCACCAGGTTTGCCGTGACATTATCAGAGATACTGTTCCTGATGGCTTGTAGTCCATCTTTGTGTGGAATCATAGAATCATAGAATATCAGGGTTGGAAGGGACCCCAGAAGGTCATCTAGTCCAACCCCCTGCTCAAAGCAGGACCAATTCCCAGTTAAATCATCCCAGCCAGGGCTTTGTCAAGCCTGACCTTAAAAACCTCTAAGGAAGGAGATTCTACCACCTCCCTAGGTAACGCATTCCAGTGTTTCACCACCCTCTTAGTGAAAAAGTTTTTCCTAATATCCAATCTAAACCTCCCCCACTGCAACTTGAGACCATTACTCCTCGTTCTGTCATCTGCTACCATTGAGAACAGTCTAGAGCCATCCTCTTTGGAACCCCCTTTCAGGTAGTTGAAAGCAGCTATCAAATCCCCCCTCATTCTTCTCTTCTGCAGGCTAAACAATCCCAGCTCCCTCAGCCTCTCCTCATAACTCATGTGTTCCAGTCCCCTAATCATTTTTGTTGCCCTTCGCTGGACTCTCTCCAATTTATCCACATCCTTCTTGAAGTGTGGGGCCCAAAACTGGACACAGTACTCCAGATGAGGCCTCACCAATGTCGAATAGAGGGGAACGATCACGTCCCTCGATCTGCTCGCTATGCCCCTACTTATACATCCCAAAATGCCATTGGCCTTCTTGGCAACAAGGGCACACTGCTGACTCATATCCAGCTTCTCGTCCACTGTCACCCCTAGGTCCTTTTCTGCAGAACTGCTGCCTAGCCATTCGGTCCCTAGTCTGTAGCTGTGCATTGGGTTCTTCCGTCCTAAGTGCAGGACCCTGCACTTATCCTTATTGAACCTCATCAGATTCCTTTTGGCCCAATCTTCCAATTGGTCTAGGTCCTTCTGTATCCTATCCCTCCCCTCCAGCGTATCTACCACTCCTCCCAGTTTAGTATCAGTATTAGTATTTAGTATCAGTATTAGTGGAATGTTGGTGTAGAGGGCTTCTACATCCATAGTGGCCAGGATGGTGTTATCAGGAAGATCACCGATGGATTGAAGTTTCCTCAGGAAGTCAGCGGTGTCTCGAAGATAGCTGGGAGTGCTGGTAGCGTAGGGCCTGAGGTGGGAGTCTACATAGCCAGACAATCCTGCTGTCAGGGTGCCAATGCCTGAGATGATGGGGCGTTCAGGATTTCCAGGTTTATGGATCTTGGGTAGTAGATAGAATACCCCTGGTCGGGGTTCCAGGGGTGTGTCTGTGCGGATTTGTTCTTGTGCTTTTTCAGGGAGTTTCTTGAGCAGATGGTGTTGTTTCTTTTGGTAACCCTCAGTGGGATCAGAGGGTAATGGCTTGTAGAAAGTGGTGTTGGAGAGCTGCCGAGCAGCCTCTTGTTCATATTCCGACCTATTCATGATGACGACAGCACCTCCTTTGTCAGCCTTTTTGATTATGATATCAGAGTTGTTCCTGAGGCTGTGGATGTTGTTGTGTTCTGCACGGCTGAGGTTATGGGGCAAGTGATGCTGCTTTTCCACAATTTCAGCCCGTGCAGAACACAATGGTACTTAGCGTACATAACAGTTAGCATATATGCTATTCAGCATATTCTCAAGTGTGCTAGAAGCAACTAATTAAGTGCTGAATACTATTGTTCCTTTTCCTTCTTAGTTACAAAATTTAATTAGTTAAATAGGATTTGAGACAACAGACTTTTTTATTTTACTATTTTTAAGTCTTGTGTATTTTTTATATTCTTTATTAATCATCTATTGTGAACATAAAACAACTAGAAATATTCCTTTTTAAATGCTTTAGAAAACAAATGGCTTAATCCTCTTGTTGCCAAAACTCGGGGGTAAATCACTGGAGAACTGCTGACTTCACTTCCATGACCCTTGTAACGAGAAGCATCCCTAAACAAATTTTTTGTTTTGAACTTTCTGCTGACTGTGTAATCCATTTTTAAAAGTATTTGTGTGTGGGCGAGGGAGAATCTCTCATATTTTGTCCCATCTTATTTGGCAGATTTGATTCTCTTCTCCCACACTCTACCCCCATATGAATCTAGCTCCTTCTCATGTATATCCTTGTTTGTATACCAACAGCATCTATTGAATCAGCAGGAATGTGCGATATCTGGAAATAGTTTGTGGTAACTTCTAATCAGAGCTACAAAAAGGTGCTGAGAGCATTATTTTGTGTGGGCCTTACCAATGAATTTTTTTAATTTCTTAGTAAAATGTTGGATTTTTATTTCTAAAGTTGATATAAGTCAGAAGAAATTTACTGTTAGATCATCACTGTTTAAAGTTAGTGAAAATTTAAAAATTCAAGCACTGAAATTAAATTTTATTTAAATGTCAATAATGTTTTTCCCCTACCATTTCATTTGTGGTTTAGTATGTCAGAAACTAATGTAGCTTACAAATTCCAAGCAGACAAACATTGTCTTTGTTCACTATTCTGTTTTAGGAGGAATACTTCAGTTTCCAAGTACAGTGGTTAAATGATACTATCTACTTTTGCACGCTTTACCTCGAGCAAAATTAAAGTCACATAAATTGTGTCCCCAGCGTAAGCATTTTTAATAAACTGGCAGAAATCAGGTGTTTAGAAAAGCAGAATTTTCCTATGACCTTTTTACATTACTAACACTCAGGAAATTAGCTTCCTTTTTTTAGTGAAAAGGATTTTAGATATTCAGCAAATTCTGCTGTGACACTTAGGCAAACAAATCTGGATTGGATCATTCACAAAGAAGATGGCAAATTATTTGTTTATACTTAAGTAGATTGGGAGGGACTGTGATTTTTGTTTTGCTTCCTGGAACTCCGTTTTTGGAGTTTATAGGAAGTATAAGTTGTTACCGTCTGGCCCAATACCCCTTTATATGGACACCAGTCTGAGTGAATATGTATACTGGCTCTCATGTGCTTCCAAGCCAGTTGGGTCTGGATAGCATCTCATCACCATTTCCGGGTCTGGGTCCTTAGGACACTCTCCAAGACTTAGACCTCTTTGTGCCTTTCCTTGGGACATAGGACATTCCTGCCCTAGACCTTGAAATCTGTGTCTGAGACCTCCTGAGCCTCACAGTTGCTTACTCATGTTCCTGCGGAGCTCCACTAAGGCTATGGATGCTCTGGGCTTCTAGTTTAAGCCCTGTGGGGACAAAGGAAAGCAAGGAACACAGGTTTAGCAAAGGTTTCAAAGGGGTAGCTGTGTTAGTCTGTATCAGCAAAAAAATCAAGGAGTACTTGTGGCACCTAGAGACTAACAAATTCATTTGGGCATAAGCTTTCATGGGCTAAAACCCACTTCATCAGATGCATGCAGTGGAAAATACAGTAGGAAGATATATATGAAACAGTGGGTGTTGCCATACCAGAGAACATGAAACAATGGGTTTTGCCATACCAATTGCAACAAGACCAATTAATTAAGGTGGGCTATTATCAGCAGGAGAAAAAAAATCTTTTGTAGTGATAATCAGGATGGCCCATTTCAAACAGTTGACAAGAAGGTGTGAGTAACAGTGTGTGGGGGGGAATTAGCATGGGGAAATAGTTTTTACTTTGTGTAATGACCCATCCACTCCCAGTCTTTATTCAAGCCTAATTTAATGCTGTCCAGTTTGCAAATTAATTCCAATTCTGCAGTTTCTCGTTGGAGTCTTTTTTTGAAGTTTTTTTGTTGGAGAATTGCCACTTTTAGGTCTGAAATTGAGGGACCAGGGAGGTTGAAGTGTTCTCTGACTGGTTTTTGAATGTTATAATTCTTGATGTCTGGTTTGTGTCCATTTATTCTTTTGCGTAGAGATTGTCCGGTTTGGCCAATGTACATGGCAGAGGGGCATTGTTGGCACATGATGGCATATACCACATTGGTAGATGTGCAGGTGAACGAGCCTCTGATTGTGTGGCTGATATGATTAGGTCCTATGATGGTGTCCCTTGAATAGATAGGTGGACAGAGTTGGCAACGGGCTTTGTTGCAAGGATAGGTTCCTGGGATAATGTTTTTGTTGTGTGGTGTGTGGTTGCTGGTGAGTATTTGCTTCAGGATGGGAGGCTGTATGTAAGCGAGGACGGGCCTGTCTCCCAAGATCTGTGAGAGTGATGGATCATCCTTCAGGATAGGTTGTAGATCCTTGATGATGCGTTGGAGAGGTTTTAGTTGGGGGCTGAAGGTGATGGCTAGTGGCATTCTGTTACTTTCTTTGTTAGACCTGTCCGGTAGTAGGTGACTTCTGGGTACTCTTCTGGCTCTGTCAATCTGTTTCTTCATTTCCACAGGTGGGTATTATAGTTTTAAGAATGCTTGGTAGAGATCTTGTAGGTGTTTGTCTCTGTCTGAGGGGTTGGAGCAAACGCGGTTGTATCGTAGAGCTTTGCTGTAGACAATGGATCTTGTGATGTGGTCTGGATGAAAGCTGGAGGCATGTAGGTAAGTATAACAGTCATTAGGTTTCCGGTACAGGGTGGTGGTTTTGTGACCATCGCTTATTAGCACCATAGTGTCCAGGAAGTGGATCTCTTGTGTGGACTGGTCCAGGCTGAGGTTGATGGTGGGATGGAAATTGTTGAAATCATGGTGGAATTCCTCAGGGGCTTCTTATCCATGGGTCCAGATGATGAAGATGTCATCAACCTAGGGTAAGTAGAGTACAGGCGTTAGGGGATGAGAGCTGAGGAAGTGTGGTTCTAAGTCAACCATAAAAATGTTGGCATACTGTGGGGCCATGCGGGTACCCATAGCAGTGCCGCTGATTTGAAGGTATACATTGTCCCCAAATGTGAAATACTTATGGATGAGGACAAAGTCACAAAGTTCAGCCACCAGGTTTGCTGTGACATTATCAGAGATACTGTTCCTGATGGCTTGTAGTCCATCTTTGTGTGTAAATGGCTTCTACATCCATAGTGGCCAGGATGGTGATCTTCCAGAAAACACCATCCTGGCCCTTGAGGAATTCCACCATGATTTCAACAATTTCCATCTCACCATCAACCTCAGCCTGGACCAGTCCACACAAGAGATCCACTTCCTAGACATTACAGTGCTAATAAGCGATGGCCACATAAACACCACCCTATACAGGAAACGTACTGACGGCTATACTTACCTACTTGCTTTGGGAAAGTTTAGATATATCTTCAGTGCATAGTACAAAATGGAGTTCATTTGATAAACACAGCCCACTTTTGTCACAGAAGTATACTGAAGAAGTTCGTGAAATGTGTGCGACATTTCAGATGGAAATACTGTTGACACAATGTAATGTATTTTGCTAAATGTTCCATTTTACCACAACCTTTTCACTAAGAAAAAATTGAAAATAATATTATTTTTAATTTTATCTGATATATATATGTGGTTGAAATCTGCATCATTTACAGGATCAGTGGTCTTTAACTGTGTTTTCTGTATGTTAAGAATATGCAATATACAAATTTCAAACATGTTTTTGGAGTATGCACCAAGGTGATGTTTTTCTAGCTGAAATGAATTTGGTGTCTTCATTCAAGTTTCTAGTAGACAGGGGTCCACAATATAGAAGACAACCATGGTTAGCACTAATTGGTAACTTTGATAGTCTCATAAGGAATCCAGGGATTGAAAGCCATGGACACTTGAGTCCCTAAAGTTTGTCCTTTCAGGTCAAGAGTCAGAAACACTTGTAGGGCATAGGGTGAGGTAAGCCTGCACTGCTGCTTCTCTTGCTGTACCTGATCCTTATTATAAGACCTCAGTGAGCCTGTCAATCTAGCAACTTCTTAGCTGTCAAGCCCCCCGCCTTTAAGATTTGGGATTATTAATTATTTTAAACTATAAATTACTTGTATCTATTCACTTCATTAATTACTGTTTATTTCTTGTAAGCATAGGTTGGATTCTGGCATTTTGCCCACTCGTTTGTGAGAGGAAATTGGAGGAATGAAGCAGAAAGTACATTTTCTTTGTTAGCCAAATCCTGCCATGACATCGACCTCATTCATTTTTGGATGGGTGATAAAAGGTTTACAGCATCTTTTTTATCATATTTGTTCTAAGAATAAACATGTGCAAACACAAATATGGTGTGTTATAGTTACACACGTTTTATGTAACTTTCCCCTTCCGAGAGACTAAGGCTGTGTCTATGCTACAGATGTTTTGCCAGTCTAGTTACAGTGTAGATGCAGCTTATGATGAGAGAAGGAGTTTCTCCTGTCGGCACAGTAGCACCACTCCTCCAAACAACATTACTTATGTCGTCAGAAGAACTCCACTGTCAGTACATTGGAGGTTTGCCGACATAGCTGTGCCGACAAAACTTTGTCGTGTAAACCTAGCCCCAGTTAGCTCTTTTCCCCGCTGAGTGTAATTGACCGTCACCCTCCTAGAGAACAAGAAGCCTGAACCTTCTTCTAAATGTAGATCTCCTGCAGTGATACAAAAAATGATCGATTAAATTACATTGATTTAAATATTGGCGTTCACGTTAGTTAAAGGAAAATGCTCGTAGTTGTTATTACGTCCTGGCAGGAAGAATAAACCAAAGGCGGTAATCAGACTGTGGCGGAAAGTATCTATCTAGGGACATGCATGTCTCCATCACTGTAGTATCTGAATGCACTGCAAATATTAATGAATTTATCCGTACAACTCCCTTGTGAGGTAGGGGGTTTTATATCCATTTTATAGATTGAGAACTGAGGCAAAGTCTGTGACTTTTCCAGGGCCACACAGTGAGTCTGTGACAGAGCTGGGAGCTCAGCCCAAACCTCCGGAGTCCAACACTAGTACCTTAGCCACAGGTCATTCTTTCTCTCCTGAAACTTAGTATTCCAAGCACGGTCTAATTTCTTTTTTAAATTGCATCTCCAGGCTGTCCAAAATCACCAACCTAGCCAAATTAACTAACTAAACTATTATAGCTTCACTGGAAAATTTAGTTGCAAGTTGAATGTAAAACTTGTATTTATCAGAAAAGGATAGAATCCTCAAAAATGGAGGAATTGGAATGACAATGGCCCTGAGTCTGGGACTCGCTGTGTCTACTTGTGAACCAGTGCATAAGGGCCCCAGTTCAGCAAAGAACACAAACATATGCTTAAATGGGACTTAAGGACCTGCTTAAGTGCTTTGTTGAATGCCACAGAGACATTTTCAAGGTGTGATAATTTTACTAATTTTCAAGGCTAGAAATATTCCTTGGAAGGTCAGCTTGTGGAAAACCAAGCATTTCCATTTCTCAATGACATACATTATTTTTCTATCCTGAGAGATTGAGATATCAGACCATAATATCTTATTTTTATTATCCCCCTTTTATTTTTGTAAAATACTTAATTTCTGTAACATTATCTCTAAAACCACTAGAATTAGCCAGGTTGGATTACATCTTCTAACTGTTCAGATAGTCTCAGTTACTGTTGTGCAGCTCCTGTTGAAGTCATTTGTCTTCACTGGTCCATAATCTTGAACAGTCTGTGAAGTATCAGTTTCTAAAAATCGTGCCAGAGTTGAAGTGGGTGAGGGAGGAAAAGAAGATGAGAATCAGAATGATGTGATTTTTACGGTTTGATAGCTCCTCACCTCTCAGAACATCCAGTGGGACCAATGCAAACACCTTCAGGGCCAGTAAATATTATGCAGCACTTATCCTGGACTAGAGGTCATAAAGAAATTGTGATCCTTGACTTAAAAATATAAACATAGAGATGTTGTATTTTGTATTCTCAGACCCATTTTAGTCTCAGAATTTTTTTAGTATAGAACTAAAGACATATTTTTTTCCAGTTCCTTGAAGGCAGCCCAGTTATTGTTTGTAAATTCTTATAACAAACTGGAGACAAGAGAAAAAAATCTGAGTTCTTCTGACATCATTCCGTTGACTGGGACCCTGCTCAGTTAGAGATTTCCTGATGTGACAAAGCTCTGTCCTTGCCTCCGTGGGTCCCATGTTTCCTGGCGGATTTAGCTAGCCTCAGAGGCTCACTGTGATCTTCCACGTAACCCTTCTTTCTCTAGAGACAAGGGTCACAGTCTACTGAGCCATTTTCATCATAAGCCAGTGAGGGAGGTGAGGAGAAGTTATTCTTCCTTGCACAGTCTCTGTTGTCTCCCAGCCTTAGTGATTAATCAAGGGGCAAAGGTGGGGAGGGGGGGAAGCCTGGGCCCACCATCTACTTCGGGTTCCAGCCCAGGGACCCTACTAGTATCACCTATGGTAGCTGACCTTTTAGAAACATGACATATACAATTCCCTGGGCTACTTCCCCCACAGCAGCCCTCACTTCCTTAAGCTCCACTTCACCCTTCCCTCAGGGCCTCCTTCCTTGTGCCTGATATGGTGTGTACTACTCAGCCTCTCCAACAGCTCAACTTCCTCCCACAGCTCCTGACATGCACCCGCACCTGACTGACTGGGAGGCTTTTAACTAGTTTCAGCCAGCCCCTGATTGACTTCAGGTGTCCCTATCAACATAGCATTCTCCCTGCCTTCTGGAAAGTTCTTAATTGGCCCCAGGTGTCTTAATTGACCTGGAGCAGCTTCCATTTCACTTAACCTGGTACCAGGGATTTGTTTAGCCTGGAGCTAATATATCTATCTCCCACTACTTTTCCATAGCCATCTGGCCTTGCCCCGTCACACTGAGTAATAAAATTATTTCCAATACTAAGACATGTCATCAGAAAAAAATCTTAGTGAAAACAGTTGCCCCACTAGTGTAACAGAAAACCAACAATTAATTGGTGTTGAAGGACTTTGAATATCTAAAAGCCTGATCTAGGTTAGATTGAAATTAGTGAAAGCCTTTCTGTTGACTTCGGTGTGTGTTGGATCAGGCCCAAAATGAACAGTTAAGAAAATGACAATTTCTACACTTTTTTATACTGACAGGTTTGTTTATTTATGAAAATATCTGTTTTATTTCAGGTGCTTAAAGGTGTCATCTTTTGGCAGTCTCTCTCATTTTACTAATGAGCATAAGGTTTGTATAAATACTACTATATAAAGGAATACTCAAAGTCTCTAGCCTTATTTCAGCAAAGCATTTAAGCATGTGCTTAAGTCTATCTCGATTCAACAGACCACTTAAGCACGTGCTGTAAATTAAGTTCATACTTCTTTGCTACCTTGGGGTCTAACTTATCATTTACTCTCCATTTTATTTTATTTCCAGGAAGTATGTGACCATCTTAAACATACCTGTAGTTATCAGTGTTTTTTCTGCTAAAAATGTGCATTTTGAAATATAGTGAAAATGACATAAACATTGCAGGAAATTCCTTCTTTTGTGTTAACAGAAGCCTAATCTTACAGTAGCCAAGCTCCTGAAGCCCTAATGAAATAACTCAGGAGTGTAGAGAGCCTAAAATGACATAGCCCAAGCAGAAACTGCTTATGCCATTTAAAAAAATATATATTTAATCTCAGTATAGTATGCATTACGTCTAAAGACGCACCAAGCTAGTTCATCCTGGCTTTCCCATTATGCCTTCCATTCTCTTTAGCACCTTCCATGCTATAAAATTGTTCCACACCACTTTCAGTATCTAACTCTACTTTAGATTTGGATTTTAATTTGTGTCAATAGGACTACTCACATGAGTAAAATTACTCATGTGCATAAATTTTACTAGATTGGGCCCACAGTTCATAGAATATTTGGATTCACAGTTTGGGACCTTGGATTTTTTTTAATGGAAAAACTATTGACTTTCTAATGTTGATTTAAAGCATCTATTAATTGTAAGCTAACTTTTAAGAGAATAAATATTCAGCTAAATAATCTGAATTTGTTTTTAAAAAAAGTCAGGACAAAAGAGTTTGTCTGCTTAGGTGTTCATTCCTCACAATCATGTTTCATGTCATGATCAGTTTATAAAAATGCAAAGGCCATGTAAATGTAACTGTCTGGTTGTCTGTTTGGATTCACCAAAAAGGAAACACAGAACTTAAAAACCACTGTTGCAGCTTTGCCTACAAAATATGAATACACTTACATAAAAATCAACCAACCGAAAAAAACCACCCTAAACCCACTATGAAGCTAACAAGATGTGCCTGCCATCATCGAGATCACTTTTCTTGTGTAATGTATCCATTTCCCCTGTCCTGCATATATTTGGTTTGTTTGCGAAGTATAAGCTCTTTGGGGCTTGAAATGTGTCTTAGCAGATTTTGGGCACTACCACAATACAAATAATAAGCAGTAAAGTAATTTAAGGATCCATCATCAACATTAATTTAGCCATCTTGTAAATTCTGTGTCTTGTAGTATACATATTGTTACCTAAACTGTAATGTGAATCTCAGGTGTGGATAATATCAACATTGGGCATTTCTAAGGTACCTGTAGTTGTGGGTATCTAAACACCATTGTTGAGTTAAACGTTTAACCAGATGAGTAGGAATAGATATTAGTATATGAGCAATGAGGCTGAATTATTGTGGCTGCTGGAGCCCTTCGCATTTTCCAGATCTTGACTTTTTGTAATTGTGCAACCTCAGCATTTCATTAACTTAGCCACTGGCACTTGCTTTCTTTTCCAAGAGCAGGATGGGGAAAATGCCTGTATTTATAGTAGGAGGACTTGTGGCCCCTTAGAAACTAACAAATTTATTTGAGCATAAGCTTTCGTGGGCTAAAACCCACTTCATCCGATGCATGCAGTGGAAAATACAGTAGGAAGATATATGTATATATGTAACCCTTCTGCCCGTCAGAGTTGGCAGCAACAAGGGCCAGGTTCAGTATCTAGGGGTTCCATTCCAATAACACAATGCAAAACCGGCTCGAGCCCCCACCCAGTGACCTGGGACAAATATATACTGTGGTGCCTCCAAGAGGCAATACTTCCCCTCTGGCAAGCACATAGTCTGAGTGTAGCAAAAAGCCTTTTAATGACAGAGAGAAACAATGTGGCATTATGTTGGGGAAACACCACCAACAGGATTCATAACACAACCTATGAGCAAAAAAACCCCCCCAAGCAAATTGGGGTGTGTCCTTTCCCTTTGGTTCTTGAGCCCAGCAACCCAAAATCACCCAAAGTCCCAAAAGTCCAATGACCCAAAAGTCTCTGTCCCTGGTCAGGGCAGCCCCAGAGTTCGAAAGTTTATCTGCAAAGTTTTACCTCCCAACCTGGGTGGAGATGGGGGGGCGGGTGGTGGTTAAGGGGCACCTTACGTGGTCCAAAGCTGATGGCCCCACCTCTCCATGGGGCTCCGCTCTGCCAGCTGCCCCGTGAGCTGCTCCAGGCATCCAACAAACTGCTCTGCTCCACCAGCCGCTCTGCTCGCCGTCCCGCAAACTGAAGTGCTCTGCTCTGCCAGCCGTCCCGCAAACTGCAGTGCTCTGCTCTGCCAGCCGTCCCGCAAACTGCTCTGCTCCACAAACCCTGCTCTGCTCACCGTCCTGCAAACTGCTCCGCCATATATTTTCAGGCTCCCCACTACTTGATAAATTGTGGATAAATTGGAGAGAGTCCAGCGAAGGGCAACAAAAATGATTAGGGGTCTGGAACACATGAGTTATGAGGAGAGGCTGAGGGAGCTGGGATTGTTTAGCCTGCAGAAGAGAAGAATGAGGGGGGATTTGATAGCTGCTTTCAACTACCTGAAAGGGGGTTCCAAAGAGGATGGCTCTAGACTGTTCTCAATGGTAGCAGATGACAGAACGAGGAGTAATGGTCTCAAGTTGCAGTGGGGGAGGTTTAGGTTGGATATTAGGAAAAACTTTTTCACTAAGAGGGTGGTGAAACACTGGAATGCTTTACCTAGGGAGGTGGTAGAATCTCCTTCCTCAGAGGTTTTTAAGGTCAGGCTTGACAAAGCCCTGGCTGGGATGATTTAACTGGGAATTGGTCCTGCTTCGAGCAGGGGGTTGGACTAGATGACCTCCTGAGGTCCCTTCCAACCCTGATATTCTATGATTCTATACTTAACACAACACTCAGTGATTTCAGCTCTTAGTAAGTTTAGCTGTTTTGTGATTTCAGCTTGTAGTAGGGGAGCCTCAGTGCTGGTGCACCATTAGCCCAAAGTGAATTGAGCTCAGCAGCCTGTAACCAGACTCCTAATAGAATCAAAATTAGCTCTGATATTCCACAGTGGAGAGAGGAGGAAGTACAATTAGCATGTAAAGCCCTCACCAGGGAGCCCATACCACCAAGTATTAATACCTGTCCCCAGCCTCACTCCCTTCACTGGGTTTTTGGAACCCATGACCCTTGCCTAGCAAGTGCTGCTTAGTTGATGGTGAGTCCCTCCATCATAACAAAAGGCCGAGTACAGTTCCACTGTCCTTGATTCACATAATCAGGATAATAACAGTTTATTCTTGCCCCAATAACAGAGAAACTGGGGCTCCTACAGCAGCCAAAGTGACCATCTAGGCAGGGTGGGTGTGCCTATGCAAATGAGATCAGCCCCTAAAGTTCTTTTCCACAGCCCACCATGACTCCCCACCAGATGTCAGGGTAGAGCTCATCCTGACTCTGCTTACATCTATATACACAGAGAACATGAAGCAATGGGTGTTATCATACACACTATAATGAGAGTGATCAGTTAAGGTGAGCTATTACCAGCAGGAGAGAGAGAGAGAAAAAACAGAACAAAAAAACCAAAAACCTTTTGTAGTGATAATCAAGATGGGCCATTTCCAGCAGTTCACAAGAATGTGTGAGGAACAGTAGGGGGGAAAATAAACATGGGGAAATAGTTTTACGTAGCCTTATGCTGGGATTTTCAAGAGTCTAAGTGCTTTAGGCACCAAATGCCAATGAAGCTAATTCAGAAATAATTTTAACTTCCTTTTTGCCCTCAAACCAAACACAGTGTTTATGTCTGTTTTAACTGCAAAGTTTTAGTCCCTGGCCGCTTCTGCTGTATCTTGAGGAATGTGTAGATTTAATTTTTTACAATGAATATTTTGCATAATATTTTCTGCTATCCCATAACTTAAAACGAGGGAGAAGATTTGCTCAGACTTTTAAAAAAATATAATTTTTGGGCAGAGATCAAAGGTTTCAGCCCCAAAGGTGAATTCTTGGAAGATTGTGAACACGTGAAAATGGGGTAAAATGAAAATAGTTTTCCAACTTTAACTACCAATTACAGTACTTGCTGCATGAGCATGTTATTTAGTACTGTTAGCATATACTTATCTAGCTCCCTGGTGACAGAGGGCTAGTTGCAGCACCTTGGACTGGAGGCTCAACTGGATGGTTGTAAACCACTTTTTCTTGGGAGATGATGAATAAGGCTGCAAGTCTGTCATGAAGGTCACGGAAGTCATGGATTCCGTGACTTTCCATGTCCTCCGTGACTTCTGCAGTGGCTGGTGCTGGCCCAGGGGCTAAATCTTCCTAATATTGCAATAAGTGTCTTTCTGTGGATGAAAATACATGAGTAAAATTAATAAATAATGAACCACTGTAAATTTGCTTTAGCCCAAAGGAGCTGCCAGTCGGTGCTTAGACTGTTCAGTTGAACAAACCTGTCCATATTCAGCCAAGAAGATTTATCTACAACGTGCAGAGAAGGTGAGTATAGTACTGTTTTCAAGCAATATATCTTCCAAATATTGACTACATTGATCTCAAAATGTGTTCAGTTTCCAAGCAAAAGGAACTCATCTTTTGGTTTTCCTAAGATCTTGGAACATAAGAATTACTGTATAACATCAGACCATTGTGTCATCAAGGATAATATTTTGCTTCCGATAGCCAACACTTGACGTTTTGGAAGAAACAAGAAGGCCAAAATGTATCCAAGCTGTTTGCTGAGTGTTTGCCATGGGAAGGGGATGATTTCTTTCTGACTCCAACTTTGTATAAAAGTGAATTTTAAAGGTTTTATAAATAAATGGGATCAAAGAAATGTTAGGAGGGAGCTTCAGTAATAGATTTTAAGGCCAGATGGACCACTGTGATCATCTCGTCTGACTCATAACATGGGGCATAGGACTTGCCTGAATTAATTTCTGCTTCAAGTCCAGTAGCTGTTGTTGAACTAGAGTATATCCTTTATTAAAACATCCAATCTTGATTAAAATTTTCTAGTGATGGAGAATCCACCAGAACCCTTTTAAGATGCTAAATGTAAATTTAGAAGCATATGAATAGAAATGGCCTAATTTTTTTTCAGAAGTGCTGTGCAAACCCAATTTCCATTGAACTGAGTGGGAGTTGCAGATGCTGAATATCTCAATACATTCCTGTAGTAATGTAGGGGGATGGCTGAGTTTATCTAAGAGGCACATCTCTTTACAAGGACACAAGTATGAAAGTGAGGAATTGGTGTGATGGGTTGTCCCCCCTCTCGGGGTGCCACCTAGGGCTGGATTAAGATTATGAGGAGCCTAAGGCTAATGGAGGGAAGGGTCTAAGTATGAATTACATATTGCAAAAAAAATTATGAAGTCATCAAACATTTTTCTACTTACATATTTACATATTATTTATTTATGTAAAATTAACAAGGTTATTCTGCTCTCATGACACTCAGTTCTTCAAACACATTTTTTTCCTAGCTTTAGCTTTGGCAAAGTCATGAATGATGTCATCATAATTCAAAACCCTGATGATTTAATTCTCAATGCTCAAGAGGAACAAAGCACTGAGATGCTCTTGAGTCATGGTGGATTGGAGGACCTTTTAGACCCTTGTTAGAAGAGAGAAGAAACATTCTCCACTACAGTTAGTGATCATTAGTGACAAATACAGCCATAATGCAGTTTCAACATTTGGGAAACTTTCTGTCACTGGATTCAGTGATAACTTGGTACATCCAAATAGATTTGCTTTTGTCATCTTTTCTCTCTATATCTGAGAGTGTGATGCAAATTCAACAAATTGAACAAATTCTTTAGTAAAATCTACTGGAAGATCGTTTGGGTACTTCTGACACAGACATTTGATACCTTCACTGACTTTGGAACTTGAAATGTTAGGCAAAAAATTTGTCAGTACTCTAAAGGTTTTGTCAATATTTTCATAAGCCTCAATCCGATGTTCTAATGCACTCTTCAGTTTGTCGATGATTGTGATGAAGGTATTAACTGTGAAGGCCTCCTTGTCACTGAATGAGTGGGCAGTTGCATCGTTGCATGTCTTCTGTCTTTTGCAGCATTTGGCAGACTTCTACTCATAGTTAGCAGGCCTTGCAGCCCCCTGAATTTCATAGGCATTAAAACTATCCCACATTTGTTGAAGAACAGTTCCAAGGCTCCTCATTAGGTTTACAGCACTGGAAAGGTCAATTTGAGCACTTTGCAAGCTTAGACTGCACTTGCTGAATGGCTGAAGTATATCATTCCAACCCTCACACAAAATACCAGTTTCCAAAGTGTGCATTGCATCATTCAGGGTCTTCTCATCTTTTCTTGTTGTGATTCAGGGGTGACCTGAGGAGGTGAGTGGAGAATCCCAAAGATAGCAAGTATTCATAAGACTTTTCAAGGCTGGAAAGGACCATTATGATCATCTAGACTGATCTTTCTCATAACACAGCCCATGGAATTTCACCTTCCTCAGTTGAGCTATAGCTAAGGCTGCGATTTAATCACGGGTATTTTTAGTAGAAGTCATGAACCAGGTCACAGGCAAGAAACAAAAAATCATGGCCTGTGACCTGTCCATGACTTATACCACAAATAACCCTGATTGAATCTTGAGGGGGCAGGGAGGGAGCCCTGGGGGGCCCACAGCACCAGCTGCAGGGAGGGAGCCCTAGGCTCAGCCATACTGGCCGCTGTAGAAGTCGGACACGGACAGACAGACCCGGAGCCTTAGCTATAGCGTATCTTTTAGAAAGAATTCCAATTTTGATTTAAAGATTTCAAGGTGAATCCACCAGCTACCTAGGTAAGTTGTTCCAATAGCTAATTACCCTTTTAGTTAAAAAAAAAATTAATTTTATTTCCCATCTTAATTTGTTTGGCTTCTGCACCCAGAGAGTGGATCTTTTTATGCCTTTGTTGCCTAGAAACCCCCCAACTATCAGAAATCTTCTCTTCATGTAGGAAATTAGACTAATCAAGTTGCCTATTGACCTAGAGTCACTCCTGTAGCTCTCTTCTGAGCTCTTTCCAATTTGTTAACATAATTTTTAAAGTGTGGACACCAGAAGTGGACCCGGTGTACACAGAGATCATACCACCTCTGGGCTCCTACTCGATGCTCCCCTGTTTATACCTCAGTGGATCATGCTACCTCTCTTGCCACAGCATCATGCTGTGAGTTCACGTTGTTTACTGACAGGAACAGGTTTGCGCCCCAGCTGCAGCAAATGGTTCTGATTTCTGTACATATAAATGAGAATTTGGTCCAAGATAAGAAGAGGCAAGTTTCTTGCCTTTTTAGATGAGATAAGAATACAGTATGTCTTGCATAAGTAACATTGTTGTTATTTTTGTAGGGTTATTTTAATTGGCCAGTGTCTGTTGTGTGCAACAGTGGAGTTTGTGACATAGAATCTGTGACAGAGGGCCTACGCAGCGGTCCATACGGAAGATGCGTTTATGAATGTGACAATGATGTTGTCAGTAACCAGGTATGATATTTTTTTGTTCATCTAAGTAGTGTATGTAAAATTTTATTTATTTACTTACGTTAAAAAATTGTAGAGATGAGTCCTGAGTATGAAACCAGTATGTCTTCAAATAAATCAGTTAAGCTGTTTTATTTGGTTAAAGTTTTCCCTGTTTGAGATTTTGTAAGGAAAGATTGGCCCTTGAGAAAACGTTGGTGTATAAGCTCTAGTCTTTTGGACATGCTTCCACAAGCATAGGTCTAGTAGCACCACTCCGATACAGCGTGAACCCGCTGGAAAAAGTCGCCTGTTGAAAAGCATACTGTGCGCAGCACAAGATAAAACCAAGTAAAACTCTGTGACAAATAAAGCCTGTACAACACTTGAACTCTGTGCTGCTCTAGTAGAAATGTTCACAACACACAACTCATGGATTTTACAGCTTGCCTCTTGTGCTAGAGATGTAACTTCTGTTAATTTCATCTTTCAGCTGTTTGTGCTGTCTACTTTGTAACTCCTAGTTATCTGATAGATGACAGGAAATACACCTTCACCCGCTCCTGCCAGATTCCCCTCGGCACTTTTAGAGGGGCCGTATGTTTCTTAACTTCTCTACTCTCTGCAGGTTGTTAACATGGAGTTTGAAGGAGGAGCAACAGCTGCTTTTACCATGATGGCCTTTACGGAGCAGCTGTGTAGAAGGAAAACCACCATCTATGGGACCAAGGTAAATGAACGGGAGATTGCCCCACTGTTCAGTACCTCACCATTTCTATTTACTGAGCATAATCTTGTTCCCACTGAAATCAATGAGAGTTGTGGATAAGGCCTATTATAAGGATATTATGGGTAAGGCCCTTTGTAAATCACACGTTCATGGACTGCATGGAAATCATGGAATTAGCCCTTTCCAACAGCAGGGAGGTGGAAGTGGGCATCACTGCTCCCGCGTCCCCACTGAGGTTGCTCATTGCGGGGGTTAGCAGGCTGGTCCCATTCAGGAGGGGGGCAGGAGGATGGTGAGCTGGTCCTATCCCAGGGCGTGGTGAGGGGAGCGTCTGACCGCATGGCACTAGATGGTCTGGGGCAGGAATCAGGGCCTAGCTCACTCCGCACTGAGATCCAGCTTAGGCTGCCACTGCTGATTCCTGTCTGGCCAGCAGGCAGAGAGAGGCAGCCCTGATAATGCAGCGATTAGGAGTGGCCCATCCCAGAGCAGCCCCTGGCAGCCTTGGGGGAGACAGCACAGGAGCTGAGACCAGGATCCATCCCCCACCGTAGCCAACACAACGACAACGGCCAGCACTGCAGCCACTTGGAATATGAGCAGCTGCGTGAGGAGGCCCTACCCCGATGGAGAGATCGGGGCTTGAGGTAGCCCTCTTCCCTGCAGGGCGATCAGAGTGTGAGGATCAGGCTGAGGGGAGGGATCCTGGCCTCAGCTCCCCGCCAGCTGGTGTTGTGTTGTCTCCTCCCAGGCTGCCGGGGGTCACAATGGGGCGGGCCAGGCTGGGGCATCGAATCGTGGTGTTGTCAGGGCTGCCCCCTTCTCCCCACTGGACAGACAGGAAACAGCAGCAGTTGCTGGAGCTGAGCATGGAGCTAGCTGGGCCCCAATCCCTGACCTGGGTTTGGCTGGGTTGGACTGGCCAGCATCGTGTGGTAAGACACCAACACTGCCTGCGATAGGACCAGCCCTCCACCTCCTACCACACTCTGGGATGGGACTGACCCGCTAACTGTGCTTCTGCCTTGGCACTGTTGGAAAAATCACAGCAGTTCAGGGGTGATAGCAGCCATGCCTGTCCCATGAAATGCAAACTTTTACCTGGGACGCTACCGTGAATTTAAAAAAGAAAAGAAAAAAAAAAAGTCTGTTATTTTCTGAGGACCTTACTTATGGGGACACTACCTCATTCCCATTAAAGGCCAGAGAGACAGAGACACTGAGGGCCTGGATTCAAAGTATGAGAGATTCTAAGCAAAAGCGATGGTAGTTTGGAAAGGTAGGAATGTAGAACAGTCGGCATTATGTGAGGAGAAGCAGCAAGGCTTGAACGTGTGTGAGTCAAAAGAGGGCCAAATCAAAGATGATGCCTGGATTATGGGCCTTAGCGATTTTTGAATTAATATCTTGCTATAAACACTAACCCTTCAGCATACTATGTGTGTAACTGCTAACAAAGTGTCGTTATGGGGAAACGTCTTGCTGAGTGCAACTGTTTTTCATCTCTGTTGCTGCACTGGTTTATTGGACACCTCTGTTACGCAAACCACGATGGTCTAGTAATTCAGTGCTATGTATGCTAACTGCCTCTCCAAGACTATTTTACCATATAATATTTCCTGCTGTTTTATGTTGACTTTTGAGACCCATTTTAAAGGCCTGTGACCATATGAGGCCTTTGTCAAACTGGAGGTCAGTGGCCAGCAAATAAACAAGTGCAATAGCTCTGTCATGCATTTTTGATCCTCCTGCTGATTAAGCTAGCCATTCTTTTAATACCACGTAGATGCTGTCCATAGCGAAGATATTAAAAACATACAACGTAACTTTTCTAGGAGTGGTCTTAATATCTTATTTAGAGATTTTTATATACATTTTTATTGTGATACAAACTCATTGTGGACATTACATTTAGGGTGCGTCTACACTGCCCATGTTGAAGCGAGGCCACGCCGTGGGCAATGTAGACATGCTTTAGACACACTAGAAACACTGTCAAAAATTCGGAGTGACGTTTTTAGTAAGGTGTGTTTTGTTCTTTACTTTGGACTTCTAGGGAGAACTATTCTGTGATGGTGGGGGACCAGTGCAAGTTTTTGACTTTTGCACAAGAGAGAAAACTTCTTATCCAACAAACAAATCCACGTTCATTCCAAGCCATTTAATGGGTCACGATGGAGCTGACTACTATCTGATGGACAGCTTTATTTCAGCTTTAACTGTAAGTTCTCTTTGTCAACCCTGCCACAAGGGTAGGGATTTCCACAATAACAGACATTCAATAAAAGCAGCAGTGGTAGCAGAAGTCCCATTATTTAGACATCTCCTCCCTCATTCTACAAGCCCCTTGTGAGAAACTTCTCTCGACTATAGTCAGATTTCTGGGTGATGAGGGGATAATTACATCTTAAGTGTGGATTTGGAATGCGTTTACAACTTAAAATGACAATATTTTTGTATTGTTGGCTGTCCCTTATCTCCTAATTGTGAATAAAATGTGGTTTATAAAATGGCTCTTCCTTCAAATGTTAAAACTTTGAGCGTCAGAGGAAGCTGGAACATCAGCTCAGGTTTGTCTTCTGAAGATGCAAAGTTTTAAGTAAAAGAGATCTAATACAGCCTTCGGGCCTCAGCCCTCACATTTACTTCTGTTTTTATTTTTTAAAACAATGACAATCCTATGTAAAAACCCCCTGTGAATTAGGGTTGCACAAGTGCATGTCTTCACAAAAACACAAACATTAGAAAGCGCGAAACACGTAAGTTAAAGGAACATTCATTCTCAAGCATTAGGTTACTACCATAATGCTACTCAACCACTTCAAAAAGAATGCTGAGAAATTGGAGAGAGTTAAAGCTACAAGAATGATGTGTGGTCTGACAGCATACCCCGCAAAGAGAAACTTTGGCTCAATCCATTTAGTTTACCTCAGAGAAGGTTAAGAGGTGAGTTGATGATGGTCCTATAGTGATCTACATAGGGAGCAGATATCTGATACTAGGGGACTCTTTTTAATCTAGCAGACAGAGGTGTTAGAAGATCCACTGGCTTGAAGTTGAAGTCAGCAAAGTTGAAACTTGCAGTAAGATGCCACCAGTTCTATCAGGGAAGGTAATTACCACAGTTCTTGATAATCTGTTCCAGTGGTTAAATTACCACACTTTGTCTTTAAAACAAGGCTTTGATGCTTTTCTAACCTATACAATTTAGTTCAAAGACAAATTGTTGGACCGGATGCAGGAATTTCTGGGTAAACTCTATGGCCTGTGTTATGCAGGAGGTCAGACTAAATGATGACAGTGGTCTCTTCTGACCTTGGACTCTGAAGCCACACCAACATGCTAACTGAAACAGCAATGCACAATGTGAATTATAAGCTGTTAATTCGTTGTGTTGTATAACATTATGAACATAGACATGCAATGATATGACTCTATGTTCCAGTAGCGTTTGTGTACATGAGGGTCAGCAGCCGGGATTGAACTTGGACCTCTGGATCTAAAACTACAAGCCTCTATTTATTGCCTGAGCTAAAAGGCTGTAGCAGACAAATAAACATCTATGCGGCCCAGTCAATCGAGGGGGGACAGAGAAGTGCACTTTGTCACCCTGGGTTATGTTTGGTATTGAGTACTGTGTAGCTGATACTGTCTTTAAAGTAATAGGGCTCAGTACACAGCCAGTATGGGCCAACAGGGGCGTGCCCAGAGGCCCCGACCAACTGGGGGGCCCCACAGGTGCAGCTGGAAATCTAGCTGTGGCCCCTGCTCCTTCTCTCTCCCCCTCCGGCTCCTCTTCCCCCGGAGGCCCCACCTCAGGCCAGCCAGAAAAGCCTGGAGGTGGTGAGGAATCCCCCCGCCTCAGACAGAGCTGGCTGAGTGCTGCTCGCCCAAGCCCCATGCTGAGCTGGCCCTAGCCCCCCACCTGGCGCTGGAGCAAGGGGCTCCCTGTGTGGGACTGGAGCAAGCCCCTCTCCTTCCTCCACCACTGTGTGGCATGGCGCGCACCCAAGACCCTCTACCTTTCCTGCTCCTCTCCCCTGCATGGAGGTGCTCTGAGCCCCTCTTCCATCCCTTCCCCCCCCCATGTGGCACTGAGCTCCCCCGAGCCCCTCTCCCCCTGTACAGAGTTGGCCCTCTCCCCTCCCCCTTGCAGGGCTGGCCCAAACCACTCCACAAAACCCCCCATCTTCCCCCTCACAGGGCTGACTCACGCCTCATCCCCCCTCCACACCCCGAGCCCTGCCACTCACCTGCCCTGTTGGCAGTAACATTCTAATTAATATTTACTCCATTTAACTGTATGGTGATTGCCCAACCACTGTCTAACTCTTGCTTTGGTATAACTCGATTAAAGGGATGATAAACAATTTATTTCTGAATACTCCCTTGAGCCTGATCATGCAGTCCTTTTGGGAGAGGGATGCAGAGATCCAGCTTTATAAACCAGACTTCTCTGTCTTTTATTCCTGTAACACTAGAAATAATTTTGTTTTTTAAACAGGAGAATAAACCATCCCTCATTCAGACTGGTCCAGAAGCAACCCTGCAGACCCACCTCCTTGTATTTGAGGCTGAGAAATCCAGAAAAGAAAACCGTGTTGTGTGTTTAGAAATGAGAAAGGAACTCTTCCCAAAGCCTACATACAAATGAACTTTTAAATTTGAGGAGACAGAATAAAAACTGGTCCCAGTTACCAGGGAAATCATGTCTTGTTTATACTAATCTGGAATATATATGGGGATGGGCATTACATAAAATCAAACTTTGCATACTACAAATCTGTAAAATGCAAAAGGTGTGTTTAATAGAATTTTCTATATCGTTTCATTAATTGTTGTAGATAAAGAAAAAATATTAAAAATCATCAGTATTTTTTTCTGTCTTGGTTTCCTTTAAAGGACACGAAGCTTATTCTTACAGCAGCACTTCACTTAACCCTTAAGTACACTCTGACCTGAGCAACCAGCAGTTAGGAGGTACAATGGCAAAGGTTTTGAGAGCATGGAAGTGAGTTTAACTCAGCATTTCTCGCATGCGGCCACCAGGGGCTTTTTGTGCAGGCCTAACAGCCTCCTGGGCAGTGGTGGAGAGGCCAAAGCATCAGCCTCTCCCCTTCCCTCCCTGGTGCTCCTGCATGAGCCACCATGCACCGCCTCTGGAGACAGGTGGGGCACCATGCTGCAGGAGCCAGGTGAGTTCTTGACTCACCTGTGAGGTGGGCAGGGCACGTTGGGGCTTGGGCTTCAGCCCTGGGTGAGAACCTGGCCGCAGGGCTTCAGCTGCACGGCTTGAGCCCCGGGCTCTGACCCAGGCTCCGGCCACGTGACCTTGGCCCTGGGCGCTAACCCCCGTCTGTGCAGCAGCAAGTGCTGGCTCCGGGCTCTGGCACCGACCCCCAGCCCTCACCCCGCTCCCTAACCCCAGCCCCAGCCCCAGGGTGGTGGGTGTTGATCCACACCTCCAGCTGCTCAGCAGCAGCCGCCACCAACCCTGGACTCCAGCCGCTCGCTCTGGACCCTGGGGGTGCTGCCTCCCAGCTCCAGCCATATGGCAGCAGGGCTCACCGTTCTCCCCGACGCCTCCCCGAACCCCCATTTATCGCCCCCAGCCCCCACTGCCTTCCCTGGTTCCACCTCTATCCCCCCCATTTCCCCAGACCCCTGCTGCCTCCCTCTCCAAACCCGGGGCTTGCTGAGAAAAGCGAAACAAAGAAACATGCAAGTATCACTTTTCACAGCACACTGACTAGCTACCTGGGAGGCTGTGAAAAGTGATACTTGTATGTTTGTTAATATCACTTTTCACAAACTCCCAGCTAGCTACTGAGTGTGCTGCGAAAAGCAATATTCAACATACAAATATAATTTTTCATATTATTTGTGAGTCTGAAAAAACCCTACATAAATAAATTACAAGGATTTGGACACGCGTATGTGCATATTTATTTGTTTTTCCTACAGTTAAGTATTTTAGGGAAAAGTGTCAGTGCGGCCACCAGCAAGAATCGGTGGTCACAGTCCGAGGCCACCAAAAAATGTGTTCTGAGAACCCCTGGTTTAAATGTACTAATAGGCAAAATCCAAACCAGCCATGTCTGCCTGAACCTTTTCAGGCAGGACTTCAGGTATCACCCAAAAGATCTTATTTTTCTTTGGTTCCATGTATACATTTGCTCAGATTTTACGACTCCATTAAAAATGTAACCAATTCCCAGCTGCCTGGCAAGTGAGAGCTGGCTGAGTTTCCATGGTTCTCCCCGCACCCTTATGGGTGTGCTGCCAAGGGAGCAACACACAGGCCTGCAATGAATCTCAAGTGCCTCTAACTTGCCTAGCTCTTCTCAGCCATTTCTCTTGCTGTGAGCTGCCCTCCTTTTGAGCCCCACCAACTTCCTCACATGCAGGAACAGCAGCAGATTGCCATCTTGGAGCAACAGCTGAGGAAGGCGACTTTTCTGTCAGCACTAGAGTGGTCTATTGTATTGTGCTCTTCTTAAATAAGCAGGATACTGTGATCGTCCAGTGAGCGTGTCTCAGCTTTGTTACGTCGAGTGCTTTAAAAGGGGTGATGCGCTGCACTGTGTGGGCTGAGAAAGATCTCATGTGCTCCCCATCATCAATTCTGAGATTTGCACTGATTGGCATTAAGGCTTTTGGGGTGATGGTTCTATGACTCAAACTCAGTGGCTTTGTTTGGTCTACCAGAGTCTGAGGTTGGTGATCTTCGGGGATGGTACAAGCCTTACCTAAGACATTTAAGCGAGTTAGAATGTGGATGGAAGACTCTAGAATGAATGATGTGCGAGTTCCTCCAAGTAACAGGGATAGCCGTCTGCCTCTGAACATAGCTCAATTCTTATTGTGCTTAACACGCTGGAATATGAATGGCTGCTATGGGTGGCTGATAATCTGTGAACATCATGTAGTAATTCCTGGATTTTTAAATTATTGTTTTAGCGGGATGCATGTATAATGTTTGATCAAATACTGTTCAGGGAGAAAGGTATAAAACCATCCAAGTATTTGCTATGTTTAGAGCGGTCATGTTCTGTGGGATACCTTCTGGAAGAACAGTAGTGTGGTTAAGTAATTCGTGTCACATTCTGTGCTGCACTCCTGCACCGAAAAAAGGATTTTCTGCTGCTTACACTATTTGCAGCTTCATTGGGTGAAAATAAAGAAGCAACAGTGGCCAGGTCTGAGTGTCCCTGTAAAATTAAAAACCAACTGTGGCTTGTCTTAAGTAATGGTAAGGTGACGTTTAGAAGGAAGCCTCCAGGTGCATCCTCACCTGTTCGTTGATCCAGCACAACTTCCTATACATTAGACTCTTACGACAGTCAGTAACGCTCTCTCTACCTCCACAATAGAGCTATTTAGAAAACGGGAGTTTGTATTCAGTTTGTATGAATGCTGTAATCTGGAAGGCCCAGATCCACAAAGGTATTTTGGTTCTTGACTTCCATTGGATTTCAGTGGAATTTAGGAGCCTAAATTTTACCTTTGTGGATCTGGGCCTAAGTAACTGCAGTTTGACAAACATGAAAGATTAATAATTTGTGAAAAATAAGAAGTAATTAACAAATGAGGACAATCAGAATCCTTGTCTGAGGACTCCTAAAGCCTCAAAATACTATAATGTTCTTATGAAATAATTCACATCCACTATCATTTCTTTGCCTGTAGTAAATATATTGTCCTTTTTAGTTGGCACACTGTTCTGATCGTTGTCTGTACAGTAATCTTTTGAGTAATTCAGTTCAGTTAGATGTTATCAGTCACCTGGAGTTTCTTCCTCAGAAGCTGTTATGGCTTTTCAAGGCTCTTCTCTTCCTTAATCTTTCTGCATTTGTGATTGTCATAGGATGCAATGGGAAAAATCCAGAAAGACCTGAAAGAAAGATGATTTATGTTTATAGCTGGAGTTGCAATATGACTGTTCTAGACTCACAGATTCAAAGGCTAGAAGGGAGCGCTGTGATTATCTCATCTGACATCCTATATAACACATGCTATAGAACTTCCCCAAAATAATTCTTAGCATATATATTTCAGAAAAACATCCAATCTCAAGTTAAATTGTCAGTGATGGAGAATTCACGACAAGCAGCGCCCCTTACCCAGGAATCCCGTCACAGCCTCCTGGAGATTGTTCTCTCGAGGGAAATCCCGGATTCTCTTTTCCAGCTCGGGACTCAGGCACCGGATGCGGAGACATGGCCTTCTCATCCCTGCAGAGACACGAGCGTGTTTATTCCTCCCCCTCCTTTGCTCTTAGTTCCTGCCCCCCAGAGCCAGATGGGGAGTGGGTGGGAGCTGGGCCACAGGCAGGGCTAACGGGGCCGTGACCTCTGCTGCCCAGGGAATTCACTGCCTGCACGATCTGCCGGGGGGGGGGGGCCGGCCTGGAGACTGGGGGCCTCTCTCCATCCAGAGAGAAAACCCAGCCCAGGCAGGGCCAGCTCCCCTCACACCTGGCCCAGCCCCACGTTCCCCACAAGGGCCTGGAGGGGCTTCTCCCAGGGATGAGCGAGGGGCTCATTCTCCAGGCCCAGCTTCTCCTCAGCTTCTCCTCTCAGCCTCCAAGGGGCCTGGTCACTCCCCGTGGGGTGGGGGTTCTGGGACCGAGACACTGCCCTACGAGGGCCGGGGCTGGGACACTCAGCTCTTTCCCCACAGGCCCTTGGGCCCCCCTCACACGGGACAGGCTTTGGGCCATGACAGAGCTGGGGCCAGGTCCCAGCTGGGCCCTCGGGGTGACAGGCTCTCAGCCCCATTAATGATCCCCCAAGCCAGCCTGGTCCCAGGGAGGGTTCTCCAGCCCAGAGCTGTGGGGCACTCCCCTTCCCAGGGTGGGTCACACAGACACAGCGGCAGCAGCCCCAGGGCTATGGGGATGGAGGGGGGCTGGATCCAGAGGGTGAGACCGTCCCACGGTCGGGATGCTGGGTCTGCTGCCTGGGCTCTGAGCCCTGGTCTACACTAGGACTTTAGGTCGAATTTAGCAGCTTTAAATCGATGTAAACCTGCACCTGTCCACACGATGAAGCCCTTTATTTCGACTTAAAGGGCTCTTAAAATTGATTTCCTTACTCCACCCCTGACAAGTGGATTAGCGCTTAAATCAGCCTTGCTGGGTTGAATTTGGGGTACTGTGGACACAATTCGACGGTATTGGCCTCCGGGAGCTATCCCAGAGTGCTCCATTGTGACTGCTCTGGACAGCACTCTCAACTCAGATGCACGATTGTTTGCCGTTGCTCTGACGTAGGGAGGGGCGACTGAGGACATGGCTTACAGGGTTGGCTTCAGGGAGCTAAAATCAACAAAGGGGGTGCCTGTACATCAAGGAGTATTTCAGGCAGGACTTCACGGAGGGTTCCAATAAGAAATGGTGCACCTAAGTTATCATTCTTATTGGAACAAGGAGGTTAGTCTGGCCTCTGATTGATACATGGCTAGATTTACCTTGCTGCACCTTCTCTGTGAGTGACTGCAGTGTGACCTAGAGGAATGAGTCCCCTAGACGGGGTGTGTGTGTGTGTGTTTGCAAATGAGTACAAAACAAATCTGGTCTATTTGATCCACTCCATCTATCTTTTACATCTTTGGCTGGCAGCAGACGGTGCAGAAGGACTGCATGCCATCCACATCTCATGGCTGCTCGGCAGAAGATGGTACAATAGGACTGCTAGCCATCCTCATCGCTTGCCTGCCCGGCAGAAGATGGTACAGTAGGACTGCTAGCAGTCCGTATCACCTGCCTGCTCACCATAAGACGGTTCAATAGGACTGACTGCAGGACTAAAGAGAATGACTTGATCAAGTCACTCCAAATTTAGTCCCTGTGCCCATGTCTGCCCAGGCGCTCCTGATCGACCTCACACAGGCGACCAGGAGCACCTCGGACATGACGATGACGGCTACCAGTCCTATTGCACCGTCTGCTGCCACAAGGCAATGGGTTGCTGCTGCTGTGTAGCAATGCCGTACCGCGTCTGCCAGCACCCAGGAGACATAGGGTGACGGTGAGCTGAGCGGCTCCATGCTTGCCGTGGTATGGCGTCTGCACAGGTAACTCAGGAAAAAAGGCGCAAAACCATTGTCTGCCCTTCCTTTCACGGAGGGAGGGAGAGAGGGAACGGAGTCCTGACGATATGTGCCCAGAACCACCCGCGACAATGTTTTAGCCCCATCAGGCATTGGGATCTCAACCCAGAATTCCAATGGGCAGCGGAGACTGCGGGAACTGTGGGGTAGCTACCCACAGTGCAACGCTCCGGAAGTCGACGCTTGCCTCGGTCCTGTGGAAGCGCTCCGCCGAGTGAATGCACTTAATGCCCTTAGAGCATTTTCTGTGGGGACGCACACACTCGACTATATAAAACCGATTTCCAAAACACCGCTTCTATAAATTCGACCTAATTCCATAGTGTAGACATACCCTGACTGTGGGGGCAGACGGAGCCCGGGTGTATCTGCTCACAGCACTTCTGACACCCCAGAGGGGAAGGAGAGACAGAGCAGAGAGTCAGTGGCCATGGCCCAGCCGGCCCCCTGCCCCAGACGGGTCACTCTGCTCCCCCAGCCCGGCCCCACAGGCTGCTCCCCCAGTGGGGTGGAGACTCTGAAGGGCTGTGCTAGAGGGAGCAGAGCCCCGTTCACACCAGATGTTCCGCAGGGACGGGACGGCCGGGTCCTCTGTGCTGAGCCCAGGGCTGGAACAGCCTTTCACCAGCCTCCCCCACCTCCCCGACAGCCCAAACTCCTGTCTCTCTGCAGCCCTGGGCCCCTGGCCCTGCAGACGCCCCGGGCCGTGCTCCCTGCACTGAGTTACCCTGTCAGCCCGAGTGACTCAGGGGCCGTCCCCTCCCTGCACTGGGCTCTGGGTGCACAGAGAGACACAGGGGCAGGGCAGGGACATGGGGAGAGCGGGTGTCTTGGGAAATGGTACAAAGCCTTGTCCGGGCTCCCCAGAGCGTTTCATTCCATCTCTTTGCCAGAGTAACCGTGGCTACACGAGAGCTTTTGCTAGTATAAAAACGTGACCCAAAATCACCAGCCCCCAGCCCGTCCCCACCACTGTCCCAGCACCAGAGTGAAGTGCAGACCAGGCCGTGGCAAATGGTGCTTCCCAAACTGCCCAATGGCATCACTGGGACGTCTGACACTCGAACCCTGGGATCAGCAAAAGTCTCCCCCTGCTCCGCCCGACCCCTGCCACATCTGTGCCTATTCAGTGTTTTACTGGCCTCTCCCTCCGCCCCCTCTCCCAGCGCGAGAGAGACAGAGCCAGAGGCTGCTCCCAGCTACCCTGGTGTAAACCCATTGACCCCAGTGGGAACTAACAGCAGGGTCCCAGAGGAGTCTGACCTGACCCCACTGACTTCGGTGGGCTCACTCCTGGTGTACACCAGGTACCTGAGAGCAGAGTCTGCGCTGCACTGGTTAAAATGGCCCTGACCTGTCTCCCTGTAGCGACCCTGGAAACCCTTTAACCTTCTGAATGACCCAGACCCCAAGCAGCGCAGAGACCCCCTGCTGCTGTTGCTGACACCCCTGTGCAAAGCGGCCGGGCAGGGCAGGGCACCTACCAGGAGCCTCTCCCTCTCCTTGTCCCAGTCGGATTTCAGGCCCAGGAGCTCTTCTGTCTCCTCCCACAGATGCTCCAGGCGGGTCAGGATTTGCTCCTGCAAACAAACAATGGCTCTGGGGGCTGGTTTGGGGTCACTGGTTTGTGTCCAGCGATAACATCATCACTGAGCAGAGTGAGGCTGTGGGAGCAGGTCCCCCTTCTCCAACCCTCTGAAAAAGTGACCTCAGCTCCAAGGTATCTCCCCGGCAGAGCTGCTGGGCCTGGCCCGCTCCGGCCCAGCACCATCATCTCCAGGCTGTTTCCCTGCCATAGGTCTGGTGCTCTTGAACAGTCCCTGGGAGGAGCTCTTTAGTGTGGTAACCCCCTTAAGGTCACACTTTTTCCAATGAGGAAAGTCACTTGGCTTCACCGCCTCCTGACTCTGAATCTCAGAGCCTTTAGCACCCCTGCTTCAAATCAGCAAGTCCACCTGAGTTGGACACCCAAGGGAGACTTGTAGGCCCCAAGGGAGCCATGTACCCCACTTCCTTACCCTGGAGTGACTCTCAGCTAGCATTGTAAAAGCAGGGGGGATTATTACAGGGGCAATCAACAGGCAGACCGCTGGCCAAATCTGGACCACCAGATGCTTTTGAGCAGATCCTGAAATCTTTTTTATTATTTTATTATGATTATGATTGTTATTATTTTTTATTATTTTCTCTGAAGTCTGGACCTTGACTATGCCTTGACCAAGAAATTTGGACCTTTATAAAAAATAATTGACTCTCCCTGTTTTTTGACATGTCTGGAACACAACGCAGACAGTGCTTAGTGAAGACAGAGAATGGAAAGGTCCATCTGGGTCAGTCCCAGAGCCCTCTGTCCCCTCTGTCGTCCGAGCCCACAAGCTCCTCTCCTGCCTCCAGCAGCCCACACGTAGAACCCCAGCCTAGTCCTTTGTCCTCCAGCTGGGCACACTTGGCTGGCTTCCCATGGAGGGTGGGCCGTCCATGGTCATTTATTGTTTGGTGCCAAATGTCCAGACAATTGGAATGGCCATTGTCTTCTGGGACACTCCATGGGCATGGGGCCCCAGGCAGCCAGCTGTCCCTCATGCCTGTATCTCTGGGTCTCTACAAGTAACACCTTTCCGCCCTCCTCTCACCTACCTAACCATGGGTAAGGCTAAGATTTTGTCAGGGATATTTTTAGTAAAAGTCACGGCAGGTCACGGGCAATAAAGAAAAATTCACAGAAGCCCGTGACCTGTCCACGGGGAGTTCAGCTGCGGGGTCCCCACACCTCTCACAGTGGCTGGGCAGCTGTGGGGGCTCGCTTGGAGCTACGAGCTGAAGTCACAGAGGTCTCTGGAAGTCACGGATTCCGTGACTTCTGCAACCTCTGTGAAAAACTCATAGCCTTAACCATGTGTAACCCATGCCTGCTTGGTGTGGCGCTCTGTCCCCCTTCAGCAGCACCTAGACCAACTAAAGATGTGTGAACCTCCTACAGTCTTGGAGAGGAGAACAGGTCTTTTAGCTCACGCAGTAGAGGCTCATCCATTAAGCTCCACAGGTCCCCCTCTTTGATCCCAGCTGACGACAACGGGGGTCTGTGGGTGTTAAACATGCACCACATAGGGGACACTGAGGCACACACAATATTCATCCAAACTATTATGAAAAATTCCCACTGCACAACAATCCCATTATTACGCAGCTCCCTGGCTCTAACCCAGGGCTGGTCAGACACACGGGGGGGCTCTGTAGCTGCAGAGAAGCTGCCCCTGTAACTCCAACCATGCAGATAACTGTTCCCTACCCTGTGCTCCTGGGCAGCCTCCTCCATGGGAACCACCGTGCGAGTGCGGTGCGCCCAGGATCGGTCACACACCAAGCAAAGGGGGGGCTGATCCTCCTCGCAGGAGAGTTTCAGAGCCTCCTGGTGCCTGTCACCCACTCTCTGCCCCTCGGGCTCTGGCCCCGCCTGCAGCCTCAGGCATTTCACTAGCTCCGCCAGGTTCCCCAGCTGCCCGTGGGGACGCAGGTCTCTCTGCAGGGCGCTTTCTCTGCACTGGGGGCAGGAGAAGTTTGGCTCCAGCTCCCCCCAGCACTGGCTGAGGCAGGCCCGGCAGAAGTTCTGCCCACACTCAATGGTCACCGGGTCTGTGAAATACTCCAGGCAGATGGAGCAAGTCACTTTGTCCTGGAAGCTCTTGGCCAGGTCCCCGGCAGCCATGGTCCGGCCGCACTTTCCTGAGCAGAGGAAGTAGCCAGCAGCCCTTGAAATCTTTTTTTTGAGTCGATTGCACAACCAGGAGCCAATCGCCCTCACCAGCGGGAAATTTAAACAAAACCAAAACCAAAGCAGAAGCCGCGCCCCCAGAAAAGCCTCCGAACAAGCAACGAGCTACTTAAAGAAATGAAGAGGTGATTTAATTACATACACAAAGAAGCCAACGCTGCTCCCCTGTTTCTACGTCCCAGGATCACATTAGCAATGGGAGTCGGTGTTCAGCTCTTTGTCCTCTGTGACACATAAATCCTTCCCTAGTCACTGCTTTCCAGGCTACCGTTCCCGAGGCTCTAGGTGCGGCCACCCGTCTCCATTCCCAGCTATAGGGCCTCGCTTTTGGCTGCATTTGTTTTACTAATCCCAGTTTACCAAACTCTCCAGGCTGCTCCATACAACGGCCCCATCATCAGCATTATTTACCACTCCTCCAAGCTGTGTTAGCCACAGTGATTTTATACTTCCTTCCAGATCGTTAACTAAAAAGTTGAGACGTGAGGGGGCTACAGCCAATCCCTGTGGGGCCTCATTAACAGCTCCCCCATTCAGTGATGATGCCCCATTGACAGGTACAAGGTCAGACTTGGGGTCACAGAGCAGGGGGATTATTTTACTACTGTTTTATAATGCACCTCATTTATTTATTCACAGGCTCCACCCACAGTGTCTGTCTGTCACTGTTGTATCTGGGCCCTTCTGGGACAAGTCTAGTCTCATTTACACTGGATCCACTCCAAAGTGAATCCAGGCCATCCCTCCCAGCCTGCCCACGAATGCTGTCTGTGGAGATCTATCCCAGGAAACAGCCTCACTCAGCCATGCTAGGGCTGGTGCCCTGATTTCTTGCCTTCTGTGGAAACACTCCCAATGGCCTTTCCCCTCCCCCTTCCCGCACATGCTGCCCCAGGCTGGGCAGATCCCATCTGTCTAGGGTTTGCCCCGCTTCACCTGCCACCTTTCCACTCAGGGGACTCAGGGCACTTCAGTAATTCAACAAATGCCCTTGCTTTATTAGCACTGTGTCCAGGCCCTACTCAGGTATCAGGCCCCATTGTGCCAGGTGCTGCATACATACAGAACAAACAGACAGTCTCTGTCCCAAAGAGCTGCAATCTCCCTGCTTCCCTTCTCCCTGCAGGAAACCCTCTTTGCTACATCTTGGACCCGCTCCCACTGCTCTCTGGGTGATTGGCACTTTCACTAGCTCAGGGCCTTGGAACATTTTCTACGTGTTTCTGAGCCTCCGAACCATTTAATACAATCACATCTCTGGGTGAGTTATGGCTTTGCTCCTCCCCCACCAAATGGGAGCATCCTGAATGCAGCCAAACAGCTGTTTTGTGGTGGGCAGAAGGCCCTGGCAGGGTGGGGGAGGAGTTGGTCAGTGGGAGATGCTCTGGGGGACGGCAGAGCTTGGCTGCCGGTGGGTGCAAAGCACCCACTAATTTTTCCCCATGGGTGCTCCAGCCTCGGGGCACCCATGCAGTCAGCGCCGATGATGCCCTCCCCCAAATCAAAAGTCCTCGAGATTTTGGGTGCATCTCTCCATGTTGTAAATGTTACCAGCTCCTGTGTGTGTGTGTCTCTCTGGGTGGGGGGTCTGTGTGTGTTGATGCTTAAGTTGATTGTGAGGTCACGGATGCCAACAGCAAAGACTGTTCGGCCTCAGCATTCTTGCCCTGCCTTCAGTCTGCCAACTGCCTTGGTTGACAACGGCTGGTGACCCAAGGAGCTGCTGAGAGACGCGGACTATCCCTCTGTCAACAACTTCTTGCATCAGCTTTTTCCACAGGTTTTCGACAAAAGATGAGTTTTTACAGAAGGTAATTCCCAGATTCTTTTCCTGCTCCTTCGATCGCACATGATGGGTTGGTGCCTCCTTCCCCTCGGGCAGGGGTGGCCGACCTGGGGCTCCGGGGCCGCATGCGGCTCGTCAGACGTTAATACGCGGCTCCTTGCACAGCGCTGACTCCGAGGCTGGAGATACAGATGCCAACTTTCCAATACGCTGTGGGGTGCTCACTGCTCAACCCCCTGCTCTGCCCCAGGTCCTGCCACCTCTCCACCCCTTCCCCCAAGGCCCCTGCCCCTTCCCCCGAGCCTGCCATGCCCTCGCTCCTGCCCCTTCCCCACCAGAGCCTCCTGCGCACTGCAGAACAGCCGATTGCGGCGGGCGGGAGGAGTGGGGAGGGAGGGGGAGGCGCTGACAGGGGGGGCTGCCGCTGGGCGGGAGGTGCTGGGGGCTGGAAGGGGTGGTGGATGGGGGGCTGCTGGCGTGTTACTGGGGCTCTTTGGCAATGTTCATTGGTCAATTCTGGCTCTTCTCAGGCTCAGCTTGGCCCCCCCCCCCCCGGTGCAGGGACGGGTGGGGGCCAGCGTTGCAACAGTCAGGTCTCAGCGTTCCGTTTTGATTTGAATGTGGGCATCTCTCCCTTCTCCGTCTGCTTCAGCCGGTCACGGTCTTTGGAGGCAGATTTCGATGCTTTTATCTTTCAGCAGACTAGCATGGGTGAATTTCCATGGCTATAACCTAAAGGGAAGATAAAAAACTGGTGTAGAATTTAGACTGATAGCTCCATCAATAGTATTTCCCTCGGAGTTGCCCCTAATGCACTCCTTGCCTTCAAGTAGTGAATAGAAACCGTCTGTCTCATGTCATGATTGTCTAATGTATGTGTATTGAGACAAGATCGGTCTCAGAATTTACATGATTGAAAGGCACATAAATGAGCTCAAATATGCTGAAGAAATAAATCTGAAGCTATTGAAAGTGACCCAGCTCCACTCCCATCCCCTGGCTGCCATCTTGGTAGTTCTCTCAGAAATAATCTCATGGAGAGAGACTTCAAAACTCTCTACAAATTCTACTATTCCCCCATTGGGCTACATAAAACAGACGTGTTAAATCCCCCCTGCAATCCCTTTCCAGAAAAGGGGTTTAAATAAACTGCAGCCTAAATTTGTCATGGGTCTCGCTGTGATTTCTTTGTCATTGTTTGGGTGGCCTATTGTTCTGATTGGACGTTATAAATAGTATGGGAAATTCTTCACTTAAAGTTTACTGGTTATTTTCCCCCTGCTAATACAGTCCAGATTTTGGAATAGTTGAGAATAAGTCAACTTATTTGCGGCTGCTAATCCATCCTTCCAGACCCTCAAGCCTTCTAGACGACAATCCTTTGTTCCTTTTCCTGGCTTCTCTGGGAACAGAGGTGTCTTGGTTTTTGGCTTGGCCCTGTCTGTTCCCAGAGTCCCAACATTCTGTGTGCAAAGGAGTGGGGTTAATAATGAAGCATTTTTGCAACTAGGCCCAGGCAATGAGCAAAGAAAACAGAAATTGACCTTGGCTGTTTCCATGTCTGTCCATTGGCAGAGGAGGCGTGAGCTCCATGGGGTGAGAGTCAGGCTAGGAACTGGAGCCAGTGACTGGGCTAGGACGGGATTACAGATCTGGTGCGTGGAGGTTTCTTGTTATAGAACAAAAGGGGAGAAGCTGTGATGTGCTGTGTCCAAGAAAGGCTGTGACAAAGGTGGAACGGGGATCCTGGTGCCTCTCCCCAAGGAAACCTCAAAGCATCTTCTCTTGGACAGGAGCAGCAATTTTCATCCTAGCCGTTAAAGGCAACTTGAGGTTCATAAATTCAGTTTCAGCGGCTCTAAGGCCAGGCCTGATCATCTAGTCTGACCTCCTGCATAACACGGGCCCTGGAACTTTCCCAGAAGAATTCCTCTTTCACCATGGTCCCAAGTGTCTTCACCTGGGGCTGGGTCTAGTCATGGGGGTAGAGCTCAGTGATAGAGTGTTTGACTGCACATTAAGTGGTCCTTGGTTCAAATCAAAGTGCCCCCATTGAAGCCTTTGTTAATAAGGGGGAGCAAATTTCAAAGAAACAAAGGATTCAAAAATGAACTAGATAAATTCATGGAGGATCGGTCCATCAATCGCTGTTAGCCAAGATGGGAAGGGATGGTGTCCCTAGCCTCTGTTTGCCAGAAGCCAGGAGTGAGCAACAGGAATGGATCACTTGATGATTCTCTGTTCATTCCCTCTGGGGCACCTGGCACTGGCCACTGTCGGAAGACAGGATACAGGGCTAGATGGACCTTTCGTTTGAGCCAGTGTGGCCAGTCTTTTGTTGTTTATATTCTTTTGTTGTATGAACCAGTCCTGACTATTAGAGGAGCAGATGGCTTCAAAAGACCACTCTCTTGGATCTGGGAATCCTGGGCAGACTAATTCCCTTCCTTTAGAGTAGGACAGAAAAACCCATTTCCTCCGTCTTTCTATTCCAGGCTTTGTTCCTTTTTTCAAAGACTCACCTCTCGGGAGCATAGAGAGAGCCATGTGCACACGGTGTTCGTCCAACCGGCAGCCATGGAGGCATGCTCTGCCATCAGCCAGCAAGAACAGGCCTTGCCAGAGAAGCCCACGAGAAGCAAATGCTCGTGGAAGATCCTATCAGGCATGAAAAGACTCTGTGTCTGTAGCCAGTCTGACAACTCGATGGCAGATAGCGATGAGGAGAGAACAGTTTCCTCTCCAAGAAGGTGGACGTGCTTTTCCCTGAAGAAGGAGAAGAAGAAGAAGAAGAAGAAGAAGAAGAAAGCAGCCAAGAACCAGGTGGCGTCAGAGGAGGAGAAGCTGCAGGAGAAGCAAGACCAAGTTGAACTGGATCTCACAGGTGAGGATACAAATCACATGGTTAGCAAGGAGCATGTGAGGAATACTCTCACCAGTCAGTCTACAAGCCTTATGGAAGCGGGGGAACGGTCCCGCTATTGTGGGGAACTTTCCTGGCTTCTGCACTTCTCCGGTGAAATGGGCTAGAGGAAGGATCTGAGTCCTCGCTCCCACTTCCTTTCCCCAGAGGCCTCCCTGCCCTGGAGGACTCCCCTTCCACTCTCCTGTCTGGCAGAGTCCTCGTAACCCCAACAAGGCTGGGCCCAGGATTCCTGGGGGGCTCGACCCCCAACCTTGCTGTGGCCACCTAGGACAGGGGCTCGGGAGTCCCGACTCCGGGGTGCTCTCTCTGCACTGGGCGCTTCCCTGACCCACTGATCATTACATACGATTTAAAGCAAATACAGTTTATTTAATCAGCAATTAATTTAAAAAAGAATAAGGAAAAATGGGAAAGATGAAAGGAAAACACATCACCCCGCTCTGTGGCAGGGAACGTCACAAACCATGTCTCTGGAACGTCAGGGCCGTTCACAGTTGGTTCCTTGTAGGTCCCAGGCCCCTTCTCCGGCCCTGGCTGTGCCGCAGGGATGCAGCGGGTCGGACACTTGCTCTGGTGGTGACCACACCCCTCCGGGCTTTGGGGAGTGGGTCCCTCCTTCCCCCCGGGTTCAGATCCCCCTCCCAGTCTGGCCTGCAAGGACCCTCGGCTGGGGGTGTCTCTCTGCGCTGGGCCCTTTGCCAGGGTCCCCCCTTGGCTGGCCCCAGTTGCTCTCCGCACCCAGCTCCAGCCCCAGCCCCAGCCCCAGCCCCACTGTTCGAGCTCCGGCTCCACCCTGCCTCAGCACGGATGCTGCTGCTCTGCCTCCAGCCCCCGGGGCTGCTTCTCCGGCCCCGCTGGCTCTGTGGCTGCAGCCCTGCTCCCAGCCCAGGGTCTGCTCTCCCTGGGCTGTCTCTCTGCCCCGCTGGCTGGCCCGCCTCTGCTCCCCAGCTCAGCTTGGGCCCCTGCTCTCTCCTTAGCTCGGCCCCACGCTGCCTGAGCCAGGCAATTCCAGCTCACGCGGAGGACGGGGACCTTTCTGACCCCCTGACTCCGTCATTAGCCTGCCCGCCCTGTCCATCAGGCTGACCTGGAGCGTTGGCCTCGCCCCATGGCCCCTGAGGACTGTCAGTATCAGAGTCCTGGTTTCCCATCCACCCTTCCCCTTCCTTTTGGGACTGGGACCTAGCCAACCAAAAACCCCACTGAGTTTGAGTAAGGGGCCAACAGTCCCCTTACACTTCCACATCAGGGCCGTCTCATGGGACAGTGATGGGTACCTCAGACTCTGGAATCCATTTAGTGCCGGATCCTCTTGGAGAGGGTGGCAGAGGTCCATCGCTGAGGTGGGGAGAGCTGACAATGTCAGGTCACCCCCCTCTGGGGGTCTGGCCCTGTGGGGTGGGGAGTACTAATATTACTCCAGGCTGTAAGGGGAACAGAGAGGCTGGACGCTATAGGAAATCATTTCTTTTCTCCTGGATCGGGTCCCTTTCATCAGGAAAATGCTCCTGAGGTCTCAGCAGGTCACAGCTGGGAACCGTACCAGAGCTGAGTCATTGCTTCTTGGGGGGTTAAATACAAAATGAGGCCTGTTGCCCGTCACTGACGGGAAAGGTGGGCAAGGGGAGAGGAAGAGTAGAAAAGAAAAGAAACCGGCCCCGAGGTAAGAGGAACCCTCGTGTGGTAAAAGCCCCCGGCTAAGAGTCAGGAGATCGGAGTTCTCTGCTCAGCTCTGCCAACAACCTTCAGTCTGAGCCGGGGCAATTCGCTTCAGGGCTCTGTGCCCAGCTTCCACCCTCTGGAAACCAGGGAGAAGACATGGAAAAGCAAAACGTTAAGAATGTTTCTTTCTGCTGCAGGGACGAAGAAGGAGCCGTCGGAGACGAAGGAGAAGTGGGAAAAAGGGAGCCCAGAAGAGCAGGAAGAAGAGCGCGCTCCCGTCTCCTCATTAACGAGCATCTCCCCTAGGACGATGGTAATGACGCTGTGTGGCTGTGCTCATGGAAAGCACCCCTTGCTGTGTGTGTTCATATCTCCCGGAGCTGGGATCTCTGACAGGAGAACGACCTGCCCCTTGCTCAGGGGACTGAAAAGGAACACTCTTGAAGTGTGATCAACTCCAGCCAGTCTTTACGAGTTTCTCTGGGTTGTCGAAGGAGGCCCAGTTTGACAAGGGGGTTTAGGCACCTCAAGAAGCCCAGGGGTGCTTCGTGGGATTGGCAGACGTGCCTGGCTCAGGTGCCTGATTCTGAGGCACTTCCCATGGCCCACAGGCACGGCTGAAAGTCAGACCAGGCCCATCCCTGCCCTTGTCGGGGTGACCCGCATATCTCCTGGCTGTGGGGTTCTGGCCCATCTCGTGGCACCAGGACCACTTCGAGACAGAACCGATGAGTCTGCTCTCCAGCCTGAGCTAACAGCCGCATGGGTTTTAGCTCCTGTGGCAGGGGCTCCTGCATTGAGGTCCCAGGTTCGATCCCGCCTGCCGACATCTGGCTCCGTCCGAGTCACAAAGGCACCTTGACGCCCTTGTGACTCTTGCTGTCAGGGACAGAGCACCCTGCAGCACGTACAAAAGTCTGCAATTCTGGGAGCTCCTGAGGTGCCGGGGGGCTGGAGTGTGGAGGCGAGTCGGCCACTCCGGTGTGCTCGACTGCGTCCTCAGCTGCGGGCATCCAGGACAGACGGTGCTAATCCAGCGCCACGCAGGCCAGCCGCAGCAATCCCCCGGGGCTGCCCTGAGACACCAGGGCAAAGGCCTCCAGCACCCCAGGCCCTGGGTTGAGGTGACCCTGGAACCGGGCCCCCAGGAGTAACATTGTGCCCAGTGAGTTCTGACCCACAGGAGCCTGGCCCCGGAGGCCCACGGTTTGGGGTTCTCCTCAGCCAGGCAGACTCGCTCCTTCAGTCTCAGCTACTTTCTCTCCTGCCGGCGATTCCTGCCTGTTTTCTGGCAGCGCCTCACGCTGCGGGGTGGGGAAGGAAGAGGGCGTTTCCCTTTGGGCCCTATGGGGTGGGATGGGACATGAGGCAGGTTCTCCGGTGACCCCTCGGCGACACTCAAGGAGCAACTGGAATGGGCTTTGCAGGACATTGAGGCTTTCTCAGCAAAAGCTGGGCGTCCTGGGAGGAGGGGCTAGAGAGGGAGGAAATGGGGTGGCCCTTGGGTTCCCTGCACTGCCCGAGAGGCTCCCGTCTCTTCTCAGGAGAGGGGGCCAGAGAGCGGACGAAAGGCTGAGGAAACCTTGGCACCTGGGGAGGCTTTTTAAGAAACGGGCTCAGCCGGAGTCTCCAGGCTCCCTCGGCGCTGGCAGCCTCCCCCGGGGACAGACTGTTCCAGGGCAGCTGCCCGAGGGAAAAACTCAGTCCCCACAGGCTTTGTCCCTGTTCATTGCAGACCCTCAGGGAGCACCCTTCCTCAGACCCGCTCCACGCCCTGCTGATGACGGCCATGCAGGGTCTGACAACACCCACCCTGCAGAGATTTAGAGCCGCAGAGGAAGAGCTGAGGGCCATCGTATCTCTCCACGGAGACAAGATGGAGAGAGTAAGAGACGCCCGCAGTGGGGCAGGGGGATGCTGGGCAGAGAGGGGGACGGGAGAATCGCCTCTCCTAGGAAACCGTTCCTGGGACACACTGGCATGGTGCTTTGAAGGTTGGCTCAGCCCCTTGCCATTCAGCGCTTGGCCGCGGGGATCCGCGGCGTCAGGTTTTGAAGTGTTCTCTGCCCGAAGGAGCTCTGACACTTCCCTGAGGACGCCCAGCCACACTGAAGGTGAGTGACAGCCCCAGCCCTGGCAAGGCAGCACTCACCTAGTCTGCTGACGAGCCTCCACATTAGGCTCCAGGAGCAGACATGGTTTCCTCAGACATGCTGCAGGGCCTTGTTTTCCAGCTGAAGGATCAGGAAGAATTTGGCTTTGCACGTCTCTCTCTGTCTCTCCCAAGCTCTGATCCCGTTTCCCACCCCGCTAGCAGAACAGGTCACCAGAATCCTCCACCCAGGGCTGTAACTCCTGCTCCTTGTTCGAGAGAGGCAAGAGCCATGACCAATTCCTCATGGAAGAGCCCTCGGGGGGGGGCTTGTCCCTTTAGGGTCTGTCTAGCCTGTGCTGCAAACTCTGCAGCAGGAGCCTGAAAGCCTCCTGGCCCTATGGACTTGGGCTCCCAGGGCTGGCACTGTGGGGCCAAAAGAGGAATGCAGACTCTTCTGGGCTTGGGCTGGACCTTGATCTCTGAAGCCCAGGGAGGAGGGGAGCTTCAGAGCCTGGGCTCCAGCCCAAGTCACCATGTCTACACTGCTGTTCTAGGTGCCAGAGCCTGAGCCCGAGGGTAGAGAGCCGGCTTTAAGATTTGTTACGGCAGGTTTTACAATCCCACAGCACAGAGGTTCTCCTGCAAGTTTCCTGCTGTGCAGAGAGCTGTCCATGCTTACTAAGAGGAGATGGCCAAACCCAGCCGCTGAGGAGCCAACCCCTCCTCCTGCACTCCCCGGGATGGAGACGTGCCAGTTTTCTGGAGAATTCCAGCATTGTCCTGATTTCTATGGGTCACCCACTTCCTCTCAGATCCAGTACAGGGCCAATAAATGACTTTGGGGCTCACTCAACATCCCTCGCTCATGAGGTCTGGCTGCTCCTTAGTGCATGAGAGAAGGCAGAGACGGAAATGGCCCATGAGCCCCATCTGTCTATCCTCTGCAGACCAGGGCAGGATTGTTACCTGTCGTCAGATGCCTAGTTATTCCGTGGCTGAGGAATTGGTGAAAAAATACACTCATTCTTCTGGAGCTGTGCAGCAGAGGTAAATCTCTGAAGACAGAAATTTCCAGGGCTTATTGTTGCAAAAAAGACAAAAAATCACCCACACATGACCAGAGCGTAAATGCAGTGCAGCCTGCCTCAGTCTGCAGACAGCCAGCAGTAATAGCTCTGAGAGGGGCGAGTGCCTCTTTTCATCTCAATATGTTGTAAACTCTGAGTCCTGCTGGTTATTGCTGGTCACTTTGCAGAGTCATCCATCTGAGGTGTTTAGAACACAATCCCCATGTCCCTAGGGGCCGTGAAACCCAACTTGGACCCTAGCCAGAGGTCACAACTCCGGCTTTCCTCGGCATCTTCTGCAATGCTGTTCTGCACTGCCCAGAGACAAATCTGTGTCACATGGGAGAGCAAATTGAAGAGCAGCATGAAAGAAATTGAATTTCTTGCCCAATTCAGTTACCAGAGGAATACAGTGTTGGTTTTCATATTTCTTTGAGTGTTTGATTTGTAAACCTTTCAGGTTTGAATTCCTTGGAACAGCCACAGTGCTTTCCAGGGGCTGTGCTCACAAGCTGTAGAAACTCGGCAGCCACGGCACAGAATTTCAGTCAAGCTTCCTGAAGACCTTGCTTCCAGGCCATTTGCTCTTGATTTGTCCAACCTAGCTCTCAGTGTCCCCAGGGCTTGACCACCATGTCCGAGCTTCCTCACCAAACTTGGAAGTCAAATGACTGGAAGTCTTTTGGATCCGTCTGCAGTCTTCCTCTGCAGATGCCTGCGGGCACCAGCAGGACTTAGATCAGCAAGAATGGAGAGAAGAGAGGAGAGGGATTTCAATGCTAGTTTCCTTCCATCTCTGTCACGCTGGGCAGTACAATCTCCCCTTCCAAGCTCCTGAATCCTCTCCTATCAGGGCATGTTCTCATTCAGTGTCTGATCCCATCCACCACACTGCAGTAGGATTGAGGTGCTTTGAGACACTTGGCCAAACGCTGGGTCTCAGTTACACCCCCAAATAGCCAGAGTAACTCCAATGAGGTCAGGCAAGTTCCTCCGCACTGACCCTAGCGGAAGAGAGCCGAATTTTGCAGTCTGCAGTGTGTTGGTCACTCTGTGGTCAGTTCATGGTCACTGTTTGGAAGCAGTGGTGCTGGCTTCAGGAACAATAACCCATGAGGGGAAAGGAATAAATACAACGTTCTCTGAAGGGACTTGCCCAGCCTCAGCCTCCCCACACTGATCGGTGTCTCCACTGAGAGACGCCTTTCCTGCCTACATTGCAAGCCTCTCCCTGGGGAGGGCGAGAGGTGGCCAGGCAGGGAAGGTCTGACTTCTGTTTCGGACTCTGCAGATGTGCCCTTGAGCTGTGGAAGGCCTTGGGTGAAGAACCCCAGCTCACCAGGGAGGTGCTGCGGCAGCTGCTGGACAAGCTCCAGCAGAGACGCCGGGAGGAGAAGAGCGGCCATGTGTCCCTGGCTGTAAGTGAGATTTGAGATGTCACTTTGCGAACGCACCACCGCAGGGAGGATGGTGCATCTTTGTGTGTGTGTGTGTCTGTGTGTGAGCTTCGCCCCTTCTGAGCTTCAGGCCACAGCTCCACTACACAGCTCAGCTGACCTAACCTCCCTCGGCTCACAGCCGCCACAGCAAGCCCATCCCTTGGGTGGGGCTGCACTTTGCTGCTTGTGTCAGCCAGGGCCGGCTCCGTGGGCCAGCAAAGGAAGCCGGGGCCTGGGGCAGCCAATAGAAAGTTGGGGCGGCACGTCTGGGTCTTTGGCGGTAATTCGGCAGCGGGTCCTTCATTCCCTCTCTTCCTCTTCAGCGCCACTTCGGGGGCAGCTCAATCGGGTTTTTCTTTTCTTTCCCTTCTCCGCTTGGGGCCGCCAAAAAGCTGGAGCCAGCCCTGGTGCCAGCAGCGCACGTCCTCACCAGAAGCGCTTGTCGCGATTCCTCGGTCAGGGTGGGGCATTGCGGGAAGGCTCCTGAGGGTCAGTTGACATAAACGACACGGTGTCCATGCTGACACTGCATCGACTGAACTGCAGTTCTGCCAATGGGAAGGAAATTCCATAGTTAGGGTGATGCTGGGTGAGTGGCCTTGTGTTGACCTAACTCTGTCGTGTAGACCAGGCCTTCGTGTGTCCTGGCCACCTCCAATCAAACCAAAGAGGTGTAAATAAAGTTTCCCCCAGATAAAAGTTACAGATCTTAAGTGGTTTCTCTGCTGGTACCCTGGCTCAGTCGTCTTCTGCTTTAGATGGCCCTTTAGTGAGCAGGTGCAGTTCGGGCGTCTCTTGGAAGTATCCAGGTTTCTGGCTTTGTAAACTGTGGCTAGAAACCTTCCCAGCATGGGATCTTGAGATGTCCAGTACGTTTGACTGGGCCAGAAACACTGGGCCTATGAGAACGCATCTCCTCAGGATGATTTCAGCCCGTCCAGTCATGGCTGGAAAGCCAAAGCCCAGGGTCTGCACCATTAAGAGAAATAACGGGGAATAACGTCACCCAGACTCTTCTGATCTTTCCATAGGGTTCCATCCTGCTTCTGTTCCAGGAATGGGGGAAGGTTCAGGAGCTTCCAAATGTCTCCTCCCCTCTCAGGAGCCAATCCTCTTTTGTAACACGCTGGAGAGGAAATGAGACATGACAAAAGGACAGTCGCGAATGGCAATGGGGGCAGAGGACAGATTGGGATAGTTGAGTGAAATGCTTTCTCCCCTCCAGGCCATGAAGACCATTTTCGAGGTCCTTTTCCTATGGGGATACCGAGAAGCCATCCTGGAAATGTATCCCCAGCTGCTCATCCTCTGCGTCAGGCAAGTGCAGTATGTGATGGATCTGCACTTGCCAGGGACCTACATGGCCAGCGAGACATCCAGCCCCGAGGAGGGATCCAGCTGCCTCAGCCCCTTAAGGTAATGACTGAAAGGAAAAGGAAGAACAGATTTGTTCTGCTAAACACCTGGGGTCCGTTCATGGCCATCGGTGGTTCGGGTGCTGTCGTTGGCCCAGGCTTAGTTGGGTGCAGGTCTCTCTTGAGGGAAAAGGGTTGAGAACCGTGTGTTCTTGTGAGTCACACTCGCTCATCTGACGCCGTCCACAGGCCAGCTGCTTTCCCCACACACTCAGGCAGCAGTCAAGTTTGTGCATCCATCCACCTGTGCCACCCGCCAAAGGGTCAGTGCTTTCATCACTGTCTGCTGAGCAAATCTGGGGGCCTCCGTCCCCGAACGCAGACAGAGCCACACCGGGAGCACATGGGGCCAGGCCCTGCAGGATCTCAGCCTCACAGGCAGGCAGGAGGAAGAGGGACCAGTTCAACTGGCTCTGTGGGCACAGTGAGGGGCTTCCATCTACACGGGAAAACCAGAGCGCCGGAAGACACCTCAGGTGGTATAAACTGACATCGCTTTGCTCGCTTACACCAACTAAGGACCCGACCCCACATGCCCGCTTGAGTCCTGTTACCTGTCACAGTAAAGAGTCAAGTATTCAGCCATAGGGAATGATGACACCAATCATCTTAAGAAGCTACATTGTCACTAATGGTTAGAAACTCAGTGAAACGGCAGTGTAGACAGGGCCCATTGGGCAGGGAAGCATCATGATATCACTCTGGATCTATCCTCGGGGAGGCTAGCTACTGCTGACCATGCTGTGTGTCCCAGGGCTTGTGCAGATTTGCCATGCCTGGGGCTGATCTCGTTGCCTGACACTGGTAATTTTTTCTCTTTAGCACGTCAGTGGAGGCTGTGAAGACTCTTTTCTCCATGCCCGGCTACTGGAAGGAATTTGCCATCATCCAGTTTCAGCAGGGTTGGGACACGATAGCCTCCCGATATTACTATTCACAGGGTGTTGGCCTGATTGCAAGGTAGGAGCCCAAAGTTTCCTCCTCGCTGGGTCTCTCTTGGGAATGGGATTGCCGTGTGAAATATTCCTCTGTTCCAGGCTGCCAGCTCAGCCCAGCAACTGGAGAGGAACTCTCTCTCCCAGAGGAACTCTATGTGATTTTCAAGGGACTTTCTGTTCCATGTTCCAGAGCCATGATCGAGTGTGAGAACCCTCAGCTCCCTGCAGTTTTCACAGAGGCAATCACCATCGTCCAGAGAGAGAGGGAGGAGGAGCAGAGAACGATCGCCATGGCTTTCTGTATTGAGGTGAGATTCATTAGTTGACAGGCACAAGGGGGCTTTCTGGAGAGCAGCTCAGGCCAGTAAGCTCTGGGGCACATTGTCAGCAGCTCAGCAGCCTTACCGCCAGCTAGCTCCTCTCTGCACAAGGATGGTTGTGGGGCATGGCAAAGAGAGGGAGGGAGAGACAGGGTGAGATTGCTCCTGGCTGGATGTGCCTCGATGGGATTATGGGACAAGAGGAGAGGTTTCTCCAGTGCCCCAAGACCATGCTTCTCTCCTCACCTTTTCCTGAGGTTCTGCTTTTCTTCTGTCCCAGGGGTCTCTGTATGGCGCTCAATGAGGCCTGGAGACGCCCCTTTCCCTGGGGGCTGATTTGTGAGCTGTGCATGAGTCTAACTTTTGGGAATGAACCAACTGAAACGGCAGCAACTGGCTCCCTACGCACCAGAGACTTTGGGTGGGAGTAAGTGGCCCTTTGGTAAAGACGACTGTCCAGGGAACAGACCCCCCAGGAAGACCTCTGCTCCTCAACCTGATGTTGATTTGGCTCTTTCCAGTTTCTCCAGAGTCCTTCCATTGAGACAGTACTGACAAAATCAGAGCTCCGGGCGCAGCTCATGGAATGGACCAAGGACACAAATCCCGTCATATGTAAGCTCAGTCTGCGAGGCCTTGGCAGTATTGTGTTCCAGCCAGAAAAGGTAAGAGGCGTGGATTGCCCAGGGGACCAAGGACGCCGATGTCTCTCAGATAGCTCGGAAACGAGAGCCAGATCCCCACATAACCCTTGTTGTTTAACACACAGCCCTCAAATGGTGGAGGTGCTTTCCTGAGCAAATCAAGGCATGACATGCTCCCTGCTCCCATGAGCGGAGCCCTGATTGCAGATGGGATGCAATGGGGGAGGTGGGGTGAGCAACAACAAAGGTTACAGTGAGCAGCTGGCACAGAGTGACAGGAGAATGACTTTCTGCCCCGTTGGGGGGCTCTGCCATCCGTGGTTTCTCCTAGGCGGGAGTGGTCCAGCATGTGCTCCAGGCTGTCACCCCGGAAAGTAATGAGTTGCCTTCTTCATTCCTGCAGGTGAGATGGTTACAGGCCCAGCTGCCAGGAACCGTTGCCAGGTTTTGTGACCGGGATGGAGGGTGTGTCAAGGAGGCCATGCACAAAGCTCAAGACATCATCTACCTCCTCAAGAGGGAGGGGCTTGGCTCCATCTCCCAGGACATTGCAGTCAGCCTTCGCCCCTTCATTGATGACGTAAGGCTTGGAACCCCAGGAGAAGCCCGTTCCCCCCCTCCACCTGTCTCTGATGCCCTTGTCTCTCTCTCCCCATCTCCTTGGCTCCCGCCCCTCAGGCCTGCCATGGAGCCTCCAAGGAGCGCCCCCGCCATGGGTGGGGAATCTCCTGCTGAGCCACCTCCCTGTCAGAGCTCTTCTCGCCAAAGCTCAGCCTCAGCGCCATGCTCCCAGCCCCTGCTGCAGCCTGGCCTGGGGGAGAGGGGGCCTGGCCCTGGGCAGATGACCAGCTGTCTGGAGAACACAGGCCCCCAAAGAGGTGGAGATTCTCAGCAGGAAAGAGGTGGGTCAGGAATGGCCCGGCTCTCGGGGGCACCGAAGAGCAAAAGAAATGCTGTGTTTTGTAGCAGCTAATCCCTGCAAGGCTCCAGCAGCGGCTTCTCCCCTTCCCCAGACCAGTCTCCAGCAGACTTCCCTGCCTCTCCCCAAATCTTCTCGGGTTCTGGGATTCTGGGTTCTCCAGACAGAAACTGCCTCTGGGACACCCTGGGGCTGCGCTGTCCTGCCCAGGGTCTCAGGCCTGCACAAGATGTCTATGGCGCTGGCCTGGTGTCCGCCCTGCTCCCCCCACCCAAGTCAGTTCACACGGGGGAACCGGAGCAGCGGGCGGATTATGACTCTGTCGCGTTCTGCTCTGATACTGCCTGGCTTTAACCGGGCGTCCCCACCCCCTGTGTGTCATTGCCAGGAGAGGGGCAGTGTGCGCTCAGCTGCCATTTCACTGCTTGGCAACGTGGTGAGCAGGGTGCAGGACCCGGACAAAGCCCTCGTGCAGCAGGAAATCATCCACTGCTTGCTCCCGCTGCTGCTGCATCTTGCAGACCAGGAGGAGAGTGTGACACTGGTAAGTGCCACGGTCATTATTTCCTTCAGAGCAAAGAGCCAGAATCCCCTGGGGCCCCCACTCCAGTCATCACCAGAGCCCCTTGCCCAAGCAGAGTCTTCTCCTCCCGGCTTCACTCCCTGCTGGAGCCTCGTGCCTCATCCATCCTCACAGCACACAGCACAAGGGGTGGAGAAGGTCCAGTGTCCCCCACACTATCCCTCTCTCAGTGAGAACCCTCTTGGTCTCCCCTTCTCTTGCAGCGATGTAAACTGACGCTCTTCCGCTGCGCAGTGTTTCTCGGCTGGGCTCATTTGAAGAGGCTGTTCCGCAGCATGGCCTGGGATGGCTCCTCACAGCTCTTGAAGAGTGTCGGGAAGTGCGTGGTAGGTGAATTCCTTGTGCCTTGAGAGGGGTGAATGGGGACTTGAGAGAGACCTTTCTAACCCCACAGCCTGAGGACCCATCCACTTCGGTCGGGTTGCAAGACTCTGTTCCAGGCTCTCTGCTGGTTCATTTCTACAGGATTTACAATCCGTTCCCATTGTTGACATTTTTCTCCACAACTGTCAGACCTCCAAACTTTTGTCTTTTCAAATGAAAGCGGAGGTTCTGGAGAACACAACAGTGACTTCAGAGAGGTGCTGCTCTGGTGTATGGGTTCGTATTGGCGGTTGCCATGGCCTGGCTATATGCTTTGCCTTTCTTGGACTATTCGCTGTGGGGAGAACATGTCATTTGTATATTGTGCATTTCTTCCTTCTTTCTTTCCAGATGCAGAACAACAAGAGCCACATCCCCAAATTCCTGTTCCAGGCCCTAGAGTACCTGGAAAGCTCACAGACAACAATACGACATTCTGCAGCCTTGTTCATTGGTAAGCAGAGCAAATTCACTTCATCTTTTTTAAATGTTTCCTTCAAAGCCCTTTTCTAGACAGCTGCTCTGTTCCCTCCGACAGCACCAGAATCCTAAAACGGGGGGTGTGTGTGTGTGTGTGTGTGAGAGAGAGAGAGAGAGAGAGAGAGAGAATTAACATGTACTCCAAGATGAAGGGAGCAACTTAGCTGTATCGACTGCACCAACTTCCCCTGCCCACAACAGCTCTTTGGCTGCGCCTAGGGGAGATTGAATTCACATCATGCTGGTTTGATGTGAATTCAGTCTCCTTTAGAAATCAGCTTCTCAGTAACTGCTGGGCATCTGATGCTTTATCTAATGTGCTTTGTGAAGAGATGTAAGGAATGTATTTAATTTTCCGAAGGGCTGTCTTGGGGAAATGGCTGCATCTTCAGCAGTTTTCAGCGATGGATTTGAAAAGTAATGAGATCCATTGTATTCATTGTATGTCTAGGAAATACTATCCACCATTACTGTGATTTGTTGTCTGAAACAGTGAATGAAGATGGCATCTCCCGCCTGTATGAAGGTAAGGAAATACCTCTGTGTGTTTGTGCCTCTGTGGGAAATACAGGGGTGCAGACAGGGCCCGAACACAGGTTTGAATGTGGACACAGGTCCCTCTCTGTCTAAGGACAGCGTTTAAGGAAGAAGGATGGTCATGCGAGCATCATCGAGGTACCACAATATGTGTATGGGAGCAGGGGAATTCCATCTCTAGCTCCTAGTATAGACGTAACCTTAAAGCTGTGTGGGGAAAGTGTCTTCATAAAGGTCTGAAAGTCTGTAATGGAAGGCCTGACAGTATTGAAAAGAGCCGTAGTTATTAAGGATGATGATGATGATGACAATTACCCTCATCACCTGCCCTCCCTGTCATGGAGTGATTGCAGGCCAGGGAGATTCCCTCCGAGATTGGTCATCAGCTCATAGGAAATCCCATGAGGGCACATGGGAAACACTTCTCCCTGTGACCTCTTGAGGAATGAAGGCACAGGGCCACAAAAGATTTCAGTAGACATTAGGAGCCTAAATCCCTTTGTGGATCTCGGCCTAAATGTTGGATGGTTTAATGTCGCTGCGGCTGTCACTTTCCTGTTCCATCGAAAGAACAAGTGCCCCCAACCGTCTGTGTGTAGGGGTGTGTGTACGGGTGTAGGCCAGCAGAGGGGGAAGTGACAAGAACGGGGTCTCCTCTCTGTGCAGGGCTATTTTGGGAGGAGCGGAGTTGTTGTTCTTGTGCCCTTAGACTCTTGGGGAGCTAATAGCAGGGGGCGATGGCCATCGGGAGTGGAGATTTCCTAGGCACCAGGCACATCAGCACCAGAGGCTTTTCAACCCGTTTCCTCTTGGTTTCAGCTTTTCAGGAAGTGCCTTTGAAATCTGACAGGACCACGTGGTACATCCTCAACAGACATTATAAATGGTTGCAGAAGCTTGTAAATCTCGTGTCGGGTTCTGCATTTGACTAGGGAACCGGGACCGACACAGAAGAGCTCTTTGTCCTGCTATGGTACGTACAGCAGACGCTTATCAACATTTTGGTGTCCCTAGCCTCTGTTTGCCAGCAGCTAGGAATGGGTGACAGGGCATAGAGCACTGGATGATTCCTGTCTGTTCACTCCCTCTGGGGCACCTGGCAGTGGCCACTGTCGGAAGACAGGATACTGGGCTAGATGGACCTTTGCTCTGACCCAGTCTGGCCTTTCTCATGTTCTTATGTTTGGAACCGGGGCTGAACAACGAGGTGGATATTGGCAGATGACACAAGATTATGCAGATTAATCAGCCTAGAGAAGACATTGAAGAAGTTCAAAGGGATGTACTCAAGCCATGTGACTGGGCAGCACCATGGCAGATGAAAACCAGCGCTGACCAGGGCAGGGCCATACACATGGAAAGCAGTGCGGTGAACGACTCCTCCATATCACTGGGGTCAGAAGCCAAAGCACGGCTGGTTGGGCCCAGTGGTTGGAGCAGAGGCGCTGGGGCCGCGTGCTCAGAGTGGTGGAGGTCGAGCCGAGGGGAGCCAAGGGTTGGAGCTGGAGTCAGGAGTCAAGAGCAGGATTGGAACAGGCTGGGGAGTAGGGCCAGGGCCGGATTAACAATTCCCGGCCTATGGGAGCTGCGGGGGAACGTGCGGGGGGAGGGCAGAGCCGACAGGCAAGAGCAGCCCCCGGGACAGAGGTTCCCGGTGCAGTGCTCATCGCGGCGACGTGGCTGCGGGGGGACAGGAAGAGCAGCGCGCGGAGCCGCCTCGCCCCCACCCCAGCCAGGTAGAGCCGGCCCGGCTGGAACGCAGCACACAGGGGCTTTAGGGGCTGCAGCTCGGGCCCCCCTTAGCCCTGCTCCTTTCCTGAGTGCACCATTGCCCCACTTCTGCCCCATTCCCACCCTCTGTTACAGGGCAGAACCCTGGAGCTGATCTCTGACATCTCTCTCACTAGAATGAAGTCACTGCAGAGTCAGCACAACCCCACCTTTGGGCACCATGTAGGACATCTCACCCCACCGCACAGAGCCCGACATTCACACAGCTTCTCGCATGTGGTTCCCTCACTCATCAGAGCCAGACGGAGAGAGGAGAAATTCTCCCAGACTCCCTTTCACCATTGCCAGCCCCCAGGGTCGCGGAGGTTGCCGGGGGTTGGGTGCTCTCTTTAAGAAATGCCAGCTCTCCGGGAAGTTGCAAATGAACATTAGCAAAGTGGGGTGGTTTTGTGCTGTGGAAAACCACCCTGCTTGAAGGTTTTGTTTTTCTAATTTGTGCTCCTGCCCTTTCTCCCTCTTCCAGACATCTAGAGGCCAACAGGAGCCAACTGAGCCCACCACTGATCCCATCTCTTGTGAGATGGCAAAGCAGCTGTTGCACGGGAAGGAGGAGACAGAAGAGGCCGAGCAGCGTGTGCCGGGGTGTACCAGCCCCACGTAACCCCACAGTCTAGGCGGAGGAAGCCAAGCCCCTCCCCAGCCCTGCCGGACACGCTACAACTGGAGCACCAGTGTGAAAGGGAGCAGCTCAGCTCACGCTAGGCAGAGCGCTAAAAATGGAGGATGCACCTTGGAGGCTCCAGTCCAGAAGCAGCTGAAGCCCCGAGGCGCCGAGACCCAGCCGCACCCCCGGGTGCCTGCAGACGTGCAAGGGAGATCGGAGTGTCTGGGAGTTTCCCACGCCGGGAGCCCAGAGACCCCCAGCCCGTGGCCTAGAGACTTCTCCTCTGAAGTAACCTGGGTGAACGAGCCATTGTCATGCTGAGTGACGTCAGCATGTTCTGGTTGGATCCCCACTGACTCAACGGCAAACACATTGGCCACGGACAAGGCCCTGGGCTAGGGCAAGGGGGAGTAAGGAGAGTCTGGGTCCCCCTGCCCTGGCTGCCATTCATCCTCGGGTGGCTGCCCACGTCCCCATTGCGCCACTAGACTGCACAGCTGTTGACTCTGGTCGTTGGGCCACACAGCCCCGACGGAGAGGATGGCCGCACGGACTCTGGTCGTTGGGCCACACAGCCCCGACGGAGAGTATGGCCGCACGGACTCTGGCCATTGGACCACACAGCCCCAGATGAGAGGGCGGCCGCACGGACTCTGGTCGTTGGGCCACACAGCCCCGACGGAGAGGGCGGCCGCACGGACTCTGGTCGTTGGGCCACACAGCCCCGACGGAGAGGGCGGCCGCACGGACTCTGGGCATTGGGCCACACAGCCCCGACGGAGAGGGCGGCCGCACGGACTCTGGCCGTTGGGCCACACAGCCCTGGATGGAGAGGACAGCCGCACGGACTCTGGCCATTGGACCACACAGCCCCAGATGAGAGGGCGGCCGCACGGACTCTGGTCGTTGGGCCACACAGCCCCGACGGAGAGGGCGGCCACACGGACTCTGGCCGTTGGGCCACACAGCCCTGGTCGGAGAGGGCGGCCGCACGGACTCTGGCCGTTGGGCCACACAGCCCTGGTCGGAGAGGGCGGCCGCACGGACTCTGGCCGTTGGGCCACACAGCCCTGGTCGGAGAGGGCGGCCGCACGGACTCTGGTCGTTGGGCCACACAGCCCCGACGGAGAGGGCGGCCGCACGGACTCTGGTCGTTGGGCCACACAGCCCCGACGGAGAGTATGGCCGCACGGACTCTGGCCGTTGGGCCACACAGCCCCAGATGAGAGGGCGGCCGCACGGACTCTGGTCGTTGGGCCACACAGCCCCGACGGAGAGGGCGGCCGCACGGACTCTGGTCGTTGGGCCACACAGCCCCGACGGAGAGGGCGGCCGCACGGACTCTGGTCGTTGGGCCACACAGCCCCGACGGAGAGTATGGCCGCACGGACTCTGGCCGTTGGGCCACACAGCCCCAGATGAGAGGGCGGCCGCACGGACTCTGGTCGTTGGGCCACACAGCCCCGACGGAGCGGGCGGCCGCACGGACTCTGGGCGTTGGGCCACACAGCCCTGAGTGGGAGGGCAGCCATTTTGGCTCTGGCCATAAGGCCAAACCACCCTGAGGCTAAGGACAGTTATTTAGTTTCACCCATGGGACCTCGCCCCTTTACCCCTAAGGCATCGCCCATCTGTCACCATAAGACCCACACCATGATATAAGACTTTCGGGATCAGGATGCAAATCTGAGTAGAAGCAAGGAGTAGCATGTGACCTCTCTAAGAGCTCCTGCCACTCCTCTACCAATCTGGGGGTGTTTTATCTCCATCCATGTGCCTCAGGAATGGATTTGACCAATGGGGGAAAGTTCTGGGGCAGAGTGACCCATCCGGAAGTGGGTCACGTGACCCCTCCGAGAACTCCTCCCAGTTGGGGTGAGCCTCAGCCCCTTAGGACCAGCCAGAGAGGGGATTTCACCAAATCGGGTAAGTGCTGTGGTGGGGTGACCTGCCCGCAAGAGGGGCCCATCACTGCTCCATGAAATCCCCCCACTGTCCTCTACTAATCGGTCAGGGTTTCACACACCCCATAGGCCATCCCAGAAGGGTAACGTACCGATCAGAATAGGCAGTGCCCGAAGGTCTAGGCCAGAAGCCGCCGATCTCTGGAGCTCCATGTTTGCGAGGCTGGCAGCATCCTCCTGGAAGTCGCAACACAACACTGCGTGGAAGAGCCCGTCTCGTTCCAAGGATGTCTTTTGCAGAAATCGTGGCCTAGGCCTTCGGGCTAAACCTGTTCTGGATTGGTACACGTTTACCTTCTGAGATGGCCTAAGGTGGGAGAGAAACCCTCGCCAATTGGTAAAGGGCGGTGTGAGGACTTTTTAGGGACCACAGGATCCTGTTGCGGGCAGCTCACTCCACTATGGCACTTCCCCTATTTGGTCAAATCCCCTCTCGGGGTGGTCCTACAGAGCTGACGTCCACTTCAGTTGTAGAGGACAGAGGGAGGAGTTCTCAGAGGGGAGACACAACCCCCTTCTGGATGGGTCACCCTGCCCCGCAACGTCCCCTGATTGGTCAAATGCATTCTCTGGGTGTGTAAAATGGTGTTTGCCCCTGCCAAATTTTCGTAAAAGAAGGGAAGAAAGGCATGTACGTTTTGTGTTATCTATAAGGTGGCCATCTTGGACTTGGCAAAAGAATCTGGTGACCTTTTGCCATTGGCTATATTCATTTGGGTTGGGAAGCACACTCCCATGCACGGATTGAATCCGCGTAGATAGGGTCTAACATCCAGGCAGAGACGACGCAAAGAGGGATAGGGAGGGTTTTTAGTTAGGTCTACTCACCCGGTCCTGTGTCCATCATCGAAGTCTGTCCCTGACGTCCAATGTCAAGAGAGCAGAAGCCGTCCATCGCTCTCCCTGCAAGAGAAGGTAGAAAGCACATCAACATTTCCTCGTGGGTGTAATTGTTTGTGAGAGTGGAGCATTTCCAGAGTTAAAGTTTTGTTACTCCACCCCTTCTCTAGCCTATCCTAGTCCTTTCCCCCATCGTAAATAAAGTCTTGTTTGTGTGGTTACCACTCTGTGGCCTTATTTTCGTGTGCTAAGGCAAGCTCTGACAGATGGGATTACAGAGGGGACTATGTGGGAAGACTTTACTGTAAGATTCCCCGCATCTTCTGAATGGGGTTTGGGTTCTGCCCTCTTTAAAGGAAGGAAAAATCCTGACAGGTGATCCTAGGGGGCTGAAACCCACCGTGATGAGTTAGTAATCTGTCCTGTTCACCACTCTAGGATGGAGTCTGGGATGCAGGCTCTGGGATGGAGTTTGGGTGCTGGGTGCAAGCTCCAGGCTGGGGCACAGGGTGGGGGTGCAGGATGGGTGGAGGGGTGCAGGCTCTGGAAGGGAGTTTGGGGATGGGAGGGGCTGCGGAGGGAGGGGCTGCAGGCTCTGGAATGGAGTTTGGTTGTAGGCTCTGGGCTGGGGGAAGGGGTGGGGGTGTAGGAGGGAGTTTGGGTGCAGGAGAGGGGGTGTGGGAAGAGGGTGGGGGTGCAGGCTCTGGGCTGGGGCAGGGAGAACCGCAATTAACACATGCAATTAACTCAAAAAAATTAATCGCAATTAAAAAAATTAAAACTGCAATTAATCATGATTCATTTTTTAATTGTGATTTTTTTAGTTATGATTGGTCACACTGTTAAACATTGAATACCAATTGAAATTTAGTAAAGATTTTGGGGTGTTTTTCTAGTTTTTTCAAATATACTGATGTCCATGAAAACACAGAATACAGGGCTCACTTTCTAGGATGATGGTTTACAAATATTTACACTGTCAAAGTAATAAAAGAAAGAGCATTTTTCAGTTCCCCTCATAAAAGTGCAGCAGTGCAAGCTCTTCGCCGTGAAATGCAACTTACAAATGTAGATTTTTTGTTTTGTTCCAGAACTGCACCCAAAAGGAAAACAGTGTCAACGTTTCGCGCCTACAAGGCCACCGGACGTTGAGAAGAGGCGTTCGCATGGCACTTTTGTAGCCAGCATTGCATGGTAGTTATGTGCCAGGCATGCTAAACATTCGTATGCCCCTGCATGCTTTTGCCACCAGTCCAGAGGACATGCTTCCATGCTGACGATACTCGTTAAAAAAAAGTAATGTGTGAATTAAATCGGTGACTCAGCTCCTTGGGGGAGAATTGTCTTCTCCTGCTCTCTTTTACCTGCACTCTGCCACAGATTTCATCTCCTAGCCATCTCGGAGGATGACCCAACACGTGGTGTTCGTTTTAAGAACACTTTCACTGCAGATCTGACAAAAGGCGAAGAAGGACCAATGTGAGATTTCTAGAGATAGCCACAGGACTTGACCCAAGAGTTAAGAGTCTGAAATTGGACTCCAAAATTTGAGCGGGATGAGGCGTGGCGCGTGGTTTCAGAAGTCTGAAAAGAGCAACACGCCAATGTGGAAACGACAAGATCCCAACCACCGAACAAGGAAATGAACCTTCCGCTGGTGACATCTCAATCTGTCATCAACATGGACGCATGAGCTCTGGAACGGTGGTTGAAACGCGAAGGGACGTATGATTCTTCAGCACATCTGGCCTGTCAATATCCTGCGATGCCAGCTACAACAGTGCCCTGTGAATGCCTGGTCTCCCTTTTAGGTGACACGTCAACGAGAAGTGGGCAACATTAGCTCCTGCAAATGTCAACAAACCCCTGTTTGTCTGAGCGATTGGCTGAACAAGCAGTAGGACTGAGAGGGCTTGTGGCCTTTCAAGTTTTCCATCGTTTTATTTTTGAATGCAGTTATTCCATTCTGTTACGTGTGAAAAATGCAGATTTTTCTTCCCCATAATTACAGCACTTACTCCTAGACGACATTTGCTGACTGGCTTTAGCAAGAATCATTAAAAATGGGTCTTCACACATTTAGCACTGACTGTCAGCCCCTGCCATGTCGTGATACCGTTCAAAGCACAAGACACTGTTTTGATGAAAGTATTTTAGCGCTTGTAGGCCCGGAATGTATTCAGCTGATTTTTAGAGGCTGTTAGACTTTTGGTACGTTTTTCAAAAGCATCTGTTTAAAATAATGTAGGTCTGGGATCGGGCACCTGACCACACAGATGGGGGCCTAGTGGGCTGTTCAAAACAGGTTAGGCACCAGGGGCTAGCTCCACAAAAATACTGAGCTGGGCTTGGCTGCTACTTTCACTTTAGCTCCCTAAATCTGACACTGAGATGCCGCCGATCCTCAAACCCCCCCCCCCACCAGCTACAGCCTAAATGTCAGGGAGTCAGGAGGCCAGGGGGGTCCCGTCCTCTGTGAGAGCTGGATTTGCCTGGGTCAGACAGACAGAGTGGGGCCGAGCTAAGGAGAAAGCAGGGGCCCGAGCTGAGCTGGGGAGCGGAGCTGTGCCGATCCAGAGGGACCAGTAAAGCAGCCCAGAGAGAGCAGACCTGTCGTGGGAGCAACCAGAGCCAGAGGGGCCAGAGAAGCAGCCCAGGGAGCTGGGGGCAGAGCAGCAGCCGTGCAGAGACCGAGTGGTGGGGCTGGGGCTGGAGCAGTCCGGAGCTGGGTGCGGTGAGCAGCTGGGGAGAGCGAGGGGGACCCTGGGCAGCGGGCCCCGCACAGGGAGACGCCTCAGCCAAGGGGCTCTGCAGGCCAGGCTTGGATCATAACCCCGACAGGGCGGGGGCCACACTGGGAAGAAGGGTCCTGCCACTTCGAGCCTGAGAGCGTGTGGCCACCACCAGAGCGAGTGTCCGACCCGCAGCATCCCCGCAGCACGGCCAGGGCCGGAGAAGGGGCCTGGGACTCACAAGGAGCAGACTGTGAACTGCCCTGACGTTCCAGAGACCCTGTTTGTGATGTTCCCTGCCACAGAGCGGGGTGATGTGTTTCCTTTCACCTTTCCCATTTTCCCTTATTCTTTTTTAAATTAATTGTTGATTAAATAACTTGTATTTGCTTTAAATTGTATGGAATGGTCAGTGGGTCAGAGAAGTGCCCAGCGCAGAGAGTACCCCGGAGTGGGGACACCCTAGCCCCTGTCCTAGCTGACCACCGCAGGGTTGGGGGTCGAGCCCCCCAAGAATCCTGGGTCCAGCCTTGTCAGGGTTATGAGGACTCTGCCAGACAGGAGAGTGGAAGGGGAGTCCTCCAGGGCAGGGAGGCCACTGGGTAAAGGGAGTGGGAGCGAGGACTCAGATCCTTTCGCTAGCCCACTTCACCGGGGTCATGCAGAAGCCAGGACAGTTCCCTACAAGAGCGGGACTATTCCCCCGCTTACAGGAAGAAGGAGGTGCCTGAAAGTAGGACCCACAAAACCCAGTGTGCGAGACATCTCCACACCGACGCCAACCAACGGGAAAGGCCGATGGAGGGGTGTGTCCTGAGCCCCCCCTGCCTCTCTGGATCTCAGGTTACGAGGTCTGGCTTGGAGAGAGGTACCTCCCCCGGCTCCCGCCCGCCCAGCTTTCCCCCACCCCCTGCCCTGCCCTGCCCCAGCCGTACCTGGTTCCAGCCCGGCCCTGCCGCGGGGTGGGACCAATACTGCTGCCAAGGCCGTCCCGAGGGGGGTGCGGGCTCGGGGCAACCCCCACTCCTCCCCAGACCCCCCCCCGCTCCACCCCTTCCCCCAAGACCCTGCCTCCTTCCGCCCCTGAAGCAGCAAGATTAATCCCATACGTTGCATTGATTGTGACTTATTTGCCTGATTTGAAACGAGACCAAAAGGACCTGAGTCTCCTCGCTGTCGATAGCCCCCCGCTCGGCCAACCAGCCCTGAGACTCTGAGGGGCGGGCGGCTGAGAGGTCTCACCAGAGGTCCCACAGGACGGCCAGGTCACCATCAGAGCGGATCGCTCTCAGATCCAGACCCACCTCTTTGTGAGGACCTCCCGCGATGAGAGCAACCCCCCCTTGCCCACCCTCCTCACACACCCCTCCTTGGGAGAGAGAGGGAAACGGGGGAAAAAGAAGCAAGAGAAGAGGAGAAAGGAGGGAGGAAAGAGGAAAAGGGAAACCCAAAAGGATAAACCCCAAGGTCCCCAGTGATTCCAAGCGTCAAAGCGCTCGGTAGGAAATCACATTCTGCCCCCTTAAGCCAGTGTTTTCTGTGCCGAGAATCCTGCCTGCAGCAGGTGCATCAGACCCAACAGGTTCCAAACCTCTCGCAGCCTCCGACCTTGTCCAAGGGACGTTCGTTTTCTGGCACAACCAGGGGTAGGAAAGGAGAAAACTCCACAGAGGCTCCTCCTCATGCTACAACGTGAATCCTAATTCTCTCCCCGTCCTCGAGGGGAGACCGGGAGAAGGAGACGTGCAGCAGCAAAGCCGGGGGGGTCTCAGCAACTGCCCTGGCCCTGCCCCGCTGATGTCGGGGTCTCTCTGTGAGGTCACCCCCTCCCCACCACCTTTGCCCAATGGGCTGAGGTCCTGCAAAAGGCCTTTGTGATGTCACTGCCCCCCCACCCCTCCCCTCCCAGCTGATGTCCTGCCCCTGCCCAGCCTCTTGGAGCTTGGAGTTGTTGCCCCCGGATCTCCGCACTCAATGACTGGTGAGTCGGGGGATGGAGCCGGCTATACAATAAACCACCAGTTTTTCATAAATTAGTCGACTTAAGGCCAGAAGGGACCATTGGCGCATCTAATATGACGCCCTGCATCTCCCAGCCCTCCCGTGTGTCACAAGAGCTGCTTTTGCACTAAAGCACCTTCCCGAAGGGCATCTAGTCTTCACTGGAAGACATCAAGAGATGGAGAATCCATCACTTCTCTTGCCAGTTTGTTCCAGTGATGAGTCGCCCTCCCTCTTACAAATCTCTGCCTTGTTCTCAGGAGAATTTTTCTGATTTCTGCTTCCAGCCATTGGTTCTTGTTCTGCCTTTCTTTGCAAGACTAAAGAGCCCTTTAAATACTTGGTGTTTTCTCTCAGCGAAGGCACTTGCAGGCTGCCATCAGCTCACCTCTCCATCTTTTTAAAAACTAAACAGACTGAGTCTTTCTATCCCTCCTTATAAGTCTTCTCCATCCCTCAAATATGGCTCTTTTTTGCACCCTCTCCAGTTTTTTTTAACGTTATTTTTGAAATGTGGACACCAGAACGGGATGCAATATTCCAGTGTCAGTCTCCCCACTGCTGAATCAGCTCCCTTTCCATCCTCTCTTTATCTATCCATGGATGGCGTCACGGACTCACAGGACTTGTGCTCTCTCTCAGCCTCGTACAGTCCTTGGGAGGAACCCCCTTCCGTGTGACAGCCCTTCTTGGAGATCCACTCTCTCGAGGGTTAAGCCATAGGCCCTTCCGCCTCCTGGAACCCCTCTTCTCTGAGCCTTGAGCATGACTGTCTGCCGTGGGCCCCCTCAGGGAGTCCCCTCACTCTGGACCCCTGGGGCCTCTACTCCCAGAGGGAAGAAAGCAACCCTGATCTCGAGACTGCCGTGACTCTCAGCCAGCGTAAAAGAGAGGGGTTTATTGAGCATCTGAACACAGCACAGGAAACTCTCAGGGCCTCAGGCCTAATCTCCCTCTGCACAGTCCATCTAGGTCTCTCCTGCACCCGTGTGGGCTCTGGCTGTTTTCTCTCCCCAGTCCAGAAGCCCCCTCCTTCCAGCTAAGCGTCCGATATCACCTTCCCACAAGCCTGTGTCCTTTGTCTTCTGTCCCAGGTGAACAGGCTGCCTGGGTCTCCTCTATCTCAGCCTCTCCTCTCCTCCCTCTTTTCTTTCCCCCTGGCTGGAAGCAGTCACCGGGTCTTCTCTCCTCAGCCCATTGTCCTACTACTGGCCCGACCTGGCTGTGACTTCCAAGCTGGGCCTCCCGCTCACCAGTCGCTGGGGTATCCGTTCTCCAGGCCTTTGCCTGAGGGCCCAACTGACAGGAGAGATCACCGCTGGTCCTCTGTAACAACAAACTACCTCTCCCACCTCGTTAAACAAACAGCACCCATGGAAACTGAGGCATGCAAACCATTGAAAAACCAAGAAAATCCCCCCGTCATCACCGAAGGCTTTGGCCCTGTTCCCCACAGCATCGCACCGGGAGCGGATGTTGAGCGGCTTGCCCGGTATGACACCTAAATCCTTGACAGAGTCACGGCTTCCCGGAGTACAGTTCCCCCTCGGAGGCCTGCCTGCTCTGTCCTGCTGCCCCCTCCCACTGCGCCAAGAGGGGACCTGGTGACTGGAGCTGCTGTGGTTGTGTGAGAGCGCCGGGCTGAGAGACCAAAGGGCACCTCCGTTCTGGAACAGAGGGGTCTGGCCGGTAGGCGCAGTCGCCCCCGGTTTGGGGCACAGAAGGGGCTGTGGCTGGCAACAGCTTGAAGCCCGTCCCCCAGCTGCGCTAGGCACTGTTTGAATGAGTGCAACGTCCGTGTTACATACGGGCTCCTGGGGCTCGGTCGGAAGCACTGAACTGCCTCAGAGTTCTCTGTTTGCAAGGTCGGTGCCAGGAGATTAGAGAGACAAGGCGGGGAGGGGATCTCTTTCATTCTCCAACTTCTGCTGGGGAGAGACAAGCCTTTGAGCTCCACAAAGCTTGTCCTCAGGCCCTGGTCTCTCTCCTCAACAGAAGCGGGTCCAATAAACCATATGACCTCCCCGGCCTGGTCTCTCGGTGTTTTCTGCTCCCACGGGCATGGCTGGGAAGGGCCACAGGGCTCAGCAGGCTCAGGGAGAAACCTCAGCCCCACTGGAGACAGGAGGGGAGCAAACCTCACAATCCGTGTGGTCACTGCAGGTCTGTGCAACTGCCCCCCACTCACTCAGTGGCAGTCTGTGGGGGAGGTCTAGAGTGGCCAGGTGTCCCGATTTTAGAGGGACAGTCCCGATTTTTGGGTCTTTTTCTTATATAGGCTCCGATTACCTCCCACCCCCGTCCCGATTTTTCACACTTGCTGTCTAGTCACCCGAGGGAGGTCTGGCAGCCCCCTCCCCAGCCACAGTCCGTGCGTGCCCAGCAGTCTGTGTGTGTCTCAGCAGCCCCCTGCTCACTCCCACGTGGAGCCCAGATCGGGGTGGGCTGGGCCTTGGTTTGTTTGATCCCTGAAGGGTTTTCTGGACACTAACTGGCACCCCAAGTTTCTCCTACTTTGAGGAAATCCCTGTGAAAACTCACCTTTTCCGGGTGTCTGTTTCACACCCTCTGCCAGAGACGTTCCCCATTCTTTCTCCAGTTCAGCTGGCAGCAGGTCTCGTGCGAGGGGCGGGGGAGAGCTGAGATTTCAGGCTGCCGTCTTATGGCGGGATTGCTGTGATTAACTGGCTGAACGTGCTAATTCTGAGGACGAAACGGGGAAAGGGGCAGAGACCGAGAGTCAGGGAGTGAAATGGAGAAAATACAGGAAGCATTTCGAGCAAGGGCGAAGTGCAATGACCTGAATCCAGAATATTCTCTGCACCCCTTGTCTAACTCTGGGCCTGATCCTCTTCCGCATTGACGGCCCTTTCCCTGTCTCCGGCCGTGTCTGGAGGGCTTTATGCCCCTGTCCAGCCCCTTCACACTGCCAGGAAGGGAGAGCTGTTATGGAATCTTAGCCCAAAGAGGAACCAGGCCCTGTGTCACCTTCATCCTGGGTTTCAGATGACCCCGAGAAGTTGGGGGGCCACCGGGGCCTAGAGCATGGCCCTGCCACAGCGGCCCAGCCCCCGGTCATCCTCTTCCCCCGAGGCCCCGCCCCCCCACTGTTCACTCCTCTGGCCCCCGAGGTCCCCCTACCTGCCCCTCGCTCCTCTCCGCCTCTTCCCCCAGGACTCCACTCACCCCCTGCTTGCTCCTCTCTGCCCCTTTCCCCGCAGGGGGGCTACCGGGGGGCCACGGGGCCAGGCACCCGTCCCTTTTCTCTGTCTTCGGTGAGCGGGGGGCAGGGGGGTCCTTGGGGAAGGAGGTGGAGCAGGACAGGAAGAGGCACGAGAAGACGGGGCCGCGGGGGAAAAGGCCGAGGGGGGGTGGGGTGCAGGTTTTGGGGGAAGAGGCGGAGGGGGGATGGGAAGAGGCAGAGCAAGAGCAGGGCATCGGGCTAAGAGGCAGAGGGGAGCGGGGTGCAGGCGGGGCCCCCACTTCTCTGGAGCTTCGCTTCCAGCGCTCGAAAGATGACCACGGGCCCACGGGCCTCCGGAGGGGAGACCCGCCCCACATCCCCAGCGTTTCCCCCCCGCATGGACGGCCTTTTGGGGGAGGCTCAGCCTCCCGTGGCCTTTTATACGGGCTGCCCGTGCTCAGCTCCTTCCACTCTCAGGAGAGGAGCAGCACCCAGGGGTGGGGCTGAGCCGGGAGGCGCTGGGTGAGGGGCAGAGGCCTCGGGAGCTGAGACCGCAGGGATACAGCGTGAGGCACCATCCCAGGCATCCCCATGAAAGGAGCAGAACAGGGTTTACCTGGGGTGGGGAGTGTATGGAGAGCGTCCCAGGGCCGGTGGAGATGTATTGCCCTGGTGAGCAAGTGTGGCTAAAACACAGTGAGCAGGATTTGAACCTGCGCAGGGAAACCCGGTCGGATTTCGAGTCCAACGCCTTAACCGCTCGGCCCTCACAGCTGTGAGTGACGTGACCCCCTAAGGCCCGAGAAACTGGTAAATAATCACAGTGCCCAGGCCTGAAGTCATCAGAAACACAGAATTCAAACAGGAATCCTGGCTCCCAAAGCACAAGGGGATTTGGGGTTCTCATTGCTTAGCCATGTGGTTAAACATCAAACCAACCCCCTCCTGTGGGGCCTGTAATTGTTGCTATCCCCACTGTAAAGGGAGACAGGGAGAGGTTCACTGACCTGGCCAAGGTCACGCAGGGAGTTAGAGCCCAGCTCTGCCCCTCCCTGCTTTATCCTCCCCTGTCCTGACTGTCTTGCTCGATTCCCCTGTTTTTATTGTCTCTTGTCTCTCTTTATAAACAGGACTAAGCCATGACTGGACTGTCAGCCGGGAGAATGGGACACGGCTCCCTTCACCTGGACCCTGGATTTCTCATTCCTTCAGAGAAACTTCTCAGTGGAAAAATGAATCACATTCAAATGACTACAGATTACCAACCGTTTGCTATTTTTGTTGCCTTGGAAAACTGCTCTCCCCCCCACCAGCCCCCCCACCCCAGCCTCTTCCCCTAAGTCAGAAATTATGGTTTATTGGTTCACTCTGATTTGTTTCATTTTTATGTTCGCGTCTCTTGCAACTAATTGGTCAGAACCTGTCACTTTCGAAAGTCCCAGACGCGTGCCTCAGTTTCCCCACCTAGCTCCCTTCTCGGTACCTTTGATTTTCCTCACAGTCTCCTTCAGATCACTGGTTTGTTGGCACCAATAACCAGGTCTGATTTCCAGGTCAGGAGACGTGTCCTCCAGCTGCTGGAACTTTCCTTTTTCACATCAAGAAAGAAACAGGTTTTTTCCCCAAATAATCATGATTTATTTTATTTTTGTATTTTACTATGAATTTCTTGCCACTGCAAAATGCTGAATTGAGGGGCCTGGAGAATGAATCTCTGTGTAGCCAGCCACAGAATAGCTACAGCCCCAGCAATGGCTGGGCAAGCTTCCCCGAGGTGTCCCATCAATGTGCTTCAGCCCTGATTGACTGAGACCAGCTCTGGGGACAGGATGGGAGTTCAGTCCCCGTGGGCAATTCACTATTCGGCCTCCATCCTTCAGTGACCAATAGATTCCAATGTTCCTGCTGGTCTTTGTTCTGTGGACATCTGCCCACCTGCAACTGGGCCGAGATCAACTCCCCTCAAACCAGTTCATTCCTCACTGGTTTCTGAACGGTCATCACGTCCTACAGACGTTTGCTCACTCCTGCCCTGGGCAAAAGAGAACCCCAGTGCCCTGGAAGTGACAGGCCCGGACTGTGTCCCTGGAGTCCCGGGGCATCATCCCTGCCCTAAGGCTGTGGCTGCACTGGGGAGTTTACAGTGGCAGTCTCGAGTGGAGCCGCTGGAAGCCGACGGTAGGGAGCTCTCCACCCTCAACGAGCAGCCGTAGCCAGGTTGGCAGGAGAAGCTCTCCCAGCACCATAGCACTGTCCACACCGGCGCTTAGGTCCGTGTAACTTGTGTCACTCGGGGGGTGGCTTATTCACACCCCAAGCCACATACGTTCTACCGACACAAGGGGGAGTGTAGACGCAGCCTTAGCAGAGAGGTGATTAAGAAAACCGCTTTAGTTTTGTAGGAAATGCAGGAACCCCAGGTTTGTAATAAAACCAAAGGAGATTCCGACCCCACGAGTCACCTTCCCCACTTTGCAGTTGTGCCCTGGGATAGTTGTTTTGTCTCAGCCTGTGGCCAGAATAATGAGGTGTGAAGGGGAAGGAGCCAGGCACCTGTCTATGGTGCTTCTGACATCCTAGAGGGGAGAAAGGAGAAAAGACACTCAGTCCCCCATGCCACTCACACAGGGGGTGGGAACTTTGGTGGTAATTTAAAGAGAATCAAGGGGCTCAAAGAGAGACAAAGGTGTTAACGTGACCCTGTCACTGTCCAACATTAAACAGGTAAAACAAGGCTTGCAGTTTGGTATTTAGAAACTTCAGCCTGCTTAGTCCCAAGGCAAACACCCCTCTAAAATCCTTGTTAGTGTTTTATTAAAATACAGAGGAAAAAAGAGAAAGAGCTAAAGCAATAGAAATGTAAAATATTCAATAAGACTTTTCTTTTTACAGCGTCCCTTGTGCCCTTTCTCTTTAGCTGGGAGAGTTTTTAGAAGGAAAGTTAGAATCATAGAATATCAGGGTTGGAAGGGACCTCAGGAGGTCATCTCGTCCAACCCCCTGCTCAAAGCAGGACCATTCCCCAATTAAATCATCCCAGCCAGGGCTTTGTCAAGCCTGACCTTAAAAACTTCTAAGGAAGGAGATTCTACCACCTTCCTAGGGAACGCATTCCAGTGTTTCACCACCCTCCTAGTGAAAAAGTTTTTCCTAATATCCAACCTAAACCTCCCTCACTGCAACTTGAGACCACTATTCCTTGTCCTTTCCTCTTCCACCACTGAGAACAATCTAGAGCCATCCTCTCTGGAACCACCTCTCAGGTAGTTGAAAGCAGCTATCAAATCCCCCCTCATTCTTCTCTTCTGCAGACTAAACAATCCCAGTTCCCTCAGCCTCTCCTCATAAGTCATGTGTTCCAGACCCCTAATAATTTTTGTTGCCCTTCGCTGGACTCTCCCCAATTTATCCACATCCTTCTTGTAGTGTGGGGCCCAAAACTGGACACAGTACTCCAGATGAGGCCTCACCAATGTCGAATAGAGGGGGACGATCACGTCACTCGATCTGTTCGCTATGCCCCTACTTATACATCCAAAAATGCCATTGGCCTTCTTGGCAACAAGGGCACACTGCTGACTCATATCCAGCTTCTCGTCCACTGTCACCCCTAGGTCCTTTTCCGCAGAACTGCTGCCTAGCCATTCGGTCCCTAGTCTGTAGCGGTGCATTAGGTTCTTCCATCCTAAGTGCAGGAGCCTTCACTTATCCTTATTGAACCTCATCAGATTTCTTTTGGCCCAATCCTCCAATTTGTCTACGTCCCTCTGTATCCTATCCCTACCCTCCAGCGTATCTACCACTCCTCCTAGTTTAGTATCATCCGCAAATTTGCTGAGAGTGCAATCCACACCATCCTCCAGATCATTTATGAAGATATTGAACAAAACCAGCCCCAGGACCGACCTCTGGGGCACTCCACTTGACACCGGCTGCCAACTAGACATGGAGCCATTGATCACTACCCGTTGAGCCCGACAATCTAGCCAACTTTCTACCCACCTTATAGTGCATTCATCCAGCCCATACTTCTTTAACTTGCTGACAAGAATACTGCGGGAGACCGTGTCAAAAGCTTTGCTAAAGTCAAGAAACAATACATCCACTGCTTTCCCTTCATCCACAGAACCAATAATCTCATCATAGAAGGCGATGAGATTAGTCAGGCATGACCTTCCCTTGGTGAATCCATGCTGACTGTTCCTGATCACTTTCCTCTCATGTAAGTGCTTCAGGATTGATTCCTTGAGGACCTGCTCCATGATTTTTCCGGGGACTGAGGTGAGGCTGACTGGCCTATAGTTCCCAGGATCCTCCTTCTTCCCTTTTTTAAAGATTGGCACTACATTAGCCTTTTTCCAGTCATCCGGGACTTCCCCCGTTGGCCACGAGTTTTCAAAGATAATGGCCAGTGGCTCTGCAATCACAGCCGCCAATTCCTTTAGCACTCTTGGATCCAACACGTCCGGCCCCATGGACTTGTGCACGTCCAGCTTTTCTAAATAGTCCCTAACCACCTCTGTCTCCACAGAGGGCTGGCCATCTACTCCCCATGCTGTGATGCCCAGTGCAGCAGTCTGGGAGCTGACCTTGTTCGTGAAGACAGAGGCAGAAAAAGCATTGAGTACATTAGCTTTTTCCACATCCTCTGTCACTAGGTTGCCTCCCTCATTCAGTAAGGGGCCCACACTTTCCTTGGTTTTCTTCTTGTTGCCAACATACCTGAAGAGACCCTTCTTGTTACTCTTAACATCTCTCGCTAGCTGCAGCTCCAGGTGCGATTTGGCCCTCCTGATTTTATTCCTACATGCCCGAGCAATATTTTCCTTATGTGACAGTCTCTTAGATGGTATTTAAGATGGTAAGAGCTGTCCTTCTGGGGAAATAGAAGAGGTTAGCTGAGATGGGCTGGAGCTGTCATTGTTGTGGTCTTTCTTGTAAAAGTCCAATCCCATTTCCTAGGTGGCAAGATAAGGCAAACACACACCCAAATGGGGAAAGAAAGGAACAGCAAAGATAGAAGATGCAGCTTCTGGCTCTGGTGTTGACCTTCTCTTGCAGCTTCACTGCCAGAGAAACACAAGCCTTGCACAAGGCCTTCCAGCCACTCTGAGACTGAGCAAACTTGTTTCAGCTCAGGCTGCTTGGGGCATGGCATTTAGCTGTCGCTCTGCTCACAGGCTTACGGCAGTGTTGCAAAACATGCAGTCTTGGCCGGCTGAGTCAAATGTTGATTGAACAGAAGCAGAAGGAGAGGGATAGGAGAAAGAAAAAGCAATACGGAAGGGAAAAGAGAGGCTGGAAGAGGAGGTGTCTTACTTAGGCCTGGCTACACTAGAAAATGAGGTCAATAGAATGACATCATTCAAGGGTGAAATCCAGACCCCTGCGCAGCCTAGCAGAGCCAACAGACGTCCCTCCTCCCCCCGCGCCCCGACCCGGAGACAGTGCTCGGTCCAGGAGAGAATTCGTCCGTCCCCCAGCTCTCCGCAGCCGGCGATGGCGTTCCGTTGGCACGGGGGTGTCTCCATGGAGGCACACAGCTGTGCTACAGTGGTGTTTGAAGTGGAGACAAGCCCTTAGCCCTGGTCTACACTACGAGCTGAGGTCGAATTTAGCAGCGTTAGATCGACTTAACCCTGCACCCGTCCACACAAAGAAGCCATTTTTGTCGACTTAATGGGCTCTGAAAATCGATTTCTGTACTCCTCCCCGACGAGGGGATTAGCACTGAAATCAACATCACCGGGTTGAATTTGGGTTAGTGTGGAGGCAATTCGACCGTATTGGCCTCCGGGAGCTATCCCACAGTGCTCCATTGTGACCGCTGTGGACAGCACTCTCAGCTCGGATGCATTGGCCAGGTAGACAGCAAAAGCCCCGCGAACTTTTGAATTTCATTTCCTGTTTGGCCAGCGTGGCAGGCTGATCCGCACAGGTGACCGTGCAGATCCCATCAGCAGAGGTGACCATGGAGTCCCACAATCGCAAAAGAGCTCCAGCATGGCCCGAATGGGAGGCACTGGATCTGATTGCTGTATGGGGAGACGAATCCGTGCTATCAGAACTTCGTTCTTAACGACAGAATGCCAAAATATTTGAAAAAATCTCCAAGGACAGAGGCTCTCACAGGGACCCGCAGCAGTGCCATGTGAATCTTAAGGAGCTCAGGCAAGTCTACCAAAAAACCCAAGAGGCAAACGCCCACTCGGGGTCAGAGCCCCAGACATGCCGCTTCTATGTTGAGCTGCATGCAGTTCTCGGGGTGCCCCTATAACTACCCACCCCTGTACGTGGACTCCTGCAAGGGCATCTCACGACACAGGGATGAGGATTTGGGGGACGAGGAAGATGATGAAGAGGGGGAGGTTGAAGATAGCACACACCAGGCAAGTGGAGAAACCGTTCTCCCTGACAGCCAGGAACTGTTGATCGCCCTGGAGACGGTACCCTCCCAACCCGGGCTCCAGGACCTTGAAGGCGGAGAAGGCAGCTCTGGTGAGTGTACCTTTGTAAATATAATACACGGTTTAAAAGCAAGCGTGTTTAATGATTAATTTGCCCTGAAGACTTGGGATGCATTTGCGGCCAGTACAGCTATAGGAAAAGTCTGTTCACGTGTCCGGGGATGGAGGGGAAATCCTCCAGGGACATCTCAATGAAGCTGTCCTGGAGGTACTCCCAAAGCCGTTCCAAAAGGTTTCTGGGGAGGGCAGCCTTATCGCGTCCTCCATGGTAGGACAGTTTCCCACGGCAGGCTGGTAGCACGTAGTCTGGAATCATTGCATAAGAAAGCATGGCAGCGTGTGGTCCCGGTGTTTGCTGGCATTCAAGCAACATCCCTTCTTTATCTCTCTGTGTTATCCTCAGGAGAGTGACATCATTCACGGTCACCTGGTTGAAATCGGGGAATTTTATTAAGGGGACATTCAGAGGTGGCTGTTCCTACTGGGCTGTTTGCCTGTGGCTGAAAAGAAATCATCCTGCCTGTTAGCCACGCGGTGGTGGGAGGGGAGAAGCGATCATGCCAGAGAATTGGAGGGGGGGGCGTGTGTTGGGGGGGCGGTTAGTTGGGTTTGTGCTGCGCATTAACCCGAAAACATCAGCCCCTCCTTTGAAATGGCCAGTGTGTCTCTTTCAGTTTTACTCTCCCTTTTTTCCCTCCGGCAGCTGCAAATGTTTCAAGGCTGCCACTCGCATCTCCATCCCAGGGGCTGGCACAGATAAGAAGGGGAAAAAAACACACTCGCGATGAACCGTTCTCTGGGCTCGTGCCGTCCACCCAGCCTGAAAGAGCCCAGCCCAATGCGTGGAGGCAGACAGTGGCAGAGCCCAGAAAGCACAGAATGAACGCGAGGACAGGAGGGACGCGCGAGAGGACAGGTGCCGGGAGCAACAGGAGAGCTGGCGGGCTCAAGAGGAAAGGTGGCCGCAGCATGATGGGAGGAGGCAGGATGCAATGCTGAGGCGACTGGCGGATCAAACTGAGATGCTCCGGCGTATGGTTGAGGCGCAGGAAAGGCACAGACTGCCACTGCAGCCCCCGTGTAACCAACCGCCCTCCCCCCAAGCCCCATAGCCTCCTCACCCAGACGCCCAAGAGCACGGGGGGCCGGGCTCCGGGCACCCAGCCACTCCACCCCAGAGGTTTGCTCAAGCAACAGACGGCTGGCATTCAAGAAGTTTTGAAGTGCAGTGTGGCCTGGTCCTTCCCTCCTCCCGCACCCCACCCGGGCTACCTTGGCAGTTCTCCCTCTATTTGTGTGACGAATGAATAAAGATGCATGAATTTGAAACAATGACTTTCTTGCCTCTGCCAGCGGTGATCGAAGTGGGGAGGGGAGGGCGGTTGGCTTACAGGGACGTAGAGAGAACCAAGGGGGCAGGTTTTCATCAAGGAGAAACAAACAGAACTGTCACCCCGTAGCCTGGCCAGCCATGAAACTGGTTTTCAATGCTTGTCTGATGCGCAGCGCGCCCCGCTGTGCTCTTCGAACCGCCCTGGTGCCTGGCTGCGCGTAACCAGCGGCCAGGCGATTTGCCTCAACTTCCCAGCCCGCCATAAACGTCTCCCCCTTACTCTCACAGAGATCATGGCGCACACAGCAAGCAGTCAGAGCAATGGGAATATTGGGCCCTGGCAGGGTGGGGGAGGAGTTGGTCAGTGGGAGATGCTCTGGGGGAGGGCAGAGCTTGGCTGCTGGTGAGTGCTAAGCACCCACTAATTTTTCCCCATGGGTGCTCCAGCCTCGGGGCACCCATGCAGTCAGCGCCGATGATGCCCTCCCCCAAATCAAAAGTCCTCAAGATTTTGGGTGCATCTCTCCATGTTGTAAATGTTACCAGCTTCTGTGTGTGCGTGTCTCTCTGGGTGGGGGGGTCTGTGTGTGTTGATGCTTAAGTTGATTGTGAGGTCACGGATGCCAACAGCAAAGACTGTTCGGCCTCAGCATTCTTGCCCTGCCTTCAGTCTGCCAACTGCCTTGGTTGACAACGGCTGGTGACCCAAGGAGCTGCTGAGAGACGCGGACTATCCCTCTGTCAACAACTTCTTGCATCAGCTTTTTCCACAGGTTTTCGACAAAAGATGAGTTTTTACAGAAGGTAATTCCCAGATTCTTTTCCTGCTCCTTCGATCGCACATGACAGGTTGGTGCCTCCTTCCCCTCGGGCAGGGGTGGCCGACCTGGGGCTCCGGGGCCGCATGCGGCTCGTCAGAGGTTAATACGCGGCTCCTTGCACAGCGCTGACTCCGAGAATGGAGCTACAGATGCCAACTTTCCAATACGCTGTGGGGTGCTCACTGCTCAACCCCCTGCTCTGCCCCAGGTCCTGCCACCTCTCCACCCCTTCCCCCTAGTCCCCTGCCCCTTCCCCCGAGCCTGCCATGCCCTCGCTCCTGCCCCTTCCCCACCAGAGCCTCCTGCGCACTGCAGAACAGCCGATTGCGCCGATTGCGGCGGGCGGGAGGAGTGGGGAGGGAGGGGGAGGCGCTGACAGGGGGGGCTGCCGCTGGGCGGGAGGTGCAGGGGGCTGGAAGGGGTGGTGGATGGGGGGCTGCTGGCGTGTTACTGGGGCTCTTTGGCAATGTTCATTGGTCAATTCTGGCTCTTCTCAGGCTCAGCTTGGCCCCCCACCGGTGCAGGGACGGGTGGGGGCCAGCGTTGCAACAGTCAGGTCTCAGCGTTCCGTTTTGATTTGAATGTGGGCATCTCTCCCTTCTCCGTCTGCTTCAGCCTGTCACGGTCTTTGGAGGCAGATTTCGATGCTTTTATCTTTCAGCAGACTAGCATGGGTGAATTTCCATGGCTATAACCTAAAGGGAAGATAAAAAACTGGTGTAGAATTTAGACTGATAGCTCCATCAATAGTATTTCCCTCGGAGTTGCCCCTAATGCACTCCTTGCCTTCAAGTAGTGAATAGAAACCGTCTGTCTCATGTCATGATTGTCTAATGTATGTGTATTGAGACAAGATCGGTCTCAGAATTTACATGATTGAAAGGCACATAAATGAGCTCAAATATGCTGAAGAAATAAATCTGAAGCTATTGAAAGTGACCCAGCTCCACTCCCATCCCCTGGCTGCCATCTTGGTAGTTCTCTCAGAAATAATCTCATGGAGAGAGACTTCAAAACTCTCTACAAATTCTACTATTCCCCCATTGGGCTACATAAAATAGACGTGTCAAATCCCCCCTGCAATTCCTTTCCAGGAAAGGGGTTTAAATAAACTGCAGCCTAAATTTGTCATGGGTCTCGCTGTGATTTCTTTGTCATTGTTTGGGTGGCCTATTGTTCTCATTGGACGTTATAAATAGTATGGGAAATTCTTCACTTAAAGTTTACTGGTTATTTTCCCCCTGCTAATACAGTCCAGATTTTGGAATAGTTGAGAATAAGTCAACATATTTGCAGTTGCTAATCCATCCTTCCAGACCCTCAAGCCTTCTAGATGACAATCCTTTGTTCCTTTTCCTGGCTTCTCTGGGAACAGAGGTGTCTTGGTTTTTGGCTTGGCCCTGTCTGTTCCCAGAGTCCCAACATTCTGTGCGCAAAGGAGTGGGGTTAATAATGAAGCATTTTTGCAACTAGGCCCCGGCAATGAGCAAAGAAAACAGAAATTGACCTTGGCTGTTTCCATGTCTGTCCATTGGCAGAGGAGGCGTGAGCTCCATGGGGTGAGAGTCAGACTAGGAACTGGAGCCAGTGACTGGGCTAGGATGGGATTACGGATCTGGTGCGTGGAGGTTTGTTGTTATAGAGCAAAAGGGGAGAAGCTGTGATGTGCTGTGTCCAAGAAAGACTGTGACAAAGGTGGAACGGGGATCCTGGTGCCTCTCCCCAAGGAAATCTCAAAGCATTTCCTCTTGGACAGGAGCAGCAATTTTCATACTAGCCGTTAAAGGCAACTTTAGGTTCATAAATTCACAGTTTCAAAGGCTCTAAGGCCAGGCCTGATCATCAAGTCTGACCTCCTGCATAACACGGGACCTGGAACTTCCCCAGAAGAATTCCTCTTTCACCATGGTCTCAAATGTCTTCACCTGGGGCTGGGTCTAGTCATGGGGGTAGAGCTCAGTGATAGAGTGTTCGACTGCACATTAAGTGGTCCTTGGTTCAAATCGAAGTGCCCCCATTGAAGCCTGTGTTAATAAGTAGCAAATTTCAAACAAAAAAGGATTCAAAAATGAACTAGATAAATTCATGGAGGATCGGTCCATCAATCGCTGTTAGCCAAGATGGGAAGGGATGGTGTCCCTAGCCTCTGTTTGCCAGAAGCCAGGAGTGAGCAACAGGAATGGATCACTTGATGATTCTCTGTTCATTCCCTCTGGGGCATCTGGCACTGGCCACTGTCGGAAGACAGGATACAGGGCTAGATGGACCTTTCGTTTGAGCCAGTGTGGCCAGTCTTTTGTTGTTTATATTCTTTTGTTGTATGAACCAGTCCTGACTATTAGAGGAGCAGATGGCTTCAAAAGACCACTCTCTTGGATCTGGGAATCCTGGGCAGACTAATTCCCTTCCTTTAGAGTAGGACAGAAAAACCCATTTCCTCCGTCTTTCTATTCCAGGCTTTGTTCCTTTTTTCAAAGACTCACCTCTCGGGAGCATAGAGAGAGCCATGTGCACACGGTGTTCGTCCAACCGGCAGCCATGGAGGCATGCTCTGCCATCAGCCAGCAAGAACAGGCCTTGCCAGAGAAGCCCACGAGAAGCAAATGCTCGTGGAAGATCCTATCAGGCATGAAAAGACTCTGTGTCTGTAGCCAGTCTGACAACTCAATGGCAGATAGCGATGAGGAGAGAACAGTTTCCTCTCCAAGAAGGTGGACGTGCTTTTCCCTGAAGAAGGAGAAGAAGAAGAAGAAAGCAGCCAAGAACCAGGTGGAGTCAGAGGAGGAGAAGCTGCAGGAGAAGCAAGACCAAGTTGAACTGGATCTTACAGGTGAGGATACAAACCACATGGTTAGCAAGGAGCATGTGAGGAATACTCTCACCAGTCAGTCTACAAGCCTTATGGAAGCGGGGGAACGGTCCCGCTATTGTGGGGAACTTTCCTGGCTTCTGCACTACGCCAGTGAAGTGGGCTAGAGGAAGGATCTGAGTCCTCGCTCCCACTTCCTTTCCCCAGAGGCCTCCCTGCCCTGGAGGACTCCCCTTCCACTCTGTCTGGCAGAGTCCTCAACAAGGCTGGGCCCAGGATTCCTGGGGGGCTCGACCCCCAACCTTGCTGTGGCAACCCAGGACATGGGCTAGGGTGTCCTGACTCCGGGGTGCTCTCTCTGCACTGGGCGCTTCCCTGACCCACTGATCATTACATACGATTTAAAGCAAATACAGTTTATTTAATCAGCAATTAATTTAAAAAAGAATAAGGAAAAATGGGAAAGATGAAAGGAAAACACATCACCCCGCTCTGTGGCAGGGAACGTCACAAACCATGTCTCTGGAACGTCAGGGCCGTTCACAGTTGGTTCCTTGTAGGTCCCAGGCCCCTTCTCCGGCCCTGGCTGTGCCGCAGGGATGCAGCGGGTCGGACACTTGCTCTGGTGGTGACCACACCCCTCCGGGCTTTGGGGAGTGGGTCCCTCCTTCCCCCCGGGTTCAGATCCCCCTCCCAGTCTGGCCTGCAAGGACCCTCGGCTGGGGGTGTCTCTCTGCGCTGGGCCCTTTGCCAGGGTCCCCCCTTGGCTGGCCCCCGTTGCTCTCCGCACCCAGCTCCAGACTGATCCAGCCCCAGCCCCACTGTTCGAGCTCCGGCTCCACCCTGCCTCAGCACGGATGCTGCTGCTCTGCCTCCAGCCCCCGGGGCTGCTTCTCCGGCCCCGCTGGCTCTGTGGCTGCAGCCCTGCTCCCAGCCCAGGGTCTGCTCTCCCTGGGCTGTCTCTCTGCCCCGCTGGCTGGCCCGCCTCTGCTCCCCAGCTCAGCTCGGGCCCCTGCTCTCTCCTTAGCTCGGCCCCACGCTGCCTGAGCCAGGCAATTCCAGCTCATGCGGAGGACGGGGACCTTTCTGACCCCCTGACTCCGTCATTAGCCTGCCCGCCCTGTCCATCAGGCTGACCTGGAGCGTTGGCCTCTCCCCATGGCCCCTGAGGACTGTCAGTATCAGAGTCCTGGTTTCCCATCCACCCTTCCCCTTCCTTTTGGGACTGGGACCTAGCCAACCAAAAACCCCACTGAGTTTGAGTAAGGGGCCAATAGTCCCCTTACACTTCCACATCAGGGCCGTCTCATGGGACAGTGATGGGTACCACAGACTCTGGAATCCATTTAGTGCCGGATCCTCTTGGAGAGGGTGGCAGAGGTCCATCGCTGAGGTGGGGAGAGCTGACAATGTCAGGTCACCCCCTCTTGGATTCTGGCACTGTGGGGTGGGGAGTACTAACATTACTCCAGGCTGTAAAGGGAACAGAGAGGCTGGACGTTGTAGGAAATCATTTCTTTTCTCCTGGATGTTAGGGGGCTCATTCCTTCACCCACTTACTTCCCTGGTCCTTCTCACATGAACAGAGAGCAACAATACCCGAAGTCCAAAGGTGGAAACAATTCGATGTTTATTGGGGTGAACTTCCAGCAAGCATGATTCCAGTTTCCTTCCTAAGTATCCTCCTTCCCAACTCTGACACCACAGAGCCTTACACCTGTGTCCCTGTTCCCATTCCTACCCTTAGCCAAACATGATTCCCACTTCCTTACTCCCATTCCCTGTTCCCATTTCCCCCTTTAGCAAAACTTGATTCCAATTTTCTTACCCCCATTCCCTTTTCCCATCTCCCCCTTTAGCAAAACATGATTCCAATTTTCTTACCCCCATTCCCTGTTCCCATCTCACACACCCACATGCCCACCCCCACCCACACCCACACCCCCTCACTTCCTCATTGACTACAGATTATATAGTAAAACTTGAGTTCTGCTTAGCTATACCTTAACCAATCATTTTCCTGAAATTTAACTAACCAATCCTAACATATTGTAACATGATTATGTAACCAATTATATCCCACCACCTTAATTAGTTTACACCCAGCAAAATTAATTATACAGCAGACAGGAACAATCACAGAACCAGAGAGATTATACAGACAAACAATAGCAAAGTGGGAACTATAATGACAAAACAATACAGAAGTGAAGATTTCACATCCCAGCTATTGATAAGTGAGTTCTTGCCAGACAGGATGCTATCAAACTAAGTTTCCTTTTACATTTTCTAGGCACTTCCCTTTCATAGATTCATAGATATTTAGGTCAGAAGGGACCATTATGATCATCTAGTCTGACCTCCTGCACAATGCAGGCCACAGAATTTCACCCACCACTCCTAAAAAAGACCTCACACCTATATCTATGCTATTGAAGTCCTCAAATTGTAGTTTGAAGACCTCAAGGAGCAGAGAATCCTCCAGCAAGTGACCCATGCCCCATGCTACAGAGGAAGGCGAAAAACCTCCAGGGCCTTCCAATCTGCCCTGGAGGAAAATTCCTTCCCGACCCCAAATATGGCGATCAGCTAAACCCTGAGCATATGGGCAAGATTCATCAGCCAGATACTACAGAAAATTCTTTCCCGGGTAACTTGGATCTTACCCCATCTAAAAACCCATCACAGGCCATTGGGCCTATTTACCATGAATATTTAATTACCAAAACCATGTTATCCCATCATACCATCTCCTCCATAAACTTATCGAGTTTAATCTTAAAGCAAGATAGATCTTTTGCCCCCACTACTTCCCTCGGAAGGCTATTCCAAAACTTCACTCCTCTGATGGTTAGAAACCTTCGTCTAATTTCTAATCTAAATTTCCTAGTGGCCAGTTTATATCCATTTGTTCTTGTGTCCACATTGGTACTGAGTTTAAATAATTCCTCTCCCTCTCTGGTATTTATCCCTCTGATATATTTATAGAGAGCAATCATATCTCCCCTCAACCTTCTTTTAGTTAGGCTAAACAAGCCAAGCTCCCTGAGTCTCCTTTCATAAGACAAGTTTTCCATTCCTCGGATCATCCTAGTAGCCCTTCTCTGTACCTGTTCCAGTTTGAATTCATCCTTCTTAAACATGGGAGACCAGAACTGCACACAGTATTCCAGGTGAGGTCTCACCAGTGCCTTATATAACGGTACTAAAACCTCCTTATCCCTACTGGAAATACCTCTCCTGATGCATCCCAAGACGACATTAGCTTTTTTCACAGCCATATCACATTGGCAGCTCATAGTCATCCTATGATCAACCAATACTCCAAGGTCCTTTTCCTCCTCCGTTACTTCTAGTTGATGCGTCCCTAGCTTATAACTAAAATTCTTGTTATTAATCCCTAAATGCATGACCTTACACTTCTCACTATTAAATTTCATCCTATTCCTATTACTCCAGTTTACAAGGTCATCCAGATCATCCTGTAGGGTATCCCTGTCCTTCTCTAAATTAGCAATACCTCCCAGCTTTGTATCATCTGCAAACTTTATTAGCACACTCCCACTTTTTGTGCCCAGGTCAGTAATAAAAAGATTAAATAAGATTGGTCCCAAAACTGATCCTTGAGGAACTCCACTGGTAACCTCCCTCCAACTTGACAGTTCACCTTTCAGTAGGACCCGTTGTAGTCTCCCCTTTAACCAATTCCCTATCCACCTTTCAATTTTCCTATTGATGCCCATCTTATCCAATTTAACTAATAATTCCCCATGTGGCACAGTATCAAACGCCTTACTAAAATCTAAGTAAATTAGATCCACTGCGTTTCCTTTATCTAAAAAATCTGTTACTCTCTCAAAGAAGGAGATCAGGTTGGTTTGGCACGATCTACCTTTTGTAAAACCATGTTGTATTTTGTCCCATTTACCATTGACTTCAATGTCCTTAACTACCTTCTCCTTCAAAATTTTTTCCAAGACCTTGCATACTACAGATGTCAAATTAACAGGCCTATAATTACTTGGATCACTTTTTTTCCCTTTCTTAAAAATAGGAACTATGTTAGCAATTCTCCAATCATACGGTACAACCCCTGAGTTTACAGATTCATTAAAAATTCTTGCTAATGGGCTTGCAATTTCTTGTGCCAATTCTTTAAATATTCTTGGATGAAGATTATCTGGGCCCCCTGATTTAGTCCCATTAAGCTGTTTGAGTTTCGCTTCTACCTCAGATATGGTGATGTCTACCTCCATATCCTCATTCCCATTTATCATGCTACCATTATCCCTAAGATCCTCTTTAGTCTTATTAAAGACTGAGGCAAAGTATTTGTTTAGATATTGGGCCATGCCTAGATTATCTTTCTCTGGAGGTGATAGGAATACAATCCTGTCCTGATAGTGCCTAACAGCCCAATAGCACCTTATTTCAATGTGACTAGGTTGGAATGTGAGGATGTGACCGGTCGCTTCCCAGCTTATGGCTGCCTCTGCTGCTTAGCCAAAGGCCTGAACCTAAGCACAGGGCCACAAACTGTCACAGTAAGAGAAGGCCCTTACACCGGCAGACAGTGATTTCTTTCTTTTATACCTCTAGAACTAGCCAAGCGATAAGAATACACCTAAATTCTTAGAGTCTAGGCCTTCACAGACAGGCCTGAATATCTATATCCTAACACTGGATCGGGTCCCTTTCATCAGGAAAATGCTCCCGTGGTCTCAGCAGGTCACAGCTGGGAACCGTACCAGAGCTGAGTCATTCCTTCTTGGGGGGTTAAATGCAAAATGAGGCCTGTCGCCCGTCACTGACAGGAAAGGTGGGCAAGGGGAGAGGAAGAGTAGAAAAGAAAAGAAACCGGCCCCGAGGTAAGAAGAAGTCTTCTTTGGTAAAAGCCCCGGCTAAGAGGCATGAGATCGGAGTTCTCTGCTCAGCTCTGCCAACAACCTTCAGTCTGAGCCGGGGCAATTCGCTTCAGGGCTCTGTGCCCAGCTTCCCAGATGATTTAACTGGGAATTGGTCCTGCTTTGAGCAGGGGGTTGGACTACATGACCTTCTGGGGTCCCTTCCAACCCTGATATTCTATGATTCTATGATTCTATGATTCCACCCTCTGGAAACCAGGGAGAAGACATGGAAAAGCAAAATGTTAAGAATGTTTCTTTCTGCTGCAGGGACGAAGAAGGAGCCGTCGGAGACGAAGGAGAAGTGGGAAAAAGGGAGCCCAGAAGAGCAGGAAGAAGAGCGCGCTCCCGTCTCCTCATTAACGAGCATCTCCCCTAGGACGATGGTAATGACGCTGTGTGGCTGTGCTCATGGAAAGCACCCCTTGCTGTGTGTGTTCATATCTCCCGGAGCTGGGATCTCTGACAGGAGAACGACCTGCCCCTTCCTCAGGGGGCTGAAAAGGAACACTCTTGAAGTGTGATCAACTCCAGCCAGTCTTTACGAGTTTCTCTGGTTGTCGAAGGAGGCCCAGTTTGACAAGGGGGTTTAGGCACCTCAAGAAGCCCAGGGGTGCTTCGTGGGATTGGCAGATGTGCCTGGCTCAGGTGCCTGATTCTGAGGCACTTCCCATGGCCCACAGGCACGGCTGAAAGTCAGACCAGGCCCATCCCTGCCCTTGTTGGGGTGACCCGCATATCTCCTGGCTGTGGGGTTCTGGCCCATCTCGTGGCACCAGGACCACTTCGAGACAGAACCGATGAGTCTGCTCTCCAGCCTGAGCTAACAGCTGCATGGGTTTTAGCTCCTGTGGCAGCGGCTCCTGCATTGAGATCCCAGGTTCGATCCCGCCTGCTGACATCTGGGCTCCGTCCGAGTTACAAAGGCACCTCGACGCCCTTGTGACTCTTGCTGTCAGGGACAGAGCACCCTGCAGCACGTACAAAAGTCTGCAATTCTGGGAGCTCCTGAGGTGCCGGGGGGCTGGAGTGTGGAGGCGAGTCGGCCACTCCGGTGTGCTCTGCTGCGTCCTCAGCTGCGGGCATCCAGGACAGACGGTGCTAATCCAGCGCCACGCAGGCCAGCCGCAGCAATCCCCAGGGGCTGCCCTGGGACACCCGGGCAAAGGCCTCCAGCACCCCAGGCCCTGGGTTGAGGTGACCCTGGAACCGGGCCCCCAGGAGTAACATTGTGCCCAGTGAGTTCTGACCCACAGGGCTCTGGCCCCGGAGGCCCACGGTTTGGGGTTCTCCTCAGCCAGGCAGACTCGCTCCTTCAGTCTCAGCTACTTTTTCTCCTGCCGGCGATTCCTGCCTGTTTTCTGGCAGCGCCTCACGCTGCGGGGTGGGGAAGGAAGAGGGCGTTTCCCTTTGGGCCCTATTCTCACTCCTTTCCTCGCAGACACTGTGGGCTGCCAGAGTTGCTGAGCCAATCTCCTCAGGCGCTCGGGGTGGGATGGGACATGGGGCAGGTTCTCCAGTGAGCCCTCGGCGACACTCAAGGAGCAACTCGAATGGGCTTTGCAGGACATTGAGGCTTTCTCAGCAAAAGCTGGGCATCCTGGGAGGAGGGGCTAGAGAGGGAAGAAATGGGGTGGCCCTTGGGGTCCCCGCACTGCCCGAGAACCTCCCGTCTCTTCTCAGGAGAGGGGGACAGAGCGTGGACGAAAGGCTGAGGAAACCTTGGCACCTGGGGAGGCTTTTTAAGAAATGGGCTCAGCCGGAGTCTCCAGGCTCCCTCGGCGCTGGCAGCCTCCCCCGGGGACAGACTGTTCCAGGGCAGCTGCCCGAGGGAAAAACTCAGTCCCCACAGGCTTTGTCCCTGTTCATTGCAGACCCTCGGGGAGCACCCTTCCTCAGACCCGCTCCACGCCCTGCTGATGACAGCCGTGCAGGGTCTGACAACACCCACCCTGCAGAGATTTAGAGCCGCAGAGGAAGAGCTGAGGGCCATCGTATCTCTCCACGGAGACAAGATGGAGAGAGTAAGAGACGCCCGCAGTGGGGCAGGGGGATGCTGGGAAGAGTGGGGGACGGGAGAATCGCCTCTCCTAGGAAACCGTTCCTGGGACACACTGGCATGGTGCTTTGAAGGTTGGCTCAGCCCCTTGCCATTCAGCGCTTGGCCGCGGGGATCCGCGGCATCAGGTTTTGAAGTGTTCTCTGCCCGAAGGAGCTCTGACACTTCCCTGAGGACGCCCAGCCACACTGAAGGAGTGTGACAGCCCCAGCCCTGGCAAGGCAGCACTCACCTAGTCTGCTGACGAGCCTCCACATTAGGCTCCAGGAGCAGACATGGTTTCCTCAGACATGCTGCAGGGCCTTGTTTTCCAGCTGAAGGATCAGGAAGAATTTGGCTTTGCACGTCTCTCTCTGTCTCTCCCAAGCTCTGATCCCGTTTCCCACCCCGCTAGCAGAACAGGTCACCAGAATCCTCCACCCAGGGCTGTAACTCCTGCTCCTTGTTCGAGAGAGGCAAGAGCCATGACCAATTCCTCATGGAAGAGCCCTCGGGGGGGGCTTGTCCCTTTAGGGTCTGTCTAGCCTGTGCTGCACACTCTGCAGCAGGAGTCTGAAAGCCTCCTGGCCCTATGGACTTGGGCTCCCAGGGCTGGCACTGTGGGGCCAAAAGAGGAATGCAGACTCTTCTGGGCTTGGGCTGGACTTTGATCTCTGAAGCCCAGGGAGGAGGGGAGCTTCAGAGCCTGGGCTCCAGCCCAAGTCACCATGTCTACACTGCTGTTCTTGGTGCCAGAGCCTGAGCCCGAGGGTAGAGAGCCGGCTTTAAGATTTGTTACGGCAGGTTTTACAATCCCACAGCAAAGAGGTTCTCCTTAGGACTGGGGTCTGGAGCTGGCTCGCCCCATCCAACTAGCCCGGCCTGCCATCTCTAGGATGGGCTCTGGGGTCTGGAGCAGTGGTTCTCAGCCTGCGTCCCAATCAGCACAGAGCTGCGCCCCATGGGACATCCTCAGGGCCAAACAGGTAGGATTGGATGTGGCCCACAATGGAAACTAGGTTGAGACCCCTGGTCTGGAGGAACTGATTGTGCTAGAAAGAGCAACAGGAAGCTGCAGAGACTGAGGAAAGGCTCCTGCAGGGAAGCCTTTGAGAGCAGGGCTGAGAGCAGTTTGCCATGGCAGGGAAGACCCTGGGACATCAGGGGAGTTTCGGCTGTGCCCCCTGTTAGGTTTTGGGGAAGGCTTTTGTGTGTGTTTCTGAGCTTTAAGGTGCTAAACCAGACCTCAGGAAGACTGGGGTTCCTGGACTTGTCAAAGCCTCTTTCTTCAGATTAGGGAGGAGCCAAGATGGGAAACTGAGGTCAGAGGCGGCTTGCAGGGCTGACAGGAGGGCTTCCCTGGGAGGAAGCCACTCTTTGATTAATCCATCCCTCAACTTCCTGGCATTCTTTCAGGTTGGAGACGTCGTGGGAGGGATCTTAATCTGGCTCGACAACGTCTGTGATCCCAGAGCCAGAAAAGCAGCGCTGAGGGCCACGGCCTTGCTGGCTCGCTCCCACCCCCAGGTCGTGGTTCTGACCTGTGTGGCTCACACGCTGTCATCGCACAGGTAGGAAGCTGCTCTGTTATCACCTCAGTCTGTTATTTCTCTTCCTGCTCCCACTGACAGGCCACAGGCCGGGAAGGGTCCCTGGGGCTCACACAGTTGGAGGGAGTTTCCTGCTGTGCAGAGAGCTGTCCATGCTTACTAAAAGGAGATGGCCAAACCCAGCCGCTGAGGAGCCAACCCCTCCTCCTGCACTCCCCGGGATGGAGACGTGCCAGTTTTCTGGAGAATTCCAGCATTGTCCTGATTTCTATGGGTCACCCACTTCCTCTCAGATCCAGTACAGGGCCAATAAATGACTTTGGGGCTCACTCAACATCCCTCGCTCATGAAGTCTGGCTGCTCCTTAGTGCATGAGAGAAGGCAGAGACGGAAATGGCCCATGAGCCCCATCTGTCTATCCTCTGCAGACCAGGGCAGGATTGTTACCTGTCGTCAGATCCCTAGTTATTCCATGGCTGAGGAATAGGTCAAAAAATACACTCATTCTTCTGGAGCTGTGCAGCAGAGGTAAATCTCTGAAGACAGAAATTTCCAGGGCTTATTGTTGCAAAAAAGACAAAAAATCATCCACACATGACCAGAGCGTAAATGCAGTGCAGCCTGCCTGAGTCTGCAGACAGCCGGCAGTAATAGCTCTGAGAGGGGTGAGTGCCTCTTTTCATCTCAATATGGTGTAAACTCTGAGTCCTGCTGGTTATTGCTGGTCACTTTGCAGAGTCATCCATCTGAGGTGTTTAGAACACAATCCCCATGTCCCGAGGGGCCGTGAAACCCAACTTGGACCCTAGCCAGAGGTCACAACTCCGGCTTTCCTCGGCATCTTCTGCAATGCTGTTCTGCACTGCCCAGAGACAAATCTGTGTCACATGGGAGAGCAAATTGAAGAGCAGCATGAAAGAAATTGAATTTCTTGCCGTGCCTCAGCTTTGAATAAATACAACATTCTCTGAAGGGACTTGCCCAGCCTCAGCCTCCCCACACCAATCGTTGTTTCCACTGAGAGACGCCTTTCCTGCCTACATTGCAAGCCTCTCCCTGGGGAGGGCGAGAGGTGGCCAGGCAGGGAAGGTCTGACTTCTGTTTCGGACTCTGCAGATGTGCCCTTGAGCTGTGGAAGGCCTTGGGTGAAGAACCCCAGCTCACCAGGGAGGTGCTGCGGCAGCTGCTGGACAAGCTCCAGCAGAGACGCCGGGAGGAGAAGAGCGGCTATGTGTCCCTGGCTGTAAGTGAGATTTGAGATGTCACTTTGCGAACGCACCACCGCAGGGAGGATGGTGCATCTTTGTGTGTGTGTGTGTCTGTGTGTGTCTGTGTGTGAGCTTCGCCCCTTCTGAGCTTCAGGCCACAGCTCCACTACACAGCTCAGCTGACCTAACCTCCCTCGGCTCACAGCCGCCACAGCAAGCCCATCCCTTGGGTGGGGCTGCACTTTGCTGCTTGTGTCAGCCAGGGCCGGCTCCGGGTGCCAGCAAAGGAAGCAGGGACCTGGGGCAGCCAATAGAAAGTTGGGGCGGCACGTCCGGGTCTTTGGCGGTAATTCGGCAGCGGGTCCTTCATTCCCTCTCTTCCTCTTCAGCGCCACTTCGGGGGCAGCTCAATCGGGTTTTTCTTTTCTTTCTCTTCTCCGCTTGGGGCCGCCAAAAAGCTGGAGCCAGCCCTGGTGCCAGCAGCGCACGTCCTCACCAGAAGCGCTTGTCGCGATTCCTCGGTCAGGGTGGGGCATTGCGGGAAGGCTCCTGAGGGTCAGTTGACGTAAACAACGCGGTGTCCACGCTGACACTGCATCGACCGAACTGCATTGACTTGGACTCTCTGCCCCTTGTGGACGTGGAGTTATGAACTTGGCCCCCAGGAGCAGTTCTGCCAATGGGAAGGAAATTCCATAGTTAGGGTGATGCTGGGTAAGTGGCCTTGTGTTGACCTAACTCTGTCGTGTAGATCAGACCTTCGTGTGTCCTGGCCACCTCCAATCAAACCAAAGAGGTGTAAATAAAGTTTCCCCCAGGTAAAAGTTACAGATCTTAAGTGGTTTCTCTGCTGGTACCCTGGCTCCGTCGTCTTCTGCTTTAGATGGCCCTTTAGTGAGCAGGTGCAGTTCGGGCGTCTCTTGGAAGTATCCAGGTTTCTGGCTTTGTAAACTGTGGCTAGAAACCTTCCCAGCATGGGATCTTGAGATGTCCAGTACGTTTGACTGGGCCAGAAACACTGGGCCTATGAGAAACGCGTCTCCTCAGGATGATTTCAGCCCGTCCAGTCACGGCTGGAAAGCCAAAGCGCAGGGTCTGCACCATTAAGAGAAATAACGGGGAATAACGTCACCCAGACTCTTCTGATCTTTCCATAGGGTTCCATCCTGCTTCCGTTCCAGCAATGGGGGAAGGTTTAGGAGCTTCCAAATGTCTCCTCCCCTCTCAGGAGCCAATCCTCTTTTGTAACATGCTGGAGAGGAAATGAGACATGACAAAAGGACAGTCGCAAATGGCAATGGGGGCAGGGGGCAGATTGGGATAGTTGAGTGAAATGCTTTCCCCCCTCCAGGCCATGAAGACCATTTATGAGGTCCTTTTCCTATGGGGATACCGAGAAGCCATCCTGGAAATGTATCCCCAGTTGCTCATCCTCTGCGTCAGGCAAGTGCAGTATGTGATGGATCTGCGCTTGCCAGGGACCTACATGGCCAGCGAGACACCAAGCCCCGAGGAGGGATCCAGCTGCCTCAGTCTCCTAAGGTAATGACTGAAAGGAAAAGGAAGAACAGATTTGTTCTGCTAAACACCTGGGGTCCGTTCATGGCCATCGGTGGTTCGGGTGCTGTCGTTAGCCCAGGCTCAGTTGGGTGCAGGTCTCTCTTGAGGGAAAAGGGTTGAGAGCCGTGTGTTCTTGTGAGTCACAGTCACTCATCTGACGCCATCCACAGCCAGCTGCTTTCCCCACACACTCAGGCAGCAGCCATGTTTGTGCATCCATCCACCTGTGCCACCCGCCAAAGGGTCAGTGCTTTCATCACTGTCTGCTGAGCAAATCTGGGGGCCTCCATCCCCGAACGCAGACAGAGCCACACTGGGAGCACATGGGGCCAGGCCCTGCAGGATCTCAGCCTCACAGGCAGGCAGGAGGAAGAGGGACCCGTTCAACTGGCTCTGTGGGCACAGTGAGGGGCTTCCATCTACACGGGAAAACCAGAGCGCTGGAAGACACCTCAGGTGGTGTAAACTGACATCGCTTTGCTCGCTTACACCAACTAAGGACCCGACCCCACATGCCAGCTTGAGTCCTGTTACCTGTCACAGTAAAGAGTCAAGTATTCAGCCATAGGGAGTGATGACACCAATCATCTTAAGAAGCTACATTGTCACTAATTGGTTAGAAACTCAATGAAACTGCAGTGTAGACAGGGCCCATTGGGCAGGGAAGCACCACGATATCACACTGGATCTATCCTCGGGGAGGCTAGCTACTGCTGACCATGCTGTGTTTCCCAGGGCTTGTGCAGATTTTCCATGCCTGGGGCTGATCTCGTTGCCTGAGACTGGTATTTTTTTCTCTTTAGCACGTCAGTGGAGGCTGTGAAGACTTTTTTCTCCATGCCCGGCTACTGGAAGGAATTTGCCATCATCCAGTTTCAGCAGGGTTGGGACACGATAGCCTCCCGATATTACTACTCACAGGGTGTTGGCCTGATTGCAAGGTAGGAGCCCAAAGTTTCCTCCTCACTGGGTCTCTCTTGGGAATGGGATTTCCGTGTGAAATATTCCTCTGTTCCAGGCTGCCAGCTCAGCCCAGCAACTGGAGAGGAACTCTCTCTCCCCCTTGAAAATCACAAGGGACTTTCTGTTCCATGTTCCAGAGCCATGATCGAGTGTGAGAACCCTCAGCTCCCTGCAGTTTTCAGAGAGGCAATCACCATCGTCCAGAGTGAGAGGGAGGAGGAGCAGAGAACAATTGCCATGGCTTTCTGTATTGAGGTGAGATACATTAGTTGATAGGCACAAGGGGGCTTTCTGGAGAGCAGCTCAGGCCAGTAAGCTCTGGGGCACATTGTCAGCAGCTCAGCAGCCTTACCGCCAGCTAGCTCCTCTCTGCACAAGGATGGTTGTGGGGCATGGCAAAGAGAGGGAGGGAGAGACAGGGTGAGATTGCTCCTGGCTGGATGTGCCTCGATGGGATTATGGGACAAGAGGAGAGGTTTCTCCAGTGCCCCAAGACCATGCTTCTCTCCTCACCTTTTTCTGAGGTTCTGCTTTTCTTCTGTCCCAGGGGTCTCTGTATGGCGCTCAATGAGGCCTGGAGATGCCCCTTTCCCTGGGGGTTGATTTGTGAGCTGTGCATGAGTCCAACTTTTGGGAATGAACCAACTGAAACAGCAGCAACTGGCTCCCTACGCACCAGAGACTTTGGGTGGGAGTAAGTGGCCCTTTGGTAAAGACGACTGTCCAGGGAACAGACCCCCCAGGAAGACCTCTGCTCCTCAACCTGATGTTGATTTGCCTCTTTGCAGTTTCTCCAGAGTCCTTCCATTGACACAGTGCTGACAAAATCAGAGCTCCGGGCGCAGCTCATGGAATGGACCAAGGACACAAATCCCGGCATATGTAAGCTCAGTCTGCGAGGCCTTGGCAGTATTGTGTTCCAGCCAGAAAAGGTAAGAGGCGTGGATTGCCCAGGGGACCAAGGAAGCCGATGTCTCTCAAATAGCTCGGAAACGAGAGCCAGATCCCCACATAAACCTTGTTGTTTAACACACAGCCCTCAAATGGTGGAGGTGCTTTCCTGAGCAAATCAAGGCATGACATGCTCCCTGCTCCCATGAGCGGAGCCCTGATTGCAGATGGGATGCAATGGGGGAGGTGGGGTGAGCAACGACAAAGGTTACAGTGAGCAGCTGGCACAGAGTGACAGGAGAACGACTTTCTGCCCCGTTGGGGGGCTCTGCCATCCGTGGTTTCTCCTAGGCGGGAGTGGTGCAGCACGTGCTCCAGGCTGTCACCCCGGAAAGTAATGAGTTGCCTTCTTCATTCCTGCAGGTGAGATGGTTACAGGCCCAGCTGCCAGGAACCGTTGCCAGGTTTTGTGACCGGGATGGAGGGTGTGTCAAGGAGGCCATGCACAAAGCTCAAGACATCATCTACCTCCTCAAGAGGGAGGGGCTTGGCTCCATCTCCCAGGACATTGCAGTCAGCCTTCGCCCCTTCATTGATGACGTAAGGCTTGGAACCCCAGGAGAAGCCCGTTCCCCCCCTCCAGCTGTCTCTGATGCCCTTGTCTCTCTCTCCCCATCTCCTTGGCTCCCGCCCTTCAGGCCTGCCATGGAGCCTCCAAGGAGCGCCCCCGCCATGGGTGGGGAATGTCCTGCTTAGCCACCTCTCTGTCAGAGCTCTTCTCGCCAAAGCTCAGTCTCAGCGCCATGCTCCCAGCCCCTGCTGCAGCCTGGCCTGGGGGAGAGGGGGCCTGGCCCTGGGCAGATGCCCAGCTGTCTGGAGAACACAGGCCCCCAAAGAGGTGGAGATTCTCAGCAGGAAAGAGGTGGGTCGGGAATGGCCCGGCTCTCGGGGGCACCGAAGAGCAAAAGAAATGCTGTGTTTTGTAGCAGCGAATCCCTGCAAGGCTCCAGCAGCGGCTTCTCCCCTTCCCCAGACCAGTCTCCAGCAGACTTCCCTCCCTCTCCCCAAATCTTCTCGGGTTCTGGGATTCTAGGCTCTCCAGACAGAAACTGCCTCTGGGACACCCTGGGGCTGCGCTGTCCTGCCCAGGGTGTCACGCCTGCACAAGATGTCTATGGCGCTGGCCTGGTGTCCGCCCTGCTCCCCCCACCCAAGTCAGTTCACACGGGGGAACCGGAGCAGCGGGCGGATTATGACACTGTCGCGTTCTGCTCTGATACTGCCTGGCTTTAACCAGGCGTCCCCACCCCCCGTGTGTCATTGCCAGAAGAGGGGCAGTGTGTGCTCAGCTGCCATTTCACTGCTTGGCAACGTGGTGAGCAGGGTGCAGGACCCGGACAAAGCCCTCGTGCAGCAGGAAATCATCCACTGATTGCTCCCGCTGCTGCTGCATCTTGCAGACCAGGAGGAGAGTGTGACACTGGTAAGTGCCACGGACATTATTTCCTTCAGAGCAAAGAGCCAGAATCCCCTGGGGCCCCCACTCCAGTCATCACCAGAGCCCCTTGCCCAAGCAGAGTCTTCTCCCGGCTTCACTCCCTGCTGGAGCCTCGTGCCTCATCCATCCTCACAGCACACAGCACAAGGGGTGGAGAAGGTCCAGTGTCCCCCACACTATCCCTCTCTCAGTGAGAACCCTCTTGGTCTCCCCTTCTCTTGCAGCGATGTAAACTGACGCTCTTCCGCTGCGCAGTGTTTCTCGGCTGGGCTCATTTGAAGAGGCTGTTCCGCAGCATGGCCTGGGATGGCTCCTCACAGCTCTTGAAGAGTGTCGGGAAGTGCCTGGTAGGTGAATTCCTTGTGCCTTGAGAGGGGTGAATGGGGACTTGAGAGAGACCTTTCTAACCCCACAGCCTGAGGACCCATCCGCTTCGGTCGGGTTGCAAGACTCTGTTCCAGGCTCTCTGCTGGTTCATTTCTGCAGGAGTTACAATCCGTTCCCATTGTTGACAGTTTCCTCCACAACTGTCAGACCTCCAAACTTTTGTCTTTTCAAATGAAAGCGGAGGTTCTGGAGAACACAACAGTGACTTCAGAGAGGTGCTGCTCTGGTGTATGGGTTCGTATTGGCGGTTGCCATGGCCTGGCTATATGCTTTGGCTTTCCTGGACTATTCGCTGTGGGGAGAATATGCCATTTGTATATTGTGCATTTCTTCCTTCTTTCTTTCCAGATGCAGAACAACGAGAGCCACATCCCCAAATTCCTGTTCCAGGCCCTAGACTACCTGGAAAGCTCACAGACAACAATACGACACTCTGCAGCCTTGTTCATTGGTAAGCAGAGCAAATTCACTTGAGCTTTCTTAAATGTTTCCTTCAAAGCCCTTTTCTAGACAGCTGCTCTGTTCCCTCCAACAGCACCAGAATCCTAAAACGGGGTGTGTGTGTGTGTGAGAGAGAGAGAATTAACATGTATTCCAAGATGAAGGGAGCAACTTAGCTGTATCGACTGCACCAACTTCCCCTGCCCACAGCAGCTCTTTGGCTGCACCTAGGGGAGATTGAATTCACATCATGCTGGTTTGATGTGAATTCAGTCTCCTTTAGAAATCAGCTTCTCAGTAACTGCTGGGCATCTGATGCTTTATCTAATGTGCTTTGTGAACAGATGTAAGGAATGTATTTAATTTTCCGAAGGGCTGTCTTGGGGAAATGGCTGCATCTTCAGCAGTTTTCAGCGAAGGATTTGAAAAGTAATGAGATCCATTGTATTCATTGTATGTCTAGGAAATACTATCCACCATTACTGTGATTTGTTGTCTGAAACAGTGAATGAAGATGGCATCTCCCGCCTGTATGAAGGTAAGGAAATACCTCTGTGTGTTTGTGCCTCTGTGGGAAATACAGGGGTGCAGACAGGGCCCGAACACAGGTTTGAATGTGGACACAGGTCCCTCTCTGTCTAAGGACAGCGTTTAAGGAAGAAGGATGGTCATGCGAGCGTCATCGAGCTACCACAATATGTGTATGGGAGCAGGGGAATTCCATCCCTAGCTCCTAGTATAGACGTAACCTTAAAGCTGTGTGGGGAAAGTGTCTTCATAAAGGTCTGAAAGTCTGTAATGGAAGGCCTGACAGTATTGAAAAGAGCCGTAGTTATTAAGGATGATGATGATGATGACAATTACCCTCATCACCTGCCCTCCCTGTAATGGAGTGATTGCAGGCCAGGGAGATTCCCTCCGAGATTGGTCATCAGCTCATAGGAAATCCCATGAGGGCACATGGGAAACACTTCTCCCTGTGACCTCTTGAGGAATGAAGGCACAGGGCCACAAAAGATTTCAGTAGACATTAGGAGCCTAAATCCCTTTGTGGATCTCGGCCTAAATGTTGGATGGTTTAATGTCGCTGCGGCTGTCACTTTCCTGTTCCATCGAAAGAACAAGTGCCCCCAACCGTCTGTGTGTAGGGGTGTGTGTACGGGTGTAGGCCGGCGGAGGGGGAAGTGACAAGAATGGGGTCTCCTCTCTGTGCAGGGCTATTTTGGGAGGAGCGGAGTTGTTGTTCTTGTGCCCTTAGACTCTTGGGGAGCTACTAGCAGGGGGCGATGGCCATTGGGAGTGGAGATTTCCTAGGCACCAGGCACATCAGCACCAGAGGCTTTTCAACCCGTTTCCTCTTGGTTTCAGCTTTTCAGGAAGTGCCTTTGAAATCTGACAGGACCACGTGGTACATCCTCAACAGACATTATAAATGGTTGCAGAAGCTTGTAAATCTCGTGTCGGGTTCTGCATTTGACTAGGGAACCGGGACCGACACAGAAGAGCTCTTTGTCCTGCTATGGTACGTACACCAGGCGCTTATCAACTTTTTGGTGTCCCTAGCCTCTGTTTGCCAGCAGCTAGGAATGGGTGACAGGGCATAGAGCACTGGATGATTCCTGTCTGTTCACTCCCTCTGGGGCACCTGGCAGTGGCCACTGTCGGAAGACAGGATACTGGGCTAGATGGACCTTTGCTCTGACCCAGTCTGGCCTTTCTCATGTTCTTATGTTTGGAACCGGGGCTGAACAACGAGGTGGATATTGGCAGATGACAAGATTATGCAGATTAATCAGCCTAGAGGAGACTTTGAAGAAGTTCAAAGGGATCTAATCAAGCCATGTGACTGGGCAGCACAATGGCAGATGAAAACCAGCGCTGATCAGGGCAGGGCCATACACATGGAAAGCAGTGTGGTGAACGACTCCTCCTTGTCGCTGGGTTCAGAAGCCAAAGCACGGCTGGCTGGGCCCAGTGGTTGGAGCAAGGGCGCTGGGGCCCAGTGCTCAGAGTGGTGGAGGTCGAGCCGAGGGGAGCCAAGGGTTGGAGTTGGAGTCAGGAGTCAAGAGCAGGATTGGAACAGGCTGGGGAGTAGGGCCAGGGCCGGATTAACAATTCCCGGCCTATGGGAGCTGCGGGGGAACGCGCGGGGGGAGGGCAGAGCCGACAGGCAAGAGCAGCCCCCGGGACAGAGGTTCCCGGTGCAGTGCTCATCGTGGCGACGTGGCTGCGGGGGGACAGGAAGAGCAGCACGTGGATCCTCCTCGCCCCCACCCCAGCCAGGCAGAGCCGGCCCGGCTGGAACGCAGCACACAGGGGCTTTAGGGGCTGCAGCTCGGGCCCCCCTTAGCCCTGCTCCTTTCCTGAGTGCACCATTGCCCCACTTCTGCCCCATTCCCACCCTCTGTTACAGGGCAGCACCCTGGAGCTGATCTCTGACATCTCTCTCCCTGGAATGAAGTCACTGCAGAGTCAGCACAACCCCACCTTTGGGCACCATGTAGGACATCTCACCCCACCGTACAGAGCCCGACATTCACACAGCTTCTCGCATGTGGTTCCCTCACTCATCAGTGCCAGGCGGAGAGAGGAGAAATTCTCCCAGACTCCCCTTAACCATTGCCAGCCCCCAGGGTAGCGGAGGTTGCCGGGGGTTGGGTGCTCTCTTTAAGAAATGCCAGCTCTCCGGGAAGTTGCAAATGAACATTAGCAAAGTGGGGTGGTTTTGTGCTGTGGAAAACCACCCTGCTTGAAGGTTTTGTTTTTCTAATTTGTGCTCCTGCCCTTTCTCCCTCTTCCAGACATCTAGAGGCCAACAGGAGCCAACTGAGCCCACCACTGATCCCATCTCTTGTGAGATGGCAAAGCAGCTGTTGCACGGGTAGGAGGAGACAGAAGAGGCCGAGCAGCGTGTGCCGGGGTGTACCAGCCCCACGTAACCCCACAGTCTAGGCGGAGGAAGCCAAGCCCCTCCCCAGCCCTGCCGGACACGCTACAACTGGAGCACCAGTGTGAAAGGGAGCAGCTCAGCTCACGCTAGGCAGAGCACCGAAAATGGAGGATGCACCTTGGAGGCTCCAGTCCAGAAGCAGCTGAAGCCCCGAGGCGCCGAGACCCAGCCGCACCCCCGGGTGCCTGCAGACGTGCAAGGGAGATCGGAGTGTCTGGGAGTTTCCCACGCCGGGAGCCCAGAGACCCCCAGCCCGTGGCCGAGAGACTTCTCCTCTGAAGTAACCTGGGTGAACGAGCCATTGTCATGCTGAGTGACGTCAGCATGTTCTGGTTGGATCCCCACTGACTCAACGGCAAACACATTGGCCACGGACAAGGCCCTGGGCTAGGGCAAGGGGGAGTAAGGAGAGTCTGGGTCCCCCTGCCCTGGCTGCCATTCATCCTCGGGTGGCTGCCCACGTCCCCATTGCGCCACTAGACTGCACAGCCGTTGACTCTGGTCGTTGGGCCACACAGCCCCGACGGAGAGGACAGCCACACGGACTCTGGTCGTTGGGCCACACAGCCCCGACGGAGAGGATGGCCGCACGAACTCTGGTCGTTGGGCCACACAGCCCCGACGGAGAGGACAGCCACACGGACTCTGGTTGTTGGGCCACACAGCCCCGACGGAGAGGGCGGCCGCACGGACTCTGGTCGTTGGGCCACACAGCCCCGACGGAGAGGGCGGCCGCACGGACTCTGGTCGTTGGGCTACACAGCCCCGACGGAGAGGACAGCCACACGGACTCTGGTCCTTGGGCTACACAGCCCCGACGGAGAGGACAGCCGCACAGACTCTGGTCGTTGGGCACACAGCCCCGACGGAGAGGGCGGCCGCACGGACTCTGGTCGTTGGGCCACACAGCCCCGACGGAGCGGGCGGCCGCACGGACTCTGGGCATTGGGCCACACAGCCCTGAGTCAGAGGGCAGCCATTTTGGCTCTGGCCATAAGGCCAAACCACCCTGAGGCTAAGGACAGTTATTTAGTTTCACCCATGGGACCTCGCTCCTTTACCCCTAAGGCATCGCCCATCTGTCACCATAAGACCCACACCATGATATAAGACTTTCGGGATCAGGATGCAAATCTGAGTAGAAGCAAGGAGTAGCATGTGACCTCTCTAAGAGCTCCTGCCACTCCTCTACCAATCTGGGGGTGTTTTATCTCCATCCATGTGCCTCAGGAATGGATTTGACCAATGGGTAAAGTTCTGGGGCAGAGTGACCCATCCGGAAGTGGGTCACGTGACCCCTCCGAGAACTCCTCCCAGTTGGGGTGAGCCTCCGCCCCTTAGGACCAGCCAGAGAGGGGATTTCACCAAACAGGGTAAGTGCCGTGGTGGGGTGACCTGCCCGTAAGAGGGGCCCATCACCGCTCCATGAAATCCCCCCACTATCCTCTACTAATCGGTCAGGGTTTCACACACCCCATAGGCCATCCCAGAAGGGTAACGTACCGATCAGAATAGGCAGTGCCCGAAGGTCTAGGCCAGAAGCCGCCGATCTCTGGAGCTCCATGTTTGCGTGGCTGGCAGCATCCTCCTGGAAGTCGCAACACAACACTGCGTGGAAGATCCCGTCTCGTTCCAAGGATGTCTTTTGCAGAAATCGTGGCCTAGGCCTTCGGGCTAAACCTGTTCTGGATTGGTACACGTTTACCTTCTGAGATGGCCTAAGGTGGGAGAGAAACCCTCGCCAATTGGTAGAGGGCGGTGTGAGGACTTTTTAGGGACCACAGGATCCTGTTGTGGGCAGCTCACTCCACTATGGCACTTTCCCTATTTGGTCAAATCCCCTCTCGGGGTGGTCCTACAGAGCTGACGTCCACTTCAGTTGTAGAGGACAGAGGGAGGAGTTCTCAGAGGGGAGATACAACCCCCTTCTGGATGGGTCACCCTGCCCCGCAACGTCCCCTGATTGGTCAAATGCATTCTCTGGGTGTGTAAAATGGTGTTTGCCCCTGCCAAATTTTCGTAAAAGAAGGGAAGAAAGGCATGTACGTTTTCTGTTATCTATAAGGTGGCCATCTTGGACTTGGCAAAAGAATCTGGTGACCTTTTGCCATTGGCTATATTCATTTGGGTTGGGAAGCACACTCCCACGCACGGATTGAATCCGCGTAGATAGGGTCTAACTTCCAGGCAGAGACGACGCAAAGAGGGATAGGGAGGGTTTTTAGTTAGGTCTACTCACCCGGTCCTGTGTCCATCATCGAAGTCTGTCCCTGACGTCCAATGTCAAGAGAGCAGAAGCTGTCCATCGCTCTCCCTGCAAGAGAAGGTAGAAAGCACATCAACATTTCCTCCTGGGTGTAATTGTTTGTGAGAGTGGAGTATTTCCAGAGTTAAAGTTTTGTTACTCCACCCCTTCTCTAGCCTATCCTAGTCCTTTCCCCCATCGTAAATAAAGTCTTGTTTGTGTGGTTACCACTCTGTGGCCTTATTTTCGTGTGCTAAGGCAAGCTCTGACAGATGGGATTACAGAGGGGACTATGTGGGAAGACTTTACTGTAAGATTCCCCGCGTCTTCTGAATGGGGTTTGGGTTCTGCCCTCTTTAAAGGAAGGAAAAATCCTGACAGGTGATCGTAGGGGGCTGAAACCCACCGTGATGAGTTAGTAATCTGTCCTGTTCACCACTCTAGGATGGAGTCTGGGATGCAGGCTCTGGGATGGAGTTTGGGTGCTGGGTGCAGGCTCCGAGCTGGGGCACAGGGTGGGGGTGCAGGATGGGTGGAGGGGTGCAGGCTCTGGAAGGGAGTTTGGGGATGGGAGGGGCTGCGGAGGGAGGGGCTGCAGGCTGTGGAAGGGAGTTTGGTTGTAGGCTCTGGGCTGGGGGAAGGGGTGGGGGTGTAGGAGGGAGTTTGGGTGCAGGAGAGGGGGTGTGGGAAGAGGGTGGGGGTGCAGGCTCTGGGCTGGGGCAGGGAGAACCGCAATTAACTCATGCAATTAACTCAAAAAAATGAATCGCAATTAAAAAAATTAAAACTGCAATTAATCATGATTAATTTTTTAATTGTGATTCTTTTAGGTATGATTGATCACCCTGTTAAACATTGAATACCAACTGAAATGTATTAAAGATTTTGGGGTGTTTTTCTCCTTTTTTCAAATATACTGATGTCCATGAAAACACAGAATACAGGGCTCACGTTCTAGGATGATGGTTTACAAATATTTACACTGTCAAAGTAAGAAAAGAAAGAGCATTTTTCAGTTCCCCTCATAAAAGTGCAGCAGTGCAAGCTCTTGGCCGTGAAAGTGCAACTTACAAATGTAGATTTTTTGTTTTGTTCAGAACTGCACCCAAAAGGAAAACAGTGTCAACGTTTCGCGCCTACAAGGCCACCGGACGTTGAGAAGAGGCGTTCGCATGGCACTTTTGTAGCCAGCATTGCATGGTAGTTATGTGCCAGGCATGCTAAACATTCGTATGCCCCTGCATGCTTTTGCCACCAGTCCAGAGGACATGCTTCCATGCTGACGATACTCGTTAAAAAAAAGTAATGTGTGAATTAAATCGGTGACTCAGCTCCTTGGGGGAGAATTGTCTTCTCCTGCTCTCTTTTACCTGCACTCTGCCACAGATTTCATCTCCTAGCCATCTCGGAGGATGACCCAACACGTGGTGTTCGTTTTAAGAACACTTTCACTGCAGATCTGACAAAAGGCGAAGAAGGACCAATGTGAGATTTCTAGAGATAGCCACAGGACTTGACCCAAGAGTTAAGAGTCTGAAATTGGACTCCAAAATTTGAGCGGGATGAGGTGTGGCGCGTGGTTTCAGAAGTCTGAAAAGAGCAACACGCCAATGTGGAAACGACAAGATCCCAACCATCGAACAAGAAAATGAACCTTCCGCTGGTGACATCTCAATCTGTCCTCAACATGGACGCATGAGCTCTGGAACGGTGCCTGAAACGCGAAGGGACGTATGATTCTTCAGCACATCTGGCCTGTCAATATCCTGCGATGCCAGCTACAACAGTGCCCTGTGAATGCCTGGTCTCCCTTTTAGGTGACACTGTCAACGAGAAGTGGGCAACATTAGCTCCTGCAAATGTCAACAAACCCCTGTTTGTCTGAGCGATTGGCTGAACAAGCAGTAGGACTGAGAGGGCTTGTGGCCTTTCAAGTTTTCCATCGTTTTATTTTTGAATGCAGTTATTCCATTCTGTTACGTGTGAAAAATGCAGATTTTTCTTCCCCATAATTACAGCACTTACTCCTAGACGACATTTGCTGACTGGCTTTAGCAAGAATCATGAAAAATGGGTCTTCACACATTTAGCACTGACTGTCAGCCCCTGCCATGTCGTGATGCCGTTCAAAGCACAAGACACTGTTTTGATTAAGGTATTTTAGCGCTTGTAGGCCCGGAATGCATTCAGCTGATTTTTAGAGCCCGTTAGACTTTTGGTACGTTTTTCAAAAGCATCTGTTTAAAATAATGTAGGTCTGAGATCGGGCACCTGACCACACAGATGGGGGCCTAGGGGGCTGTTCCAAACAGGTTAAGCACCAGGGGCTAGCTCCACAAAAATACTGAGCTGGGCTTGGCTGCTACTTTCACTTTAGCTCCCTAAATCTGACACTGAGATGCCGCCAATCCTCAACCCCCCCCAGCTACAGCCTAAATGTAAGGGGACTGTTGCCCCCTTACTAACAGTCAGTGGGGGTGTTTTGGTTGGCTTGCTCCCAGTACTAAAAGGGGAAGGGTCGTTGGGAAACCAGGACCCTGAGACTGATAGTCCCCAGGAACAATGGGGAGAGGCCAACGCTCCAGGTCAGCCTGAATGTCAGGGCGAGAAGGCTAATGAGGGAGTCAGGAGGCCAGGGGGGTCCCGTCCTCTGTGAGAGCTGGATTTGCCTGGGTCAGACAGACAGAGTGGGGCCGAGCTAAGGAGAAAGCAGGGTCCCGAGCTGAGCTGGGGAGCGGAGCTGTGCCGATCCAGAGGGACCAGTAAAGCAGCCCAGAGAGAGCAGACCTGTCGTGGGAGCAACCAGAGCCAGAGGGGCCAGAGAAGCAGCCCAGGGAGCGGGGGCACAGCAGCAGCCGTGCAGAGACCGAGTGGTGGGGCTGGGGCTGGAGCAGTCCGGAGCTGGGTGCGGTGAGCAGCTGGGGAGAGCGAGGGGGACCCTGGGCAGCGGGCCCCGCACAGGGAGACACCTCAGCCAAGGGGCTCTGCAGGCCAGGCTTGGATCGTAACCCCAACAGGGCGGGGGCCACACTGGGAAGAAGGGTCCTGCCACTTCGAGCCTGAGAGCGTGTGGCCACCACCAGAGCGAGTGTCCGACCAGCAGCATCCCAGCAGCACGGCCAGGGCCGGAGAAGGGGCCTGGGACTCACAAGGAGCAGACTGTGAACTGCCCTGACGTTCCAGAGACGCTGTTTGTGACGTTCCCTGCCACAGAGCGGGGTGATGTGTTTCCTTTCACCTTTCCCATTTTCCCTTATTCTTTTTTAAATTAATTGTTGATTAAATAACTTGCATTTGCTTTAAATTATATGTAATGATTAGTGGGTCAGAGAAGTGCCCAGTACAGAGAGTACCCCGGAGTAGGGACACCCAAGCCCCTGTCCTAGGTGACCACCGCAGGGTTGGGGGTCGAGCCCCCCAGGAATCCTGGGCCCAGCCTTGTTGGGGTTACGAGGACTCTGCCAGACAGGAGAGTGGAAGGGGAGTCCTCCAGGGTAGGGAGACCTCTGGGGAAAGGGAGTGGGAGCGAGGACTCAGATCCTTTCGCTAGCCCACTTCACCGGGGTCGTGCAGAAGCCAGGACAGTTCCCCACAAGAGCGGGACTATTCCCCCGCTTACAGGAAGAAGGAAGTGCCTGAAAGTAGGACCCACAAAACCCAGCGTGCGAGGCATCTCCACACCGACGCTAACCAACGGGAAAGGCCGATGGGAGGGGTGTGTCCTGAGCCCCCCCTGCCTCTCTGGATCTCAGGTTACGAGGTCTGGCTTGGAGAGAGGTACCTCCCGCGGCTCCCACCCGCCCAGCTTTCCCCCACCCCCTGCCCTGCCCTGCCCTGCCCCGGCCGTACCTGGTTCCAGCCCAGCCCTGCCGCGGGGTGGGACCAATACTGCTGCCAAGGCCGTCCCGAGGGGGGTGCGGGCTCGGGGCAACCCCCACTCCTCCCCAGACCCCGCCCCGCTCCACCTCTTCCCCCAAGACCCTGCCTCCTTCCGCCCCTGAAGCAGCAAGATTAATCCCATACATTGCATTGATTGTGACTTATTTGCCTGATTTGAAACGAGACCAAAAGGACCTGAGTCTCCTCGCTGACGATAGCCCCCTGCTCGGCCAACCAGCCCTGAGACTCTGAGGGGCGGGCGGCTGAGAGGTCTCACCAGAGGTCCCACAGGACGGCCAGGTCACCATCAGAGCGGATCGCTCTCAGATCCAGACCCACCTCTTTGTGAGGACCTCCCGCGATGAGAGCAACCCCCCCTTGCCCACCCTCCTCACACACCCCTCCTTGGGAGAGAGAGGGAAACGGGGGAAAAAGAAGCAAGAGAAGAGGAGAAAGGAGGGAGGAAAGAGGAAAAGGGAAACCCAAAAGGATAAACCCCAAGGTCCCCAGTGATTCCAAGCGTCAAAGCGCTCGGTAGGAAATCACATTCTGCCCCCTTAAGCCAGTGTTTTCTGTGCCGAGAATCCTGCCTGCAGCAGGTGCATCAGACCCAACAGGTTCCAAACCTCTCGCAGCCTCCGACCTTGTCCAAGGGACGTTCGTTTTCTGGCACAACCAGGGGTAGGAAAGGAGAAAACTCCACAGAGGCTCCTCCTCATGCTACAACGTGAATCCTAATTCTCTCCCCGTCCTCGAGGGGAGACCGGGAGAAGGAGACGTGCAGCAGCAAAGCCGGGGGGGTCTCAGCAACTGCCCTGGCCCTGCCCCGCTGATGTCGGGGTCTCTCTGTGAGGTCACCCCCTCCCCACCACCTTTGCCCAATGGGCTGAGGTCCTGCAAAAGGCCTTTGTGATGTCACTGCCCCCCCACCCCTCCCCTCCCAGCTGATGTCCTGCCCCTGCCCAGCCTCTTGGAGCTTGGAGTTGTTGCCCCCGGATCTCCGCACTCAATGACTGGTGAGTCGGGGGATGGAGCCGGCTATACAATAAACCACCAGTTTTTCATAAATTAGTCGACTTAAGGCCAGAAGGGACCATTGGCGCATCTAATATGACGCCCTGCATCTCCCAGCCCTCCCGTGTGTCACAAGAGCTGCTTTTGCACTAAAGCACCTTCCCGAAGGGCATCTAGTCTTCACTGGAAGACATCAAGAGATGGAGAATCCATCACTTCTCTTGCCAGTTTGTTCCAGTGATGAGTCGCCCTCCCTCTTACAAATCTCTGCCTTGTTCTCAGGAGAATTTTTCTGATTTCTGCTTCCAGCCATTGGTTCTTGTTCTGCCTTTCTTTGCAAGACTAAAGAGCCCTTTAAATACTTGGTGTTTTCTCTCAGCGAAGGCACTTGCAGGCTGCCATCAGCTCACCTCTCCATCTTTTTAAAAACTAAACAGACTGAGTTTTTCAATGCCTTCTTATAAGTCTTCTCCATCCCTCAAATATGGCTCTTTTCTGCACCCTCTCCAGTTTTTTTAACGTTATTTTTGAAATGTGGACACCAGAACGGGATGCAGTATTCCAGTGTCAGTCTCCCCGCTGCTGAATCACCTCCCTTTCCATCCTCTCTTTATCTATCCATGGATGGCGTCATGGACTCACAGGACTTGTGCTCTCTCTCAGCCTCGTACAGTCCTTGGGAGGAACCTCCTTCAGTGTGACAGCCCTTCTCAGAGATCCACTCTCTCGAGGGTTAAGCCGTAGGCCCTTCCGCCTCCTGGAACCCCTCTTCTCTGAGCCTTGAGCATGCCTGTCTGCCGTGGGCCCCCTCAGGGAGTCCCCTCACTCTGGACCCCTGGGGCCTCTACTCCCAGAGGAGTCACTGCCGTGACTCTCAGCCAGCGTAAAAGAGAGGGGTTTATTGAGCGTCTGAACACAGCACAGGAATCTCTCAGGGCCTCAGGCCTAATCTCCCTCTGCACAGTCCATCTAGGTCTCTCCGGCACCCGTGTGGGCTCTGGCTGTTTTCTCTCCCCAGTCCAGAAGCCCCCTCCTTCCAGCTAAGCGTCCGATATCACCTTCCCACAAGCCTGTGTCCTTTGTCTTCTGTCCCAGGTGAACAGGCTGCCTGGGTCTCCTCTATCTCAGCCTCTCCTCTCCTCCCTCTTTTCTTTCCCCCTGGCTGGAAGCAGTCACCGGGTCTTCTCTCCTCAGCCCATTGTCCTACTACTGGCCCGACCTGGCTGTGACTTCCAAGCTGGGCCTCCCGCTCACCAGTCGCTGGGGTATCCGTTCTCCAGGCCTTTGCCTGAGGGCCCAACTGACAGGAGAGATCACCGCTGGTCCTCTGTAACAACAAACTACCTCTCCCACCTCGTTAAACAAACAGCACCCAGGGAAACTGAGGCATGCAAACCATTGAAAAACCAAGAAAATCCCCCCGTCATCACCGATGGCTTTGGCCCTGTTCCCCACAGCATCGTACCAGGAGCGGATGTTGAGTGGCTTGCCCGGTATGACACCTAAATCCTTGACAGAGTCACGGCTTCCCGGAGTACAGTTCCCCCTCGGAGGCCTGCCTGCTCTGTCCTGCTGCCCCCTCCCACTGCGCCAAGAGGGGACCTGGTGACTGGAGCTGCTGTGGTTGTGTGAAAGCGCCGGGCTGAGAGACCAAAGGGCACCTCCGTTCTGGAACAGAGGGGTCTGGCCGGTAGGCGCAGTCGCCCCCGGTTTGGGGCACAGAAGGGGCTGTGGCTGGCAACAGCTTGAAGCCCGTCCCCCAGCTGCGCTAGGCACTGTTTGAATGAGTGCAACGTCCGTGTTACATACGGGCTCCTGGGGCTCGGTCGGAAGCACTGAACTGCCTCAGAGTTCTCTGTTTGCAAGGTCGGTCCCAGGAGATTAGAGAGACAAGGCGGGGAGGGGATCTTTTTCATTCTCCAACTTCTGCTGGGGAGAGACAAGCCTTCGAGCTCCGCAGATCTCGTCCTCAGACCCTGGTCTCTCTCTGTTAGCCGACGGCCAAGGATGTTTGGTGAGGTGCCAGCTATGCCCGTTTATACCATCCGTGACTTTAACCGCTAGGACGCACTGTCCCTTCGCGGCGGGCAGCCCGGGCTAGGCTGACGGATGCCCCAAGGTCCTAACCACCCGTGACTTTAACTGCTAGAGCTCAGAGCTCCTTCGCAGCGAGCAGTCAATAACTGACTGACAGGTGCCCCAATGGCAGCACTAAGAGCCTCTCCACACCCGTGACTTTAACTGCTAGAGCTCAGAGCTCCTTCGCAGCGGGCAGCCAGGATTGACTGACAGGTGCCCCAAGAGTTTGCCCCGTGGAGGCGGCACAACTCAACGCTAGGCTCTTAGTACTCTCACCTAATGGCCAGGCTTTAGAGCCAAAACAGCTGAGGTTCTTTAATTGTGTTGGCTGCTTTACAGTAAACCAGAGAAAACAAGTCAGGCTTATGCATAAATGGTTACCAAAATTTATTAAGCTAGATTCTAATCATGTGGTTACAAAATTGCTAGTGCCTACTTATTTAAATGTAGAGATGTTACACACACAAACAAGTTACAAAACTGAAGCCACAATCCCAAAGAAAGAAAACAAAGTATAGAGCTCTATTTCAAAATATGTGTACACTAAAGATAGGAGATCAGGTGTGGGTGCTTCTTACCCTCCTTGCATCTCTCGATTCCAGCGGTGCCAAGCCAGGATCGGTCACTCAATTCCGCGGAAAGACGAATAAGGGACAAGGCGTAGGGATCCTCTTAGCTGCAGAAGCCTTGGGAGGCTGTCACTTATCTGACCAGCAGATAGATAGTGAAAAGCACTCAAAAATCATGGTGCTGTAGGTCCCCTACTTATACCTCTGTACTCCTTTATTCTCTTTCTCCTTTCTTATGCCAAATTGAGGCTGGTCTGTCGGGGTGACGCCAGCTTTCGCAAGAGTAGTTTACACTTGCAAGGGAGAGAAACAATAAGTGTCGACTACTGGACATTTCTTTTATCAGGGTAAATATTTTCCCACCTAGGATGTTGGTGTGAGTGCATCACTCTATTTAGTAGGGGCGAAGAGCCATGTCTGTCACAGGGCCTCTGCCTGCAGTGAGCTTAATCCTTGTATCTGTTCCCAGAGGCACATTGTAGCAGCACACCTGTGCTTTCACAGCTTCAAAGGCTGTGCTGGAATATATGTTAAGTGCCCTGTTCTGGCTTCCTCCTGTGTTTCCAGCAATGCTGGTCTGAGCGGGCGGGGCTGGCTGTCTGGCTACACTCTCCCCAACAGAACCGGGTCCAATAAACCATATGACCTCCCCGGCCTGGTCTCTCGGTGTTTTCTGCTCCCACGGGCGTGGCTGGGAAGGGCCACAGGGCTCAGCAGGCTCAGGGAGAAACCTCAGCCCCACTGGAGACAGGAGGGGAGCAAACCTCACAATCCGTGTGGTCACTGCAGGTCTGTGCAACTGCCCCCCACTCACTCAGTGGCAGTCTGTGGGGGAGGTCTAGGGTGGCCAGGTGTCCCGATTTTAGAGGGACAGTCCCGATTTTTGGGTCTTTTTCTTATATAGGCTCCGATTACCTCCCACCCCCGTCCCGATTTTTCACACTTGCTGTCTGGTCACCTGAGGGAGGTCTGGCAGCCCCCTCCCCAGCCACAGTCCATGCGTGCCCAGCAGTCCCTGTGAAAGCTCACCTTTTCCGGGTGTCTGTTTCACACCCTCTGCCAGAGACGTTCCCCATTCTTTCTCCAGTTCAGCTGGCAGCAGGTCTCGTGCGAGGGGCGGGGGAGAGCTGAGATTTCAGGCTGCTGTCTTATGGCGGGATTGCTGCGATTAACTGGCTGAATGTGCTAATTCTGAGGACGAAATGGGGAAAGGGGCAGAGATCGAGAGTCAGGGAGTGAAATGGAGAAAATACAGGAAGCATTTCGAGCAAGGGCGAAGTGCAATAACCAGAATCCAGAATATTCTCTGCACCCCTTGTCTAACTCTGGGCCTGATTCTCTTCCGCATTGACGGCCCTTTCCCTGTCTCCGGCCGTGTCTGGAGGGCTTTATGCCCCTGTCCAGCCCCTTCACACTGCCAGGAAGGGAGAGCTGTTATGGAATCTTAGCCCAAAGAGGAACCAGGCCCTGTGTCACCTTCATCCTGGGTTTCAGATGACCCCGAGAAGTTGGGGGGCCACCGGGGCCTAGAGCATGGCCCTGCCACAGCGGCCCAGTCCCCGGTCATCCTCTTCCCCCGAGGCCCCGCCCCCCCACTGTTCACTCCTCTGGCCCCCGAGGTCCCCCTACCTGCCCCTCGCTCCTCTCCGCCTCTGCCCCCAGGACTCCACTCACCCCCTGCTTGCTCCTCTCCACCCCTTTCCCCGTAGGGGGGCTACCGGGGGCCATGGGGCCAGGCACCCGTCCCTTTTCTCTGTCTTCGGTGAGCGGGAGGCAGTGGGGTCCTTGGGGAAGGAGGTGGAGCAGGACAGGAAGAGGCACGAGAAGACGGGGCCGCGGGGGAAAAGGCCGAGGGGGGTTGGGGTGCAGGTTTTGGGGGAGGAGGCGGAGGGGGGATGGGAAGAGGCAGAGCAAGAGCAGGGCATCGGGCTAAGAGGCAGAGGGGAGCGGGGTGCAGGCGGGGCCCCCACTTCTCTGGAGCTTCGCTTCCAGCACTCGAAAGATGACCAGGGGCCCACGGGTCTCCGGAGGGGAGACCCGCCCCACATCCCCAGCATTTCCCCCCCGCATGGACGGCCTTTTGGGGGAGGCTCAGCCTCCCCTGGCCTCTGATACGGGCTGCCCATGCTCAGTTCCTTCCACGCTCTGGAGAGGAGCAGCACCCAGGGGTGGGGCTGAGCCGGGGGGCGCTGGGTGAGGGGCAGAGGCCTGAGACCGCAGGGACACAGCGTGAGGCACCATCCCAGGCATCCCCCTGAAAGGAGCAGAACAGGGTTTACCTGGGGTGGGGAGTGTATGGAGAGCGTCCCAGGGCCAGTGGAGATGTATTGCCCTGGTGAGCAAGTGTGGCTAAAACACAGGCCTCGCAGTGAGCAGGATTTGAACCTGCGCAGGGAAACCCGATTGGATTTCGAGTCCAACGCCTTAACCGCTCGGCCCTCACAGCTGTGAGTGACGTGGCCCCCAGTGGCAGTCTCTACTGGAGTGGCTGGAAGCCGACGGGAGGGAGCTCTCCACCCTCAACGAGCAGCCGTAGCCATGTTGGCAAGAGAAGCTCTCCCAGCACCATAGCACTGTCCACACTGGCGCTTAGGTCCGTGTAACTTGTGTCACTCGGGGGGTGGCTTATTCACACCCCTGAGCCACATACGTTCTACCGACACAAGGGGGAGTGTAGACGCAGCCTTAGCAGAGACGCGATTAAGATCCACTTCCTGGACACTACTGTGCTAATAAACGATGGTCACATAAACACCACCCTATACTGGAAACCTACTGACCGCTGTTCCTACCTACATGCCTCCAGCTTTCACCCTGACCACACCACACGATCCATCGTCCACAGCCAAGCTCTGCGATACAACCGCATTTGCTCCAACCCCTCAGACAGAGACAAACACCTACAAGATCTCTATCAAGCCTTCTTACAACTACAATGCCCACCTGCGGAAGTGAAGAAACAGATTGACAGAGCCAGAAGAGCACCCAAAAGTCACCTACTACAGGACAGGCCTAACAAAGAAAATAACAGAACGCCACCAGCCGTCACCTTCAGCCCCCAACTAAAACCCCTCCAACGCATTATTAAGGATCTACAACCTATCCTGAAGGATGACCCAACACTCTCACAAATCTTGGGAGACAGGCCAGTCCTTGCCTACAGACAGCCCCCCAACCTGAAGCAAATACTCACCAACAACCACATACCACACAACAGAAACACTAACCCAGGAACCTATCCTTGCAACAAAGCCCGTTGCCAACTGTGCCCACATATCTATTCAGGGGATACCATCCCAGGGCCTAATCACATCAGCCACACTATCAGAGGCTCGTTCACCTGCACATCCACCAATGTGATATATGCCATCATGTGCCAGCAATGCCCCTCTGCCATGTACATTGGTCAAACTGGACAGTCTCTATGTAAAAGAATAAATGGACACAAATCAGATGTCAAGTATTATAACATTCATAAACCAGTCAGAGAACACTTCAATCTCTCTGGTCACGCGATTACAGACATGAAAGTTGCGATATTTCAACAAAAATACTTCAAATCCAGACTCCAGCGAGAGACTGTTGAACTGGAATTCATTTGCAAATTGGATACAATTAATTTAGGCTTAAATAGAGACTGGGAGTGGCTAAGTCATTATGCAAGGTAACCTATTTCCCCTTGTTTTTTCCTACCCCCCCCCCCGCCTCAGAGTTTGTTGTTAAACCCTGGATTTGTGCTGGAAATGGCCCACCTTGATTATCATACACATTGTAAGGAGAGTGATCACTTTAGATAAGCTATTACCAGCAGGAGAGTGGGGTGGGGGGAGAGAAAACCTTTTGTAGTGGTAAACACCCATTTTTTCATGCTTTGTATGTATAAAAAGATCTTGTGTACTTTCCACAGTATGCATCCGATGAAGTGAGCTGTAGCTCACGAAAGCTCATGCTCAAATAAATTGGTTAGTCTCTAAGGTGCCAAAAGTACTCCTTTTCTTTTTACTGATAAAGTTTGCGGATGATACCAAGATGGGAGGGGTTGCAAGTGCTCTGGAGGATAGGATTAAAATTCAAAATGATCTGCACAAACTGGAGAAATGGTCTGAAGTTAACAGGCTGAAATTCAATACGGAGAAATGCAAAGTACTCCCCTTAGGACAGAACAGTCAGCTGCACACCTACAGAGCAGGACTTGACAGCCTAGGAAGGAGTACTGCGGAAGGGGATCTGGGGGTCAGAGTGGACCACAAGCTAAATATGAGTCAACAGTGTAACACCTGCAAAAAAAGCAAACCTGATCCTGGGCAGGATTAGCAGGAGTGTTGTAAGCAAGATACGAGACGTAATTCTTCTGCTCTACTCCATGCTGATGTGGCCTCAGCTAAAGTATTGTGTCTAAGTCGGGGCGCCACATTTCGGGAAGGATGTGGACAAATTGGAGCAGGTCCAGAGGAGAGTAACAAAAATGGTTAAAGGTCTAGAACAGGGGTTCTCAACCTTTTTCTTTCTGAGGCCACCCACAACATGCCATTAAAATCTCCAGGGCCCAGTGTGGGAGGGGGAGGCTCTGGGCCGGGGAAAGGGGGGAAAACAAGTTTCCATAGGTATAGTTTGACTTCTGTTTTGGGTGGGCAGGGGCCAGTGAGGCTCAAGCCAGCTCCAACGTCGGGGTCTGGGGATGGTATGCTACATCCACCCCCTGACTCACCTCAGCAGGCCACCTGCCTGTCTGGACTTGGGGGGCCTACAATCAAAAATTATAACTCAAAGGTGCGGGGGGCTCAGCTCAAAAAGTTTGAGGTGCAGGGAGAGGGATAGCTAGGGGCTGTGTGCAGGGGTGTAGCTCAGGGTGCAGGGAGGAGGTAGCTAGGGGCTGTGTGTGGGCAGAGGGTAGCTCAGGGTGCAGGGAGGAGGTAGCTAGGGGCTGTGTGTGGGCAGGGGGGTAGCTCAGGGTGCAGGGAGGAGGTAGCTAGGGGCTGTGTGTGGGCAGAGGGTAGCTCAGGGTGCAGTGAGGGGGGCAGCTAGGGGCTGTGTGTGGGCAGAGGGTAGCTCAGGGTGCAGGGAGGAGGTAGCTAGGGGCTGTGTGCTCTCAGGGCTCCCCTGCGCTCCCTGTACCCTGAGGGCTCTGCCAGCCACAAAGCAGCCGGGTCCCCCCGCCCAGGCAGCTCTTACCAGCTGCATGAGCAAAGGGGAGCAGCTTCAACCCCCTGCAGCAGCAGGAGACGAGGCAACGCTGCGGCTGCCTGCTCCATGGCACCAGTCAGAGCAGCAGCTGTCCCACGCTGCCGGACTCTGGCTTCCCACCTCCGACCTAGCCAGGGGGTGGAGAGAGGAGGTGGTGGAGGGGGTGTGTGGAGCTACCCCAGGACTGCCCTGTTCTTGCACTGTAGTTTGGGGGGGGTGTAACACCCCTGTGTTCCCCCAACTCTGCCCATGGGCTCAGGGCTTCTGTCCCTTGGGGAGCACCGGGGCTCGGGGCTCCAGAATTCAGCCCTGCTGCTCCCGGCTTCAGCCCTGCGGGAGGTGCTGGGGTTCGGGCTTTGGATTTTAGCCACGGGGCCCTGTGGCCCCCCTGAAAGGGTTCATGGACCCCCAGTGGGCCATGAACCCCCTGTTGAGAACCGCTGGTCTAGAAAACATGATCTACGAGAAAAGGTTGAAAGAACTGGGTTTGTTTAGTCTGGAGAAGAGAAGACTGAGAGGGGACATGAGAACAGTTTTCAAGTAGATAAAAGGTTGTTACAAGGAGGAGGGAGAAAAATTGTTCTTGTGAATCTCTGAGGACAGGACAAGAAGCAATGGGCTGAAATTGCAGCGAGGGAGGTTTAGGTTGGACGTTAGGAAAAACTTCCTGCCAGCATAGTTAAGCTCTGGAACAAATTACCTAGGGAGGTTGTGGAATCTCTGTCATTGTAGGTTCTTAGCAGGATCGACAGTCACCGCTCAGGGATGGTCTAGATGAGGGGTAGTCAATTATTTTTTGTCAAGGTCCAAATTCTTCATCAATGTACAGTCGGGGCCAGACTGCAGAGAAAATCATTTAAAAAAATAATAACGATAATATGTAAATAACAAGTTTGTGGGGTCCGTTCAAAAGCGTCTGGCAACCCGGATTTGGCCCGTGGTTCGCCTGTTGACAGCCCCTGGTCTAGATAATACAGGAGAATTACGGAGACCTCGGGAATGGAGGTTGTTGGTAACTTTGCCCAAGCCGTTATGGGCTGCTCCTCAGGGCGGAGTGCTCGGAACGGGGGCTCACGCTCTGCAGCGGCTGCCCGGCAAGTTTCTGATTCTCGCCCCCTGACTGCAAGGGTGATGCGTGAGGCACCCGGGGGCGCTTTGGCACCAGTGGGTGCGCAGTGCAGGCCGGGGCCCTTTCAAACGCAGCCGCTCCTACAGAGCGCGGCAGGCGGGCAGGAGTTCGGGCTCCAGCAGCTGACGCTCTCGGCCAGGTTCCAGCAGCAGCTCAGGGAGCTTCTTTCCTGGACTGAGACTAAGGTTGCAGGCTTGTCCCCCTCCCAGCCATAGGCGGGAAACAGCCCCTGTGGCTAGTGCAGACCCCAGCACTCCTTCTCGGGAGCTCACAGCTGTGCCTGTGAACCTCAGCGTCTTCACCTGTACGTGGCTGGCCTTCCGCGTGGCAAGTCGTGGGTGGGGGTGGGGACAGGCAGCCCCGATGTGCCTAACTGGACGATGCCATGCCGGCACAGCTCAGTATTTGTTGGGTTTTTTTGTGTTTCGTCTCCGCTGCTGCCTGACTGCGTACTTCTGGGGCCACATGGTGTCTGGCTGACGGGTCCGTCTGTAACTCTGGTGTTCGTATTTTTGAGGTTCTACTGTACTTAGTCCTGCCTTGAGTGCAGGGGACGGGACTAGGACGGGCCTTCCAGTGCTGTGATTCCATGGACAGGACTAATGTGAGTTTTTTAATCTGACTTCCTGCATTACACCAACAACATGATTTTATCCAGCCATAGGGCAGCAGGGCTCACCATTCTCCCCGACACCTCCCCAAACCCCCATTTATCGCCCCCAGCCCCCACTGCCTTCCCTGGTTCCACCTCTATCCCCCCCATTGCCCCAGACCCCTGCTGCCTCCCTCTCCAAACCTGGGGCTTGCTGAGAAAAGCGAAACGAAGAAACATGCAAGTATCACTTTTCACAGCACACTGACTAGCCACCTGGGAGGCTGTGAAAAGTGATACTTGTATGTTTGTTAATATCACTTTTCACAAACTCCCAGCTAGCTACTGAGTGTGCTGCGAAAAGCAATATTCAACATACAAATATAATTTTTCATATTATTTGTGAGTCTGAAAAAACCCTACATAAATAAATTACAAGGATTTGGACACGCGTATGTGCATATTTATTTGTTTTTCCTACAGTTACGTATTTTAGGGAAAAATGTCAGTGCGGCCACCAGCAAGAATTGGTGGGTCACAGTCCGAGGCCACCAAAAAACGTGTTTGGAGAACCCCTGGTTTAAATGTACTAATAGGCAAAATCCAAACCAGCCATATCTGCCTGAACCTTTTCAGGCAGGACTTCAGGTATCACCCAAAAGATCTTATTTTTCTTTGGTTCCATGTATATATTTGCTCAGATTTTACGTCTCCATTAAAAATGTAACCAATTCCCAGCTGCCTGGCAAGTGAGAGCTGGCTGAGTTTCCATGGTTCTCCCCGCACCCTTATGGGTGTGCTGCCAAGGGAGCAACACACAGGCCTGCAATGAATCTCAAGTGCCTCTAACTTGCCTAGCTCTTCTCAGCCATTTCTCTTGCTGTGAGCTGCCCTCCTTTTGAGCCCCACCAACTTCCTCACATGCAGGAACAGCAGCAGATTGCCATCTTGGAGCAACAGCTGAGGAAGGCGACTTTTCTGTCAGCACTAGAGTGGTCTATTGTATTGTGCTCTTCTTAAATAAGCAGGATACTGTGATCGTCCAGTGAGCGTGTCTCAGCTTTGTTACGTCGAGTGCTTTAAAAGGGGTGATGCGCTGCACTGTGTGGGCTGAGAAAGATCTCATGTGCTCCCCATCATCAATTCTGAGATTTGCACTGATTGGCATTAAGGCTTTTGGGGTGATGGTTCTATGACTCAAACTCAGTGGCTTTGTTTGGTCTACCAGAGTCTGAAGTTGGTGATCTTCGTGGATGGTACAAGCCTTACCTAAGACATTTAAGCGAGTTAGAATGTGGATGGAAGACTCTAGAATGAATGATGTGCGAGTTCCTCCAAGTAACAGGGATAGCCGTCTGCCTCTGAACATAGCTCAATTCTTATTGTGCTTAACACGCTGGAATATGAATGGCTGCTATGGGTGGCTGATCATCTATGAACATCATGTAGTAATTCCTGGATTTTTAAATTATTGTTTTAGCTGGACGCATGTATAATGTTTGATCAAATACTGTTCAGGGAGAAAGGTATAAAACCATCCAAGTATTTGCTATGTTTAGAGCGGTCATGTTCTGTGGGATACCTTCTGGAAGAACAGTAGTGTGGTTAAGTAATTCGTGTCACATTCTGTGCTGCACCCCTGCACCAAAAAAAGGATTTTCTGCTGCTTACACTATTTGCAGCTTCACTGGGTGAAAATAAAGAAGCAACAGTGGCCAGGTCTGAGTGTCCCTCCTCTAACAAAAATCTTGAAATAGTTCACTGTAAAATTAAAAACCAACTGTGGCTTGTCTTAAGTAATGGTAAGGTGACGTTTAGAAGGAAGCCTCCAGGTGCATCCTCACCTGTTCGTTGATCCAGCACAACTTCCTATACATTAGACTCTTACGACAGTCAGTAACGCTCTCTCTACCTCCACAATAGAGCTATTTTGAAAACGGGAGTTTATATTCAGTTTGTATGAATGCTGTAATCTGGAAGGCCCAGATCCACAAAGGTATTTTCGTTCTTGACTTCCATTGGATTTCAGTGGAATTTAGGAGCCTAAATTTTACCTTGGTGGATCTGGGCTTAAGTAATTGCAGTTTGACAAACATGAAAGATTAATAATTTGTGCAAAATAAGAAGTAATTAACAAATGAGGACAATCAGAATCCTTGTCTGAGGACTCCTAAAGCCTCAAAATACTTTAATGTTCTTATGAAATAATTCACATCCACTATCATTTCTTTGCCTGTAGTAAATATATTGTCCTTTTTAGTTGGCACACTGTTCTGATCGTTGTCTGTACAGTAATCTTTTGAGTAATTCAGTTCAGTTAGATGTTATCAGTCACCTGGAGTTTCTTCCTCAGAAGCTGTTATGGCTTCCAAGGCTCTTCTCTTCCTTAATCTTTCTGCATTTGTGATTGTCATAGGATGCAATGGGAAAAATCCAGAAAGACCTGAAAGAAAGATGATTTATGTTTATAGCTGGAGTTGCAATATGACTGTTCTAGACTCACAGATTCAAAGGCTAGAAGGGAGCGCTGTGATTATCTCGTCTGACATCCTATATAACATATTCTATAGAACTTCCCCAAAATTATTCTTAGCATATATATTTCAGAAAAACATCCAATCTCAAGTTAAATTGTCAGTGATGGAGAATTCACGACAACCCTGGGTCAACTGTTCCAATAGTTAATGAGACTTTTAAGAAGTGAGAGTAATTGTCTCTCTCACCAACCCTCTAGTGGCTTGAAGTACCTTTTACTGCTGTCTCAGCCAGCTCAGTGTCTCCATAAATGAGACCCGTTCCCATTTCCTCAAAAAGAACAGGCGTACGTGTGACACCTTAGAGACTAACAAATTATAGCTCATCTTAATTAGCCTCTTACAGTTTGTATGGCAACTCCCACCTTTTCATGATTCTCTGTACGTGTATATAGATCTTCTTACTATATGTTCCATTCTATTCATCTGATGAAGTGAGCTGTAGCCCACGAAAGCTTATGCTCAAATGAATTTGTTAGTCTCTAAGGTGCCACAAGTCCTCCCGTTCTTTTTCCGGATACAGACTAACAAGGCTGCTACTCTGAAGCATCCCATTTCCTGTGGCCAAAAGAAGGGTGATTGCATATATACATATTCTCAAGAATTCATGCAAAGAAATGAAGAAAGAGTCTTTGGTACTCCAAGTATGCGGAGGATCACCAAGGAAAACCTATGGTCTTTGAAGAGAAATAAGCAAATAGTTGAGATTGGAAAACACACTGAGTTACCTAGAAGTTTTTCAACTGGTTTTGTGACATGTGCTCCACAACCAATCCAGTGTTTGATTCTCTCGATGTTCAAGCCAACAAGCTTTTCATTGTGGCTATTTGGGAGTGGGTCATAGCAGCCCACTTGCTCCAAATACTTGCTGTCCCGTGCTCGCTTGTTATATGCGGCCACTATACGGAAGAAGGGTCTGTTGGCACAACCACCAAGAGCCAATCGGATAGCTACGTGTCCTCCATGATAATTTTTCATAAGGAGATGAGCTGAAGGGAAGATCAACAGGTGTCACAATAGATTTGATTATAAACAGATGCGTATAGACATCGAGCCAAAAAATTCCAAAGGCCTTAGAGAAAAGCTTGGTTTCATTTAAAAATCAAGAAAACTGCTGTAACCTTCCCTTACGCAGCAACAATAGATTATTCTTCATGATGGAATCGAAGTCTGTACCTGGCCAGGAGATTGAGGTCTTACAGCAATTTATTTACAATAAAGATGACAGATTTGCTCTACCAACCCTTAAGAGAGTTCAGCGGTGAAGGCTGCACATTCTCCACTAACTGTGATTGATTTAGAGGGATGCAGAAACTGGGGTCTGTCAGTACAACATGGTGTGCGCGCAACCCTTAACAAGCCCTGTCTGCACTTACCAAGGTGCACCATGATGACCCTTGAAAGCACCTGAAAGAGGAAAAAGACCATGAAGGAATCCCCGCCACTCCCAAACACAGAACAAGGGGCTAGCCCACTGCAGCTGTGCCGCTGTAAGTGCTATAGGGTAGACATAGCCTGAGTTGACAGAGACGAGAACCTGAAAGTTATACACCGGACCCTCGCTAGAACACGCGTCTATATAACACAAATTCTGATAGAACATGGTTGCGGATCCCAAATTTAGTAACCGTCATTAACTTTCATTGTAACGCGGTCCCCACTGTAACGCAGTACCCCCTAGAATGCGGGATTTGGCATGGATCCCAAATCCCACATTCTAGTGAGGGTCCAGTGTAGTTTGAAAATCCTGAGGGAAACATGGAAACATGGGAGTTTAGTTGCAAGCCCTGCCCTGGCCCCTGTAGACTCTCTCTCTCATGATCCATGTGCCATGGCGATCCTGGGAATGGAAGTTTGAAAGCACCTGCCCCCACTCCCACTTTTATGCTTTGGGGTTTAGGTAACTTTCAACCTCTTAGGAGCACAGGCAAAATGAAAAGATTTTTTTTCCCCCCTGGTAGCCCTGCTAGGCATCAGCCTCACTGCCGCACCCTGCTTGCTTTTCTGTTTCAATAGCTTTGTTGCTAGGGCAATGCCAACAAGTGCCACATGAGTACATAAAATCACTTGTCATTTTAAGGTAAGAATTAGTTTCCCCATTATATTGGTGTTCTGAGGATTTGGTATTATTTTATATATGTACGTTAAGGCTGTCAATCACAGTTATCTCACACGATTAACTCAAAAAAATCAATCGCGATTAATCACACTTATAACAATAGAATACCAATTGCAATTTATTATATATATTTTGATACATTTTCAATACTGATTTCAATTACAACACAGAATACAAAGTGCAGAGTGCTCACTTTATATTATTATTTTTTATTACAAATATATGCTCTGTAAAAATGATAAAACAAAAAAATAGTATTTTTCAATTCACCTCATACAAGTACTGAAGTGCAAACTCTTTATTGTGAAAGTGTAACAAATGCAGTTTGGTTTTTTTTTGGTTGCATAACTGCACTCAAAAGCAAAACAGTTGAAAACTTTAGCGCCTACAAGTCCACTCAGTCCTACTTCTTATTCTGCCAATCGCTAAGACAAAAGTTCGTTTACAACTGACGGGAGATACTGTTGCCTGCTTCTTATTTACAATGTCACCTGAAAGTGAGAACAGGCGTTCACATGGCACTTTGGTAGCCGGCGTTGCAAGATATGCCAGATATGCTAAACATTCATATGCCCCTTCATGCTTCGGCCACCATTCCAGAGGACATACTTCCATGCTGATGATGCTCGTTAAAAAAATAATACATCAATTAAATTTGTGACTGTACTCCTTGGGGGGAGAATTGTAGGTCTCCTGCTCTATTTTACCTGCATTCTGCATATGTTTCATGTTACTGCAGTCTTGGATGATGATCCAGCACATATTCGTTTTAAGAACACTTCCACAGCAGATTTGACAAAACGCAAAGAAGGTACCAATGTGAGATTTCTAAAAACAGCAACAGCGCTCGGCCCAAGGTTTAAGAATCTTTACAATTTTTTTGTTTTTTACAGAGCAAATATTTGTAATCAAAAATAAATATAAATTGAGGGCTGTACACTTTGTATTGTGTTGTAATTAAAATTAATATATTTGAAAATGTAAGCATGCCAAATATTTAAAGTAAATGGTATTCTATTGTTGTACAACCGCACAATTGTGTTTTTTTTTTAATCGCTTGACAGCCCCAATATATATGTGTGTGTGTGTGTCTATATGTACACACTATGAAAATTACTTGATTGGGTTGCAGTAATTGTTATTCTTGGATATTAACTAGTTCAGGGACTCCTCAAATCTTGCTGCTAATTGCCCGCGGTTTAAGAAATAGCCGAGAACTCCCGGTTCACAGGACGTGTGTGCAGGTCTCTGTGTGTGTGGGGGGGTCTCTGGGTCTGTGTGGGGTGTGTGTGTGTGTGTGGGGTCTCTGTGCGTGGGGGGGGTCTGTTTCGTCGGTGGGTCTGTGTGTGTGTGTGGGGGTCTGTCTCTGGGGGGGTGTGGGGGTCTCTCTGTGTGGGGGGGTCTGTCTCGTGGGTGTGGGGGGGGGTCTCTGTCTCTGGGTCTGTGGGGGGGTCGTGGGGGTCTCTCTGTGTGGGGGGTCTGTCTCGTCGGTGGGTCTCTGTGTGTGTGTGGGGGTCTCTGTCTCAGGGTCTCTGGGTCTGTGTGTGAGGGGATCTCTCTGTGGGTGGGTCTCTCTGTGTGGGGGGTCTGTCTCGTCGGTGGGTCTCTGTGTGTGGGGGGGTCTCTGTCTCAGGGTCTCTGGGTCTGTGTGTGAGGGGATCTCTCTGTGGGTGGGTCTCTCTGTGTGGGGGGGTCTGTCTCGTCGGTGGGTCTCTATGTGTGTGTGGGGGGTCTCTGTCTCAGGGTCTCTGGGTCTGTGTGTGAGGGAATCTCTCTGTGGGTGGGTCTCTGTGTGTGTGGGGGGGTCTGTCTCGTGGGTGTGTGTGGGGGTCTCTGGGTCTGTGTGGGGTGTGTGTGTGGGGGGGTCTCTGTGCGTGGGGGGGTCTGTTTCGTCGGTGGGTCTCTGTGTGTGTGTGGGGTCTCTGTCTCTGGGTCTGTGGGGGGGTGTGGGGTCTCTCTGTGTGGTGGGTCTGTCTCGTTGGTGGGTCTCTGTGTGTGGGGGGGGTCTCTGTCTCTGGGGGGGCGTGGGGGTCTCTCTGTGTGGGGGGTCTGTCTCGTCGGTGGGTCTTTGTGTGTGGGGGGGTCTCTGTCTCTGGATCTGTGGGGGGGGTGTGGGGGTCTCTCGGTGTGGGGGAGTCTGTCTCGTCGGTGGGTCTCTGTGTGTGGGGGGGGTCTCTGTCTCAGGGTCTCTGGGTCTCGTGTGTGGGGGGGTCTCTCTGTGGGTCTCTGTGTGTGTGGGGGGGTCTGTCTCGTGGCTGTGTCTCGTGGGTGTGTGTGGGGGTCTCTGGGTCTGTGGGGGGTGTGTGTGGGGGGGGTCTCTGTGCGTGGGGGGGTCTGTTTCGTCGGTGGGTCTCTGTGTGTGGGGGGGGTCTGTCTCTGGGGGGGTGGGGGTCTCTCTGTGTGGGGGGGTCTGTCTCGTCGGTGGGTCTTTGTGTGTGGGGGGGTCTGTCTCTGTCTCTGGGGGGGGTGGGGGTCTCTCTGTGTGGGGGGGTCTGTCTCGTCGGTGGGTCTTTGTGTGTGGGGGGGTCTGTCTCTGTCTCTGGGGGGGGTGTGGGGGTCTCTCTGTGTGGAGGGTCTGTCTCGTCGGTGGGTCTCTGTGTGTGGGGGGGTCTGTCTCTGTCTCTGGGGGGGGGGTCTCTCTGTGTGGGGGGTCTGTCTCGTCGGTGGGTCTCTGTGTGTGGGGGGGGGTCTGTCTCGTGGCTGTGTCTCGTGGGTGTGTGTGGGGGTCTCTGGGTCTGTGTGGGGTGTGTGGGGGGGGTCTCTGTGTGTGGGGGGGTCTCTGTCTCTGGGTCTGTGGGGGGGCGTGGGGGTCTCTCTGTGTGGGGGGGTCTGTCTCGTCGGTGGGTCTCTGTGTGTGTGGGGGTCTCTCTGTGTGTGTGGGGGGTCTGTCTCTGGGGGGGGTGTGGGGGTCTCTGTGCGTGGGGGGGTCTGTCTCGTTGGTGGGTCTCTGTGTGTGGGGGGGTCTGTCTCTGTGTGTGGGGGGGGCGTGGGGGTCTCTCTGTGTGGGGGGGTCTGTCTCGTCGGTGGGTCTTTGTGTGTGGGGGGGTCTCTCTGTGTGTGTGGGGGTCTCTCTGTGTGTGTGGGGGGTCTGTCTCTGGGGGGGGTGTGGGGGTCTCTGTGCGTGGGGGGGTCTGTCTCGTTGGTGGGTCTCTGTGTGTGTGGGGGGTCTCTGTCTCTGGGGGGGGTGGGGGTCTCTCTGTGTGGGGGGGTCTGTCTCGTCAGTGGGTCTTTGTGTGTGGGGGGTCTCTGTCTCTGGGTCTGTGGGGGTCTCTCTGTGTGGGGGGTCTGTCTCGTCGGTGGGTCTCTGTGTGTGGGGGGGTCTGTCTCTGTCTCTGGGGGGGGTGGAGGTCTCTCTGTGTGGAGGGTCTGTCTCGTCGGTGGGTCTCTGTGTGTGTGGGGGGGTCTGTCTCGTGGCTGTGTCTCGTGGGTGTGTGTGGGGGTCTCTGGGTCTGTGTGGGGTGTGTGTGGGGGGGGTCTCTGTGCGTGGGGGGGTCTGTTTCGTCGGTGGGTCTCTGTGTGTGGGGGGGTCTGTCTCGGGGGGGTGGGGGTCTCTGTGCGTGGGGGGGTCTGTCTCGTCGGTGGGTCTTTGTGTGTGGGGGGGTCTGTCTCTGTCTCTGGGGGGGGTGGGGGTCTCTCTGTGTGGGGGGGGTCTGTCTCGTCGGTGGGTCTCTGTGTGTGTGTGGGGGGGTCTGTCTCGTGGCTGTGTCTCGTGGGTGTGTGTGGGGTGTGTGTGTGGGGGGTCTCTGTGCGTGGGGGGGTCTGTCTCGTCGGTGGGTCTTTGTGTGTGGGGGGGTCTCTGTCTCTGGGTCTGTGGGGGGGCGTGGGGGTCTCTCTGTGTGGGGGGTCTGTCTCGTCGGTGGGTCTTTGTGTGTGTGGGGGGGTCTGTCTCGTGGCTGTGTCTCGTGGGTGTGTGTGGGGGTCTCTGGGTCTGTGTGGGGTGTGTGTGTGGGGGGGTCTCTGTGCGTGGGGGGGTCTGTTTCGTCGGTGGGTCTCTGTGTGTGGGGGGGTCTGTCTCTGTCTCTGGGGGGGGTGGGGGTCTCTGTGCGTGGGGGGGTCTGTCTCGTCGGTGGGTCTCTGTGTGTGGGGGGGTCGGGAATTCAAAGCTGCTGGTTTTATGCTGCGCCCCCCCCGTGGCTGGCCCCGCTCCCGCCGCCGGCCCCGGCCCCCCCGCTCCCGCCGCCGGCCCCGGCCCCCCCGCTCCCTCCGCCGGCCCCGGCCCCCCCGCTCCCGCCGCCGGCTCAGGGCGGCCCCGAGCCCGGCCCCCGCTCGCGGCCGGCGCGCGGCTACGTGGCGGAGGGGCGGCGCTGCCAGGCCAGGCCCGGCCGGGCTGCTCCCCCCGCTCCCGCTCCCGCTCCCGCCGGCTGAACCCCCCGGACCCGGCCTCACGGGCCGCCGTAGCGCGGCAGCGGGTCGAGTCCCGCCGGCGTCAGGGGGCGTCGCTGCGCTGTCGGGGCCGAGCCGTAGCGCGCCTGCGCCGTGCGCGCCCGCGTCTCGCGGCCGCTTTTCCCATCGGCCCCCGCGGGAAGTCGCTGCGTGGGGACTACTCCCGTCAGCCACCGCGCGGCCCCGGGCACGCTGGGAGACGCAGCGTGCGCACGTACGTCACCCCGCAGGCTCCGCTCCCGCCCCGTCGCTGTCGCGCCGAGATGATGTCACAGCGCGCGACGCTCCCCCCACCTTCGGACCGGGCCCCGCGGGTGACCCTCCATTTCCCATCAGCCATCGCGGCGCGCACGCCGTGGCCGCGGCCCGAGCCGGCCGTCCCGCTCTCCGGGCGAGGCCCGCTCGGTGCTGGGCTCCCGGGGCGGCCGCTGGGGGGCGGGGCGGGGCGGGGCGCGGCAAGGTCTCCCCGGGGCCGGCTGCCCGGAGCGCGGCTCTCCCGCCCCGCCCCGCCCCGGTCCCAGGAAAAGCCTCGGGCCGGTCGGGCCGCCCTGGCGCTGCCGGGCCCATCCCGGGCGGAGCCGCGCCTCCGGGCCGGGGTCCCCTGCAGAGCCCGCGGGGCGGCCGGGCCCGTGGCCTGCCCGGGAGGCGGGGGCCGCTCCCGCGCCCGGGCCGCTGGCAGGTGATGGCAGGGGGCTGGAACCCCCCGGGAGGAGTTCAGTCTCTGGTCACGCGATCACAGACATGACGGTCGCTGCCTTGCAGCAGAAAAGCTTCAATCCAGGCTCCAGCGAGAAACTGCTGAACTGGAATTCATTTGCAAATTGGATACTATTAATTTAGGCTTAAAGAGAGACTGGGAGTGGCTAAGTCATTATGCAAGGTAGCCTGTTTCCCCTAGTTTTTTCCTACCCCCCCCCCCCAGATGTTCTGGTTAAACTTGGAGAGTGGTCACTTTGGATGAGCTATCACCAGCAGGAGAGTGAGTTTGTGTGTGTGTTTTTTGGAGGGGGGGTGAGAGAACCTGGATTTGTGCAGGAAATGGCCCAACTTGATGATCATGCACATTGTGTAAAGAGTTGTCACTTTGGATGGGCTAGCACCAGCAGGAGAGTGAATTTGTGTGGGGGGGTGGAGGGTGAGAAAACCTGGATTTGTGCTGGAAATGGCCCACCTGATGATCACTTTAGATAAGCTATTACCAGCAGGACAGTGGGGTGGGAGGAGGTATTGTTTCATATTCTCTGTGTGTATATAAAGTCTGCTGCAGTTTCCACGGTATGCATCTGAGGAAGTGAGCTGTAGCTCATGAAAGCTCATGCTCAAATAAATGGGTTAGTCTCTAAGGTGCCACAAGTCCTCCTTTTCTTTTCGTGATGCGTTAGTAATCTGTCCTCTTCGCCATGATGTTTGTGACCCTGTGTATCCTAGGGAAGTAGCCCATGGGCCATTGTGCATCTATTGATTTAAAATGGACACTGGTGGTGTACAGACGAAGAAGGACAACTTTTCAAATCCAATGCGCACAGAGATTGTATGGACACTTCAAGTATTGAGTACAATGCTTTTATCCTCAATTTGCTCATTAAACAAAGACAAAGGAGCAGGATTGGGAGGTTAGGCACTGACTTCCCCAGAATCATTCCTCTCTTACGGGGGGGCAAGTTTTTTAGAAATTTTGGTGGTGCCCAGAACACTCAGAGGCTGCCCCCGCCCTCCAAACTCCACCCCCAACCTGCCAAAGGCTCTGTGAGGGAGTTCGGGTTGGGGGAGGAGGTCTGGGGTGCAGGCCCTGGGTTGGGGCAGGGAATTGTGGTGTAGGACGGTTGAGAGGTTGGCTCTAGGATGGAGTCTGGGATACAGGCTCTGGGATGGAGTTTGGGTGCTGGGTGCAGGCTCCGGGCTGGGGCACAGGGTGGGGGTGCAGGTTGGGTGGAGGGGTGCAGGCTCTGGGAGGGAGTTTGGGGATGGGAGGGGCTGCGGGGGAGGGGCTGCGGGGGAGGGGATGCAGGCTCTGGAATGGAGTTTGGTTGTAGGCTCTGGGCTGGGGTAAGGGGTGGGGTGTAGGAGGGAGTTTGGGTGCAGGAGGGGGGTGTGGGAAGGGGGTGGGGGTGCAGGCTCTGGGAGGGAGTTTGGGTGCAGGAGGTGGGGGTGGGAAGGGGGTGGGGGTGCAGGCTGTGGGATGGAGTTTGGGTGCTGGGTGCAGGCTCTGGACTCGGGCAGGGCCTGGGGGTGCAGAAGGGGGTGAGGGATGCAGGCTCTGGGATGGAGTTGGGGTGCAGGCTCTAGACTGGGGGTGCAGGCTCTGAGAGGGAGTTTGGGGGCCAGAGAGGGGTGTGGGCTCTGGGAGGGGGTGATGGGTGTTGTGGGGAGGGGACTGCCATCCCATGTGGCTTCCTTCCTCCCCTGCTCCCCCTCCTCATAGCCTTACTGGGGCTGGGGACAGGGCTGCCCCTTGCCCAGTGTTTGCAGGAGGGGTGGGTGGGTGGATCAGAGGGTTAAACACTCACCGAAGCCCCAGCGGCTGCTGAGGTGAGTCAAGCGGGTCCACTCCAGATGTCTCCCGCCAGAAGGCCCCTCGGCATCTGGTGCCGGGAGAGGGGAGCGGGGGAGAGGGCTGCCAAGCATGTGTGTGCCCCCTCCCACTCCCCCTTCCCAGGTGCTCTTGTGCGGGTCTGGAGCTGCCGGCAGCGGAGCCCAGGGCGAGACGCGCCGCTTTCACTCAGCCAGGGGGCTCGGGGGGGCAGGTGGGGGCTGGGGGCGGATGCTCTGGACCAGGGGCCGCTCCAGGCAGGGCCGGGGGAGAGACCCAGATCCAAACATTGTTGGAGCAGGGCCCTAAGCCCTGAATATTTCTGAAGCCCGGGTTCCACAAGGGACTATAACTCGCTGCCCCTGCTCTCCTAGGAATTCCCACGATAAATCTCCTGTCAAGGAAGAGCCTGAGGAATTGTGATCAGAGGAACTACCCAGAGCACCAGACAAATCAGGGCCCTGAGCTGAGAAAAACCAAGCCTCAGCCAGTTCACATTATTTCAGCTGTCCTCAGCACAGACACCCCTGAAGCACCCGAGGATTACTTGAAAGGCTTTGAGAGGCTTGGCTCTGCAGAGCGAGAGAGAGGGAAATCAATGACAGAGTAGACATGGGATGGAAAGTTACAGGGACACAAATTTCTCTGGTTATGTCGAGCGTGTTTCCAAAATCTGACCCGTTGCCTGGCGCAATGGCAGAGCTTGTGTTAAGAAGACAATCTAGGAGTATTGTACCTTTAGCCATGGCGCACAAAGAAGAAGATGGTTTACGAAGTGATTGACAAGTGGGGGCGGTGGATGACATCCCCGCTGAGATGCTTATTGGGAATTATTTTTTGATGTGACTAATGGTGTGGATGTGGTCACTTGCAGCCAAAGTGCATCTTTGTGCTGAGATCCCAGGGAGAAGGGGGGAAATCCCAGAAGCTACTCAGAGCGACAGAAAAAGTCTCTTTGACACCCCGGCAGTGGAAAGAAGCAGCGTGTCTCCAGCAGCAAAAGGAGGTGGGGAGATGAACTCCTGCAGCGCAGCAGAAGGCAGTCTGCCCCGTGCCCTCAGAGACAAAGGGGTGGAAGAGGTGCCTGCCACTGAACAAGCTGTTCCAGTTGTTCACAGCCAGAGTTTTGCAGTTGAGGAAAGCATAGCCCTGGCCCAAGAGAGCACCAGGGATGGTGGCTTAGAGGGGGCCCCAGGAAAGGAAAACAGGGAAAGGCCTTTTAAAGAAGACGGAAAATTGTCTAGGAAAGCTCCAGTGGGAGAGAACCAAAGCCCTGACCAACCCTCTCAGCAAGTGAGTGTGCCCAGGCAGCACCCTGGCGAGTCATGTTGTGAGCACAGGCATGTCCTCATGCTGGTCACTTGGGGATGGATGCCCCACACAGGGGGGCTGACTCAGCCTCTACTTCCCCCACCCCCCGCACCCCGCCAGGCAAGCAGCCTGGAACTCAGACTCAGAGAGTGGACGGTGTCGCGGACCGTTCAGAGGAAAGCAGTCACACAGCCAACCCCTTGGGGACATGGGGTGGTGGCAGACGGGCTCTCCCTCCAGGCCCCAGTGCCTATGTCCTGTTTTACCTTGCTGGGCTCAGGCACATCTGATCCCTGGGGGAGCAGGGGTTGGGATTCACCAGGCATCCATTTTGACATACTTGTGGAAAAGGACGGTATCTCTTTAAGGCAAAATTCAGCCCCTGCCTCTGTAACAGCCAAGGATTTGAATCCAAGGAGCCTTCATGCTGAACAGGCATCTATGTGAAGATGGAAATGACCTGGCTGGCTGGGGCTGGGGGGTGTCTTCCCCTTGCCTGGCAGCACAACGGAAGCAGCGGAAAGAATGCTGCTGGTATCAGGGACACCTGGACAGAGGGAGGATTTTCTCAACCCACAGAGCCCACATTACAGCCCTTCAGGAAAGGGGGCTGGAGAAGGACTCAGTCCCGGGGGTGAGGGCATCAGGTTGACCCTAAGAGGGGAGATGGGCTTCTTGCATATGTGCAGCCCTGGGGTTGGGAGACAGCTCCAGACCGGCCTGACAATGAGCAGGAGCACCCTGCATCCTCACCTCACCGGAGTCTGCAACACCCAGGGCCATCCCTCACCTGCTGTCCCGGTGGTGCCCCAAATTATGGTGATGTGAATATGCAGACGCTGGGAGGATAGGTTACCTGGTTAATGCTACCAGGGCCATCCCTGGGGGGGTGCGGGGCCTGTGACAACCCCCACTCCATGCCAGACCCTGCCCCTCCCTCTTCCTGCCCCTGCTCCACCCCCCTGCACCTCCCCAAGCTTCTGTCCCTGCTCTGCCCCCGCCCCACCCCTGCCCCCATTCCACCCTTCCCCCAAGCCCCCTTCTCCGAGCGATGCTGGGAGACGGCGGACTGGAGCAGGCTGGGGCCAGGTCACCCTGCTTCCCGCTGGTGACTGCGGGGTCAGGCCCGACCCCTGCTGCTGGTGCCAGTCCCCTGCTAACCCTCCGGGCTGTCCTGGGCCCCATGCTTCCACGTATTCTGCTGCTCTCCTTTCTTCCTTGTGTCACGATCCTGAACTCGACCATCTCATGGTCACTGCCTCCCAGGTTCCCATCCACTTTTCCTTCCCCTACTAATTCTTCCCGGTTTGTGAGCAGCAGGTCAAGAAGAGCTCTGCTCCTAGTTGGTTCCTCCAGCATTTGCACCAGGAAATTGTCCCCTACCCTCTCCAAAAACTTCCTGGATTCTCTGTGCACTGCTGAGTTGCTCTCCCAGCAGATATTAGGGTGATTGAAGTCCCCCATGAGAACCAGGCCCTGGGATCTAGTAACTTCATTTAGATGCCTGAAGAAAGCCTCATCCACCTCATCCCCCTGGTCCGGTGGTCTATTGCAGACTCCCACCACGACATCACCCTTGTTGCTCACACTTCTAAACTTAATCCAGAGACTCTCAGGTTTTTCTGCAGGTTCATACCAGAGCTCTGAGCAGTCGTACTGCTCTTTTACATACAGTGCAACTCCCCCACCTTTTCTGCCCTGCCTGTCCTTCCTGAACAGTTTATATCCATCCATGACAGTACTCCAGTCATGTGAGTTATCCCACCAAGTCTCTGTTATTCCAATCACATCATAATTCCTTGACTGTGCCAGGACTTCCAGTTCTCCCTGCTTGTTTCCCAGGCTTCTTGCATTTGTGTATAGGCACTTAAGATAACTCGCTGATCGTCCTGCTTTCTCAGTATAAGGCAGGAGCCCTCCCCTCTCGCACTCTCCTGCTCTTGCTTCTTCCTGGTATCCCACTTCCTCACTTACCTCAGGGCTTTGGTCTCCTTCCCCCGGTGAACCTAGTTTAAAGCCCTCCTCACTAGGTTAGCCAGCCTGCTTGCATAGATGCTCTTCCTCCTCTTCATTAGGTGGAGCCCGTCTCTGCCTAGCACACCTCCTTCTTGGAACACCATCCCATGGTCAAAGAATCCAAAGCCTTCTCTCCGACACCACCTGTGTAGCCATTCGTTGACTTCCACGGTTCAACGGTCTCTAACCGGGTCTTTTCCTTCAACGGGGAGGATGGACGAGAAGACCACTTGCACCTCAAACTCCTTTATCCTTCTTCCCAGAGCCACGTAGTCTGCAGTGATCTGCTCAAGGTCATTCTTGGCAGTATCATTGGTGCCCACATGGAGAAGCAGGAAGGGGCAGCGATCCGAGGACTTGATGAGTCTCGGCAGTCTCTCCCTCACATCGTGAATTCTGGCTCCTGGCAAGCAGCAGACTTTCATAGATTCATAGATATTTAGGTCAGAAGGGACCATTATGATCATCTAGTCTGACCTCCTGCACAATGCAGGCCACAGAATTTCACCCACCACTCCTAAAAAAGACCTCACACCTATATCTGTGCTATTGAAGTCCTCAAATTGTAGTTTGAAGACCTCAAGGAGCAGAGAATCCTCCAGCAAGTGACCCGTGCCCCATGCTACAGAGGAAGGCGAAAAACCTCCAGGGCCTTCCAATCTGCCCTGGAGGAAAATTCCTTCCCGACCCCAAATATGGCGATCAGCTAAACCCTGAGCATATGGGCAAGATTCATCAGCCAGATACTACAGAAAATTCTTTCCCGGGTAACTTGGATCTTACCCCATCTAAAAACCCATCACAGTCCATTGGGCCTATTTACCATGAATATTTAATTACCAAAACCATGTTATCCCATCATACCATCTCCTCCATAAACTTATCGAGTTTAATCTTAAAGCAAGATAGATCTTTTGCCCCCACTACTTCCCTCGGAAGGCTATTCCAAAACTTCACTCCTCTGATGGTTAGAAACCTTCGTCTAATTTCTAATCTAAATTTCCTAGTGGCCAGTTTATATCCATTTGTTCTTGTGTCCACATTGGTACTAAGTTTAAATAATTCCTCTCCCTCTCTGGTATTTATCCTTCTGATATATTTATAGAGAGCAATCATATCTCCCCTCAACCTTCTTTTAGTTAGGCTAAACAAGCCAAGCTCCCTGAGTCTCCTTTCATAAGACAAATTTTCCATTCCTCGGATCATCCTAGTAGCCCTTCTCTGTACCTGTTCCAGTTTGAATTCATCCTTCTTAAACATGGGAGACCAGAACGGCACACAGTATTCCAGGTGAGGTCTCACCAGTGCCTTATATAACGGTACTAAAACCTCCTTATCCCTACTGGAAATACCTCTCCTGATGCATCCCAAGACGACATTAGCTTTTTTCACAGCCATATCACATTGGCAGCTCATAGTCATCCTATGATCAACCAATACTCCAAGGTCCTTTTCCTCGTCCGTGACTTCTAGTTGATGCGTCCCTAGCTTATAACTAAAATTCTTGTTATTAATCCCTAAATGCATGACCTTACACTTCTCACTATTCAATTTCATCCTATTCCTATTACTCCAGTTTACAAGGTCATCCAGATCCTCCTGTAGGATATCCCGGTCCTTCTCTAAATTAGCAATACCTCCCAGCTTTGTATCATCTGCAAACTTTTTTAGCACACTCCCACTTTTTGTGCCCAGGTCAGTAATAAAAAGATTAAATAAGATTGGTCCCAAAACTGATCCTTGAGGAACTCCACTGGTAACCTCCCTCCAACTTGACAGTTCACCTTTCAGTAGGACCCGTTGTAGTCTCCCCTTTAACCAATTCCCTATCCACCTTTCAATTTTCCTATTGATGCCCATCTTATCCAATTTAACTAATAATTCCCCATGTGGCACAGTATCAAACGCCTTACTAAAATCTAAGTAAATTAGATCCACTGCGTTTCCTTTATCTAAAAAATCTGTTACTCTCTCAAAGAAGGAGATCAGGTTGGTTTGGCACGATCTACCTTTTGTAAAACCATGTTGTATTTTGTCCCATTTACCATTGACTTCAATGTCCTTAACTACCTTCTCCTTCAAAATTTTTTCCAAGACCTTGCATACTACAGATGTCAAATTAACAGGCCTATAATTACTTGGATCACTTTTTTTCCCTTTCTTAAAAATAGGAACTATGTTAGCAATTCTCCAATCATACGGTACAACCCCTGAGTTTACAGATTCATTAAAAATTCTTGCTAATGGGCTTGCAATTTCTTGTGCCAATTCTTTTAATATTCTTGGATGAAGATTATCTGGGCCCCCCGATTTAGTCCCATTAAGCTGTTTGAGTTTCGCTTCTACCTCAGATATGGTGATGTCTACCTCCATATCCTCATTCCCATTTATCATGCTACCATTATCCCTAAGATCCTCTTTAGTCTTATTAAAGACTGAGGCAAAGTTGGTTGGGAGGACAGATAGATGACTCAGTCCCCCTGAGGAGAGAGTCCCTGACCACCACCACCCACCTCCTTCTCTTGGGAGTGGTGGTCGTGGAACCCCCATCCCTAGGACAGTGCATCTCATGCCTTCCAATCGGCGGAGTCTCCTTCTGTTCCCTTCCCTCAGATGTATCATCTAGTCCACTCTCCGTGTTAGTAACTCTGGAGAGAACATGAAAACGGTTACTTACCTGTATCTGCATTGCTGGTACATGGACGCTCCCCTTTCTTCTTCTGGCGGTCACATGCTGCCAATTTTCTTCACCATCCTCCTGTCCCCGCTGCGCAGCCTGCTCTGAATCTTCAGAACCTTGTGTCCGTAGAAGCATATCCTGACGTCTGTCCAGGAAATCTTCCATTTCTCTTACCCAACACAGGGTCGATACTTGTTTCTCCAGATCTTGAACCTTCTCTTTCAATATGGAGACCAGCTTGCACTTTGTACAGACAAAGTCACTTCTGTCCTGTGGCAGAAAGACAAACATGGCACAAACTGTGCAGGTCACAACAGCTGAACGCTCACCATCGGTATTACCTTCCATCATTTCTATATACCTGGAAAGTAGTCCATGATAACCAGGTAATAATATCCTTTGAATTTGCACAAATCTGCAGCCCGTCTATTCCAAGACTAGTCTCTCTGATAGGGATTTTTGTACGTTGTTTCTGTATTGTCTCCACTTGATTTAGACTGGATCTCCATTCAAAAGTTAACTATCATTAAATCGTCCATTGAGTTCTTTCTCATTGGGCTCATCCTGACTGCCAAAGTGCAGCTCAGAAGGTTCTTGGTCTTCAATCTGTTGAACACATTCACTCTGAATGCATAGCCTTTGTCTTTGTAAATTGTTTCTATGGTGAACTTGTCCACGCAGTTCAGAATCCCTCCAGAGCTAATCAGAGCTGTGTCAGCTGACTTCAGCTCTGGGAGGGGCTGAATGTAAGTCCCTTCTGAAATGGCTGTGACATCAGCTTCTGAATCAATTTTTAAGTCAATAGTCTTGCTATAAATATCCAGTTTTACTCTCCAGGCAGATTCTGTGTTGTCACAAGTGAAAGATCCCAGAAACAATGGCTCTTGATTCTCTGTAATGTTAGTCAAACCTCTGACTGCACTGGTGCAGGAAGCAGCTGCAAAATTGTTAATATTCTGTGCATTTATTACACCTTCCACCTCTGGGTTGATATGCATCTCTCAGGCTATGACTTTTACCACACCTTGTACATGTAGGCTGGAATTTGTCCCTCTTAGTTGGAAGTTCTGTCTCCTTACCTCTGGCATTTTATGATAGACTTTTAGCATTCAAGTTTCTGTTTGCAGCTTCTAAGCTAGTTTTGCGGGTTTCAAGTTTGTCCTGCCTTTTGTTCTGCTGCTTGATTAGTTTCAACATGACAGTTTTCAGCCAACGTATGCAGAACTCTTATAAAACAGTCAATATTGTCCCCTGGTGCTTGAATTCTCTGGTGGAAACATGCTCTTTCATCAATCATGTTTCTCTGCAGTATAAAGTATGCAGCAAAGATAGAACCCTTTCGTAGTCATCTTTGTGACTGTTTTCAGTAAAGTCAAAGGATTTAAGGCTATGTTCTGCCTGCTTCTCCATAGCATAAATTAAAGAAGATACTTGTATAGGTCCAGTTTCCTTGTGGAGTTTGTTTCAATGTACAATCTTGCAAAATATGTTTCTAGTCTGTCCATTCTGAAGGTTTGTCAAAGCTGAAGTTCTCTGGGGCATTTAAAAGTGGCATGCTGATGAGATCCTGCAAACTTTGTTGGTTTTTTTCCCTTCTATTTACATGTCTGTTGCTTTCTTCCTTCAGTTTCCGTTCTCCTCTGGCACTAGTTTATTTCTGACATCGTAACAGGCATCTATCCCAGATATGGACTGGCTACAGAGGTTCCTTCTAAGACAGATACCCTCACACCAGATGTGTTCAGTATAAGGGCATGTCTACACTACGAAATTAGGTCGATTTTATAGAAGACAATCTTTAGCAACTGATTTTATACAGCCGATCATGCATGACCCCACTAAGCGCATTAGGTTGGTGGAGTGTGTCCTCAATAACGTGGCTAGTATCGACTCTCAGAGTGGTGCACCATGGGTAGCTATCCCACAGTCCCCGCTGCCCACTGGAATTCTGGGTTAAGCTCCCAATGCCTGATGGAGCAAAAACATTGTCGCGGGTGGTTTTGGGTACATGTTAGTCTCCTCTCCTCCCTTCCTCCCTCCTAGAGAGCAATGGCAAACCATCATTTCGCTCCTTTTTTCCTAGGTTCTCCGTGCAGATGCCTTAGCACAGCAAGCCTGGAGCCCACTCAGCTGCACACTGCTTTTGTGAGCATTGCAAACACCTCGCACATTATCCTGCAGTATGTGCAGAGCCTAGCTAGGAGCTGCCACCACGAGGAAGATTGTGACGAGGACACGGACACAGACATTCCTGAAAGCACGGGATGTGACAATTGGCATATCATGGTGGCATTGGGGCATGTTGATACAGTGGAACGGCGATTCTGGGCCTAGCAAACAAGCACAGACTGGTGGGACCGCATAGTGTTGCAGGTATGGGATGAAGAAAAGGAGTACTTGTGGCACCTTAGAGACTAACCAATTTATTTGAGCATAAGCTTTCGTGAGCTACAGCTCACTTCATCAAAGTCCTCCTTTTCTTTTTGCAAATACATACTAACATGGCTGTTACTCTGAAACCTGTCAGGTATGGGATGATTCCTAATGGCTGCGAAACTTTTGCATGCATAAGGCCACTTTCATGGAACTTTGTGAGTTGCTTTCCTCCGCCCTGAAGTGCAGGAATACCAAGATGAGAGCTGCCCTGACAGTTGAGAAGTGAGTGGCAATAGCCTTGTGGAAGCTTGTAACACCTGACTGCTACCAGTCAGTCGGGAACCAATTCAGAGTGGGCAAATCTACTGTGGGGGCTGCTGTATGGCACCATAGTAAAAATTGAAAAATGTTTCACAACCATTTTATTAGATTTAACTCATGTTTTAAAATCATCACACAAATTAAAGTGACTACTCAAGCCTTCTATGAAGCACTATACCTACATCCTTCTTGGCTTCTTGTAATTTTGCACAACTCTGTTAATGAACTTCTTGAGTGCAGTGAGTTCATATTTGCTGACTTCTCATGTTTCCAGTACTTCCAGTCCCTCACGATATGCTCATGATCAGGCAGAACGTGACTCCTTTCAGAACACAAAATTCTATTCAGTGAGGGAAAATAACATTCAACTGTAGCTCTTGTGACTGGGAGTAGCAAGAGATGAATTCCTACTTCTTTCACCCCGGGAAACATAGCACAAAAAGTGGGTCAAACCACTAGTGATGATAAAGAAGAAGTTGAAGTCAAATCTTAATCTGTTTGTCATATGATATTCCAGTCTGTGTTCAAATTCTCTATTCTGTCCTGGGCACATGGCAGCCCCACTGCTGGTCGTGCCTCACTCCACTCAACTGTGAGCATTTTATAAGACAGGCACCTGTAAAAGCTATGTAGAGGTTGAGTAGAATCCAGAAGTCACTGTTGTAGATTCGTAAAAATCAAGTCTGTGTACTATTTCAGCTGGTTTAACAAACACTTTCTGTCCTCTTCACTTAGGAAGACTTCACTTAAGTGCCTTTGTAAGTCAACTTCTAGACTGAAGTCTTTGCTTCTGCCAATAGGTTTTCAACTGATTGAATCAAATGTAGCTTCTATTGCTGGACAGAGATCTAGTACTGTTGTAGCAGATGCCTGGATGGCATTGTTTAATGACCAAAGTGGTTGCAACAGTAGACTTACAAGAGAAAGAATGGCGATAGTTTTATCTGAATTTAGTAGCAAAAGTAGTCCACCTACCTCACCACTCAAATCTGTCCCATCTCAGCAGATACTTTCCAAAGCCAGTAATAATGGTTGCAGTAATTTTAAGATAACAGCCAAGGATCACTCATGAGAAAGTCAGCAGGTTTTCCCAGGTAGGACTCATCTGAACGTTAATCCCAGTGTATCTTCTATTTTTTCCAAGACTTTCAGTCCTTTTGGACTCTTGCTGGAAGAAAGGAGTATAACAAAGACATTACATTTATGGTTTTAAAAATGTCTTTTGAACATTCTGCAGCTCATACTAGTGCTAGTTAGAGTAGAAGGCCTCTGCAGTGAGTATAAGAGCGATTAGGGCTATGTTATGCTTCTTTTCTCTGAGCAAAGCCATGTCTTCCAGAGAAGTTTGCAGCTCCATCAAATGCACAAAGAGCCATCTCGTTGGGGTTCAATTTACAAGCATTTAATTCTTCCAAGATGTGGGTTGTCAGAGATGCAGATGATGTGTCTTCTATAATCTGAACATCTAGAAATACATCCATTGGCCTACTACTGACGTCAAGATAAGATAGGCAATGACTTAAAACTTGAACCCATTTCCATCGGTGCGTTCATCAGCCATGTGAGCACATTTTCTGAATGTAGGGAGAGAGTCCTTCACTTTTTCAACTGCTGAGTCTTTCACTGTTGCACCGCATGCTTCTAGCCAGTCAGCTGAGTTCCTTGCAGAAAGATAGTGAGCATTTGCTGGTCTTGGTCAGAACCAGTGGCCAGCTTCAGAATTAACAAGTGACAATGCACTTAACATTGGCCTCCAGTTTCTAGTTTGTGGTATCTCTTGCTTAAATAGGAAGTATGATGTGACAGCCATGTTTGTTCACATAAACTATGTTGTGTCTCCAGCATTCTTAACAGCCTCATTCAGTACTTCTAAAATTGGCTTTGACAGTGACTGGCTTATAAGACTTTCGGTGTGTCGTTGCAGTCCCGAGGCTTGGTCTTTTGCAGCCTTTTCATGTAGGTTGATGGCATTGGCTTTGTTGAACAGTCTGTCAAACTAAACTCCTCCACTTTTATTATATACGGTACATCCATGGTGTGCCCACACTTTTAATACTGCATGTAGTTCTGGTTGCACCAGCTCAATAAAGGTATACTAGAATTGGAAAAGGTACAGAGAAGGGTAACAGAAATTATTAGGGTTTTGGAACAGATTCCATCTGAGGAGAGATTAAAAAGACTGGGAATTTTCAGCTTAGAAAAGAGGTGCCTAATGGGGAAGATGATCGAGCTCTATAAAATCTTGCCTGGTGTGGAGGAAGTGAATAAGGAAGTGTTATTTACACCTTCACATAGCACAAGAACTAGGGGTCATCAAATGAAATTAACAGCCAGCAGGTTTAAAACAAAAAGAAAGGAAATATTTCTTCACACAACACACAAACTCTGGAACTTTTTTGCCGAGGGATGTTGTGAAGGCCAAAGCTATAACAGGGTTCAAAAAAGAACTAGATAAGTTTTTTGGGGTTAGGTCCTTTAATGGCTATCAGCCAGGATGGGCAGGGATGCAACACCATGCTCTAAGTGTCCCTAGCTGCTGTTGCCAGATGCTGGGAATGGGCAATAGAGGGTGGATCCCTCTACGATTACCTGCTCTGTTCATTCCCTTTGAAGCACCCGGCATTGGCCACTGTCAGAAGACAGGACGCTGGGCTAGATGGACCATTGGTCTGACTCAGTATTGCTGTTCTTGTGTGCTTTATGGGCTTAACTGAATAATCACAAATCAAGTTGATTGTATTAAAGACCCTGGCACTTAAAGAGACTTACCATGCAATTGGGTGAAAATTCATCAGGATACCTTTCTTCTCATACATCAGTTCACAAAGGATGATATATTTGTGTCATGTGAGATTTAGACCACAAAGAAAATAAAGCTGTTCTAGAAAATTCATCCCAATTGCTCTGGGTTCAGTCCACCATCTTTTGGAATGCTCTGTAAAAATTGTGATTGATTAGTCTATTTTCTTGAAATTAATAATTGAAGCTACTTACTTGAAGAGATAGTTGAGCAGGTCATGAGGGGAAGCACACCACCTGGCATTACGTCGACTACGTTTTTGTTTTAACCTGGATGCAGCATTAACACTTTTATTGTAGTTCAATTTTGAAGATTTATTCACAATATTCAATTTAGGGCAGAGTGCACTCTCCTCACTTTGATTATTTGAAAATAAAGACCTAAAATTATCTTGAAATGGATTCATTTGGGTTTTCATCCAACCTGCAGGTTTCTAGGTGGCATGGGCTGGTGAAGCTACTTGTTATTCCCAGGCTTTCACACAGGGAAAGGTTAAGCTGAAAATAAATATTTTTTCCTTAAAATTTAATTCAGAAATACCTGTGCTCCTTTCGCTATTGCACACTGAAATTATGTGTAATTACTAGGGTTTCTTATCCAATCTTATTGCATTACAGCCGGGAGTGGGGATGTAACAAAGTGGGAAGGGGAGAGAGACCCCAAGGAAAAAGAGCCTCTGGATGGTGTGATGGATTTGGTCACAGAGATCCCCTTGAAACTGTCACTTGATGCGCTGGGGTACCACTGAGAATAACCCCCCTGCCCAAATGGGTGCCCCTCAACTCTGTCTTGCTAGCTAGACACTCCAGTTTAGCTCCAGCACATTCTCAGAGAATGGGTCACACCCCTCTGCAGTTCCTTAGACACTGAGATTCACTCAGCCATGGGGCTTTTCAGTTCACAGGGACTGTTCCAGCACCGATTGTACTGCCTTTCTGGGAGCCTGAACCCTAGATAAATCTGCCTTACTCTGTATAAAGCTTATACAGGGTAAATTCATACGTGTCCGCCCTCTTTATCACTTAAAGAGAGATATGTACAGCTATTTGTGCACCCCACCCCCCCCCGTACCAAGGACTTACACTGTGTTTATCAATAAACAAAAGTGATTTTGTTAAGTATACCAAATAGGATTTAAGTGGTTTTAAGTAATAACAGACAGAACAAAGTCACAAACCAAAATAAAACAAAATATGCAAGCCGAAGCTTAATACACTAAGGGTATGTCTACACTGCACAGTTGTCACCAAAACTTTTGTCTTTTGTGGGTACTTAAAAAAGCCCCCCTATGAAAGACAGAAGTTTGGCCACCACAAGCGGCGGTGGGAACGCTCTCCTGCCAACAAAGCTTATGCCGCTCACGGGGCTGGAAGTGTTTTGTCGGTAAAAGTGCCATCAAAATACCGCAAGAGCATTCACACACGCTGACTTTTAGCGACAAGGCTGTATCGACACAGTGTAATGGATGTGGGCAAACTGGAGAGAGTCCAGCAGAGGGCAATGAAAATGATTAGGGGGCTGGGGCACATGACTTACGAGAAGAAGCTGAGGGAACTGTAAAGTAAACAAGTAAACAAGTAAAGCTCCTCCCTTCCCTAGCTGGTCCATGTCAGTTTAATAGCATAAACCTCACTGACCTGGGCAGTGGCTGAAAGTCCATGTGTGGCTGCTCATGGGCCTGGTGGAAGGGGCTGGGGTCTCAGCCTGGTCCCTAGTGGGGCAGGTGTCCCTGTCACACACAAACATAACCAGTGAAGTCTGCCCTGCACCCTTTGTCATTAGCTTCAGGAGGGAAGCCAAGGACTCGATGGAGCTCCTCTCTCTCTGAGGTCAGGGCTGAGCCCCGTGGAAGTGGGCAGCCTGGGTGAGTGGATGCTGGGGCTCCTGCCCTGTACAGGCTGTGGGATAAGCAAAGAACTCCAGTCCACAAGGCTCTCAGTTCACTTGTCCAGTCTGGCTGAGGAAGGTAATCTGGGGACCCATTGTGGGGGCCTGGAAGAGGCCACCTGGGATGAGCAGCAGAAATTCAATTGTGCTGGGGAAGCTATGATCACTAGAGATGCTGCTGGGGATGTGGCTAGTTCCTGGGTACAATGATGCAGCAATTTGGCAACATGGTTAATAGAGATATTGTGGCATCTGAGCTGAGGAAAGCAGAGATGCTGCTTTGACTTCCCCCAGCCCTGCTGTTCCCTGGATGCTGTTGGCTGAAGAATTTCTTTAAGGGGGAGGAAATCACTGCTGCTGTTTTGCAGATGAATGCCCCAGCTCCACTGGAGCAGAGCTAAGGTTAAAAAAAAAAAAAGTCATACGTATTGTGTCCTGTAATTTATGTGCTCTGACTGTAGGATGTTGAGTACTCAGCCGGTTGAATAGAAACATTGAGTTCGGCAGCTGAAGATGCCACCTTTGAACCTTCCTAAGTAAATGGTGGCTGTGTAGATAGATGTCAGCCCTTATGTCACTCCACAAATGTGAGTTATAGCTCTTAGTGCAAAACCTAGCTGAAATACTGCTATTTATTTATTGTGTTTACTAAGGAGGAGTATTACTCTTACACAGAACTGGAGCCCAGTCATATCCCTACCCCTCTTGCTTTCACAGGGGTCTGGCATTCAAGCCCCTGGCTTAACAAGGTCCTTTCAGCTGAGGGTGACCCCCTCATTTGGGACAGGCTAAGCACAATTCTGGTCCCCTTTACTCAAACAGTAAAGACAACAACATTTCATTCAGTACTAAAGTGATTTGTAACCCAGCACCAGCCAAAGTTGATCATTTTGAGCCACACTGCTCTATATGCTGGATATCTAGGCAGTGTAGGTGTGTTCATGTAAATACAGTTTGCTCCTGAAGTCTCTCCCCTTCCCAGCTAGCTGACCAGGGACAGCTCATTCAGATCCTGCTCACATCCCACCCCCCTCCCCCACAGATAATTTGTCATCGCAGCAAAGCCCGCTCCAGATGTTACAAACTGCATGGATTCTCATAAGTTTGTTTGTTTACTGGTCTTATAACTCTGTCATGCCTATTGAGAGTTGGCATGGCAGGGACAGGGACAGGGCCAGAGGGGACTTTTTCTTGGGCTAGGGGTGGTGAGAATTCCCTTGAGGGTATCCCTGCTACTGGCACAGGCCCCTGCATCTTGGCTGGTGGGAATGGCAAGCAGGTGGTTGGTGGGAGTGGCCGGGCACTGAGGAAGAGTAGCTGGCAAGGCGGCCTGTCATAACCATACAGCAAAGGGTAGCCTAGATAGAATTCCTCCTTACCTGTAAGGGGTTAAGAAGCTCAAATAGCCTGGTTGGCACCTGACCAAAAGGACCAATGGGGAAAGAAGATACTTTCAAATCTTGGGGGCGGGGAGGGGAGGCTTTGTTTTTGTGTGTTCTTTTGGGAAGGAGAGAAGCATCAGGTCAGAAAACTTCTTCTCCTATAAACCATCCTAAAAGTCTCTCATATTACAAAAATTGTAAGTAAAAGCCAAGCAAGGCATGTTTGATTATCTTTTGTTTTGCTTGTGAATTTTTCCTTTGCTGGAGGGAGGTTTATTCCTGTTTTTTGTAACTTTGAAACTAAGCCTAGAGGAAGTTCTGCTGTGTTTTTGAATCTTTTGTTACCCTGTAAAGTTATTTTCTATCCTGATTTTACAGAGGTGATTTTTACCTTTTTTTTTTTTTAAACAAAATCCTTCTTTTAAGAACCTGATTTCTCTATTGTCCTAAGACCCAGAGGTTTGGGTCTGTGATCACTTTGTAACCAATTGGTTAGGATATTATTCTCAAGCCTCCCCAGGAAAGGGGGTGTAAGGGCTTGGGGTAATATTTTGGGAATAGGAACTCCAGGTGGTCCTTTCCCTGATTCTTTGTTAAATCGCTTGGTGGTGGCAGCGTACCCTCCAAGGGCAAAGAATTTGTGCCTTGCGGAAGTTTTAACCTAAGCTGGTAAAAAATAAGCTTAGGGGGTCTTTCATGCGGGCCCCCACATCTGTACCCTAGAGTTCAGAGTGGGGAGGGAACCCTGACACGGTCAGTCAGAGCAAGTGCTCAGATGGCAAAGAAAGCTAGGTGCTTTCTTCCCTCGGTGGGAGGTGAACTCACACAGATGCACCTCTGAACCTTGGATCCTACTGATGAAGGACAACCACTGTGAGTGGAGTGGGGTGTGATGAGGGAGCGGGGGGGGCACAGTAAAGGAACTTTTGGTTGTAGAACATGAGGCAAAAGACACTGCCCCATTCAGTGGGGGTGGGCGTCCTGCTCACAGGTTTATGTTTGTGATGAATCCTGCTTGCAGCATTTTCCCTAATTAATGTTGGGTGACTTTCCTCCTTTCATTAAAAGTTTCTTTATTACATTCAGACTCTGTGTTTGCGAGTGGGGAAGTATTGCCTCTAAGAGGCACCTAGGAGTGGTGTGCAATTTTTCCCAGTTATTGGGTGTGGGCTTGAGACGGTTTTGTGTTGTACTGTTGAAAAGGAACCTCTAGATATTGAACCTGGCCCTGGTTGCTGCCAAATCCACCTGGCAGAAGGGTTACACATACTTATAGCTTCCTTTCACAGGAAACAAGCTGACAGTGTCACCACCAGGTGGGCTTTTTCTTTGACTGGTGGAGAGAGAGAAGCCCATTTTGAGTCTTTGATCTCTGATCATCGCACACCATTACCGCTTGCCTTCAAATGTGCATGAATTAGCACTTTCCTGCTAAAGTGCTTCATTTGCATTGCATGATTATTTCTTTCTCATTTGATGGGTTATTTAGTTACAGGGGTATATACAATGTAAATGTTTTCTATTACAGTCTATCAGGATACAGATAAGTGAAAACAATGCACGTAACATCCCACAGTTTTCATGAAGTTTAAACACCAAATAAATTTACAACCACTTTGATCTATACTAATGCACAAGTGAACTGGCCTGGGGCTTTGGCATGAGTTGGCAGCTGGTCTTCCAGCATCACAGAAGCCAAGCCAAGAACAGGGACTGAGACCCCAAGTGGATTGTCACAATTGTGTGTGTTTCTTTAAAAAGAGCTGGGTTGGTTTTTTTTAAAATATCACAAAACCATGTGACTTTTTTGAATTCCTCCTGTCCTCTTCCACTTTCACATTCACCCTCTCACTGCAGCAGAGAGGGGCGTATGAAATGCTGATTAAAAATCATTCAAAATTAAAGTCTGTAAGATCTGAGGAACATCAAGGAGCTGGGGGAAAACTTTAATGCCCTGAAACAAAACTGGAAATATATAATGGAAAAAAAGCAAAAAACAAACAAAAAAGCCTTTCTGGCTTGACTCTGAGGAAGGAGAAGCTGGGAAGTCCCCACAGACTGACTCTGCTGAGCAGTTTCTGCCAATTTAAACAGGTAGGTGAAACACAAACACACCTCCTCTTAGCTGTATTTACATTTGTTTATTGCTGTCATTCAGGCCGCAGCATGGTCCAGCTCTAAGGACAGGCACAAGGGGCCAGGAATATCTGACAATTAGCTTCAGCTCTGCCACTGTAGCGAATGGTGGTCCTGTCTCTTTACAATTCAGGTGTGATCCGGGGATTGTCACCAGGGCGAAGCAGCATCCTTCCTACGTGAGAAAGCTACTTGTGATGTAAAGGGTCAGCACAGAGCCCTGAGCAACATCACTTCAGCACCCCATGGGGTGCATGGCGAAAGGAAAGAGGGATCTCTTCACCACAGGGTGCGCCTTGGTCCCAATTAGGCTGGCGAACTGGCTGTGAGAGTCAGGCCGTGCTGGATTCCTAGGACCCAGCCCCATGATGGGGGAGGATTCCCCCTCCCCAAAGTCCTGCTCTTTAGCTGCATAGTCTGATGGGTGGAGAGTCACATGGTGAAATAAATTTCTTTATAATAATAAATATTAAAAAAAAAAAAATCTTGGAGAAATAACTCTCCTCCCTGCCCCCACTCCTGGGCCTGACCTTGCCTGCATTGATGTCAATGGGGGTTTCACCACGGTCTTGAGTGAGTGAAGGGTCAAGTTCTTTGTGTCTCAGTTTCTGTGCCTGCCAAAAGTGGGTTATTAACATTCGCTCACCTGCTGCAACAGGGAATGGTAGCGACTGATTTTTTCAGCCCTGTGAAGATGTAAATTGCGAAGCAAATAGGAAGATGTGGATTTAGCACAGCCTTGCCTATTGGGGAGAAGGTCCTGAAAGGTGCTAATGTCCCTAGAGGAGACACTCCCACCAGGGCCGGCGCTAGGTTTTTTGCCGCCCCAAGCAAAAAAAGCGCAACTGCCCAAGCAAAAAAAAGAAATAAATAAAAAGGGGGGTGGCTGGAACGCCGCCCCTGGAATTGCGCCGCCCCCCACACGTGCCTGCTTTGCCGGTGCCGAGAGCCGGTCCTGACTTGCAAATATTTTTACACATTCCAAACACTGGCTCATGAATTGTCAGTCTTGTATGTTTAACAAACTACAAAATAGACAAGCGATGTCAGGAAAAACATGGCCAGTTCTCCAACATCTGGAAGCAAGGGAAGATAAGGGAACTGGTAAAAGGGGAGACTACAACGGGTCACACTGAAAGGTGAACTGTCAGGCTAGAGGGAGGTTCCTCATGGAGTTCCTCAGGGATCAGTATTGGGACCAAACTTTTTTAACATTTTCATTAATGACCTTGGCACAAAAAGTGGGAATGTGCTAATAAAATTTGCCAATGATACAAAGAAGTTGGGAGGCATTGCCAATATGGAAGAGGACCAGAATATAATTAAGATGATCTGGACGACCTTGTAAACTGAAATAATAGAAATGGAATGATATTTAATAGTGCAAAGTGAAAGGTCATGCATTTAGGGACTAACAACAAGAATTTTTTCCTATAAGCTGGGGACATAGCAGTTGGAAGTGACAGTGGAGGAGAAAGACCTGGGTGTATTGGTTGATCACAGGATGACTATGAGCCGTCAATGTGATATGGCTGTGGAAAAGGCTAATGCGGTCTTGGGATACATCAGGAGAGGTATTTCCAGCAGGGATAAGGAGGTTTTAGTACCGTTATACAAGGCACGGGTGAGACCTCACCTGGAATACTGTGTGCCGTTCTGGTCTCCCATGTTTAAGAAGGATGAATTCAAACTGGAACCGGTACAGAGAAGGGCTACTCGGATGATCCGAGGATGGAAAACCTGCCTTATGAGAGGAGACTCAAAGAGCTTGGCTTGTTGAGCCTAACTAACTAAAAGAAGGCTGAAGGAACATAGGATTACTCTCTATAACTACAGCAGAGGGATAAATACCAGGGAGGGAGAGGAGTCCTTTAAGTTAAGCACCAGTATGGACACAAGAACAAATGGATATAAATTGACCATCAGCAAGTTTAGGTTTATAATAAGAGGAACATCTCTAACCATCAGAGGAGTGAATTTGGAACAGCCTTCCAAGGGGAGTAGTGAGGGCAAAAAACCTAATGGACGCCAAGACTGAGCTTGCTAAGTTTATGGAGAGGATGGTATGATGAGACTGCCCACAATGGCATGTAGCTGATTTGCGACTGGCTGGTGATGGGAGACTCGATGGGAAGCGCTCAGAGTTACCTTGTGTTGATTTCACTGAATTGTTTGGTAAAAAGAAAAACAAAATTAAAAAATCAGAAAAAATTAAAAGTTTCATTTCAGGATTTTTGAAATTCAGTGCTTTGATTTTTTTATTTGAAATGACTTTTCATTTAGAATTTTACTTCAATTTTATTTTATTTTTTAAATTAAAAGGCTTTAAAATAACAAAGGAAATTAAATGTTTCGTTTCAAGTATACTTAATCCTGTCTCAGCCTGGAAAGATGGACTCATGGCTTTCTGGGGGCCCATCGAGTCCTACATTTCTATGATTCTATTATATGATTCTGGATCAAATGAAATGTGAAATGTTATACCTATTTACTTCTTGATTTGCTGAAATTTGTAAAAAAAGAAAAAAAAAGATTTTTGGGTCAAGCTGAATATTTTAACTTAAAAAAAATAAAATAAATATTCCTATTATTATTATTGGGACTGCCACCAAACTCCGTTATTTACACAGCTTTAAAGAAGAGGCGAGGCAATACGATTTCAGCTTTTTTGTAAAATCTTACAGTGATGATCAAAACAGTTACTTACCTTTGTACTCTTTCAGAGGCCATGTCCTTTTAGAGTTGGTCAATACACTTTTTGCTGAGATTTAATTGAAAAAAATGATGATCACTTATAAGCTGGTCAAACAATAGCAAAAGATCATGAAAAAATACAGAATTTTTGCAAAAAGTATTCATCTATTCTTCATACTCCAGCCTCCAGTTTTTCTCTTGTCACAATCTCTGCATCATGCTCATTTTTCTCTCTTGCTGTCCTGATATAGTTATAAGGAAAATGAAGGTTTCCTCCTTCCCTCATGGCCCTGTAATGAGCTCCTCTCTGCCTGGCTACATCATGTTCTTCATTATTCTGTCCGGTCACAAAGTGGACTCAGGTAAGAAATTCCCATGGCTTCAGTGTGCTTTCTGCTCTCGTGGTAGATCAATAGATGATTAGATTAGATATAATCTCTTTAGCATATGGATATGTGTCAATTCCAACCTTTAGGAACATGTACAATGATATTTATACATAACCAAACACAAACTATAACCGCAAACTGCTCTAATATCTGGAAAAGAAATCTTCCCACTCCATCTAAACGCAGTCATTCTTGATTCAATTTGTCCATTCCCAAAATCAAGGGGAATAGTTAGGTCTGGGCTGGCAGCCTGGACTAAAGATCAACGGATCGGGAGTCAGCCAGACCAAGGAGCAAAGAAATCTGAAGCATCAAGGACCGTTCACTGAAAGTTCCCTGGCACTCCATTTAAACCAGAGAGCGGTTACCTCAAGCAGCCCAGCTGATATGTTCTGCCATGGTATGCCGTAGCGAGGCAACACAATCTCTTATGTAGTCAAGCCCTGGATTCCACAGGACTTAGATCAAAACCACCTTGAATTGCACTGGATGCCTGAGCAGATCACAGAGCTGAGAGGTGAAAGTTTCCTGGTGAGATGAACGAGTGCTCTGCCCATTCTGCACCGGTCTTAGACATCTAAGGTGGACAGACCGAACCACGGCCTGGTGCAGCTGGAGCGGTGGGTCAGGGAAAAAATAAGTAAACATCAAGGAAATACCTCATTGTTTCAGGTTTCAGAGTAACAGACGTGTTAGTCTGTATTCGCAAAAAGAAAAGGAGTACTTGTGGCACCTTAGAGACTAACCAATTTATTTGAGCATGAGCTTTCGTGAGCTATAGCTCACTTCATCGGATGCATACCGTGGAAACTGCAGCAGACTTTATATACACACAGAGAATATGAAACAATACCTCCTCCCACCCCACTGTCCTGCTGGTAATAGCTTATCTAAAGTGATCATCAAGTTGGGCCATTTCCAGCACAAATCCAGGTTCTCTCACCCTCCACCCCCCACAAATTCACTCTCCTGCTGGTGATCGCCCATCCAAAGTGACCACTCTTTACACAATGTGCATGATAATCAAGTTGGGCCATTTCCTGCACAAATCCAGGTGGCCCAACTTGATTATCATGCACACTGTGTAAAGAGTGGTCACTTTGGATGGGCTATCACCAGCAGGAGAGTGAGTTTGTGTGTGGGGGGCTGGAGGGTGAGAGAACCTGGATTTGTGCTGGAAATGGCCCAACTTGATGATCACTTTAGATAAGCTATTACCAGCAGGAGGGTGGGGTGGGAAGAGGTATTGTTTCATGATCTCTGTGTATATAATGTCTTCTGCAGTTTCCACAGTATGCATCCGATGAAGTGAGCTGTAGCTCACGAAAGCTCATGCTCAAATAAATTGGTTAGTCTCTAAGGTGCCACAAGTACTCCTTTTCTTTTTGCTCATTGTTTCAGTTTCCTCCCTCTGTCTCTCTGGTGTCCTAGCACCCTCTAGCAACCTTTGCCTCTTTCTCTAATATTGTGCTGCCAAAAGGAAGCCGCATTCATTTTGTGCATGTCTGGAGGGTAGGTGTCTTTATGCTTTGGGGGGGGTCCCACTTTCTGGGGGCTGTCCCTTTCCCCTGGGATGCCGTAGCAAACAGGGTGATTATCTGGATATACATATCCCCTAATCTATAGCCCTGAATGTTACCAATAGGCTTATCTCCGAGGCATTCACTCTGAATCGAGGCGTGTGTTAAGCATCCACCTCTTCTATTCAATATGGCCTTGGAACCATTAGCTAAAGGCACTGGTGCCTGTCTACATGCCTCTGGCATTGAGGTTTCTCAGCAAGCGTGTTAAACAATGTTACACGAATAGTTACTCCTTCCCCACCCCGCAAATCCTGACAGCTCTGTTCCTAATTTACCAAATTTCTGTACAAAAGATATGAGTTTGTCAAGCTTTTAAAGCAGGCTGGAATAATGCCGACATTTTCTCTATTCCTAAGGAGGATGCCTGAAATACGACATTGACTGATGGGATTTTGGGCAGGGGAAAGGAGGAAGGAAAGACAGGTTCAGCATGTAGGGATACCACGACTGCCAGCATTATGGTGAAACGGAGCACGTTACCCCACATGAATGAGCAGCTGAAAGTGCGCAGACGCTGTGGTATCAGGGCCCGAAAACATCCGCAGATGGATACGCCTGGGGAAAAGTGGAGAGCTCTGTCATGGGGTTGCAATGTTACTGTTCTGTTAAAAGGAGGGGGTTTGTTTTGTTTTGTTTGGGGGTGTAATATATATTTAGGGTGCAAAGTCTACCACTCAAAAGTTAGGAAATGCCAGATTTATGATTGCAGGTGCAACATTAATTCAGCTTCCTTGTATATGCAAAGTCACGTGTTAATTTCCCATCAGTCTCCTTCCTCATGTATTCAGGGCACAGGATGGATGGTGCTCAGGGAATGCGGGAGCTATGCCTCATTGCGCTGAATGAGGAATGAATGACCTTGTGGGCTTTGCTAGGGCATTCATCACTGAAGTATCTTGAGTGCCTCCCAAACATGAATGTTTGATCTTCTCATTTCTGGTGTGAGATAGCAGAGTAGAGGACACTGCCCATTATCCGAATTCCCTTTATCTGAAAATCCACAGTGTGTCCCCACACCCCGTAAACCCTGGGGGTTCAGATAACAAGGAGAGCCATTTACAGCAGGGAGTCTCATTCGTGCCACATGAGTGCAACAGTGTATCCTCTCACATTGTGGTTCCGTGGCTGCAACACTGCGTCCAGATCAAAGCGCCGTCCGGGCAACTCCTTGTATCTGCAGTGGCATCTCTAGTCAGGTCTCCTCTCTCATCAGCGAGCCCAACAGCACAGTTCAAAACAGCACTTCCCTTTATCCGAACACCTGGTTATTCAAAAGCTTCAGGCGGCCCTCGGGCCACTTGAATAAACAGGGGTGTTCGGTGTTATTATTTATTACTAGTTTAGCGGTGGGAAACTGAGGCACGGCGTGATTAAGGACAAAATTTGCAAAGGTCACCATTAAATGTAGGCCCCAATGTGAGACATCTGAGGTGTCATTTATTTCAGGGTAGGTCACATTTTTATATGTTCGGAGCACTCTTTGGACAGCTAATTAATCTCTGTAACACTCAAGAGAAGTAGTTGGGTAAGTATTGTTCAGATGGGGAACTGAAAAGTAAAGTGCAACACCCCACAGTGACTCAGGATCTTGTCGCAACCCAAAGTAAAAAAAAAAATACCGGGCTGGCCAATTGTCGACCGACCACAGGAAAGAACAAAAAGCTTCCCGCTTACGGCAGGTTCTTGTCACGTACACCAAAGGGTGCCGTGCACAAACCCACTGACGTAAAGGGCGCCAACCCGTAACCCGGAAGGCGGAAAAGCTAAACAACCTATAGCAAAGCGACACGACCCCAACAAAGCTCCATAAAATACAGCAGCCAACAAGCACGGGGGGCGGGGGTTCCCGTGTGTCCGCCAAGGAGACTGATCATCCCTCAGCTGAGAGAATCCTCCCGTTAGCACCGGCCCGTGTCGTGTCGTGTTTATTGTAGCTCGCCTTATGACTACCATGCAATTGGTGTCTGTCCTGCTGGTCAGTTGGCTCGGCTGTGTATGTATGTAATTTTCCTATCATTTAAAAGTACATCCATTACTTCTAGGTCTGTACCCCCCCCCTTTCCTTGTCGCCTAAGAAGCTGTATCATTTGAATCGTTCGCGGGCAAAAACGTTTGCTCTGTTCCTCAGTCACCGCGTAACTTTGTTATCCAATAAACATTGCCACTGTGTATTTAAACTAATTCACTTGTCAGTGGGCTTGTGTTTTACCCAGTAATATACCTCCCGAGCCTGTTCGCGTCACGGTCGGATCTGAGACAGGATAGAAACTCAGCATCTTTTAATGCCTCACACTCTTTACTACTGTAATGACAGCGTAGATACTTTCCACTGACCTCCCTTGCAGCTGTGAGTGCTCAGCGCTTCTGAGGTTTCACACCCAGAAAATGAAGAGCAAAGAGTGTTAAAAGCAGCCACCACAGAGCAGTCACTGCCAGCTCCCCCTACTATTGCATGCACAAAATTACACGACAGGAAGGTTAAGGTTGTAAAGTCAAGCACTCAAAGGTTAGGAAATGCTGGAATTCAGACCCCTTGATGCAGTCATGTCCAACACCACACAGTGGAGCCTGGGATCACTTTCAGTGTAGACGGAAGGGCCTTAATGTCAGAGCACAGTCCGTGCAGTGAAAAGAAAGTGAGGTTGGAGCACGCTCAAGAAGACAGAACTTTTGGAGATCGTAACAGTCAACCTCCCCCGCCCCATAGGGACCCAAATGAGAAATAAAAAATCTTCTCGATGGCACATGCACAAATGGTGGTTTTCAGAGCATTATAACTTGGCCAAATATGGGTGGATTTTCATAGGGACAACAAGAGTCACCTCCCTGATTCCCAGAGCTGTCTGCCTGCCAGATTTCATGTCCCTGCTCCAAATATGGGGTCCTGGATTGTCCAGGGCTGCAATACTTGTAAGAATTTATTTTAATGTTAGCAAGACAATGTATTATTTCCTCATCATAGCTGGGGTGAGTAGTGTTAGACCAGCCGTAATGAAATATAACACAGCGCTTGTAATGATTACATTTTCATCAAAAGTTCATTGTTTTCATATTTGTTTTCTTTGTCTCTTTGCTACATTTCACAGCTCAATTTAAAGTGATTGGACCTGAGCACCCTGTCATGGCCACTGCAGGTGAGGACATTGTGTTACCCTGTCACCTCAGCCCCAGGGTAAGTGCTGAGAGCATGGAGGTGAGGTGGTACCGGTCCCAGTTCTACGCACTCGTGCACCTTTATCGCGACGGGGACACTCAGAACGAAAGGCAGATGCCGGAATATCGGGGAAGGACGGAATTTCTGAGAGGCGACATTGCGAATGGAAGCGTTGCCTTGCGAATACGCCACGTCAGACCCTCTGACGAAGGACAGTACAGGTGCTTTTTTCGATCAAGTGTTTTTCATGAAGAATCCCTGTTGGAACTGAAAGTAGCAGGTCAGTACCTTGGGCTGGTGTTTCCTTGTGACCCAACATTTCCCACCCTCACTTGTGTATTATCACGACACTGTCGTGTAGGTCTTCCAGCAGCCCTGAAAAATTGTCTGACATCTTCACCACGTGTCTCTCTGCATTTCAGGTTGTCCCCACCCCCTCCTCACCCCAGACCTCTTTACAGCTAACAGGCTACAACTTCCCAGGTGGCCACGGGTCAAAACATGAGAAACCTGTCGTTGGTCTCAGTATTTTTTTGCACTGGGCGGTGTGTGTGTGTGGGTGGATCTGTGGGGGGGGGTGGGGGGGCGGGGGGGGGATGGGGGGTAGGGTGTGGGGTGGGTGTGTGGGGGGTGGGTGTGGGTGGGTGTGTGTGACAATAGTCAGCAGATGCCTAAACTCTTTTTGATCGTCAAGTTGAGTTATTGTCCACAGAAAATCTTCCCAGCACAATTAATTGAACCCCTCCCACTTCCTGCCACCCAGCCTCATTCAACACATCCCATAAAAAAACCATATTGAGAGACGAGATGGGCTTTGCAACACGCTCCAAAATTTATCAAATTCAGGGTCTGCAAGGCCAAGGAAATGGGGGGAGTTAGAGCTGGCTAAGAAATGAGGTTTTGCTCCCAGAAACATTTCTACACAAATTTTAATTGAAATTATCCCTTCAGAGTTTTCCAGTTTTCACTGACCTCCCACACCCTCCCCAGAAAAAGTTTCAAACCAAATACTTCAACTAGCTCTTAAGTTAGTTCCTTACTTTAGAGTCCTTTTCAGAGAACATCCTTCCTCAACCACCCAGGCAAAAACATCAGAACTGAAGTGCAAGAGATCTGAAGTGTGATAAGAAGCACGAGCAGAGAGGTGGCCCCTGAATTACACAGAACTCAAACTTCATGGGGCTTATGATCAAACTGAAGGTGATCAGGGAATGAGGGGCATCTCACTGGAAGATATGTTTGAAAAGAAAATTAAGAATATGGTTAAGTTTTTTGCTGGGCCATGGTTTCCTGGATGATGAGTCCTAGGAATTCAGAGGGGAAACCCATTCATTCCTTTTATTAGAGATTTAAGTATTTATATTTTATACTGAATATTCATATAAGTTAGCATTGAGAACTAAAGCAGTTTATCCCACTTTCCTTCAGGTCTGGGCTCTGCTCCTCTCATCTCTGTTGAGGGTTATCAGGATGGAGGGATTCAAATGGTGTGTCGATCAGCTGGGTGGTACCCAGAGCCCGAGGTGCAGTGGAGAGATCCCAGTGGACAGGCTTTAACATCACTGTCAGAAACAAAACCCCGAGGGGCTAACGGCCTGTTTGAGACACAGAGTTCTATCATTATAACAGAGACTTCTAACCAGAGCCTGTCCTGTCATATCAGGAACGCCCTCCTCAACCAAGAAAAGGAGTCGACAGTTTATATAGCAGGTCAGTTACTATCCAAACAACACCCAGCGGTCACCAATAATTAATAAGTACATAAAATAAAAATTGGTTAAATAAATTACGACTGATAAATAATATGAATGCATTTGCACCAAAGACAGCTACTGTTAAAGGTCTCATGAGTGCTCTTCCTTTTCATCTCATGTTAATGACTTTGCAAATGTTAAATGTCAGACACTTCGTCTTCTCTTGTCCGGGGTGGATTAGTAATGTGACACTTTCTTGGGGGTACCCAAGGCTGTGAGTCACCATGTTACCGCCTGTCTCAGTGAGAGAGTGCTAAGCTGGGTGTCAGCTCCCTGGCACCACCAGCCTGTCACCCCCCAAACAATCTGCTCAGGGCTCTGCCAGCCCGGACTTTACCTTGCAGGTTAACACTAGAGGCATCCAAGGCCCCGAGCTTCTCTGAAGCATCCCTCTGTAATGTCCAGCCCGTCCACTGGACACTCCCAGTAACTACCAGGTTCGCTATTCCCAGGGGAACAGTATACACACAGCTTGATTGGTATACAACTCAGGATCAGGTCCTTTATAACAACAAAAAGAACAGGAGGACTTGTGGCATCTTAGAGACTAACCAATTTATTTGAGCATAAGCTTTCCTGAGCTACAGCTCACTTCTTCTGAGGTATAATTATAGTGAAAACAATCATAAGTTTGCCGAAGATTAAGTTTTAAGAGATACTGAGTAAAGATAATGTAAACAGACATGGTTACACATAAAACAAAAGTATAACATGCTTATTAGAGGCTAAACTTAACTTCAAGAGACTAAAATCCTTGTCTAACGTAGTTTCTCACCTAAAACAGTCTTTTCCAGCATCACCAACCCACATGGCTAGGACCCACCATTCATGGATGCAAAAAGTGCTGTGAGGAATAACAAAATGGCTTACTTGTCTTCCTCTTAGACCCCAGAATCTATCATTTTTGTCCTCAGAGTCTGTATGACTCCCCTGGTTCCTGGGTGCAGGCTGCAAGGTTTCTTTAAATATTCCTGTTTCCCTGTATTCAGCCAAGGCTCCCATGACTTATAATGCTGAATTTACATCTTATCTCCTGTCTGGAAGAAACCTGTCTGTCTGCTCTGCCTGGGACACAGTTTCTAAATCATATTTTCAGTACATACACACACCTTCTTAAGTATCATCTGTACATACATCTCACACTGATTAGGAAGAGCAGTATGACAAAATCTTTTATTAGGTCCCTGTCAAGGCTAAAATTCCCCACTCTGGCACTTCAAGTGCAGAAGGTGGGGGCCCACATGAATGACCCCCTAAGCTTATATTTTACCAGCTTAGGTTTAAACTCCTCCAAGGCACAGAGTCCTTTGCCTTGGACAGGTATTGCTTCCACCACCAAGTGATTTACACCAAATATTCAGGGAAGGGTCACTCGGAATCCCTATCCCCCCAAATATCCCCCCAAGTCCTTTCACCTCCTTTCCTGGGGAGGCTTGAGAATAAAATACCAACCAGCTGCCTTAGCAATGTGAGCACAGACAAACCCTTTGTCTAAGGACTTTGGAATCAAAGTGTTCTTTTTTTAAAAAAGGTAAATTTTATTATAAGAACAAAATAGAGAACCACATCTGAAAACTCAGGCTGTTAGGGATTAAACACCAAAAATAACTTTCTTGGGGTCCAGCTTAAAGGTTACAAGCAAACCAAACAAACACACCGGGGGTTAGCACAGGGGAACCCACAAGCCAAAACAAACAAAAAGATCCGTGACCACAATTTCTAACATTCTCTAATCTACTGACATGTCTGGGGTTCCAATGAGGTGTGTCTCAGTCTGATGCTGAGGATTTCTCGTACCTGGCCCGAGGTTCTGACGGCATATTTTCTGTCTGGTTTCTCTCCGCCGCCCAGAGAACAAAGACCCTGCACCCAGCAGATTTCCCCAATTTGAAAGGGTTCAGCCTCCCTGTTGGTTCCCCCGCTCAGGTGCCAGCCCACTGTAAGTTTACCTTTGCATAGCATTGAGACCTTTTAACCCTTCACAGGGAAAGCAAGTAGAGACCAGCTACTAAGAAGGATTTTATAGCTAACTGACTGGGCTGGCATACATAAAGGTTACCTCCTTTCCCCCTGTATTCATGACAGCCCCTTACATCATTTTCTTGACGGATAAATACCGTGAAAGTGGTGTGTGGGGTGTAGTGAGTTTCTCAGGACTGTCAGGTTTCAGAGTAGCAGCCGTGTTAGTCTGTATCCGCAAAAAAACCAAACCACCAGGGGTACTTGAGGCACCTCAGAGACTAACCAATTTATTAGAGCGTAAGCTTTCGTGGGCTACAGCCCACTTCATCATCATGGGCTACAGCCCACTTCATCGAGTGCATTCAATGCTGTAGCCCACGAAAGCTTATGCTCTAATGAATTTGTGAGTCTCTGAGGTGCCACAAGTCCTCCTGGGTTTTTTTTTTCAGGACTGTCAGCAGTTGCTGACCCAGAGAAGCGAAGGATTTCTGTGTCACAGCTGGTTTTACAGATTCAGAGATGATGATGATTATCCCAACTATAGCACCAGGGAGCCCTCGTCATGTGCAGATGCTGTACAAACACAGAACAAAAAGAAAGTCCCCGCCCCAGGGGCCTTACAGCCAGTGGTGGATTAACACACAGGCCCATGGGCCCTGGCCAATTTGGGGCCCTCACAGGAGTGCCAGGATCTGTGTAGAGGGGAGGGTGGGGGGCTCGAGTGCCAGAACAGTGTAACTCCTGCTCCCCGTCTTCCCCCCAGCAGCCTGCCACTGCTCCTGCTCTTCTCCCTGGGGCTCTGCCCCCTGGCCCGGCTGGAAGCTGTAGCCAGGCCATGGTGAGGACTGCCTGGGGAGCCCGGGCCACTGTGAGTAGCCCTGGACCCTCCACCTGCCCTGGGAGGGGGGCTGGGGTGCCTGAGAGCAGCTCCTGGCCTGTGTCCCTGCCCCCCAGGGCAGGTGGTGGGGCTGCTCACAGTGGCCTGGGCTCCCTGGGTGGCTCTTACCATGCCCGGCTCTGGCTTCCAGCCTCGCCATGGGGGAGGGCCTCGGGGGAAGCAGGGGGCAGGGGCCCATGACAATGAAGTGCTGAGGCTCACCTCAGCCCCCTCTCCGGGAAGAGGCTGGTACAGCTAGAAGGGGCTGCGCTTCACAGCATGGGATCATCTCCCCCACCATGAAGCATAGCCCCCGCCTCTGCGACTCCATGCCTGCCTGAGGCCACTAAGCCCATGTTAAAAAGTAGGGGGCCATAGCCCCACTGGGTCCCCCAGTTCTGGTGCCCCTGGGCCCCCTGGGCATAGGGGATTCAAATGTTCTTTGTGCCCAGGGCCCCAGTAAATCTTAATGGGCCTCTGCTTAGACAACAGATGGCTATAGACAGGCATGGGAGTATGAATAAACAATGAGACCATGATAGGGTGTCGTCTCAGCACACTAGCAGTCTACCCATTGCCAAGTTCTGTGATCATCTAGTCCAGGGGTTCTCAAGCTGGGGGTTGAGACCCCTCGGGGGTGGAAAGGTTATTGCATGGGGGGTTGCAAGCTGTCAGCCTCCACCCCAAAGCCCGCTGTGCCTCCAGCATTTATAACGGTGTTAAATATATTAAAAAGTGTTTTTAATGTATAAGGGGGGTCGCACTCAGAGGCTTTGCTATGTGAAAGGCGTCACCAGTACAAAAGTCTGAGAACCCCTGATCGAGTCTGACTCCCGCGGAACACAGGCCACAGGATTTCCCTGACTTAATTCCTGTTGGAACTAGAGCGTATCTTGTAGGGGGGTTGCGGGGAAGCCATCCAATCTTGATTTCCAGTGATACAGAATCCACCCCGCACCCTTGGTAAATTGTGCCAATGGTTAATAATCCCTGCTGTTAAAAATGTGGGCCTCATTTCTAGTCTGAATTTGTCTACTTTCAACTTCCAGCCATTGCATCTTGTTCGCTGAATGAGATGCACAGAAATCTGCAGCCTCTGCAGCTAGTGCAGAGTGGATTGGTCACATATCCATACGTTGTCTGTGTCTGGATGGTGAGGAACTCTGACCTACATTGGTAGAGTGACTGCCAGTGAAGTAGGTCTCCAGCCCATACACAGAGGGCGGAAGGGACAAAAAGAAACACAAGTTATGTCTGTGGATCATAACTCTATTGACAGTGACAGACGTTGCAAGGAATTTCTGCCTGCAACAGATAAGGAAACACACTGAGCACACCACATGGATCCTCCCCCCTGTTATAATGCAAATTCCTGTTCACAGCTACAGGCTCACCCTGCAAACAGGTAACACACTGCACACCGAACCTGGGCACGTATTCCAACCCTCAACATTTGCTCACGTTGCTAAGACTGTAATTAAGGTTGGATCCTTTATACAAACCAAAGAGGTTGACTGGGTCCAGGAAGTCAATGGGGTTACACTTACATGCTATTCAGTGCCGCACTGCTTAATACCTGGCAGGACCAAGCCCGAAGTGAAAAGCTGAACCGAACTTTAATACACTTTTTGAAGTTACCTATAGAGCTGGGGTGCATTTTTTGTCCAAAACTTTTTTTCCAAGCAAAAATGCAGATTCAAAAAAAAAAAAAATCATGTCAGCTTCACTCAACTGTTCATCGACAAAACACCCCCCAAAAGACAAGATGTTGTTTTGACATTTTTGAAACATTTTGATTTTTCAAGTTGAAATGACTTTCCTTTTCGAATTGCCTCCAATTTTATTCTTCAAAAGGGCAAAAATTTAAAGAAAAACATTCAAAATTAAAATGAGTTTTTACTTTTTGGTTCATCAGAATTTCTGTAAATCGTTTTCAGATTGGCCCAAAATGATTTTTTCCCCCAGAACTGAGAGCAAACTGAAAAGTCTGTCACTTGTACAGGTCTAGTTATTTGTGTTAACTTTAATGTTCTCAACTTCATTGACTTTAAGTTTAAAAATTTGGGGGGGGGGGGAGGTTGGTGAATTTGATAAGCCCAGTACCAGATCTCTTCCTATGTATATTAATTAAACCAATCCTTTAATGGAGAAATGAAAGGAGCTGCAGCTCCCCTTCCTATACTCTCCTCGAAGGTGGAACCTGGGTTTGGCTGATGGATACAGAAATAGCTCCTATTCCATTCATTTCTTTGCTGTCTTTAGTATTTTTTTAAACGAATACGGGTGTGGGTGTGTGTGTTATGTGTTTCAAATTCTTACAATCACCATTGCACTCTGATCACTAACTTGTACATGGTCTAAGTTTAGCTATTACTTCAGTTAATGCTGATATTTTTTTCTCCACAAGCAGGGATTATTTCTAAAGTATATTGAGAAATAGACAAATACATTCCCTCCCCCCCTTCACTTCTGCTTTGTGACACTTTCATATTCCCCTCCCCCACTCTTTCTTCTAGATGGTTTCCACATTAGAAATATGGGATCCTCACTTCCCTTTGTTTGATGCACTTTCTTCCCTCCCTACTCTGTTGAAATTATGTAGCTGAAACAATGTTTAAAATTGGATTCTGGTATTTTCTGTTGCTCAGACAAGAGTATTTACACCCTTATCTCATAAATCTTGCTGGGATGTATTTTTCTGAGATACAAGTATTTTATTTTCCAAACTGCCGCATCTCTCTGGGGTTTTGTTTTTCAGAACCTTTTTTTCCAAGGGTGTCTCCCTGGATGGTGGCTCTGTACGTGTTCCTGGTTATCTCCTTTGCTTTGTTAGGCGTTGCTGCTTTTCTCTTCACATTAAGAGGTAAAGGCCTAAAGAGGCGAATACAATGTGATAAGAGGAAAAAAAAGATTTCCTCTGTAGAAAAGATACTGGTAAATGGACAAGACAGGAATGACTAGGACAGAACAGCATAGAAAGGATGAAAGAGACCGGCACGGAAAGTGCAGCAGGTGAGGAAAGGAGGGGGGAAAATAATAATGATGTAGGACCAGGCTCAGCTGAATCGGGATGTGATTACACACATGATTAAGCATGTGCTGAAGGGTTTTGCAGAATCAGGGCTATAACCATGGTGCAGCATTATGCTTTTAATATGAACATGTGGTTATCCTGATAAACCCAGTCTGAGCAGTTATGCATGTGCGATCACATTAGCTGTGCATGGAAATTGGTTAGTTAATTGTGCCACTAATTTATTTGAGGTCTGGCCCTAATAATGACATGTTATCCAAATAGCAATCTTCATTTGTTAGCCCAAATCCTCCTCCTTCCCCTCCAAAGAGAGCCTCTAGTACCATTTGTTCACCTTTCCATACCCCTCTCCCAGTTCCTGGCTGGCTCTAATGAGACCTGATGCTTCACCGTTTACTTAACATAGAGCCCTGCATAGATCCGTGTTCCTGGTGATTTACAGAATTCAGGACAGATTGTAACTCTGTAATTTGCTCTGACAAAGGGCGCCAGGAACAGACTGGAGAACAGGAAACAGACTGGAGAACACTGTAATTCCTCCCAGCCTCCCTCTTGCTCTGCTGAGGCACTAAGGCCTGGATCCACAAATAGACTGAAGTGTTAAAATGCTGAGCATCACAATGGCTAATGTTCTGGCACCCAGAAAATCACTTGCACAGCACTGTGATCCACAAACCCCGAGTTAGGCTCCCTAGTCAATGACTGGGGGGAGAGAGGCACCTAAGAATGGGAGCCACAAAAGCCAGAATGCCAGGCAGGGAGCCACCTAAACTAGCCAGTGGCAGATGCCAAGGAGAGGGGTGTGGTCTGAGTCCTGCCCCATCTCTGAGTTTGGCACCTCAATTTAGACTGGAGAGAGGTGTCTCTCTATGAACCCCTCTCCTGCACTGAGCCATTTCTTGCAAATACAATGGCAGAGTAGACCCAATGCCACACAAAATGGCCAGGGGGACGAGGGGCTTTCAAGCACATAAGTCTCATTGTGGATTTGGGCCTGAGTGATCACTGAACACCACACTAACGGGGTTGCCAGTTCTCACAATTTTAGTGCAAGTCTCTCGCTCATTTCTCCCACTCAAAGCTGCAGCAACTGGAAAAATTTGTTTGTGAGAGAATCTCAACTTTCTTTAAAAAAAAAAATGTCTGATACCAACAGTTATGGTTGAGGAGAAAAGGTCAAAGCCATAGAATGATAAAAATGTAAGACTGGAAGGGACTTTGAGACGTCACCTACTTCATCCCCACACTCTGTGGTAGGACTAAATAAGAGCATCCCTGACTTGTTTGTCTAACCGGTTTTTAAAAACCTCCAGTGATGGGGGTTCTGCGGCCTCCCAGATGAACGTGGTTACGAGCAGCTCAAACCCCAGTAGACAAATAAGAACACAACATTTATTTAAATCTCACTTTTTAATCTAATCCCATGAGTAGAGGCCTGAGTCAGGCTATTTGAAAACTTGGCGTTGGTAATGCTGATACACCAGGTGTGTGATGTGTTATACGCAAGGGCTATTTGATGATTAAATACCTACTTTTGTGAAAAAAATCTTAATAGAAAACAAAATATTTGAAGAAGTATTCATTGAACTTTCTACAACAACAATATTGTGTGGGGGCGGATACCAAGCATGAGATAGTTCATGACAAAAGACAACTTGAGAAAGTTATAAGTCGTTATAAGTAGGGTTTGTGTATAGATACACGCTTCAACCCTGATTTCTGCATCAGTAAACTCGTGTAATGCAAAGATACGAAGGGGAAACTGAACGCTTTCGGAGTTGAAGAGGTGTTAAACAGATGGAGAACTGCTGACAAGATGCAGTTCTTATGAAAGAAACACTAAGGGTCAGATATTTGGAAGTATTTAGGTGCCTGAATCCCATGAAAATCAATGGGAGTTTGGCATCTAAATATCTTTAAATATCTGGCTCTAAATGCACATCATGTTATCCAGATATTAATTTGTTTTCATTCTTTGAGGCGCGCACATCTTTCTCCAGAATGATTTATGTAGCATTCTTGATGTTCAAGGTTTCTTCATGATTTACACCTGAGTGGATTTGCCTTGACGATGAAAGTGAATGCAAAATGTGTGTAAAATGTTATTATTCTAGTATCATAGCTTCTTTATGCCACTTTACAGTCACAGTGGAATCATTAAGAATATTTAATAGGATAAAATAGAATGACACTATATCATGAGGCTATGAAGACTTTTCTTTAGATATGTATTTACTGAAACTGAAGAGCCTAAGTAATCTATACTAACTTACACTGGTTTGTTTTGTTTTAGGAAACCTTCATGCAAAAATTGGTAAGTTATTCCCTCTTCTTCACTACATCATACCTGTGTGTGTCTGTCAGTGTTTTAATTTGATTGTTTAATATAATTTATTTTAAATAATGTTTGAGAGTCCAGGCAGACATCATTTCATGGCCTAAAGTGAATGGAAATATTGCCCACTTTTTCAAATGTGACTACAAGTAGTGACTTTGGACACCTTAGTTTTTGGGTGCCAAACTTGAAATCTCCTGGACTGGCTTGATTTGCAGAGGGGGTACACTTTCTGAAAATGTAGCTCCATAACCCTACCAAATCCTTATCACCACAATCCCAATGCCACAGGGTAGAGATGGGACAGAGCAAATAAGGATTGATGAACCACACATAGGCTGTCTAGACTTCACACCACTTGAAGTGACATGTTGCGTGTGGGTAGCTACATATAATAAGCCATGTCTACACTTACCAGGGATCGACGCTGCTGCAATCGATGCAGCGGGGGTCAATTTAGCAGGTGAAGACCCACTAAATCAACAGCAGATTTGTTCTCTGGTCGACTTCAGTACTCCACTGGAAGGAGAAGATTAATGTAAGTCGATTGGAGAGCGTCTCCTGTCGATGCAGGGCGGTGCAGACACGGCAGTAAGTCAACCTAAACTACACTGACTCCAGCTATGTTATTCACGAAGCTGGAGTAGTGTAACTTAGGTCAATTTACCGTGGTAGTGTAGACAAGGCCATAGTGAAAAGCAGGCAGTGTCCACACTGCAATGTGGTATGAGTCAGTGAAAAACTCTGGCCTGGGGGAGGCAGTGAGGAAAGGCTCCAGAAGCAGGGTGGCAGCAGGACACTACATTGCTAAAAACAGCTGTGTAGGTGGGGGAAGAATTGTTTGGGTGCATAGCCGTCAGGTTCAGGCATGTCTGTACTCTACGCTCTTAAGCAGTGACTCACCATCTACACAGCTATTTGTCCCCATGCGAGGGGGGCATGCAGGGTTTGTACTCTGCACGCTGCTGTAGGGAGTGTGCAATGTAGGTGTACCCATAGTAGCCTGAAGTTAGGCACCTAAATCCATAGAGAGAGGAATGCCTCGATGTTCACCCATCGCTCAGACAGACTCCCGTTGAGCTTTGTGCTCAGCATCTCTGGCAGTCAGGACATATTTAAATACCTTATGCCCCTGTCCAGCAAACTCTTATGCATGCACCTACACATGTGCGCAAACATTTGCTGGGTCAGTGTTGACAGAGTGAGATTTTCTAAGATGCCTAAGTGTGCATTTTCACTGGGAAAACAAGATGCTAACATTGGTACTTACATGTGTTAGCTAACCAGAGGTAAAATACCTGATGAAGACCAAGCAGGTTGTATTTTTAACAGGAGTTAGCCGGTCATGGTCAAATTATTGAAACAGAACATTGATTGACATGAACTGGAATAAAGTTCTGTTTTTCAGTTTGTGGAAGTTCAGGGGATTTTCTGACTTTTTGTCTTGATTTGAGCTGGGAAGAAAAGTTGACCTCTTGAAAATACTTTTTTTTTTAATTATTCATAATTTTAATTATAAGAATACAGTGTGTGTGGGGGGAGCCAGTTGCATTTGAACAATAACTGACATACAGTTTGCTCAAATATATTTGGGAGTGGTCTCACGAAACATGATCTGCTGAACAAGTCCGTAGTTCTTGAGATGTTTCGAGGGGCAAGAAAACTGTTTCCCATCCAGTTCTACAGTTGTGTATAGGTCAGCCCTCAAGCAGATGAGTAACTTCACTCCCATATACATTTTCAGGACTGGCCATACATGTAAAGCACATTGACAAATAATCATAGGGTACTCACTGGGAAAGTCTAACTATAATAAGTTACTACGACTAAAGAGATACAGTAATTGAGCTTGGAAGGATAAGGTTCTAATTGGTAGTGTTGGTCAATGTTGATTTTGCCATACATGTACAAACTGAACAAAGAAGATTTCCGTAGACAATAGAAGTTTACAGGTAGGCAAAGTAATAAAAATGCTGCTTGAGAATTTAGGGTTTGATTTAAGGATCTTTACTTTGTATATTTGGACATGCAAGGCTGAGAATTTGGGTTTTAATGGTTATAAAGATTTACCTTTCTCAATCTCATGTCTAGTGTCCTCAAATCATTGTCTGACACCACCACCACCCCCCAAAGTTCCCTCAACTGTAGGAATTCAGATAGATAGATAAATATAAAAAGCTTAAAATAAACATTATCCATCAAGATTTTAAAAAATGGAATTCTGCCTGGCATAATAGCTATGTAAATTATTAGAATGCTTAGAATAAAACCTATCCAGAAGCTCATTCTTGTGATATTTCTTTTTTACTCTGCTTTATCTATCTTCTTTCCTTAGGGAAGATCCAGGCTGAAAAATGTAAGTTACATTCTTCTTAGTATAATCTTCTGTGCACATTTGTATCCTTTTGATTTGTTTTAATCTACTCACCAAGGTCTAGGTCCTAAAAGAGACTTAAGTATTGCAATTCCTAACTCCAGACAGTGAGAGAGAGAGCCCCCCATCTCACTATATCCATAATGCTCACACCACATCATGAAGAAACCCTGTCCTTTTTCCAATTGGGTGGGTGCTGCCACTCCAGTGCAGGTGAAAGAGGGCTTCTCTGGGGCTGCAGGAGGTATAAATTCCCTCCAGTTCTTCTGGGCAGCAGTCCTCTCCCCTTCAACTTGCTTCGGCCCCTTGGAGCTCAGTGGTTAAAGCTGTCGCCTGGGCTGTGGGAGAGCTTCTTTCCAAATCCCTGTTCTGCCTGATTAGGAGCAGGGATTTGAACTTGGGTCCCCCACACCCTAGGTGAGTGCCCTAGCAACTGGGTATTCTGGGACAGATGCAGAGACACTCACTTTCTCTCACTCTTCCTGATCTGGTTGCTCACACCTTTTTTTTGGTGTAATGTGTGGTCTGGGCATGCCTACTGGATCAGGTCCCACAGGCTAGACAGGGGAATGCCTAGCCAGAGTATCTCCCCAAGCACCTTTGTGCCACCAGGACTCAGGCAGTTGTGTGCATGCCCAAAGGCAGAAGCTTGAGTGCCTAAGGGATTTAGGCACCTATAGGGTGGGGAGAAGGCAACTGGCAGCGCATTCTCTGTGAGAGCTCTGAAACTTGCTCCCCTCCTTGGTCTGCAATAGTCTGTGTCCCACTGCTTGATATGGGACACGGCAAGAGCTCCATCACCCAGACAAATCAGACTTCTGTGATACGTGATTATTAAAACCAGAAATCACATATATTAGGCTCTTCCAGATCTTACCCTAAAATCACACTGATAGCCAATCCTTTAGTAACTAAAAACTAAAGGTTTATTAATAGCTTTGAAAAGGAAGAGAGTTGAGATTAAAATGAATCAGATACTTTGCAGCTGGTTTCAGAGTCTGTAGGTCAGGATAATAGCAGTGATGTTAAATCTGCTAGCTTGCAATAAATCTTTGGTTCATCCCAAATACTGGGGTCCTCAGTCCATTGTTCAAAGCTCTTCTTTGTTAGAAATTGTAGTCCAGAAATGTGGAACAGGAAAGAGGCAAAGAAATTATGTCACCGTCTCCACTTTTATACCCTCAGCCTGTATGCATGGAAAGTTACTGGCACAAACATGGAGTCAGGGATCACATGTCTTCCATGTCCCGCTGAGTCACTGGGCCTCCATTGTCCATGTGCTCTCTGCAACATCCTCTGGAGATGCCCACTGGCAGAGTTCATTCTCCTTAATGACCCATCAACCATGGCTGGCTGGTCTTGATGTAAATCTGTCATGTGGGTGCCTCCACCCTGTTGGCATCCTCTGCTGCACTTCCTGATGTCTAGAGTGTAGTTACAGGACAGTATTCTCCTGGTCCCAGGCTCCCTAATGGAGCTGGGGCCCTCATCAATATCTCAGACCCAGTCACTTGATGCTGCTCAGTGGGTCTGATGATTCCCAGGACCTGCCTATTGGGCTTCTCCCAGGAATAGGGCTGTCTGGTCCCTGGCCCCTCTGGCCCTGAAAGGGGCAGTCTGGCCTGTTACAAAGAGGGTGTGTCCCCAGGATGATGGGGATGGAAAGAGCTTTTTGTAGCTGCTGGCTGCCCATGTTGGCTTCCTTTCCTGTTGAATGTTCTTTTTCATTGCTTCTATGGTGTCAGATTTTTATATTAGTTAAAATTAGAGCTTCTGTCTTGGTGTCTTTATCCAACAATAAGTAAATAGAAACACAAAGCTAAGCTTATTAATCTTGATGGGAAGGAGAGCAGAATGGATAAAGATTCAGTTACAGAATCAAATGAATATTAAATGACGATATAATCTGATTCAAAAAAGCTCTGATAGTCTTTAAAGTTAAGTGCATGTGCATTCCCATTGACTTCGATGTGCCTGGACCCAAGCATGTGTCTAAACGCTTTTCTGAATTGACACCACTGATCTTCTACAGGCCTGTGACACAGAAGACAAAAAATCTAACCCTGTCCTACTTTTATTTTCAAAAGCACCCATTGCTTTGCTCTGACTGAATGGGAGTTTCACGACTGACTAACTTCAGCGGGAGCAGAGCTAGGGCAGCCCTACTCATAATCTTTATAGTAAAGACAGAAGAACAGCTAAAGATTCAGGTACAGAACCAAGTAACTATGAGAGGCTCAAGTCATATTAGCCAACTATTAGCATTGTAGGAGCTGACCCTGCAGTCTTTGCACACTGTATGCTGCTAGTGAAGCCAACAGGAGTTTAGGGTACGTGAAAAAGCAGATTTGGTGTGAATCCTACAGGTAATTCAGACCTGTAAATGTCTGAAAGTATTCATTTGTTTGATAGCTAATTGTAGTGAATGCACAAGCATGAATGAAAACTCAGCCTAGTTGCCACCTACCACCCCACACTGGAATCCAGATGGGGTATCAAACACCTACAAACCATACTGAAGAGGGACCCCCATCCTGAAATAAATCTTTCCTAAACCCCACTTCTGGCCTTCAGACAACCTCCCCAGTCTCTCCAAGCCCATCATCAGAACAAAGCTCCACACAGACCCGGACACACCAAGTCAAAGCAGCACCAGACCCTACCAGAGCAGATGCAAAACCTGCAGCCGTATCTCCATTGCTACCGTGATCAACCCCCCACAACACTTTCAAGATCCATGAATCCTACACAGGCCTATCACAACAACTTGTGCACTAAATGCCCCAACACCTATGTCTATGTCTACGCCACAACGTATACTGGCAACATACGCTACACTGACATTGCACTGACTGTCCACACCAGCCCCTATGTCAGCGAGAGAGCTTGTCCTGCTGACTCAGCGTCTGCTGCTCGCGGGGACTGGTGGAGTTAAGCTGAAGGGAGACGTCTCTCCCATCGTCTGACAACACGATTAGCGCATTAGCTAATCAGCACGCTTACAGCGGCATACGTGCAGCTGCGCGGCTGTGAACGCGAGCGTAGCTGTGCCCTTTGTGGGGGAAGCCAGACAATCACTACACTCCTAGGCTTTGTCTACACTGCCAATTGAACGACAAAACTTTTGTAGTTCACAGGTGCTTAAAAAAGCCCCCCACCCCCACCCCGAAAGACGCTCATAGGGGGTGGAAGTATTTTGTCGGAAAAAGTGCCTACAAAAAGCATTCACACTGCCAGACTTTTAGCGACATGGCCGTGTCGCTAAAACCTGTGTCGTGTAGACAAGCCCTCAGATGAACTCTCAGGAAACTGATAAAAGACAAAACACCCTGTCACCTGTGGGTGAACACTTTTCCCAAAACAATCACTCTATATCTGACCTCTCAGTCCTTATCCTCAAAGGAAACCTGCCCACCGCTTTCAAAAGGTTTTCATCACTCTGCTAGATACTAAAAATCATGGACTGAACAGAGACTCTGGATTTGGGCTTATTACAACAATCCGTAACTCACTAACCCTTTCTTTTTGTTCTATGACTGCAGGTGTTAATGGGACACTACCTTGAATGGTCCCTTACAATATATGCTAACTAATCTGTTCCACCTTGCCTTTAGCTATGAGCTCAGATTACCTTTCCTAGATCTGAAGAAGAGGTCTGTGTGGCTCGAAATCTTGTCTCTCTCACCAACAGAGGTTGTTCTAATAAAAGACATTACCTCACCCACCTTGTATCATGAATCCAAATGTAATTCATTCATAGATTTAAGGCTGGAAGGGACCATCAGATCATCTAGTCTGACCTCCTGCATGACACAAACCAGAGTATTTCACCCAGTTACCCCGGTATTGAGTCCAGTGCTCTGTGTTCAGCAGATCTTTCAGAAAGACGTCCCGTCTTGGTCTGAAGACATCAAGAGATGGAGAATCCATCACTTCCCTTGGTAGTCTGTTGCAGTGGTGGAAGTTCTAATTTGAGCAATGGTTTTCTTGAAACTGTAAATCAAAATAAAATGGAAAACTCCTTAATATCTCCATTCAGTGAAAAAAATCTTAAATAATGTATTTATCCATTTGTTTTATTTTAGGGAAACTTCTTGAAAATATCAGTAAGTTTCATTCCCTTCCTCCAATATCACCTCATATGTGAAGTTGTGCGCAGTTAAGTTTTTAATTTAAGGGACAAGGTCAACTGAAAAATCACAGGTAACGTCAATAACTTATTAACAGTAATCCCCACGCTATGTTATGGGAAGTCATAATGCAACCAGGATTTTAAAATACTTTGAAGGACTGACTTTCCCTCATTCCTGAATAGCTCATACTCCCGGTGAAACTGAAGGGAGTAGCAGCAAAGCGTCCTGTGGCACCTTACAGACTATCAGACGTACTGGAGTATGAGCTTTCGTGGGTGAACACCCACTTCCCACGAAAGCTCATGCTCCAGTACGTCTGATAGTCTGTAAGGTGCCACAGGACGCTTTTCCGCTTTTACAGATCCAGACTAACACGGCTCCCCCTCTGAAGCTTGAAGGGAGGAGGAGGTTCCCAAAGAATGAAGGTTTACAAAGACTAGTAAGCAGTAAGAATACCGAGCTCTTCTGTAAAGAAACTTCATCGGTAGATCTCAAAGCACTTTAGAGATCATGATCATGAAACTGAGGCACAGAAGGGGCAACTAACATGCCCAGGTCTCCCAGCAGGCCAGTGGCAGAACCATGATTAGAACTCATGTCACCTGAGTCCCCGCACTGTGTCTGCTGGGCCACACTGCCTCTCTAGTAGTAATTAGTGATCGGGCCTAAACATATTGCACCATTCCAAACGGTAAACCTTTGACGGTAACGCTCCAGTCCTTCAGACACTTGTGTTCATGAGAAATTTTTCTTACATGCCTAAGTGTTTTCAGGCCCGGGAAACCATAATGCACTTTTCACCTGCAAGGATTTGTCTACATCAGAAGCACTTTCCGGGTCTAGGAATCCCAGTAGATCACAGGGGGAAAGTGCGGATGGGGCCTGTGCCAGCAAAGCCGTGCTTTGTATGATATAGTAAAGCCACCCCCACGAGCGAAACAAGTGATATCGGTCATGGCACGGTTTGCCGTTATAACTGGATCTCCACAGCACAGCCCTGTCAGCCAGGGATCACACCGCCCCACAAGGGCAGTGGGTATAATAGGCCAGGGGAGGCTAAAACCTTCCCAAAGAGGATGCAGGGCACCCCCCTTTGGAGCTGCCTGGCTGCCTTTGGAGCATTGCCCCTGAAAGGGCCATGGCCCATGGCCCTGCCCACACTCCACCCTGAGACCCCACTCCTGCATTCCCCCATAACCCCCTACCCACACTGCTCCTCTTCCTGCCCTGCCTCTTACCCCATGGCCCCTCCACCCACCACTCATGCTTCTCCACCCCTTTCTCCTGTGGCCCCCTCACCAGCCTTTTGTGACTCTTCACCACTTCCCCCACATTCCCCACCTGCCTCTCACGCTTCTCTGCCCCTTCCCCGGCACCCCCCACCCCTGCCTCTCACGCCTCTCTGCCCCTTCCCCGGCGCCCCCCCACCCCTGCCTCTCACGCCTCTCTGCCCCTTCCCCGGCGCCCCCCACCCCTGCCTCTCACGCCTCTCTGCCCCTTCCCCGGCGCCCCCCACCCCTGCCTCTCACGCCTCTCTGCCCCTTCCCCGGCGCCCCCCACCCCTGCCTCTCACGCCTCTCTGCCCCTTCCCCGGCACCCCCCACCCCTGCCTCTCACGCCTCTCTGCCCCTTCCCCGGCACCCCCCACCCCTGCCTCTCACGCCTCTCTGCCCCTTCCCCGGCGCCCCCCACCCCTGCCTCTCACGCCTCTCTGCCCCTTCCCCGGCACCCCCCACCCCTGCCTCTCACACCTCTCTCTGCCCCTTCCCCGGCGCCCCCCACCCCTGCCTCTCACGCCTCTCTGCCCCTTCCCCGGCACCCCCCACCCCTGCCTCTCACACCTCTCTCTGCCCCTTCCCCGGCGCCCCCCACCCCTGCCTCTCACGCCTCTCTGCCCCTTCCCCGGCACCCCCCACCCCTGCCTCTCACACCTCTCTCTGCCCCTTCCCCGGCGCCCCCCACCCCTGCCTCTCACGCCTCTCTGCCCCTTCCCCGGCGCCCCCCACCCCTGCCTCTCACGCCTCTCTGCCCCTTCCCCGGCGCCCCCCACCCCTGCCTCTCACGCCTCTCTGCCCCTTCCCCGGCGCCCCCCACCCCTGCCTCTCACGCCTCTCTGCCCCTTCCCCGGCGCCCCCCACCCCTGCCTCTCACGCCTCTCTGCCCCTTCCCCGGCACCCCCCACCCCTGCCTCTCACGCCTCTCTGCCCCTTCCCCGGCACCCCCCACCCCTGCCTCTCACACCTCTCTCTGCCCCTTCCCCGGCGCCCCCCACCCCTGCCTCTCACGCCTCTCTGCCCCTTCCCCGGCACCCCCCCCACCCCTGCCTCTCACACCTCTCTCTGCCCCTTCCCCGGCGCCCCCCACCCCCTGCCTCTCACGCCTCTCTGCCCCTTCCCCGGCACCCCCCACCCTGCCTCTCACGCCTCTCTGCCCCTTCCCCGGCACCCCCCACCCCTGCCTCTCACGCCTCTCTGCCCCTTCCCCGGCGCCCCCCACCCCTGCCTCTCACGCCTCTCTGCCCTTCCCCGGCGCCCCCCACCCCTGCCTCTCACGCCTCTCTGCCCCTTCCCCGGCGCCCCCCACCCCTGCCTCTCACGCCTCTCTGCCCCTTCCCCGGCGCCCCCCACCCCTGCCTCTCACGCCTCTCTGCCCCTTCCCCGGCGCCCCCCACCCCTGCCTCTCACGCCTCTCTGCCCCTTCCCCGGCACCCCCCACCCCTGCCTCTCACATCTCTCTCTGCCCCTTCCCCGGCGCCCCCCACCCCTGCCTCTCACGCCTCTCTGCCCCTTCCCCGGCACCCCCCACCCCTGCCTCTCACACCTCTCTCTGCCCCTTCCCCGGCGCCCCCCACCCCTGCCTCTCAGGCTTCTCTGCCCCTTCCTCGGCACCCCCCACCCCTGCCTCTCACGCCTCTCTGCCCCTTCCCCCACATCCCCACCCCTGCCTCTCACGCCTCTCTCTGCCCCTTCCCCGGCGCCCCCCACCCCTGCCTCTCACGCCTCTCTGCCCCTTCCCCGGCGCCCCCCACCCCTGCCTCTCACGCCTCTCTGCCCCTTCCCCGGCGCCCCCCACCCCTGCCTCTCACGCCTCTCTGCCCCTTCCCCGGCACCCCCCACCCCTGCCTCTCACGCCTCTCTGCCCCTTCCCCGGCACCCCCCACCCCTGCCTCTCACATCTCTCTCTGCCCCTTCCCCGGCGCCCCCCACCCCTGCCTCTCACGCCTCTCTGCCCCTTCCCCGGCACCCCCCCACCCCTGCCTCTCACACCTCTCTCTGCCCCTTCCCCGGCACCCCCCACCCCTGCCTCTCACACCTCTCTCTGCCCCTTCCCCGGCGCCCCCCACCCCTGCCTCTCAGGCTTCTCTGCCCCTTCCTCGGCACCCCCCCACCCCTGCCTCTCACGCCTCTCTGCCCCTTCCCCGGCACCCCCCACCCCTGCCTCTCACGCCTCTCTGCCCCTTCCCCGGCGCCCCCCACCCCTGCCTCTCACGCCTCTCTGCCCCTTCCCCCACATCCCCACCCCTGCCTCTCACGCCTCTCTCTGCCCCTTCCCCGGCGCCCCCCACCCCTGCCTCTCACGCCTCTCTGCCCCTTCCCCGGCGCCCCCCCACCCCTGCCTCTCACGCCTCTCTGCCCCTTCCCCGGCGCCCCCCACCCCTGCCTCTCACGCCTCTCTGCCCCTTCCCCGGCGCCCCCCACCCCTGCCTCTCACGCCTCTCTGCCCCTTCCCCGGCACCCCCCACCCCTGCCTCTCACGCCTCTCTGCCCCTTCCCCGGCGCCCCCCACCCCTGCCTCTCACGCCTCTCTGCCCCTTCCCCGGCGCCCCCCACCCCTGCCTCTCACGCCTCTCTGCCCCTTCCCCGGCGCCCCCCACCCCTGCCTCTTACGCTTCTCTGCCCCTTCCCCGGCGCCCCCCACCCCTGCCTCTCACGCCTCTCTGCCCCTTCCCCGGCGCCCCCCACCCCTGCCTCTCACGCCTCTCTGCCCCTTCCCCGGCGCCCCCCACCCCTGCCTCTCACGCCTCTCTGCCCCTTCCCCGGCGCCCCCCACCCCTGCCTCTCACGCCTCTCTGCCCCTTCCCCGGCACCCCCCACCCCTGCCTCTCACGCCTCTCTGCCCCTTCCCCGGCACCCCCCACCCCTGCCTCTCACATCTCTCTCTGCCCCTTCCCCGGCGCCCCCCACCCCTGCCTCTCACGCCTCTCTGCCCCTTCCCCGGCGCCCCCCACCCCTGCCTCTCAGGCTTCTCTGCCCCTTCCCCGGCACCCCCCCACCCCTGCCTCTCACGCCTCTCTGCCCCTTCCCCGGCACCCCCCACCCCTGCCTCTCACGCCTCTCTGCCCCTTCCCCGGCGCCCCCCACCCCTGCCTCTCACGCCTCTCTGCCCCTTCCCCGGCGCCCCCCACCCCTGCCTCTCACGCCTCTCTGCCCCTTCCCCGGCGCCCCCCACCCCTGCCTCTCACGCCTCTCTGCCCCATGGAAAAAAATCGTGGATGCTCAGCACCACCCCCCCCCCCGCCTTCCCCCAGTGCCTCCCACTTGCTGGGGTCAGCTGTTCAGCGGGGTGCAGGAGGGGCTGCGGGGAGGGAGTGGCGCAGGGACAGGAAGAGGCAGGGGGAGGGGGAAGAATAGGGTGGGAAGAGATGTGACCGGGGAGCGGGGTGGGACGAGGCAGGGCAGGAGTGGGGATTGGTGGGGGTGGAGCATGGGGCACGGCAGGGGTCGAGCAACCCAGGGAACGCAGGAACTCGGCGCCTCTGTCTCCCCACGTGCCTGGCTGACGTCGCTATGCCAACAGGCGTCTGTGGTGTAGATCTGCTCTTACTGCCCTACCAAGGCAATATGACCAGAGGCCCTGATCCTGCAGACACCTATCTTCACTGCTGCGCATTGTGCCCTGGAAATCGACAGTAATTCCGGCGCCCAGGGTACAGAGACTTATGCACGTACTGAGCTTTCGTCTCGTCGTCCTGTTCAAGTCAGCGGCTCTTTACAGGGTTACAGCCAACTGCCCATTTGGGATTGGGGTCAAAGTAGATTAATTAGAGTGCTTATAATGAAAGCTGACCTTGAGATCCATAGCCTTGAGAAACAAAGCTCTTGATAGGCTTTCATTTACTGATCTAGTTCTTTCCCTTTTTTTTCAAGGTGATCTTCAAGAAGAAATTAGTAAGTTATAACCTCCTCTAATGCAATGGTTTGTATGGAGTTGCTAGGCTAGGCTGTGTCTACACTGGCAATTGAACGACAAAACTTTTGTTGTTCAGAGGTGTTAACCCCCTTCCCCCCCCCAAAAGACAAAAGTTTTGCCATGACAAGTGCCAGTGTGAACAGAACGTTGTTGGCAGAAGCACTCTCCTGCCAACAAAGCGAACGCTGCTCATTGGGGGTGGGAGTATTTTGTCGGCAAAAGAGCCAACAAACAGCGGCTACGCTGCCCGACTTTTAGCGACAGGGCTTTGCCGACAGTCGTGTCGCTAAAAGCTGCGTAGTGTAGACAAAGACCTCGTAAGTACTGTAGGCTTCAGTCACCGGTAGGGAAACGACATGACACCCCAGGCTTTGTGAATAAATTTAAAGTCTGGGATTTTCAAAAGATCCGAAGGCAGTTAGGCACCCACTTTCCACTGAATGTCAATGAAACTTGGGTCCCTTACACACTTAACCTGCTTGGAAAATCCAAGCCCAAATCAACTCTTTGGAACAGCGTCTGTCTTTATTCTGTGTTTGTACAGCACCTACCACAACGGGGTCTTGACCCAGGGCTGGAGTGCCTCTGAACTACCCAATGCAAATAATAAATAACTAATAGAAGTGCTGGCTCCCATTTTCAGCTGTGGCCAGAGGAGGACATAAAAGAGCAAGTTACGGCTCCCTGACTCTGGGACCAGTCCTGCAGACCCAGCACAGACATAATCTGTGTCACTCTGGTCATTTTCCAGCCCCAGCGCACCTTCTTCCCCGGAGGCTGCTGAGGGGGTGGTTCAGAAGTTGAGTACACCAGCTCTGGGCCTGCTAGGGACTCCATCACACCAGGGAAGCCTTCAGCTTGGGACATCCAATTGCTTTTTAGTCTAGACGTCAAAAGGGCCCACAAAGTAGCAGAAAATCCAGTCCCCTGCCTCAGCCACATCATTATTAATTATTGTTATAAAAATGCTAGAATGTGTTGCCCAAGTTGTAATCTTCGGCATAAGGCGTACAGCTTGGCTGGGGTGGTTTTTTGTTTTGTTTTTTTGAGGGGGGATTGTAAATTCACTGAAATATGTTTTTTAGGGTACTGAAACTATTTGCAAATTTGGGTTGAATTCACTGAATAATTTCAACTGAAAACACTTAAGAATTCAGAAATGGTAAAATGGTTTGTTTCAAAAATGTGAATTCAAATCAATATTTCATTTAGAGAGTGTCAATTTGAATCAATATTTTGTTTCAAAATAGCCATTCAGATTGATATTCTAAACATTTTGTTCAACCAAACTGTTTTGTTTTTTTCATTTCTCATTTTGTGAAGGAAAAAACAAACTGAAACAACAAAAGTGTGTGTGTGTGTGTGTGGGGGGCAACGTTCAGTTTGGCCACCGAACAGAAAAATCAACAATTCACTGAGCTACACCGCTGCTGACAGCTCTGATTCTGTTAACCAGAAAAGTAGAAAACAAGCCATAGCCTCAAATTGTTAGTAAAGTATTAGTGATTTCAAGGCCTACTTTTCATTCCTTCTGTGTGCAGAACTCCCAGAGTAGTGAACAGGAGTTTGGGATGCACAAAAAATGGAAAAAAGATCAGTAACAAGTGAGCAGACAAAACCGTCTTGCACCCATCAAACTGGTAACCCTTCCAAAATAATTTCCAGAGCCCAGCCCCACACAGGATCACACGTATGAATAATGCTCTTCCGGTGCATAAAGATTTGCAAAATTGGGCACAACTAACACAGGTCTGACCTGTAACCCGAGGGTGCCTACTGGGAGACATATACGGTAATAAGAAAGAATAATTTTGTGCTTGTAATGAAAATGGTCTTTCATATCTGTAGGCACCTGGACAGGAGCACGACATTTGTATTTATTTTTATCTGTTTTGTTTTTTCTTCTTTCCTTAGGGAGATTGCAGGCAGAAATCGGTAAGTTAGCATTTTCCTCGTATTCCCTTTTGTACATAGTCATCTCATATGAAGAATTTTAACTCTATTCTCCAGCACAATCCCCCTCCCTCCCCAAGGTTCACTATGCACTAAGGTCACCAAAAGGCAATGGGAGAAACATGAAAAGGAACAGAAATAAAGGTTTCCAATAGAAACTCTGACGCTGTTTTATTGTTCGCTGTAGCATCCGAGTGATTATAGGCCAAGGCCCCAATTCAACGTAGCACCTAAGCAAGTGTTTATCTTGAAACACATGCTTAAGTGCTTTCCTGAATTGGAGCCATAACATAATAGCGTTGTGGCAGACAAGAGACCGTCTAAACCTATTAGGGTGGCATTATCAAAAACACCCGGGACTGGCCTAAATTTGCTCGTACTGAAGTCAATGGTGAAACTCCCACTAACTTCAGTGGGAACAGAGCTAGGAAAATACTACCCTTAATCTTTATAATAAAAGCAACAGCACGAATAAAGACCAAGAGAATTGTAGAAATGCAGAATTGGAAGGGACCTCAAGAGGTCTTCTAGTCCTGCCACTTCCCCCCATCCTGCCTTGGTACATGTGGGTGAAGCATACCTAGACCATCCCTGAAGGTGCCTGTCTGATCTGTTCTTAAAAACCTCCAGTGATAGAGATTTCACAACCTCCCTAGCTAGAGAAGCAAATAAATATTGAAGGTTCAAGTCATATCAACAAACTATTCCCATGTTAGGATTTGATCCTGCAGTCTTTGCACTCTCGATTGCTAGTGAAGCCAACAGGAGATTAGGGTCTGTGAAGCAGAATTGGCCTGAATCCTACAAATAATTCAGAGCTCTAAACCTTTGAAAGGATCGATCTGTATGTGTAGTGAATCCAGAAGTGTAAAGCAACATGAAAGAAAAAAGAAAAGGAGGACTTGTGGCACCTTAGAGACTAAACAATTTATTTGAGCATAAGCTTTCGTGAGCTACAGCTCACTTCATCAGATGCATACTGTGGAAAGTACAGAAGATCTTTTTATATACACACAAACCATGAAAAAATGGGTGTTTACCACTACAAAAGGTTTTCTCTCCCCCACCCCACTCTCCTGCTGGTAATAGCTTATCTAAAGTGATCACTCTCCTTACAATGATCACTTTAGATAAGCTATTACCAGCAGGAGAGTGGGGTGGGGGGAGAGAAAACCTTTTGTAGTGGTAAACACCCATTTTTTCATGGTCTGTGTGTATAAAAAGATTCCACAGTATGCATCCGATGAAGTGAGCTGTAGTTCACGAAAGCTCATGCTCAAATAAATTGGTTAGTCTCTAAGGTGCCACAAGTACTCCTTTTCTTTTTGCGAATACAGACTAATACAGCTGTTACTCTGAAACATGAAAGAAAAATGTTAGTGCTGATGATCTTGATATGTAAAAAATGAAAAAAAAATCCTTGAAATTTTTATTCACTGCAAGTTCCTAAATAATTTGAATGAAAATATAATTTAATGATATCATTTGTATTTGTTTTTGTTTTATTTTAGGGAAACACCTTGAAAATATCAGTAAGTTCTATTTTTCTTCTAATGAAATATCTAACATGAAGTTTTAGGCAGCAAAGAAAAATCCCATGTAATGACAATTGAACCCAGATATTGCAAAGACATAAGCCAATATGTAACTTTATGCAATTCAGTGGGACTCTTACACGTGAATAAGTGTTTGCAGGATCAGGCCTAAATCTGGATGCACTCAGATAAAATATTACAAGCTTCTAATTATTTATGTGGATTTCTTTCTCTCTCTTTTTAGGTGAACTCCATGAAGAAATTAGTAAGCTATATTTCCCGCAGTTGAAACTTTTTTGTAGGGTGTTACTTTCCATTATAACATAATTTTCTTTTTCTACCCTCAAAGTTCCTGCAGCTTTAGATTAGACATACAGTGAATGATCTGATGTAAAAAGGCAATGTGAGAACATGTTTAAGTGACTAGAAGTCAGGGTACTGACTCAACCCTGGTCTACATGGGTGGGGGTGGGGGATCAATCTGAGTTACACAACTTCAGCTATGTGAATAACGGAGCTGACGTCGACGTACTTAGATCTACCCACTGTGGTGTCTCCACGGCGGTGAGTCGACGGCTGCCGCTCACGGCGCTGGAGTTCTGGAGTCGATGGGAGACTCGGGGGTCGATTTATCGCGCCTAGGCTAGACGCAATAAATCGGTCGCTGCCCGCCGATCCAGTGAGTAGTGTAGACATACCCTCAGCATGCTGACTGAGAGTGGCCGCAGCAGAAGATGGAGAGGACTCAGTAATGGCTCCCTGGCCAGTTCGACACAGACCCCAGCCTTACTGTCGAGTAGCCTAGAGGGGTGGAATTTTTTAACCAATTTTATTTTTAGGGGGGAAAAGAGGAAATTCAGTGACATCAAAATGTTTTGAGAATTCATGTTGAATTTGCCAAATTGTTTTGGTGTAAAAAGTCTGAAGAGATTGAAATGTTTTGGTTTCACGTTTTCAAAATGCAACATTGAGTTTTTGATTCAAAATGACTTTTTGTTTTGAAAATTCCTTTATTTTATATTTTTTAAGAAAATGCTTGAAATCAGAGCAAGGCGTTTCACTTCAGGTCAAACAAAGTATCTTGGTCAACCTGGAACTAATTTTTTACTGACCTTTTCAGTCACTGAGAACAACTAAATAAAAAATCTTTGTGGTTCAACCTGAAATGCGCCTTCCCCGCCAACTATTTGGAATTGCAGAGATCTGAGGAACCTGTTATTCGCCCAGCTTTTGATTACAGCAGCTGCTGGGCTATTCTAATCTATACCACCTGGCTGCAGCTGCTCTATGGCTTCTCGCCAGGCAGATGTTACCAGCGGGCCATGCTTTCTAGCCACCCCCCTTCTGACTTGTTGCGTGGCCCCATTGTGGTGGGCTGCAGGGCGGCTGTGCAGAAGCTGGCCATGCTAGTTCAAAGCCTGTTAGGGACTTGCCCATGCTGGGGAAGACATCAGCCGCTTCCTGGCCCCTTTGAGCAACTCACATGACAGGTTTCAGAGTAGCAGCCGTGTTAGTATGTATTCACAAAAAGAAAAGGAGGACTTGTGGCACCTTAGAGACTAACCAATTTATTTGAGCATAAGCTTTCGTGAGCTCCAGCTCACTTCATCGGATGCATGCAGTGGAAAATACAGTATGACAATTTTATATACACAGAGAACATGAAACAATGGGTGTTACCGTACACACTGTAACAAGAGCAATCAGTTAAGGTGAGCTATTACCAGCGGGGGTGGGGGGGGAAACAAAACTTTTGCAGTGATAATCAAGATGGGCCATTTCCAGCAGTTGACAAGAATGTGTGAGGAACAGTGTGGGATGTGGGGGGGGATAAACACGGGGAAATAGTTTTACTTTGTGTAATGATACATCCACTCCCAGTCTTTATTCAAGCCTAATTTAATGGTGTCCAGTTTGCAAATTAATTCCAATTGAGCAGTCTCTCGTTGGAGTCTGTTTTTGAAGTTTTTTTGTTGTAATATTGCGACTTTCAATCTGTAATCAAGTGACCAGAGAGATTGAAGTGTTCTCCGACTGGTTTGTGAATGTTATAATTCTTGACGTCTGATTTGTGTCCATTTATTCTTTTACGTAGAGACTGGTTTGTACATGGCAGAGGGGCATTGCTGGCACATGATGGCATATATCACATTGGTAGATGTGCAGGTGAAGGAGCCTCTGATCATGTGGCTGATGTGATTAGGCCCTGTGATGGTGTCCCCTGAATAGATATGTGGACACAATTGGCAACGGGCTTTGTTGCAAGGATAGGTTCCTGGGTTAGTGGTTCTGTTGTGTGGTGTGTAGTTGCTGGTGAGTATTTGCTTCAGGTTGGGGGGCTGTCTGTAGGCAAGGGCTGGCCTGTCTCCCAAGATCTGTGAGAGTGATGGGTCGTCCTTCAGGATAGGTTGTAGATCCTTGATGATGCGATGGAGGGGTTTTAGTTGGGGGCTGAAGGTGACGGCCAGTGGCGTTCTGTTACTTTCTTTGTTGGGCCTGTCCTGTAGTAGGTAACTTCTGGGTACTCTTCTGGCTCTGTCAATCTGTTTCTTCACTTCAGCAGGTGGGTATTGTAGTTGTAAGAACACTTGATAGAGATCTTGTAGATGTTTGTCTCTGTCTGAGGGGTTGGAGCAAATGTGGTTGTATCTTAGGGCTTGGCTGTAGACAATGGATCGTGTGCTGTGGTCTGGATGAAAGCTGGAGGCATGTAGGTAGTTATAGCAGTCAGTAGGTTTCTGGTATAGGGTGGCAACTATGGTGACAGAAGGAGGGGAAAGGATATAATGGAGAGATGTGCCATATTAGAAGAAAGTTAAACCAATCCATATTAAGGATAAGGAAAGTAGACATGACATGAAGGTCTAGATTGTATGATAAATGTCTCCCCTACCTCAGCCATATCAGCATTAGTCCCCAGATGCTATGATATTGTTATTTGGAGTACTGTGTCCAGGATGTGGACAAATTGGAGAGAGTCCAGCGGAGGGCAACAAAAATGACTAGGGGGCTGGGGCACGTGACTTACAAGGAGCAGCTGAGAGAACTGGGGTTATTTAGTCTGCAGAAGAGAAGAGTGAGGGGGGATTTGATAGCAGCCTTCAACTGCCTGAAGGGGGGTTCCAAAGAGGATGGAGCTCGGCTGTTCTCAGTGGTGGCAGAAGTGGCTACACCTTGGAAGAGAGAGAGGGAATTCTGGTGACAGAAGGAGGGGAAAGGATATAATGGAGAGATGTGCCATATTAGAAGAAAGTTAAACCAATCCATATTAAGGATAAGGAAAGAAGAAAGTCTAAAGACTGAGTTATAGAACTGAATGAATATTAATTGTTCATGTGGTGTTAGCCGTTATCATTTTAGGGCTTACTCTTGCAATCTCTGTACGCCTCAGGCTCCCAGAAGCAGAACTGAGCCCCACTTCTAGACACAATTCAAAACTGTAAACCTTTGAATTTTTAGTTTCACTTGTAACCAGAAAATCCACAATATGGATAGAAATGTAATTAATGATTATCTGGACACTAGGAATCAATATAAAATGGGGAAAAATATTTAAACCTTTGTTCATTGAAAAAACTCTTAAATAGTTTGTATTTATTTCTGTTTGCTTTATTTCAGGGGCACATCTTGAAAATATTAGTAAGTTCAATTTTTCTCCCAATCTAATCTCTCATATGAAGTTGTACGCGGTTAAATTGTTGTTGTTTTTAATTAAAGGAATAATGTCAATTTGAAAATCAAATGCACTAACTTTGGCCACAATTCAGAGGGCACAGCAGATCAGTCATTTGCAGGATTGGGGTCTTTGTAATAAATCATCGTCTACAAAATGGTATGTCAGAATAAAAACCAGACTTTGATAATAATGTTAAGGTCTGACCTTTCATTTCTTGCACGCACACCACTCCCAGTGCAATCAAAGGGTACTGGGCTGTGAGGAATAGTAATCAAAATATTCTGAATTTTGATTTTCCATCATCATCATTTTTATTTCCAATGACCAAAAAGGGGCAGGGAAAATGTCAACCAAATTGTCACTTACCCTCCCCCCACAAACACAAGCTATTTTCCCACCAGCTCTAACAATTAATAATCAGACCTAAAGACACTTTGCTCTGCAAAACTGTAAATCTTTAAAAAATTATATTGGAGCTCTGAGCCAACACGTTCTTAAACTTATGCTTCATTTTCAGCACACAGGTGGCCTTGTTGAAGTCAATGGGAGTGCTCACATGCTTAAAATTACGTACGAGCCTCACTCTTTGTATCATCAGTGCCTAAGAGTCCAAGCCTGCAAATACTTACATGCATGAGTAACTTTATGCATGTGCCTGAGTGCTGGTCAGATTGGGTGTTTATAATGCATTGTTGCCTGTAATCTTAGCTCCTGATCCTGAGTTTGGAGCCATGCGAGTGAACTGTTGAATTCAGCCCCCCTGATTTCAGCGTAGATTCAGGTCTTTAGAATACCATGGGAAGGTAGATATTAATAGCAATGAACAGCCATGATCCTTCTGCATTATACAACCCACTGGTGAATGTGTTACAGGCCTGCCTGCGTACTGCTCTACATACAATATGAGTCTGCTACAGACCCTTGCTAAATCTACAGCAATTTGGTCTTTTTGTTAGCTCTGGAGGTCCCCAGTTAAATGCCTGGTGCATCAAACAGTATGGTGGCCATCACACTTGCATATGGTTAACTTTAAGTATGTGATTAGTTCCACTGAAATAATTCAAGGCCTATGTACGTGAGCTGAATGACTATAATGAAAAGTGATCTTTAAATTTCCAAACATTGTAAGAGAATTTTTAATTGCCTTTTCCTTTTCTTTTTATTTAAGGTGAACTCAATGAAAAAATTAGTAAGTGATATTTTCTCATTTTTGTATGGATTGCATCTTCTCGTGACATTTTCCATCTACTTTTCTCCCCAGACAGGAACTGCAGGCTGAATTCAAACACACAACAAATGATTTGTCACCAAGAAAGATTGTGAGATAGTGATTAGAACTAAGGGTATTGAATAGATATGCTGGTCCAGATTCTCAGCCACCTAATGAAACAGTGTGACATACATTCTGAGTTTTGACAAGCTCTAGTCTGGAGTTTTATAGTACTTCCTTATGGAATCACAGAAATGTATAGAAACACTGCGAGTACCAACTCCAGCACACACACGCAGGCCTTGACTTTGTACTAAAGTCCCAGATCAGATACAACAAGATAATAACATACAAGACAACAATTTAACACTAAAATGAAGATACAACACTATCTGTAGGTAAGGAGTTTGTCTACAGTGATCATCAAGTTACATAATTTCACTGCCTACAACCCCTGTCCCACGCTGTGTAGTGGTTGGGTATAGGATGTGGCCTTTAAACCCACTTAGGGCTAGAATAATTGATACTGGAAGATTTCAGAGGTGCTTTATCCATGGTTTGGAAGGGAATCGTTTCCCAAAGACTTGATTAAAAAGTCTTGGCCTGAGATGGTTTTGATGAAGGAGTCGGGCTTCATTTATTCTTGGGAGAAAAGCTCGTCCACAATGTCTTTATTTCCGATGTTTTAATTATTGTTACTATTATTATTATTTAGGTGGACTGCAAAGGGAACTTGGTAAGCTTTTCCCCCCTTCTTTTTTCTGTAATGCATCCTTTTTTATTAATCAGATTCAGCTTAACAATGAACTTATTCACATGAGTGCTCACCTTTATTTGATTTGCTTGGTTTCAGAATGGAGAAAAGCCCTAGTTTGTCCAAGTAAGTAAAGTTTGTATTTAGTTAATGTCCAAATTTCACTTCCTTGAGAGAACCTTGCTCCCTTTCTTGGTAGAAATAGTTTAAAACAACACAAAACACAAACAGGAAATAACGCAATAGTTTCTCTGGTTGAAGTTTGAATGGTGAAGGCGGTTCCCCAAGTGAGCTGTAGAGCTGGGGAATCTTCCTTTGGGAACACAGAGAGGAGTGAATTAACATTTTTCTGGATAATACATGCTCAGGTAGTACTTGAATGGGATGCTGTCCTGATGTTATTCTTTGCACATTCATAGGGGAAGGACAGTCCAGCGGCTAGGGTGTTAACCTAGAATTCTGAAGGCCTCAGTTCAGATCCCGTCTCCTGTGTGACATTGGGCAAATCACTTAATTTCTTTTTTTGCCAGAAGCTGGGACTGGGTGATGGGGGATGGATCACTGGATGATTCCTTTCTGTTCATTCCCTCTGGGGCACCTGGCACTGGCCGCTGTCGGAAGACAGGACACTGGGCTAGATGGACCTTGGGTCTAGCCCAGTCTGGTCATTCTTATGGCCATTGCATTACATGTATAAACAGTATATTCTTGACAGTGCGATGCCTCTAACCAGAGAATGGCTAAATCCTTAGTCTCCTCCTGAATATATATATATATGGATGAACCATAGCCTAGCTCCTTAAGTATATTGTAAAATTAACTTCCAGAGCAGAGGGTCAAATTATGTCACTGAATCTAGCAAACTGATTTACATTTTCAGTAATTGTGAATACAAGTTACATAATTTATGTGGGGCAGATGGCTCAGACATGTCCAGTGTTTCTCAGGACATCGTGCATGATTCACTGAACTTTTTTCATTTCCCTGACTATCTTGCATCTAGTGCTCCTTTCTTTCTGTTCATGCATGAACGCCATGGCCTGCACAGTAAACTGCATGAGCCTCCCTGACAGAGCCAGAGAGACAGGAAAGAAGGGGAGTAAAGGTTATCCTCGGGCAGGGAGGTTAGAAAGAGGAAGAAGGGGGAGGTCAGCATGAAGGAAGAAGAACACTGGAAAAGAATGAAGGAAAGGGAGCCCTGGGGAATGAGGAAGAAAGAAGCAGCTATTTGAAGGGAAGGGATCACGTATCAGGGAAAGGCTATGAAGAGGAGAATTAGGAACCTGACTGAGAGAGTCAGGATAGGGGAAGAAAAGGGGAAACATACCTGAAAGAAAATGTATGAGCAAGGAAGTAACAAAGGAAGAGAAGAGAGATCAACAGAACAAAAGCAAGGTGATTCTTAGCCTGAAAACTGATAGGCTAAGTCTGGGCCCAAGGTAGGATTTTTCTATTGAGTTTGAACTCAACAAATCACCCACAAGGTTCTCCCTGCCTGCAGACATTTCCTGCAACATGAAAGAAGATTTCTTCTCTTCCACCCAAATCTCCTCCTATCCTCCTCTCCAAGCCCAATTTCCCCCAGTCTCCATTTTGGCAATGTCCAAAGTGAAATATTACGATTTTTTTATTCAAAAAGACTTTTCATTTCAAATTTTACTTCATTTTTTTTTTCAGGTTTAAAAACCCTCAAAAGTGAAACAAAATGTTTTATTCTGTGTCAAACAATATATGTCATTCAACCCAAAACAAACACATTTTAAGATTTTTGGTTGACCCAAAATGATTTTTTTAAATTTATTTTTGGTGTGAACCTAAAAATCAGTTATTTGCACAGTTCTGGGAGAAGAAGACAAAGATGCACAAACGCTTCCCACACGGGTTTGCTCCATGGGTCTGCTCTTATATCATCCAGTGTTTAACATGTAATGAAAGAGGTTCCAGGGCTCAAGCAGTTTTTTTTACATTCATAATTGATGCAGCAAGCCCAGAGGCACCAGGGCTACAAACTGCCAAGCCTAGAGATGACAGGGCTCAACGCTGGCATGTCCTGGCACAAATTTAAGCACTGAACACATCCCCTTCCCCACACAGTCCTCCTTATTCCTGATGTATGATTTGATGGAAATTGTCTGTCCTTTTTTATTGTCAGCCATCCTAGTGATCAGGTTATACTGGGAGCTCTGTCTTCAGGGGAAAAGACTAGTTTGTCATTTTTTGTTAAAGTTTGATTCTATGGCAGTCATTTGATGTGCTTAGTGGAGGTGTGTGAATAGCCAATTCTTCAGTTTGCCAGCTGTACTGAAAACAAATACATGCAGGAGAACCTCAGAGTTACAAACACCAGGTTTATGAACTGACGAGTCAACCACAGACCTCATTTGGAACTGGAAGTGCATGATCAGGCAATAAAATAAAATTAAATAAAAAAGCTAATACAGTTCAGTGCTGTGTTAAACATAAACTACTAAAAAAAAAAGGGGGGGTGGGGGGGACAGCAGCATTTTTCTTCTGCACAGTAAAATTTCAGAGCTGCATTAAGTCAGCTGAACATTGTAAACGTTTGAAAGGACAACCATTACATTTTTTCAGAGTTATGAAAAACCTCCATTCTTGGGGTGTTCGTAACTCTGAGGTTCTACTGTAAATAAAATGAAAAAATCTTTTCAGGGTGGCTCAAAATGATTTTTTTTTTTAAAGAAATTGGGCAAACTGAAAAGTTGAAAAAATCTGGTTGAATGAAACAAATCTTTTGGCCAGAAATGGCTGATTAATCTATAAAGGTTTAAAACATCTTTTAAAATAAAATTGAAGCAAATTTCAAAAAGAAAAATCTTTCTGAACCAAAAAGTCAAACTGTTTTGTTTCAAAAATGTGAAAAAGCAGTGTGTCAACTTTTTCAGAGTTTTTTCCCTACCAGAAGAATTCTCTGAATTTTACACAAATTCGTGAAATCTTTCAGTCAGTCCAAATCTACATTTTTCAGAAAAAAAAAAATTCCCCCAGCTTCAGTGCTTAGATTGCCAAAGAGAATAAACCATATTAACTACTTTCAAATTTAAACTTTAATCCCCTACATTTTGATGCTGGACACTGGTCTTCATATAGGGTTGTCCTGCTGACTGCTGTGTTGTTGATTGTTTGTTTGTTTTCAGCTTTATTTATATAATATTAAGAGCCAGACCTCATCAGCCAATTTTGAAGCTAATATAAGTATTGTAACCGTGGCAAAAATGGGCTATTAAAGGAAACTCAGCTGGGACCTTATCTATAGAGTGAGTTTCACTGGTCCACATTGCTACCATGAACAAACTTTGATAGCTGCATAGATTTCATGACAGCCATGAAATTCTGACTCATTCACAACAAGCATTATCTATACTAACACTGAAATGGGATATTGGCCTTATCCTTTGCCATGCCAGGACCTCACACAAGGTGAGAATTCTCAGTCAGATCTAGCTTTGGGATGGGAGATGGCCTACATTTAATTTCAAATGGAAAAAGTGATACCACCTTCTCAATCCCTTTTCATTCCACCTGGATGCCAAGCTAAAGACACCTGAATCAGCTGTGGGCCACCTATGTCTTCTGTAGTTGAGGATGCAAGTGAGCTTCCATTATAAGCCCTGCTTTCCCTCCAAACCGCATACACTGGAATATCACTAACAATAATCAGAACATGATTGTTAGGGGAACATGGCTTGCAAATTCAACCCATGCATTTGAAGAGTCAAGTAACTCCCAGCTGAGATGACCCCAGAGCCACTGAGCATAGGAAGGTGATGGTAAGGTCAGTTCTGCAGTGGCCACTGCAGTGTAGGGTAGCCAATGGACAGCTGCTTCCCCAACTTTTTACCTTGGAAGTGAGCTACGTCTACATTGGTACCACTCTGCAGTGACTTACATCGAATGAGAACTGGAGTAACGTCCACGGATGGTTAAAGGATAGAGAGTGTGGGGGGTGTGGTGGATAGGAGAGAAGTTTCCTCTCCTCTGCTGAAAACAGATGATCTCCTCCTTCCTCCTTAGATAATGTCATGAGGAGACCTGGGTGAAAAGTGGATATTTCAGTTCATTGGCAATTTCAAAAAATTGAAGACAAATTTGTTTTGGGTCAGATCAGAAATGAAAATTTGTAGAGAGTTAAAAAAATGATTTAAACAAAATGTTTTATTTTAAGCATTTATAAAGTTTTTTTGCTTTTTTAAAAATAAGATTAAGGGAAATTTTGAAATGAAAAATTGTTCCCAACCAAAGAAATTAAAATGTTTAGTTTTTAAAATATCAAAACAAAATATTCTGATTTTTTTTTAATATTTTTATTTCTCTTAAACAAACAATTTGGCCAAACTGACGTGGATTTGGAAAATGTTTGTGTTATTGAATCTGAATTTTTCACCAACAAAAGTTTTGGCCTAACAATGTCACCGACTCTAGTTGTGAGAGCGGCCCATTGTGTTTCAATCTACTTTAAGCACTGTTTGTGCTAAACTATCTCTCTGCTTCTTCAACCTGTCCTAATTCCCTTTTCCTGTGGATCGCTTCCCTCTAGTAGAGATGGTCTCTTGGCTGTTATTCCTTTCTACCTGGCCTTGAACTTAAGTTAGGGGTATATCAAATCATGTTATGGTGTGATCTGACTTTAAATATTAGGAAGGAGGAGCACAGCAGGGGTTCTGTCCATGAGAAAGAAACGGGAATAAAATCCCCAGCATTCCTGGGTCTCTGGTTCCAGGGAGAGGCATCTGCAGGAGAGGAAAGAGTCTGCATCTCAGGCCTGACTCAGATGACCTTTTGCTCTTGTCACTGACCTGTTCCTGCTCGGGTTTGTGACTCTGCCCTGCACTCTGATGAGATCTTGGAGCTCCTCCCCATTCAGAGCTGGGCAAATCCCGGAGGAAGGAGTTGGGGCAGATCAAACCTTCCCCCAGAGATGAGCTCTGTCCAGGGGTGATGGATCCTTCTTCCTAAAACTGACGGGCGGGGGGGGGCACGAGGCCGCACCCCCCTCCATGGCCCTGCCCCTGCCCCTTCTCTTCCTCCAGAGGCCCTGCCCCCTTGGCCAAGCCAGAAGCTGGGACCTGGGATGGGGAGAGGGGCGAGAGCAGCCCCTGGCCCAAGTCCCCATCCCCTGGGTCCCCACCAAAGCAGGTGGAGGCTCTGCAGCTCCCCACAGTTGCCCGCGTGGCTCTTACCCTGACCCAGATCCAGCTTCCAGCCTGGCCTGGGGGGCCAAAGAGCTGCAACCGGGCCATGGTAAGCGACAGCCGGGCAGCTGCTGCGAAGAGCCACGGACCCTCCATCAGCCTTGGATGGGGGGTCATCTGGGGGGCAGGGCCATGGGAGGGTCCACGACTCCCCACAGCTGCAGAGGTTCCCCAGGTCGGGCTCCAGCTTCTGGCCTGGCCAGGAGGCGGGCCTTTGGGGGGAGGAGAAGGGGCAGGGGGCCAGGCCCGTGGGGAGTGGGGGGGCCATTCCCGCATTCCTGCACCTCTGGCTCTGCCTTTAGCGTCCTGATTCTCCCTCTCTCCACTGCAGCGAATGTGACCATGGATCCAAACACGGCAAACGCCCAGCTCGTTGTGTCCGAGGATCGGAAAAGCGTGAGGCGTGGAATTGCACGGCAGGAGGTGCCGGACAATCCAGAGAGATTCCATTCTTTCTGTTTGCTGGGCTGCGAGAGGTTCACCTTGGGGAAACATTACTGGGAGGTGGAGGTGGGAGATGGGGGATTTTGGGCTGTGGGTGTCGCCAGAGAGTCTATGAGGAGGAAGGGAGGGATCAGATTTAACCCTGAGCAGGGGATCTGGGCTGTGGAGCGGTGTGGGGATCAGTACCGGGCTCTCACCTCCCCTGAGACTCCCATGCCCCTGAATGAGAGGCCTAAGAAGATTGGGGTTTATCTGGACTATGAAGCGGAGTGCGTGGCATTTTATGATACTGGTAATGAGACCCTGATCTTTACTTTCATGTCAGCGTCTTTCACTGGGGAGACAATCCTTCCCTTCTTCTGGGTGGGCATTGGCGTCCTGCTCAAAATCTGCCCCTGAGGCCTGGAGATGGGGAGGTGGAGTCAGGGGTAGCAATATCCCACTAGGGTTCACTCTGGTTGTGGACCAGAAATGGACTGAACTAGTCATTGTCCCAGGGACAGCTCAGATGGGTTACAACACACTGCTATGGCTCTAGAGAGGGGCATGGGGGAGACAGAGGAGATGGGGGGTTGAAGGGAGCATAGGCACCGACTCTGTGGGTGCTGCAGGGCTGGAGCACCCATGGGGAAAAATTAGTGAGTGCTCTGCACCCACCAGCAGCCAAGCTCCCATCCCCGCCCCCCCATCTCCCCCTCCTCCCCCTCCCCTGAGGGTGCCGCGTTCCCGCTCCTCCGTCTGCCTCCCAGCGCTTGCCACCGCCAAACAGCTGTAACCGGCTCCGGGAGGGAGGGGAAGGACTGGGAACGTGGTGCGCTCAGGGGAGGAGGCGGAGCCGGGGCAGGGATTTGGGGAAGGGGTTGGAATAGGGACGGGAGGGGGCGGGGCCGGGGTGGAGTCGGGGTGGGGCAGGGGCTGAGAGGGGTCGAGCACCCACCGGCGCCAGGAGAAGTCGGCGCCTATGGTAGGGAGTGGAGAAGCTGAAGACTGGAAAGGGGAACATGGGGCTTTTCTGGGGAGGGAGATGCTGGAAGGAAATGGAGAGAGAAAGAAAGGGAAAGGGGATAAGTAAAGAGAGAGGGAATAAAACTGTTAAATATTATGGAAAGTGATTGTGTTATTGGATGGCTTATTAAATCAATCCCTTTGTTCATGAGAAAAGCTATTTTAGGGCCTTATTCTCACAGATTTTGGACACTCTCTTCTCTGCTTTCTGATTATTACATTTAATTGTAATTCTCACATTTCCTGACTGTAAATATAGCATGTATTTTAAATACTGTTATTTCTGCTTGTTATTTTCTTTTTTCTCTGTTTCTTTCAAACTGTTTGTTTTTTAAAGGAGAGTACCTTTTTTTCCTGCATAAACTCTGGACTGTCTGGTGGGCATCTGCAGGATGATGTGATCTCACCAGTCTCTGCTTGAGGCCTTGTGCCAGTCTACCTAGGGAATACCAGCAGCTATGCCAGTTATACTGAGCAGCATATGCCAGTGTGATTCTGCCATGCCAGGGTACTCCTCCTCCTGCTCCATCATACAGTCCATCAGGTACCTTTGGTGGGTCAGAAAATTCCTCTGAAATATCCACCAGCACTTCAAGGAAGCTCTGTCCTTTTTCTGATGCAGGAGTGAAAGCGCAAACAAGAGGACTTCTTCAAAAGGTGCCTTCTCCATGTTGCTGGCTCTGGTAGCTGGGCACACTCAGACCAAATCACTCCTTGGCAGTCTGTGTTGGTGGGCTGTTCAAACTTCCTGTAACAAGCAGGGTGGGCGGAGAAGTTTTGCTACACTGAAACATGGTCAGAGGGCCACAGCGGCCACATTTCAGGTGGGTGTTGGGGAATCTGGGATAAGGTTGGTTTGACTCAGGTCTACATGCTGCAGTGTGGACACCAGAGCCCCAGGTTTGACCCTAGGTTAGAAATGTCTTTATGTAGGGTTAAGAAACAGTGTCGATGCTCAAGCCCAGGGTTCTCCAACATGGGCCAGCGGACTCCAGACCCAATAACCCTGGGCTTACATTGCATTGTAGACAATCCCAGAGTGACAGACATGCATATCCTCATTAGTGTTCGGTGACACAACCACGTCAGGAGAAAAAAAAATTCCACGACTATCTTCAAAAACCACACCTGGAAAATGAAAAGGAAATAAACAAGGAAACATTTTTATATGCTTTATTTACATTAAGTAAATGTCAGGCTTAAAGAGACTGGGAGGGAACTTTCATAACCAGACCATGTGGTAAAAACAGTCAAAAATTTGATGCATTGTCCTGAAAGGCATTAAAGTGGAAATATTGCAAATGAGCTCTGGGTAGGAATTAATGAGCAGGGGTGAAAGTGGCTGGTGCAGGCCGCTATGGCGTGCTGGTGAGAACTGGCCGCCAGTACCAACCAACGTTAAAGCGCTACTACTTTTGCTCCCCCGCGTCGGCAGCCCTGCGGTAGGGTCCGGCAGGGCCCCTGATGGGGGGGCCAAAAGGGGCAGCGGCCTTGGGTGGCCCTTCAAATCACAGTGGCAGCAATGAAGGGCTGCCTGGGGGAGCCTGATCCCCAGCCCCCCCTCCACATGAGGCCCCCCCCCCTTCCGGTGGCCAGAGCCACCCCTCACACCTTGCCCAGGGGGGACCCGGGGTACCAGTAAGTCCCTCTGCTTACTTTCACCCCTGCTAATGAGTTACAGTCACACATTCAGAAAGATTTTATAGATCTCCCTCTCGTGTTTTCTTTCCTTCTCCCTTTTATTTTATTTCACCCGGTTTTTCACATCATTTTAGCTAGCACTTGTTTTCCATCCATTTATTTCTCTGTCTGCCCCTAAATCTCTTTTATTCCCTATCACAAATCATTCCAACACAGGTTCCCAGTTTTCTCCCCGAGCTCTTCCCTTCCTCTGCTCTGCCCCAAAGAGGTTTTCTGGTTTCAGGATTGTTTTGCTTTCACTCTTTTCACATTAGTTCCCTACCCCCCATGCCTTTCCCCAGGTTTCTCTATTTACACTTGTTTTACTTTATTCCCCCCCACCACTTTGATTTCTTCTCTCCCTTCTGATTAAAGCTGCTCTGTACCTGCCTCTCTCCTCCCTGCAGCCAGCTCACCTTCATCCAAATGACATCCTCCCCACCCCTCCTCCTCACCACAGCATCCCTTCCCCAGTAGCCTGGAGGTCACACTTCCCAGTCCCTGGGACTGGGTGTCTATCTCCCAGGCTCCTGGCTGGTGCAGAGGATTCACCTTCTCCCCAAACCTCCCAAATCACAATTAATTTGCTGTCCTTGCCACCCCCACATCTGCCTGTCCCCCAGACCCGCTAGTAGTTACAGCCCCAAGCCCCACATCACTTCTGTCCCTGACCCTCCAACAGTTCTCATCCTGCAGCCCCCACATGTGCCCTTCAGGGCCCCTATGCTCCTCCTGCAGCTCCAGAGCTATTCACACCCCCTCCTTCCCATCCCTGGGGCTGCAGGGCGGGAAGGGGAGTGTCACAGAGATTAGATATTGGAGTTGGGTAGACAGGTGTCCTCCAAGGTCATAAAGATGAGCCCCAGGCTAGGTAGATGAGAGTCCTCCAGACTCTCCAGAGACTAGGATGACTGTGATTAGAGACACCCATTTTTTCATGCCTATTGAACTATTCCCACCACGTCTCAGGAGCACTGTCTGAGCCAGAATTCCCAGAGTCCTCCTGCGCCATAGAGGACAGTGCCATAGGGGCGGCAAAAGCCGTGGGTCAATGAGATCGGAGGAGGTAGAGAAGCTGCCCCTGCTTCCTATACTTCGACAGGTCAGACACCTATCAGGCCCTCCAGGGTCATAGAGATTGCATGGCAGAAAGTCTGAAGGAAGACAGGAAACGTCCAGTGTCACAAAGACAAGGGTGCGTGAGACTAGAGAGGTTGATTTCAAGGGGATATCCCTGTGATGGGTTCGGTCACAGAGCCCCCGTTGGGACTGTTACCTGATGTGCCAAAATTACTTCTGAGCCAGTTTTCCCTGCCAGTCTGGCCCCCCCAGAATCCTGCTTTGTTGAGCCAGACATGCTCGCCTCCCCAACACAGACCCAGGGTCTGGGCCATGCCCCCAAAGCTGCAGAATTCACTGAAAACAGCTCAGCAGGGTACCTGTCTCCAGCACCCCGACACCCAGCTACCAATGGGATCCAAACCCCAATTAAAACATTTTTACTCTTTATAAAGCTTATACAAGGTCCATTCATAAATTGTCCACCCTCTATAACACTGATAGAGAGATATGCACAGCTGTTTTCTCCCCCAGGTATTAATCACTTACTCTGGGTTTATTAATAAACAAAAGTGATTTTATTAAGTATAAAAGGTAGGATTTAAATGGTTTCAAGTAATAACAGACAGAACAAGGTAAGTTACTAAGTAAAATAAATCGAAATACGCAAGGCTAACTTAATACACTAAGGATCTAGTTACAGCTACTAACTTCTCACTCTGGATGTTATCTCTGGTATAATCCTTTTCAGACCAAAGCTGTAGTTTATGGCCTGGTTCCAGCAATCACTCCCACCCCTGTAGTTACTGTCCTTTGTTCCAGTTGCAACAAGTCAGCGCTTGGAGAATGTGGGCATCAAACCCGCTACTGCTCACAGGTAAAGTGAGCCCTCTATCACTTAAGCTAATTCCCCACCTTTGGCCCCAGGCCGAGGCGCTAGCCAGGTAAACCGTGGACTTTGGGTTCTTAAGCACAACAGTGTTGGGGGAGGGGGGATACTTATAGTCCTGGATCCCAGCCACGCACCTTGGCACAAAGACCAACGGTCCCTGCATGAAATGTGTTGCAGGGATAAGAGTTAGCCCCTAGAACAAGCACCAGACTTCAGAAGAGAACACCACTTTTATCTAACCCAACAAATCCAGGAGCAGACCCAGCTCAGGATCTCCAACCGGACCTACACAAACTCCCTGGCACAGCGTCCAGTTAACACCCCTCCCTTGGCCTGGCCAGACACCCACAGATACATGGCCGCACACAGCCCTTAGCTGGTTTGGCTCACTCCAAGCTGTCTGTATGCCTCCATCGTGGGCTGAGCTCAGGAGGCCATGTGGGTTACGTGACCTACAGCTATGATGGCATCAGGCACCTCCCACCCGTCTGCCCATTCACTCAGTGCATCCCAGAGAGCAGAGTCATCATGTCCTTGAGTGACACTCCCTCCTAGCCAATCAGCTTTGTGCAGAGGAGCATGGGGGAGGAGGCAAAGGGTGGTCGGTGCTCAGCAAGAAGAGGGCCAATTCCTCACCCCAAGAGAGTCGGCTGGAGAACATGGGGAGCAATCCCACTACCTCTCCCATGCAAAGCCAGCACTTTTCCAGTTGAGCTAACGCCACCGCCCTGAAGCCTGTCTAACCTTCCAAATTTTCTCATGCATCTAAACGGGAAATGCGCTTACACGTGCACAGAGAGAGCGGGAGAGAGAGAGAGCCCTAATGCTCCCCCCATAAAAGAAAAGGAAAGGATTTCACAATGGCCACGAAACATTTTTCACACTTCTTGCAACAGTTGATGAACTTTCACATGCTTTTCACATCTTTAACCATACGCTGGCGGAAGGCTTTGAGGAGCTTCCCAGGGGCTGCCTCGTTCAGTTGGCCAGATCCTGGCGCTAAAGAGGTCAAGATTGTGGATTCGATCCCCTGGCTAGCTGCAGGCCTGGGACGGAAGGCGTTTGATCTTCTGCCTGACTGCTATGGACAGGGAGGCCAAAACAGGAGGAAAAGGAGGCGGGTGGGCTGATCACATGAGACAGAATAAAGATGCACAGCAGCGCATGGGGAATACGGCCACTGAGCCCACAACCTCTCACAGGCAAAGCAACCGCTCTTCCATGTGAGCTAATTCCCCACCTTTGGCTGTGTGGCTAGGTACCAGCCAGAAAAGGAAGGGCTCCGGGATCTCAAACTCCAAACCTTCCTTGTTGTAATCCCATGAGATATTCTTACCAGACTACGCCAGAGAGAGGGAGCTAGATGACGGTGTCATCTCCACTGGTTCCAACTGAATCCCAAACACCACCTGGGGACACCCCCGTGCCAACGGAACGCCATCGCCGGCTGCGGAGAGCTGGGGGACGGACGAATTCTCTCCTGGACCGAGCACTGTCTCCGGGTTGGGGCGCGGGGGGAGGAGGGACGTCTGTTGGCTCCGCTAGGCTGCGCAGGGGTCTGGATTTCACCCTTGAATGATGTCGTTCTGTCGACCTCATTTTCTAGTGTAGCCAGGCCTAAGTAAGACACCTCCACCCCCAGCCTCTCTTTTCCCTTCCGTATCGCTTTTTCTTTCTCCTATCCCTCTCCTTCTGCTTCTGTTCAATCAACATTTGACTCAGCCGGCCAAGACTGCATGTTTTGCAACACTGCTGTAAGCCTGTGAAAAGAACGACAGCTAAATGCCATGCCCCAAGCAGCCTGAGCTGAAACAAGTTTCCCAGGTCTCGGCGTCGCTGGAAGGCCTTGTGCAAGGCTTGTGTTTCTCTGGCAGTGAAGCTGCAAGAGGTCAACACCAGAGCCAGAAGCTGCATCTTCTATCTTTGCTGTTCCTTTCTTTCCCCATTTGGGTGTGTGTTTGCCTTATCTTGCCACCTAGGAAATGGGATTGGACTTTTACAAGAAACACCACAACAATGACAGCTCCAGCCCATCTCAGCTAACCTCTTCTATTTCCCCAGAAGGACAGCTCTTACCATCTTAAATACCATCTAAGAGACTGTCACATAAGGAACTTTCCTGCTAAAAACTCTCCCAGCTAAAGAGAAAGGGCACAAGGGACGCCGTAAAAAGAAAAGTCTTATTGAATATTTTACATTTCTATTGCTTTAGCTCTTTCTCTTTTTTCCTCTGTATTTTAATAAAACACTAACAAGGATTTTAGAGGGGTGTTTGCCTTGGGACTAAGCAGGCTGAAGTTTCTAAATACCAAACTGCAAGCCTTGTTTCACCTGTTTAATGTTGGACAGTGACAGGGTCACGTTAACACCTTTGTCTCTCTTTGAGCCCCTTGATTCTCTTTAAATTACCACCAAAGTTCCCACCCCCTGTGTGAGTGGCATGGGGGACTGAGCGTCTTTTCTCCTTTCTCCCCTCTAGGATGTCAGAAGCACCATAGACAGGTGCCTGGCTCCTTCCCCCTCACACCTCATTATTCTGGCCACAGGCTGAGACAAAACAACTATTCCAGGGCACAACTGCAAAGTGGGGAAGGTGACTCGTGGGGTCGGAATCTCCTTTGGTTTTATTACAAACCTGGGGTTCCTGCATTTCCTACAAAACTAAAGCGGTTTTCTTAATCGCTTCTCTGCTAAGGCTGCGTCTACACTCCCCCTTGTGTCGGTAGAACGTATGTGGCTCAGGGGTGTGAATAAGCCACCCCCCGAGTGACACAAGTTACACGGACCAAAGCGCCGGTGTGGACAGTGCTATGGTGCTGGGAGAGCTTCTCCTGCCAACCTGGCTACGGCTGCTCGTTGAGGGTGGAGAACTCCCTCCCGTCGGCTTCCAGCGGCTCCACTCGAGACTGCCACTGTAAACTCCCCAGTGCAGCCACAGCCTTAGGGCAGGGACGATGCCCCGGGACTCCGGGGACACAGTCCAGGCCTGTCACCTCCAGGGCACTGGGGTTCTCTTCTGATGACCATTCAGAGACTGGTAAGGAATGAACCTGTCATGAGGGAGTGGATCTTGGTCCAGATTCAGGTGGTCAGATGTCCACAGAATGAAGACCAGCAGGAACATTGTAATCTATTGGTCACTGAAGCATGGAGGCCAAGGAGTGAATTGCCCGCGGGGACTGAACTCCCGTCCTGTCCCCAGAGCTGGTCTCAGTCAATCAGGACTGAAGCACATTGACAGGACACTCGGGGAAGCTTGGCCAGCCATTGCTGGGGCTGTAGCTATTCTGTGGCTGGATACACAGAGATTCATTCTCCAGACCCCTCAATTCAGCATTTTCAGTGGCAACAAATTCATAGTAAAATATGATAATGATTATTTGGGGAAAAAACCTGTTTCTTTCTTGTTGTGAAAAAGGAAAGTTCCAGCAGCTGGAGGACACGTCTCCTGACCTGGAAATCAGACCTGGTTATTGGTGCCAACAAACCAGTGCTCTGAAGGAGACTCTGAGGAAAATCAAAGGTACCGAGAAGGGAGCTAGGTGGGGAAACTGAGGCACGTGTCTGGGACTTTCGGAAGTGACCTCTGACCCATTAGTTGCAATAGATGCAAACATAAAACTGAAACAAATCAGAGTGAACCAATAAACCATAATTCCTGACTCAGGGGAAAGGGCTGGGAGATTTTCCAAGGCAACAACAACAAACGGTTCATAATCTGTAGTTATTTGAATATGGTTCATTTTTCCACTAACAAGTTTCTCTGAAGTAATGAGAAATCCAGGGTCCAGGTGAAGGGAGCTGTGTCCCATTCTCCAATCTGACAGTCCGGTCATGGCTTAGTCCTGTTTATAAATAGAGAAAAGAGACAATAAAAACTGTTGAATACAGCAAGACAGTCAGTACATTGGTGGATAGAGCAGGGAACTGGGGCTCAGAGTGGACTCTAACCCCCTGCGTGACCTTGGTCAGGTCAGTTAACCTCTCCATGTCCCTATCTTTAAACAATTACAGGCCCCACAGGAGGGGGTTGGTTTGATGTTTAACCACATGGCTAAGCAACGAGAACCCCAAATCCCCCTGCGCTTTGGGAACCAGGTTTCCTGTTTGAATTCTGTGTTTCTGATGACTTCAGGCCTGGGCACTGTGATTATTTACCAGTTTCTCGGGCCTTAGGGGGTCACGTCACTCACAGCTGTGAGGGCCGAGCGGTTAAGGTGTTGGACTCGAAATCCGACCGGGTTTCCCTGCGCAGGTTCAAATCCTGCTCACAGCGAGGCCTGTGTTTTAGCCACACTTGCTCACCAGGGCAATACATCTCCACCGGCCCTGAGACGCTCTCCATACACTCCCCACCCCAGGTAAACCCTGTTCTGCTCCTTTCATGGGGATGCCTGGGATGGTGCCTCACGCTGTGTCCCTGCGGTCTCAGGCCTCTGCCCCTCACCCAGCGCCCCCCGGCTCAGCCCCACCCCTGGGTGCTGCTCCTCTCCAGAGCGTGGAAGGAGCTGAGCACGGGCAGCCCGTATAAAAGGCCACGGGAGGCTGAGCCTCCCCCAAAAGGCCGTCCATGCGGGGGGGAAACGCTGGGGATGTGGGGCGGGTCTCCCCGCCGGAGGCCCGTGGGCCCGTGGTCATCTTTCGAGTGCTGGAAGCGAAGCTCCAGAGAAGTGGGGGCCCCGCCTGCACCCCGCTCCCCTCTGCCTCTTAGCCCGATGCCCTGCTCTTGCTCTGCCTCTTCCCATCCCCCCTCCGCCTCCTCCCCCAAAACCTGCACCCCAACCCCCCTCGGCCTTTTCCCCCGCGGCCCCGTCTTCTCGTGCCTCTTCCTGTCCTGCTCCACCTCCTTCCCCAAGGACCCCCCTGCCCCCCGCTCACCAGAGACAGAGAAAAGGGACGGGTGCCTGGCCCCATGGCCCCCCGGTAGCCCCCCTTCGGGGAAAGGGGCAGAGAGGAGCAAGCAGGGGGTGAGTGGAGTCCTGGGGGAAGAGGCGGAGAGGAGCGAGGGGCAGGTAGGGGGACCTCGGGGGCCAGAGGAGTGAACAGTGGGGGGGCGGGGCCTCGGGGGAAGAGGATGACCGGGGGCGGGGCCGCTGTGGCAGGGCCATGCTCTAGGCCCCGGTGGCCCCCCAACTTCTCGGGGTCATCTGAAACCCAGGATGAAGGTGACACAGGGCCTGGTTCCTCTTTGGGCTAAGATTCCATAACACCTCTCCCTTCCTGGCAGTGTGAAGGGGCTGCACAGGGGCATAAAGCCCTCCAGACACGGCCGGAGACAGGGAAAGGGCTGTCAATGCGGAAGAGAATCAGGCCCAGAGTTAGACAAGGGGTGCAGAGAATATTCTGGATTCTGGTTATTGCACTTTGCCCTTGCTCGAAATGCTTCCTGTATTTTCTCCATTTCACTCCCTGACTCTCGATCTCTGCCCCTTTCCCCGTTTCGTCCCCAGAATTAGCACGTTCAGCCAGTTAATCGCAGCAATCCCGCCATAAGACAGCAGCCTGAAATCTCAGCTCTCCCCCGCCCCTCGCACGAGACCTGCTGCCAGCTGAACTGGAGAAAGAATGGGGAACGTCTCTGGCAGAGGGTGTGAAACAGACACCCGGAAAAGGTGAGTTTTCACAGGGATTTCCTCAAAGTAGGAGAAACTTGGGGTCCCAGTTAGTGCCCAGAAAACCCTTCAGGGATCAAACAAACCAGAGGCCCAGCTCAGCCCGATCTGGACTCCACGTGGGAGTGAGCAGGGGGCTGCTGAGACACACACAGACTGCTGGGCACGCACGGACTGTGGCTGGGGAGGGGGTTGCCAGACCTCCCTCGGGTGACCAGACAGCAAGTGTGAAAAATTGGGATGGGGGTGGGAGGTAATTGGAGCCTATATAAGAAAAAGACCCAAAAATCGGGACTGTCCCTCTAAAATCGGGACACCTGGCCACTCTAGACCTCCCCCACAGACTGCCACTGAGGGAGGCAGCCACGCCCGTGGGAGCACAAAATGCCGAGAGACCAGGCCGGGGAGGTCATATGGTTTATTGGACCCGCTTCTGTTGAGGAGAGAGACCAGGGCCTGAGGACAAGCTTTGTGGAGCTCAAAGGCTGGTCTCTCCCCAGCAGAAGTTGGAGAATGAAAGAGATCCCCTCCCCGCCTTGTCTCTCTAATCTCCTGGCACCGACCTTGCAAACAGAGAACTCTGAGGCAGTTCAGTGCTTCCGACCGAGCCCCAGAAGCCCGTATGTAACACGGACGTTGCACTCATTCAAACAGTGCCTAGCGCAGCTGGGGAACGGGCTTCAAGCTGCTGCCAGCCACAGCCCCTTCTGTGCCCCAAACCGGGGGCGACTGCGCCTACCGGCCAGACCCCTCTGTTCCAGAACGGAGGTGCCCTTTGGTCTCTCAGCCCGGCGCTCTCACACAACCACAGCAGCTCCAGTCACCAGGTCCCCTCTTGGCGCAGTGGGAGGGGGCAGCAGGACAGAGCAGGCAGGCCACCGAGGGGGAACTGTACTCCGGGAAGCCGTGACTCTGTCAAGGATTTAGGTGTCATACTGGGCAAGCCACTCAACATCCGCTCCCGGTGCGATGCTGTGGGGAACAGGGCCAAAGCCATCGGTGATGACGGGGTGATTTTCTTGGTTTTTCAATGGTTTGCGTGCCGTGTGTGGGACTCAGTTTCCCTGGGTGCTGTTTGTTTAACGAGGTGGCACTGGTGGGAGAGGTAGTTTGTTGTTACAGAGGACCAGCGGTGATCTCTCCTGTCAGTTGGGCCCTCAGGCAAAGGCCTGGAGAATGGATACCCCAGCGACTGGTGAGCAGGAGGCCCAGCTTTGAAGTCACAGCCAGGTCGGGCCAGTAGTAGGACAATGGGCTGAGGACAGAAGACCCGGTGACTGCTTCCAGCCAGGGGGAAAGAAAAGAGGGAGGAGAGGAGAGGCTGAGATAGAGGAGACCCAGGCAGCCTGTTTACCTGGGACAGAAGACAAAGGACACAGGCTTGTGGGAAGGTGATATCGGACGCTTAGCTGGAAAGAGGGGGCTTCTGGACTGGGGAGAGAAAACAGCCAGAGCCCACACGGGAGCAGGAGAGACCTAGATGGACTGTGCAGAGGGAGATTAGGCCTGAGGCCCTGAGAGTTTCCTGTGCTGTGTTCAGATGCTGAATAAACCCCTCTTTTTACGCTGGCTGAGAGTCACAGCAGTCTCGAGATCGGGGTTGCGTTCTTCCCTCTGGGAGTAGACACTGCAGACAGGCATGCTCAAGGCTCAGAGAAGAGGGGTTGCAGGAGGCGGAAGGGCCTACGGCTTAACCCTTGAGAGAGTGGATCTCCGAGAAGGGCTGTCACACTGAAGGGGGTTCCTCCCAAGGACTGTATGAGGCTGAGAGAGAGCACAAGTCCTGTGAGTCTGTGACGCCATCCATGGATAGATAAAGAGAGGATGGAAAGGGAGGTGATTCAGCAGTGGGGAGACTGACACTGGAATACTACATCCCGTTCTGGTGTCCACATTTCAAAAATAACGTTTCAAAAAACTGGAGAGGATGCAGAAAAGAGCCATATTTCAGGGCTGGAGAAGACTTATAAGGAGGGATTGAAAAACTCAGTCTGTTTAGTTTTTAAAAAGATGGAGAGGTGAGCTGATGGCAGCATACAAGTGCCTTCGCTGAGAGAAAACACCAAGTATTTAAAGGGCTCTTTAGTCTTGCAAAGAAAGGCAGAACAAGAACCAATGGCTGGAAGCAGAAATCAGAAAAATTCTCCTTAGAACAAGGCAGAGATTTGTAAAGGGAGGGCGACTCATCACTGGAACAAACTGGCAAGAGAAGTGATGGATTCTCCATCTCTTGATGTCTTCCAGTGAAGACTAGATGCCTTTCGGGAAGGTGCTTCAGTGCAGAAGCAGCTCTTGTGACACACGGGAGGGCTGGGAGATGCAGGGCGTCATCTTAGATGCTCCAATGGTCCCTTCTGGCCTTAAGTCGACTAATTTATGAAAAACTGGTGGTTTATTGTATAACCGGCTCCATCCCCCGACTCACCAGTCATTGAGTGCGGAGATCCAGGGGCAACAACTCCAAGCTCCACAGAGGCTGGGCAGGGGCAGGACATCAGCTGGGAGGGGAGGGGTGGGGGGCAGTGACATCACAAAGGCCTTTTGCAGGACCTCAGCCCATTGGGCAAAGGTGGTGGGGAGGGGGTGACCTCACAGAGAGACCCCGACATCAGCGGGGCAGGGCTGAGGTGCAGGGCCAGGGCAGTTGCTGAGACCCCCCCGGCTTTGCTGCTGCACGTCTCCTTCTCCCGGTCTCCCCTCGAGGACGGGGAGAGAATTAGGATTCACGTCGTAGCATGAGGAGGAGCCTCTGTGGAGTTTTCTCCTTTTCCACCACTGATTGTGCCAGGAAACGAACTTTCCTTTGATAAGGTAAGAGGCTCAGAGAGGTTTGGAACCTGTTGGGTCTGATCCACCTGCTGCAGGCAGAATTCTCGGCATAGAAAACACTGGCTTAAGGGGGCAGAATTTGATTTCCTACCTAGTGCTTTGATGCTTGGAATCACTGGGGACACTGGGTTTTATCCTTTTTGGTTTCCCTTTTCCTCTTTCCTCCTTCCTTTCTCCTCTTCTCTTGCTTCTTTTTTCCCTGCTTCCCTCCCTCTACCAAGGAGGGGTGTGTGTGAAGTGTGGGCGAGGGAGGGGGGGTTGCTCTCATTGTGGGGGTCCTCAAAAAAGGGGGGTCTCGATCTGAGAGTGATCCCCTCTGATGGTGACCTGGGCCGTCCTGTGGGACATCTGGTGAGACCTCTCAGCCTCCCACCCCTCAGCATCTCCATGCTGATTGGCCAAGCAGGGGGCTATCGACAGCAAGGAGACTCAGGTCCTTTTGGTCTCTTTTCAAATCAAGCAAATAAGTCACAACCAATCCAATGTATGGGATTAATTTTACTGCTTCTCTCCGTTAATTGTCTCTTAGCAGGTCATGATTTCCTCTCATGTTCTCGGTCTTGTAAAATACCTGCTGAATAATTCCTATGAACAACTGTTGGTCTGTAGCTCACCTGAGAGCACTTTATTCTGATCCATCAGTGTATGAAATTCAAGATGTGACAGAGAGGTTGAGAGTCAGGAACAGTGTTTCCTCTCATGTTTGATGTCCGTGTGCGGAGTGAATTTTGTTGCGTGCACCAGGATGGAGGGGAGGTGGGACACATCACAAAATTCAATCTGTACATGGACAGGGTATGGCAATGCTGCTGCCGGCTCCAGGTCCCAGCGCAGGACCAGGGTGGCTAAAGATGGAACTGCACGTCCGCACAGCTTACAGGGATCTTTGTGGAGGGGATTTTAACTCTGAACTCCCACATCCTGGTCGAGTACTTTAAATGCCGCAAGGGAGCCAGCAGCACCATGACCTCTTCCTCCTCTGCTGGATTATTTTGCACAGAATGACCTGAGCACCTAACTCCAGTTGAGGGGCTCCCAAGCAGACAAAGGTACCTCTCTCCAAGCCAGACCTCGTAACCTGAGATCCAAGGAGGGGTGGGTCTTAGGACACACCCCTCCCATCGGCCTTTCCCGTTGGTTAGCGTTGGTGTGGAGGTGCCTCGCACGCTGGGTTTTGTACTTTCAGGCACCTCCTTCTTCCCATTGATTGTACAGGGAGCCTGGGCGTCTAACTTGGGCTTTCTGGATTCTAGTGACTTTTAGCTGCCTAAAAGTTTGGTGCTGTGAGGGTCCTTTGTAGATCCAGGTCGTAGTTCTTTTACGCTGTAGCTGGAGTGGGTGAGTTTCACCCCAGCTTCCAGGAGCTGCAGCACTGCCTAGGGTCTCGCTCCAGGTCAGCAAGCTCCAGTCTGTGCCCAGGAGGGGACCGTTCAACTCTTGCTCCAGGCTGAGGCTGAGGAGGAAATCTAGAGGCAGCTCCTCTCCCCAGAAGGAGTCATGGCTGCTGCCAAGCCAACGGAGAGTCTGCAGGACGAAGCTCATTGTCCCGTCTCTATGGAGTTATTTAAATCCTGCTGTGCGCAGACTGCAGACAATTTCTGCTGAGCCCGCAGCAACCAAAGCTCAATGGCCTGTCGAACTGGGCCCACCTGTGAGACAGGCCAGGGAACATGTCGTGTGAGGAGCGTGCTGGGGCTTCGGTTAGAACTAGGGAGCTGGGTGCCTTGTCTGAGGCAGGTGTGAGCGTGCCCAGGAGCAGATTTTTAGGCCCCTGGAAGATTTCAACCTCAGAAATTTAGGTGTGGAGGGGCTTTAGGTCGTAGCTGTATGGGGGTTTGAGGATTGGCGGCATCTAAGTGTCAGATTTAGGTATCTAAAGTGAAAGTAGCAGCCAAGCCCACCTCTGTATTTTTGTGGAGCTAGCCCCTGGTGCCTAACCTGTTTTGAACAACCCACTAGGCCCCCATCTGCATCGTCAGGTGCCTGATCCCAGACCTACATTATTTTAAACAGATGCTTTTGAAAAACGTACCAAAAGTCTAACAGGCTCTAAAAATCAGCTTAATACATTCTGGGCCTACAAGCACTAAAATACCTTAATCAAAACAGTGTATGGAGACATTAGATGGAGCTGTATGGAAGAGCTGTGATTGTGCTATAAAGAGGTACGAGGGGCCATGGCCTTCTGGGGTTCACATGGGCCCTTCTCCCTGACCTCCACGTGTGTATGATCAAACAAAAGAGGTGCCTGTATACTTTGGGAGATCCAATGTACCTCATTTCAGTGCTGTGTTCTGTTGGTAGTGTCACTGGGGGGTAGAGGGTTCTTCTTGCCATGGGGATTGTCAGCAGTGAGGTGGGAGTGGCCTATGAGTTTAATGAGGGTAAGTGAAAATGCAGTGTTGGATAGTATGTGCATGAGAGTGAAGAGCTGTATGAAGAGCTGTATAAAGAGCTGAAGAGGCTAAAAAATGCAGTAGAAGTGGTGTTCATTCTGTGAAGCAGGTGAAGTGTCTGAGTATAGGGCAGGTAGGTAACTTGTCGTCAGTACAGTGCAAAGGCCAGGAAATGATGAGTATACTTAGCTTTTTTCATTGGTACGTCTGAGAGAGAAACATCTTCCTTCCAATTATGCAAATGGGAAAGTGAAGGCCAGAGAGATAAAATGATTTGGCCAAAGTCACCTGCAGAAAGCCAGTGGCAAAACCAGGAATAAAGCCTAGAATTTCTCAGTCCCAGTCTACTGTTTTCTCCACAAGGCCACAATGTTGCCTTCTGATGCCTAACTGCCCTGTCCTCCCCAATACACTTTGTTGTAATTGAATAGGGATAATGGCCATGTTTGGGCATATTTGTAGTACACAGTTTTTAACAGGGCTGGTGAGAGAAATGTCAGACATGGTCTGTATCCCAATAACCTACCTGATACTTTGAGGACATGGTGGTTACAGTAACTTTAATCATGTGAAAGGAGACTGGTGTGTGTCTCTCTTTCTCTATCCCCCACAATCCCTTGCAACATGTAGCCCCTCCCACCACTATTTCCAGCTTACCCTCCCCTTCCCATCCCATTAAGCCTATTACCATTTGAGAAGCCAGGTGTGCATAAAAATATTTGAAGAATCTGTGAACTTTATGAAATGCTGTTTCTTGGGGGAAGCTGTATTTTGTGAATCCTGTGCTCAATAACCCCACATTGGGCTTACCAATGGTATTCCACACTCCCATAATGCACTGAACATTTCAAAACAATCTGGACAAGCATGCATATATTAAAGCACATAAAATAATTATCCTTTACACGGAAAGATCTGTAGCAGAGCTGGCATGCCCTATAATATTTATTAAATCAGTCATCAGCAATTTCTGTGCTATACCCAGATCCTCAGCACAGGCTAATGCTACAAGGGGAACTTTTTAGGAAGGACAAAGGGAGAATGGAAAGAATAGGCAGTATAGATGACACAGCATGAAACAATAGCTCTGAGAGGAGTAAATTACTCCATTCATCTCAATGGGTGTTATCTTGCTCCTCACTGGTGTTGGAAAATCCATGATATGTATTCCTGCTCTCAACTCCTTACCCCACTCTTCAGCAGTGTGTTCTTGGTGCATACTCCTAATATGCCTCTGAGCACCACACCAAAAGATGTAGGGATTCCCCAGACCCGGCTCATATGGTGGGCAGAGTGAGGGGCTCTGATCCCTGCAGAGGGGCACTACCCCAACCCTTACCCCCAGATCATAGCTCACATGAAAGGGAACATGGAGAGAGGCTTATGGCAGGTCTACACTTGAAACGCTGCAGAGATGCAGCTGTGCAGCTAGAGTGCTTATTGAAGATGCTACCTACACTGATGGGAAGGCTTCTCCTATTGGCATAGTTAATCTGCCTGCCTGAGAGGTGGTAGCTATATCAGTGGGAAAAGCTCTCCCATCACTGCAACGCTGTGCACACACGGAGTTAGGTCAGTATAACTGCATTGCTCAAGAATGTGGATTTTTCATACCCCTGAGCAACATAGTTATACTGATTTGACTTCCTAGTATAGACCTGGCTGCAGACATCCACAGGAGGGACTTACCCCCCTCACTTCTTGTCTTACATGGGGTGTGGCAGGGAGAGGGGTTCAAACACCACCTAGAGGTGCAGGGCCCCCCACATCCCAGTAAACTTATGGGAGGCAGAGGGAAAAGCTCATAGGCACCAGAGGGTTAAGGGCCTCCAGATCCTGACACATGCATAGAGGAGAGGGGGCTCACACTCCCTCAGAAGGGCACTCTGCCACCAACCAACAAAAAAGGTGTTTTAATACAGACAATTGGAAAGTGCCACACCTAGGAACAAGGGGTGTGGGCCATACCAACAAAATAGAGAGAGGCTGTATCCTGGAAAGCAGTGACTGGATTCTAAAAGGGATTTAGGGCTCACAGTGTGAAAACAACTCAGCTCCCAGAGTGATGCTGTGGATAAAAGGGCTCATGTGATCCTCATCTGTACAAACAGGAGAGAAGTGAGCAGGGCAGGCAGGTGATTTTATCTCTGAATATGGTGTTGGTGGGACCAGTATTGGAGTCCTGTATGTAGTCCTGGTGTCTCCATTTTAAAAAGGATGTTTAAAAACCGGAGAAAATGCAAAAGAGAGCCACAGAAATGTTTCAATACCTGGAGAAAATGACTGACAGTGAGAGACTTAAAGAGCTCAACCTATTTAGTTTACTAAAAGAAGATTGAGAGGTGATTTAATCAGTATACAAGTCCCTTTACAGGGAGAAAACTGCAGGTCCTAAAGGGCTCTTTAACCAAGGAACCATTACAATCAGGAGCTGCTTCAGAGCTCCAGGGGTAGATGGGCTCCATGGGAGAAGGAGCACTCTGCTGGCATCTGCTGGTGAGCTGGGAAAATGACTGAATGGGTCAGGCCTCATTTGCATTTCAGTTCTGTGACAGTTTTGGACATTTCTGTAAACATTCAGTAAAGTTTTAGTTTTGGGGGTAATAATATGTTGTTATCCCTGTTGGGTAAAGAAAGGACAAGAGACCTCCACCAACAGTTCATACGGCAAGGGGACACCCTGACCAATACATTAAACTGGCATGGTTGGGTATTGCAGCCTGGACAAATCTGAAGAGCAAGAAGAGGTTTTAAGCGTTGGGGGAGTGTATTCTTGCAATGCAATGCAATGCAATGCAATGCAATGCAATGCAATGCAATGCAATGCAATGCAATGCAATGTTCAGGGTTTTATCTGCCACTAGTCTTTTTTTGATGAGCTTTGAAAAAGGGTGATGAATGGGCAGTTTTTGCAAACAAGAGGCAGCAGATGGTGCAGAGGAGGGTAATGACACAGTAGTGACTTTTAAAGAAGCTGCATAATTTCTGGGAACTCCATGGAACCCAGCAATCAATAAAAGCTGTAATCACTGTGCTGGGGTAGGTGGTAGAGCCCTCCAGAGCAGACCAGGCAACATTTCCCTTAGGGGCTGGAGAGGGACCTGCCAGAACTCTAGACTCCACCAACTCCAGACTACAGTGAGTGGGGGTGCAGGAGAGCAGGGAAATCTGAGCATTTCAGGTCACTTCAGGTCATATTTACACTATAGGCCATAAATCAGAAAGCTGCAGATCTCTTCAGATATCTACTTAAAGGTTCCTGACTGTAACCAACAAGGCACTGTCAATGTCTGACTCACAGCCCAGAGAACCGGTCTGAGTGGTTTGCGGAAGAATTATAAAGAGGTGAGGAAAAGTTCATAAAAATAAATATTTCCTTTAAGACTCCACAGCTCCAAAATGCGTCACTCATAAGTATTTAGCATTATTACCATACCTGGAGCAGTCAATTAATTAACAACACGGAAATTCTGTTTTTAGAAACTTTTTCTACCCATGGACGCCCCCCTGTAGACTGCAAGTGCACAGAAAATAAACAGACCGAAACACAAACAGAGAAACAGGTGTGTCCTCTTTGCGACACTCAGGGAAGCCATTCCAAAGGTCACTTGCCATCTCGGTGTCCTGCCTCTGACACCACAATTCTTTGGTAACCCATCAAATAGTTTCACATTCCAAACTCGCAGTGGCGTTCTGCAGAAAGGCACCCTGGGAATGCCACCGGCATCCAGAATCTAAGCTCTTGGTCTGGCCCACTGTGGCACTGTACAGGGGCCGTTAAAATCTGTATCTGGCTGGGGAAGAATTTCGCCCATACAGACGCTGTGCAACACAACCACAGGCTCTGCATCACAGGGCCCCTTGGAAACCCCACCATAAGGGATGTGCTGGGAGTGCAGCTGGGTGCTAATGGGGCTGGGAGGGAATGTGCTGCGGGCAGAGGGTTTGGGTCCATATTGTTAGCACTGGGGCAATTGTCACAGTCCAGTCTCCCCTAGGTGGCCCACACTGGGCTCCTGTGCCTTAGGGTAGCTCCCCGGGCTACTTTAAATTACACGGGGGGATGTTCTGCTACCCTCCTCCCCCAGAGCGGCCTGGAATTCCAAGGGTGCAGAAGTGGTGTCAAGTGACCTTTGCCATCTGTCCCCCAGAGCTGTGAGTTCTGGGCTGCAAGTAAGTCCCAGAGGCCCAGCACAGTATCAAACCCTGTTTCTAGCCCTTGTGGTTGCAGAGATAACCTTAAAAATGAACTGAGTGTAATTGATACAGTGACACCTGCCTGAATGTGACAGCCTGAGACGATTCCACTAAGACCTGGGGACATCACCATTCCTCACAGCTGGGCGGGATCGCGATGCCACGGAATTCAGCATGTCTGTCACAGAATTCACAGCGTTGCTGGGGCAGGCGGCCGTGCTTTATCTTCTGTTAACAGGAGACAGGAATGGGGCGAGCCACTCCTCACCTACACAGCCCTGGCCTCAGTCTGAGAAGGAATCTTCCCAACATGCAATAGTCTGACCAACACTAGCAAACCCACCCTGGAGGCTTCAGGTCTAACCAACTATCACCCGCTGTCAGACCTCCTATCCGTGAGCGAGCTGAGAGGAGGGGAGCTAGCAAACGGCCCACCACAAGCTCATCTGGCTGAAGCTCACACTCTAGACACGGCTCGCTTGGAACTGAGGCCAGGCCATGGAACTGCAACTGCTTTAGGGGCACTGATGGACAATCTCCTTCTCTCACTGGACAGGGGGCTAGAAACTGGCCAAGGAGCTATAAACTCCTGCTGACGTGATGCAGTAAACAAGCGACATTCGCACCCTGCTCCAAACAGAGTCTGCACGTGTTGTGTGGGGTCAAACTCACCCCTGCCTGGGACTTTGCTTTATTCACAAAGTAACTCAAACTAATGCAACATGAACTCCAGCCCCAGCTTTCTTCCCAGTCTGGCTTTTCCTAGGGCTACATCTGTGATGCCAGCAGAGAATGGGCATAGGCACAGGAGGTCCCGGGGTAGCTGACAACAGGATGTGCTCACAGATAGAGTGCTCATAGAGGGGTGAGGTCCCTGGTTGCCCCTGGCTGCCCAGAAGGAAGGGCCTGTGCTCTCACAAATCTGAGCACAGGAAGCACTGAGGAGTCCAGGTCTAACGGAGGCAGATGTCCTGACCAGTACGGCCCATGGAATTTCACTATGGGCCAGAGTGACAAAGATATGTCAGTGCCTACAGAGGCAGACAGACGCCTAGTGGGGTTCACAAATGCACCTGGGCAAGTTATGTGCCTAAGGGCTACTGAAACCAGTGGGAGTTAGGTACCTAATAGTGTAAGCCCTTTTGAAACTCCCATAAGGTACCTATCTGCCTCTTTAGGCTCCTAAATGCCTCTGAAAATCTGGCCTTACAACCCACCCTGCTTGTCTAGAGAAGGGATTATACACACCAAACCAAACACGACACCAGAAATTACACCCAGAAATCCGCTCTGGAATTCCACTCAGAGATCCGTCACTGGCCAACATTCCCAACACACACCTCAGGAACAGGGATTCATGTCACTTTACTTGTGCATTGGAAATGTGGTCTGGACCAGGGGAGGGAACTCCTGATCCTCAGCTCAAGGGCTGGGACTTTCTGATTCTGCCTTTAGAACATGTCTGGCAAGAGCTGATGGCTTTGGTATCTGGGAATGCTGGACAATCCCAAAGAATATGTGATTGGATCCAGTACATCCTGGAAAATACCTGCCACCCCTTGGCACAACTGCTGAGCCACATACACCTGCTTCTGGCCCGACAGTTCTGAGTCCCTGAGTCAGAAACAATATCTGCCCAAGGGGCCAAATCAGCAATGGGGATTAACGCACCCTAGCCACATAAAATACTACTAAATAAATAGCAAAGGAGGCTGGAGTGGGAACTGCAAGAAAACATGCTGCCACCCCAGGGAAAGCTGCACATGCTGGGTCCCCATGCTGGGTTGGAGCTGGGAGGAGAATGGAGGTTTTGGTCCTCTGGCAATTCTAAATATTTGTTAAGAAATTTGTCGGGGTTGGACTGAAAAGGAAACTGTCTCCTACAAATGAACGCTGTCCAAGATTTCTCCTGATGTCTATTAAGACGACTATCTCCGGATGTCTTACCACTACCAAAGGAAGATGTTGTTCACACTCAAATGACTCCATTTATGGAGGGGTTTCAACCACAAGTTTGCAACATAGAAGAGCACCTACACAAAACTTGCATAAGCACCTCCTGTGGATGCCAAACAAGCTGACCTGGCCACAGTCTATGCTACAATCCTGAAATGAAAGGAAAGGGCAGCAGCTCTAGGACAGCAGCCTGCCGTTCAGCCCATGGATCAGCAGCGATATGCTGTTGCTCAGCAAGTGAAATAAACGTTCCCAAATGAATAGGGTACCAGTGTGATTCACCTGGGTGGTTTTCGCACCCTGTGCTCCTGTGTTGCATGTATTAGGAAATTTGAGGGAGGCAAAGGATTGCGAGACTTCTTGTTGATTCTGATGTGTATGCACCTTGTACCACAGATCAAATGCCTGCTGGTATGCAATTCAACCATGCTGTGCATGGCTTGACTCCAGCATTTGAGGCCAAGTGCTCTGAAACTCTCTTCATTTGTTAAATGGTGTGAGCAGGGAGGAGGTACACCTCATGTAGTGCCAGCTTTTGTCTCCCGAGTGGTGGCTGACACTGTAAGCTCAAAAGCTTGACTCTCTCAGGAACAGAAGTTGCTCCATTACCTCCCCCACCTTGTCACTCAAAAGGTGTTGGAGTTTGAAGACACTGAGTCCTTATTACATGTCGGTAAAGAGTTTGATGACGCTGTAACTCAGCACAGGCTACCACTATGGGGGGAATTTCAGACATGGGTGAATGCCCCGTCTCCTAGTTTCAAGTTTGGGATCATTTTCTCCAAGTTATGGGGCTACTACTGTTAAATGTCTGTGCAGAGTGAGAGGGTGATTGGAAACTCCACTTATATGGACAGTGTGCCATGTTTCCATACTTCTTTACAGCAGACGGGCCAAACTAGGCCAGATGGCTACCATCCTTGGTATGTTAAATCTCCCTGAAGAAGTACACAGTACATTTGACTCTGGGGAATTTCCTGTGTGTCAGACTCCTGGTTCTGTCAATGGAACTCAGAGCAATATGGGAACAGAGAAAACTGTCATCACAGACTCAAAGGGCAGAAGTGGGATTGTTGTCAGAAAACTCTTTCCTGCATGGAACTGCGTATGTGTTAAGGCAGTGAAGAGTGGGTTTTCCCACGCACTCTCCACAGAGCCTGTAATGGTGAATAAGATGATGTTGACAGTGAATAGAAATGTCACCCGCGCTATTACATTTCCGTGATATCCATGCAAATTTATTATTCAATTTTGTTTTACCCTTTAGTTGTTGGGGCTTTAAGGTCACAAAGAACTCCAATCTTATGTCTTGAACTAATACATGAAGTCATTACACTAACAGAAAAAATGCAAATATTTCGAAGTGGTCATTTTAAAGTGTTGATGGTGTCATTGTTTATCTCCATTTGTACGGTAACAGTGACGTTGGACAGCTCCATCTCATAGCTCATCTTGAAGTAGACCTAACAGGCCTTCAAATGATGTGTGATGTGCGTGAGTGTACAGAGATTACGTTACACGGATCAGATCAGTGTTGTCTACCGCTCACCTGTGTATTTCCACTGAGGTCAATGGGTTTCTGACTGCCTGGATTGCAGCATCAGTGCCAGATTTAGACACCTGTGCAGCATGTTTTCGTGCTTAGAGATGGACTGCAGGGAAGTTTCTCTTTACTGCCACCTTACACAGAGGTTGATGTTAATTCCGCACGACTCTCAACATCTGTTCTGACCTGCAGGGACCGTGTGCGGGGAAAACATTAGTTAAGGAGAGGGGGTTTTAATGTATTGCTGCCAAGTCTGAAGTTTAGAACAACTCCTGCTTCCAGAGATGGGAGGGACAGAGACTTTCAACACAAACTTGTGGTTCCAGGATTTGAGGAACAATAATTTACAAAGGATTATTTGAAACCATGTTTTCAAAGCTGGGGTCTGAACTGAGTTGCCAACATTCTTATTTAGGTACCTAAATAAGTGGTCTGGCTTTCAATGGTGCTGAGCACGTGTACCTACCATTTTAGTTAGCTGGATCAGTAGTTGCTCAGTACCCTGAAAATCGGGCACGTATTTAGGTAGGCAGGTCTCACGCTTAACATATACGAGTGGTTCTCAAACGGATGTCATCATGCTCCCTCTCCTTGGTGTCTTTAGTCGTTTATGCCCCTCCCCTCACACCGCTCCCGCCACACACGTACATCTGCCACCATCCAACGCTGAAGACAGAGCAAGGAGCGGCAGCTGCTGGCTGGACTCCCAGGTCTGAAAGCAGTGCCCCCGCCAGGAGCAGCGCAGAAGGTAGGTTGGTATGGCCCTCCTAAAGTTTCTTATGGCCCATCTTGAATACACTCTGTGCCCCCCAGAGGGGTGCATCCTCCCCGTTTGAGAACCTCTGTATTTGCTCAGTACCCTGGAGATCATAGCACTTATTTAGGTAGGCAGCTCTCACATTTACTATAAAACACACAGCATCCGGCCTGCAGCCCTGTCAGGCTTGGAGCCTTGAAAAGGGGTGGAGATTCTTTCAACAGCCATGGATTCAGACTAGTCTTTCTTCTCTAAAATCCAGGACAGGGAGCACTGAAGAGCTTGGGCAGGTCATTACTGTCTCTGTGCCTCGGTTTCCCCATCTGAAAAGTGGGGATTATAATGTTCCTCCATCTGTGAAAGCACTTTAGAATTTTCACCTGAAAAGCCTGAATATCAACGCTAATGAACGAGTATTGCAGGCCCAGCTGCTAGTGATGCATCCGATGAAGTGAGCTGTAGCTCACGAAAGCTCATGCTCAAATAAATTGGTTCGTCTCTAAGGTGCCACAAGTCCTCCTGTTCTTTTTGTGAATACAGACTAACACGGCTGCTGCTCTGAAACCTGTAATTAAGGTGGCCTGGCAGTTCCCATAAGACCCTATTTTCAATTTCTGATAACTTTGACAAATTTATCGTAGAATCCTAGAAGATCAGGGTTGGCAGGGACCCCAGGAGGTCACCTAGTCCCACCCCTGCTCAAAGCAGGACCAATCCCCAATCATAGAAGATCCGGGATGGAAGGGACCCCAGGAGGTCACCTAGTCCCACCCCTGCTCAAAGCAGGACCGATCCCCAATCATAGAAGATCTGGGTTGGAAGGGACCCCAGGAGGTCACCTAGTCCCACCCCTGCTCAAAGCAGGACCGATCCCCAATCATAGAAGATCCGGGTTGGAAGGGACCCCAGGAGGTCACCTAGTCCCACCCCTGCCCAGAGCAGGACCAAGCCCCAACTAAATCAATTTAAACAGTTAGGGCTACAAATTTTCCATGTTGGGTGCCTGCCTCAGGCTGAGCAGTTTTGGAAAATTTCAGCAAAAATGGCTCCGACATGTCTGAGAATGAGAACAGGGGACATGATAAAAGGGTTAGAAAACCTGGCCTAGGAGCAAAGGTTAAAATAACTGGGTGTGTTTAGTCTCAAGAAAAAGGACAGAGGAGGGACCCGATCACAGTCTTCAAAGATGTTAAGGGCTGATCTGAAGAGGACAGTGCTCAGTTGTTCTCCGTGTCCGCTGAGGGTGAGACAAGAAGTGGGGGGCTTACGGTGCAGCAAGGGAGACTTGGGTTCGCTATTAAGGCTTTGCGTGCACCTGCAGCCGGTCGCGACGCCAGCGTGGGGAGGGAGCTCGCCCAGCACCTGAACAAAACTAACGGCAAGTTCCTGCGCTGAAACTTGCTGCACGCGGGGGTGATTTTTCAGCGCAGTAACTTGTCAGTGGAGCCAAGCCCTAGGATAAAGTGTCTCATGACAGCCGCAGTGACGCACGGGAACAGGGTTCCAAGAGATGCTGTGGAATCTCCGTCGCTGGGCGTTTTTAAGAGCAGCCACCTGTGTGAGATGGGCTCGGGTTACTTGGCCCTGCCTTAGTGCAGGGAGCTAGACTTGGTGACGTCCTGTCGTCCCTTCCATCCCTGCATTTCTATGATTCTCTCTTCTCTTGCTCTGATTGAAAAAATATTGCACCTGTTTCTCTGAGAAGGCCTTGCGCCTCCAGGCTTTCAAGCTGGGATTTAAAATTTGACAGGAGAATCAGACTGGAGTCAGGGCTGTGTCTTTTGCAATCTGGCCCAGTTATGAGCCTCTGAAAAATTGCATTTCACACATGCACCTAAATTCTCCAAAGCTCCCATCTGCACGGAACATGTTCCAGCCTCTCACCACTCCTATGAGAGATGGGGCTGCACATGCCCCATCCACACAGAGCAACCCTGAGCATGGTCGCCCAAGACTGAAGGAGCTGAGCAGGAGGTAACCTACAATTGCACCTCCTGGATGCCGGATTCCTGGGGTGCCAGGCACTTGCCCTGAGAGCAGCGACACTTTCTCTCCCGTGCTCACACTCCTCTGGTGTCTGGTGCCGATGAAAATATTTCTATTTTTCCCCCCATTTATTATTTTTTAAAACCTGGGAAATTACATGCAAAACAGCAACGTTAAAAGAATGTTCAGGTTGCGAAGTCAAGCGCTTGGTCATAAGTGAGGAAATGCCAGTACTGCTAGTGACTGTGAAACCTTCATCCAGCCCCCTTGTGTGTACGGATTACAACAGAGTCTGTAATAACATGGTCACAGGCTAGTTTTCCGCTGAGCGTCAGATTAGAGCTCATTTAAACTGCTGTAACCTCCACCCTTCGTCTGAGCTAGCTGGACGCTCCAGCTGAACAGCCCCACCTGCGACAAAGGTGTGTGTGAGCCAACCAGCCATTCTGAGTCTGTCAGCAGAGGGCTCCAGAGTGAAGTATTGTCTTAGAGTAAGGGTGGGTGAGGGAGAAGCCAGACAGACAGACAGACAGAGGGTATGTCTACACAGCTGACGTTAAAGTGCTGCCATGGAGCAAGAGCTCTCCCAGCGCTGTAAAGAGCCATCCCCACGAGGGGCGTAGCTCCCAGGACTGGTGCACTGTCTACACGGCCCCTTTCCAGCGCTGAAACCTGTGTCGCTCAGGGGGGGGGGGGTTTCACACCCTTGAGCGAGGAAAGTCTCAGGGCTGTAAGTGGCCGTGTAGACAAGGCCACAGCGTGTCCAAACAGCTGGCAGCACAGCCATGGGAAAAGCCTGCAGAGCGGTTTTGGGGTGCTTGTTGAAGAATGCTTTGGGTGTTGTGAGCAAGAAACCTGTTGCTGGTTCCTTCCACGTTCAGGGAAACCTAATTTTGTCCATTCCTTGTAAATAAACAAGATTGCCCCAAAGATATCATGTTCCACCTTCAATTTCTTCTCCCACCTGGAAAAACCCACAGGGCCCCAAACTTTGAGTAGCTGCTCAGATCGGGAGCAGAAAGCTGATGCAGAAGGTGTGGTATAAACAGAATTTATTGTTGTTATAGTGATCAGTGGAGAGGAGGAAAAGCAGGTTTCAGGGCTGACACACCCCAGGTTGGCTCACATGGATCACTGAGATTGCTGGCACCTGACCTGCCATCTTGGTACTTACTGCAGGTGTATGTCTCTTTAAGAGAACTTTGATCTCTGTGCAGCAATCAACGTGTGCCAGGGAGTCTATGACTGTAATTTTCCAGCCGGTTTCTTACTTTCATTTTTGCAGCAGGTGGAAGCATCAGGAAGCAGGACAGTTTAAAATACCTTAAATGAATCAATAAAGCATGAAGAATCCGGCCTCAAGCCCCTGGGCTCCAGGACTCCCTGAATGGAATGGATGAGACAGCCTCAGCAAGGGAAATGGACAATTGTGAGACCAACTCTTCCTCAAATGGCTGTGGGTAGGAGCGCCCTGCAGAGGCAGAAACAGCTGGAAAAGGTCTCTCCGGGATTCAGCAGGTAGGGGAGCTCCAGGTAAATGGCTCTGGCTGAGATTTCCTTACAGTACTTAATCTAGATGAGGTGTTACTGCCAAAAGGCCATAGGGGTCAACAGGCACCTCCTTACTCTGAAAATAAACAAGGCTGTGGAAGTGGCCATGCAAATTCAGAGATCCACAGTGCTGGCCTCCCTTCCTCTCATCTGCTTTCTTTAATGTTAGATGCGATGGGCAGGTAATGACCCTATGTCATTTTCCTTAGGTGAGGTTATGATGGCGTGTGCGTGTGTGTGTTTCTCTTCCCTCCCCTTCGTTACTAAGGTCCCGAGGCACAAAAGGAGCCAGGCAGCTAAGTCTGGGGTTTAGGCACCAGGTTCCCGTTTTAGGCTCCCCAGTGGCGCACAAAATTCCAGCTGAAAATGCAGGGGTCTAAACTCACTCAGCACCTAAGCTTTTGACTATGTTTCTGTCTCTGGGCACGTGCCCTGCTGCCATATTGTAGGCGCCCGGTGCCTATCTCCCGCATGAGCCCCAGAGCAAGTCACAAACCAGGGGAAGAAAAGGCCTTCAGCACAGGGGAGCGGAGCCTTCCCAAAAATGGGGGGCCAGGAGCTCCTGCTCCCTCCATGGCCCCGCCCCTGCCCCTCCTCTTTCCCTGAAGGCCCCGCCCCCCAGCCAAGCTGGAAGCCGGAGCAGGGCTGGGGAGCCACAGACCCCCCCGTGTGCCCAGGCTGGGCGGGCCTGAGAACAGCCCCCAGCCCATATCCCCACCCTCCATCCCCCGGGCCAGGGCAGGTGGGGGGTGTGCAGCTCCCCACAGCTGTCTGCACGGCTCTTCCCCCGACCTGGTTCCAGACGGGGACGGGGCCTCAGAGCCACAACTGGGTTATGGTAAGAGTCCCCAGGCAGCTGGTGACTCAGGAGGGTGCTCGAACCATGGGGCTATGCTGATGTGAGGCGTTCCCTGTCTCTCCAGGTAAAGCTGCACTGGGGACACAGGCCTGGACGCTGGTCAGTGCTGTAACCCCCCGGCAAGCGGGTCCTACTCAAGTTTATGTTCCCTCTCTCAGGCTCTGGCCTAGATCACTCTTTGAAGGAGAGGGAGAGAGCACAAGAAAACACACGCATGAGACTGACGCTATCGGAGGGTGGTTAGCGTACCCACCCACAAGGTGGGAGACCAGAGTCCAGTCCCCCTGCTCCAATTCAGCTTTAATTATTTATCCAGAGGGCAACAGCTTCAATAGGACAGACTGACGGGGCCTCGCAACACAGTATCCCATAGCTTAGTGCTCAGAGCACGCTCCTAAAAAGAGCGGATCCCTGTCCAAATCCCTTCTCACCCTCAGGCAGAGGGGGGCTGTCGCCTGGGTCGCTCACATCCCAGGTGAGTGCTCTAACCAGGGGGCTAAAAAGGTGCGAGGGAAGTGTCGCTTCCCCTGGCTTCTTGCAAAACCAGCAGAGGCGGGTATCTCCAAAGAGGGTTCCTGGCTGTGGCTGGCACCTCCCATTGTCTAGCGTAGGCAGTTCCATGCGTAGCGTGCTGGCTTTTGTGAGTTACATTACAGGGTTGTGTTTACGCTTCACTTTTATCAGTACAACTTTTGGGTCGGTCAAGAGTTTGAAAAAAACACACCCTGGGCCAACGAAAGTTTTACTGACGAAAAGCACCTAAATCTTTCTGAACCTAGCCCTAAGTCTAGGAGCAAAGAGGACCAGGGAATTGTAGACTCACGTTTTAATGGTTTCTCTCACCAACTGAACGTCAGATTGTGATGGGGGGGGGCTGTTTGTCAAAGGGGGCCACGCTCATAGATCCAGTGTGGAGGTCGTACACTTCCTCACACAGAGGTAGTGGGGATCGAAGGCCGGGAAAGGCTGAGCCTCCCCAAACAGCCTTGCATGGCCCCACTGACGCGCCACCCCCAGGCCTCTTCCTGCTTCCTGGTGCTGTGCTGTGGGGGGCTCCTCCCCCCCATGGCCAGGGACCCAGGCTGGGGCCAGTGGGGGCCGGCCTGTGCTCTGGTGCTGGTGGGGGGGCATGCTGCCTGCCCTCCCACCCGGCACTCCGGGGCTGAGGGGGTGCTCTGGGGCTAAGGGGAGGTGCCCACCTGGTGCTCCAGGGCTGGAGGAGGGGGACCATGTTGCCTGCCCAACTGCCCGTGCTCTGGGACTGGGGTAGGGAGGCCACGCCACCCACCCCAACTGCCTGGTGCTCCGGGGCTGCGGGAGCAGGTCTGCGCCACCCGCCTGGCACTCTGGGGCTGGGGGCACTCAGGCAGCCCGGGGGTGGGGGGAGGCGGTGGTGGCCATGCAGGGTGGGGCTCTGGGCTCTGGTGGGAGGGGAAGAGCCTCAGGCAGAAGGGATGGGCCAGGCCAGGGGCTAGCTTCCCCAAGCCCAGGTTTCACCCGCCGCCCATGCCGTCACACACGTGTCTGGACTCCCTGTGGGATCAAATAATTGCAACAGTGGGGTCTCGGGATCCCTGGCAGGGCTGAGCAAATATCAACCCACAGGCAGGGTAGAACAAGCAGTCTGTAGCCTCCGAGCCTCTTGCCTGTGGCCGACAGTAACAGTTCGGGTTCCTGACCTTCTGGGCCGGGCAGAACAAACAGTAGCCAAACCTAGCGGGAAGTGGGGGAGTGGCAGGGTCACCCGGGCCCATCCAGCTCCACCGGGTTCCGACCCAGGGCCCGATGAAGCCAGGGAATTCCACGTTGAGGGATGAACCATCAGCTCCTACTACGTTCCCTGGGTCACTTCCTACCCCAGGGCGCTTCTCATACACCTCCTGGCTCGCCGCAGCTCAGCATCCCTGTCAACCTCTGCGCTTGCCTGGCTGCTCACAGTGTAGTCTGGGTCTCAGGTTCCCACTGCTTGGGGAGCCTCCGGCCTCTCTGCAGGAGCTTGCAACACACATCCTTCCTCCTCCTCCGCCGGCCCAGACTGGGCTGGGCCGCCTCCTTTTATCTGTCGCTTCCACTGGGAGCGGGTGCAGCCAGGCTGAGGGGACGTGGCCTTCTGAGGCCTGCAGCGACTGGTCTGTCCCTGGTGGCCTAACGAGGGGCCAGTACACCCCTTCACACAGATCCTGAAAAATACCAGGAACTAAAATCAAAACTTCTCCGTACGGAGGAAGCCATCCAAGAGGCGACTGACCTGGTCCCAAGTCTCCTTGGCCATGCCTGCCAGCACCGCAGCCTTCTCCCTCCAGAGGGTGAACGTAGGAAAAAGACTCCAAAAAGAGACCCACGAGCCCTCCAGTGAGCCCCCAGCCAGCCAGAGGTGATGCCCGGCGTATGCAGTCACTTGGGCACTCCTACGCCCGGTACCCGCAGATTGCAGACACACCTAGGAAGCCTAAGGACCCTACAGGCTACGTGTTCCCGGCTGTCAGAGACAGGACCACAGACCGTACCGCCTCTGGGAATCTCACTTTAGAATTGTTTAAATGTCGCGGTGCTGAGGGGCCACAGAGATGTGGTGACCTTGATCATAATTCAACCCTGACATTGCACCAACCCTGGAGATGTTGGGTGGGTCACTGACATGTAAAATCACTGGGGCCGGGGGCTGATTTGCTCTTAGGGAGATCCTCAGAGAGCCCTCACCTATGGGCAGCACGTGACCTGCCCGTTGCAGGACCCTAGCCCTGGGCCTCTCCCATTCTGCCCAAGTCCCCGCCCCCCTCCCTGCCGGTGCACCCCCACCATAGCCACTGGCCCCCCAGTCCCAGGCCACCCCAGCCACCCCCAGCCCCGGAGCGCCACCCCCAGCCCCGGAGCACCACCCTGAGTCCTGGCCATAGGCCGGTGCTTGTACCGGCCCCAGCTGCCCCAAGTCCCAGCCACATGCTGGCTGCCCCTGCCCAAGTCCCAGCGGAAAAGAGGGAACTGGAAGCAGGCAGGTGGGGGCTGGGGGCAGAGCATGGGCTGGGCTGGGCAGGCTGGGCTGTTTGGGGAGGCTGAGCCTCCCTGGCCTGTGATACCTACTGCCCATGCCCTCACCCAAGACAGGTGTGGCTGGGAGATGGCGCTGCTTTCTCCTACAGCAATAAGGGGCCATTCCTACCACGCTCAGAGGCATTGCTTGCACTCACTTGCTCTCCTTAATACCCCCTTTCTCATTTATTTATTTATATTACAGTAACACCTAAATGGCCCAACCAAGATGCGGGCCCCATTGTGCTGTGCCCTGGACACACCACTAGTGAGGAACCATCCTTGCCCTGGAGAGTTTACAGATTTAAAATTTTTATTAAGATGATGTTTTTTAAAAAAGTGAACGGTACAGAATTTAAGCACAGACGTTTCAGGTTATCAGGGAATAACGTACAGATTGTCAAGGGGTGTAAGAAGAAGTTCGGTTTGAGATCGGGTGGCTAAGGAATACATAATCTGCAATATCCCCGATTGGGGGTAAAAGGTTAACGGGTCAAAGGACAGACATTGAGGTATGAGGGTATGTTGTTCATATAATGGCTATGTTCAGGTGTGGAGTACAGTGAGTGAATGCGATGATGAGGATGGATTGACCCTCATTTGGTGAGATTTAACGTTCAGTGAGTTTATGGCTCCAGTTCATATGGTCCAATGGACAAAGTCTCTCGGTCCCTCTCTCATCATTGATGCACCATGTCGCTCCAGCTCATGCCTCCTGGCACTGTCGGTGGCCGGTGATGTGTTCAGTGTAGATGTCCTATGGCAATCTAAATTACACCAGACATCTCCACAGGTGCAGCCATGGTGTGAGTGTGGTATGGACCGGCTGCTGGCCCAGTGACATCTGACCCTGCTCAGAGCCAGGCAGGCGAGACCTGTGGGGGAAATCCCTTCCCTTCTGGTGCTTGTTACCTCCTCCCCACTGCCCTGTGTCGCTGTCACCGCATCCCGCTCACTCACCATCTGGTTTGTTATTTCTCCTGTTCCCCAGACCCAGCTACGATGATGGGGAAGGTTCCCTTGTTCTCTCCCAGCTCCACAGTGAGCTCCGCTCTGCCCGGCTACGTCGCTCTCTGCCTCGCTCTACAGGTTCACAGTCTGGTGTCAGGTAGGAGCTCCGGCCTTCTCGCTGGGTTTGCTGATGTTCTGTTGCTGGTCATCACCATCCACCTCGCTTCACTGCCTTGTCTCGTAAACCACGTCTGCTTTTTGCAGGGCCAGCCCTTAGACCAAATGGTGCCCTCGGCGAGGAGCGTTTCTTTGTTGCCCCCCCTTCCATTGGTTAATTTTTTGAATACTTTTCTTTTATTGTATTTGTAGCCCATTTCATGGCTTTGATGCACGATTTGCATGCATGATTTATCCCTGTCATATAAGACAATAAATGTGCATGCTAGGATCTGTACATCTGTATCTATTCATGCCTATATAAGCAAAAAAAAAAGTTTCCTCAAAGAAAATTTTTAATTGTAGGAATAACTGGAATGTACTAACATCTATACTTGAAACATTTCACTTCAAACATTCTGTTTTCCCTTTTGTCACTAACAGACACAGGACCCCAAGCCTGGCACCCCCCGAGCCTGGCGCCCACCAATCCTGGCACTCCAGGTGGTTGGCTGGGTCGCCTGCCCCTAAATCCAGCCCTGGTCTTTTGCTCTTTACACAACGAGCATAAACCGCAGAGCACAGCTGGGTCCTAGTGATGGTGTTTATCTATACACACGCTGCTGCTCTGACTGGAGGCTTCTAAAACATAGAACATGGTGAGCGCCGTTACTGGGCTCACAAACTATTTAAAGGGACACTACACAATTCCGCTACACTACACCGCTGGACCATGTAAGTCACAGATCAGACTCTTCAGCCACAAACAAATCATGACTTCCCAACTCTCCAGTTATGAAATAAACCCACAGGTCATTCACACTGCACTAGGCACAGCCGTCTAGGGGTGAGAGTGAGACCTTCTTCATTCTGTGCCCTCAGTGAAAGTCTTATCGTATCCCATGGCACCCCCGGGGTTGTCCCCACAGCTGCACAGACATTTTGATTCCCTCCTGCTGTGATTTCCATTCTGCTAATTTAACCAGCTCTCTTTGTTGCTCTGGATGCTGAGTCTCTGCCCAGAGACCCCCCCTTTCTGTTCAGTTCCACAATGGCTGGTTCTCTGCCCCCTGCACTTTTCTATCTGCCTCCTTCTCCCTCTTCATTATCTGACTTCTGACTTTACCTGCACAGTGGCAATGATCTCTTTTCACATCCTGCTGGCCCTTACACCATCCTTACAGCAGTCAGGGAGGGCACTGCACTGGAGCAGCATGAAAAGTCCTTGGTGTGTCAGAGAACCAGCCCCCCCCTCCCCATTACCCATTATACCCAAGGTGCTTGTGAGAAGTGTTCAGCCCTATTCAGCGATGATAGGGATAGTGTATAACATTCACCTGTGAACCCTGGGTGGCAGATATGGCAACCGCATGCCATATTTGGGGACTATCAAATTAACATCATGAATATTCTGTCTATTTTGCACCCTTTCCATAGATAGTATCTGTGATGGGTTCGGTCACAGAGACCCCCTTGAGACTGTCACTTGATGCTCTGGGGTACCACAGAGAACAACCCTCCTGCCAGAACGGGTGCCCCTCCACTCTTGTCTTGCTGAGCCAGACACTCCAATTCAGCTCCAGCCCAGACTCAGAGGTTGGGCCACGCCCCTCTGCAGTTCACAGAAACTGAGATTCACTCAGCCGTGGGGCTTTTCAGTTAACAGGGACTTTCCCAGCGCCCAGAGTTCAGCCTTTCTGGGAGCCTGAACCCCAAATAAATCCGTTTTACTCTGTATAAAGCTTATACAGGGTAAACTCATAAAATGTTCGCCCTCTATATCACTGAAAGAGAGACGTGCACAACTGGGATGGGTAGGATCCCCTGGAGGACTAACATGAAGGGGAAAGGAGTCCATGAGAGCTGGCTGTATTTCAAGGAATCCCTGTTGAGGTTACAGGGACAAACCATCCCGATGTGTCGAAATAATAGTAAATATGGCAGGCAACCAGCTTGGCTTAACGGTGAAATCCTAGCAGATCTTAAGCATAAAAAAGAAGCTTACAAGAAGTGGAAGGTTGGACATATGACCAGGGAAGAGTATAAAAATATTGCTCGGGCATGTAGGAATGAAATTAGGAGGGCCAAATCGCACCTGGAGCTGCAGCTAGCGAGAGATGTTAAGAGTAACAAGAAGGGTTTCTTCAGGTATGTTGGCAACAAGAAGAAAGCCAAGGAAAGTGTGGGCCCCTTAATGAATGAGGGAGGCAACCTAGTGACGCAGGATGTGGAAAAAGCTAATGTACTCAATGCTTTTTTTGCCTCTGTCTTCACGAACAAAGTCAGCTCCCAGACTGCTGTGCTGGGCATCACAGCATGGGGAGTAGATGGCCAGCCCTCTGTGGAGATAGAGGTGGTTAGGGACTATTTAGAAAATCTGGACATGCACAAGTCCATGGGGCCGGATGAGTTGCATCCGAGAGTGCTAAAGGAACTGGCGGCTGTGATTGCAGAGCCATTGGCCATTATCTTTGAAAACTCGTGGCGAACGGGGGAAGTCCCGGATGACTGGAAAAAGGCTAATGTAGTGCCCATCTTTAAAAAAGGGAAGAAGGAGGATCCTGGGAACTACAGGCCAGTCAGCCTCACTTCAGTCCCCAGAAAAATCATGGAGCAGGTCCTCAAAGAATCAATCCTGAAGCACTTACATGAGAGGAAAGTGATCAGGAACAGTCAGCATGGATTCACCAAGGGAAGGTCATGCCTGACTAATCTAATCACCTTCTATGATGAGATTACTGGTTCTGTGGATGAAGGGAAAGCAGTGGATGTATTGTATCTTGACTTTAGCAAAGCTTTTGACACGGTCTCCCACAGTATTCTTGTCAGCAAGTTAAAGAAGTATGGGCTGGATGAATGCACTATAAGGTGGGTAGAAAGTTGGCTAGATTGTCGGGCTCAACGGGTAGTGATCAATGGCTCCATGTCTAGTTGGCAGCCGGTGTCAAGTGGAGTGCCCCAGGGGTCGGTCCTGGGGCCGGTTTTGTTCAATATCTTCATAAATGATCTGGAGGATGGTGTGGATTGCACTCTCAGCAAATTTGCGGATGATACTAAACTGGGAGGAGTGGTAGATACGCTGGAGGGCAGGGATAGGATACAGAGGGACCTAGACAAATTGGAGGATTGGGCCAAAAGAAATCTGATGAGGTTCAATAAGGATAAGTGCAGGGTCCTGCACTTACGACGGAAGAACCCAATGCACCGCTACAGACTAGGGACCGAATGGCTCAGCAGCAGTTCTGCGGAAAAGGACCTAGGGGTGACAGTGGACGAGAAGCTGGATATGAGCCAGCAGTGTGCCCTTGTTGCCAAGAAGGCCAATGGCATTTTGGGATGTATAAGTAGGGGCATAGCGAGCAGATCGAGGGACGTGATCGTCCCCCTCTATTCGACATTGGTGAGGCCTCATCTGGAGTACTGTGTCCAGTTTTGGGCCCCACACTACAAGAAGGATGTGGATAAATTGGAGAGAGTCCAGCGAAGGGCAACAAAAATGATTAGGGGTCTGGAACACATGAGTTATGAGGAGAGGCTGAGGGAACTGGGTTTGTTTAGTCTGCAGAAGAGAAGAATGAGGGGGGATTTGATAGCTGCTTTCAACTACCTGAAAGGTAGTTCCAGAGAGGATGGTTCTAGACTATTCTCAGTGGTGGAAGAGGACAGGACAAGGAGTAATGGTCTCAAGTTGCAGTGGGGGAGGTTTAGGTTGGATATTAGGAAAAACTTTTTTCACTAGGAGGGTGGTGAAACACTGGAATGCGTTACCTAGGGAGGTGGTGGAATCTCCTTCTTTAGAAGTTTTTAAGGTCAGGCTTGACAAAGCCCTGGCTGGGATGATTTAATTGGGTATGGGTCCTACTTTTGAGCAGGGGGTTGGACTAGATGACCTCCTGAGGTCCCTTCCAACCCTGATATTCTATGATTCTATGATTCTATGTTTTTCCCCCAGGTAACAATTACTTACACTGGGTTTATTAATAAACACAAGCGATTTTATTAAGTATAAAATGTAGGATTTAAGTGGTTTTAAGTAATAACAGACAGAACAAAGTAAATCATAAAGCAAGATAAACCAAAACACTCACGGCTCAGCTTAATACACTAAGAAATCAGTTACAGATGATAACTTCTCACCCTCGATGTTATTTCAAGTAAAATGCTTCCCAGGTCAGTTGCCTTTTCTGACCTGGGTCCAGCCTGTTCTCTCCCACCCCTGTAGTTACAGTTCTTTTGTTTCCAGATGCTTTCAGGTATCTTCTTGGGGTGGGGAGGCCATCTCTTAAGCCAGATGAAGACCCTCATTGTTTACTTCCCCCGCCTTATATAGAATTTCCCTAAGGCGGGGAAACCCTTGTTTGGAATCCCACCCCCACTCTGGAAAAGTACCCGCTTCAAGATGGATTTCAGTATCAGGTGACATGGTCACATGTCTGTGTAAGACCCCAGTCTCCATTCTTCCTAGGTTGCCTGACCCATACACAGGAAGGCTTTAAGGTAAACAAGGCCTTTTACAGCCAATTGTCCTGTCAATGGGAGTCACCAAGTCCTGATGCCCCATTGACGGCCCTCACCTGGTATGACTACACCAGCAATACAGGTTCATACCTCATATTTCTATGAGAACGATACATGCATACAAATAGGGAAATCAAATTCAGCACATTATAACTTTGTCAATGATGTGTTACAAGAGACCTTTTGCATAAAGCACATTCCAGCTATGTCATTTTCAGATTCATAAGCCTATTTTCATAAAGCATACCGAGTGGAACTTCACAGTATCGATCCGTTCTATATGTATCTTTGTGGGCTCCGGATTGTAATCTACTCCGTGGGGGAGGGTCACCCCATCTCCTGCAGGATATACAAATGATGGGGTGTAATTTCTTGTGGGACAGATAACAGCTCCAGAGAAGTACCACCCCAGGCGGTTAAACTAGTTCAGAGCAGGTTCCAGAAACCAAAGAGAATGAAGATTTTTGGTATGAAAAGCTGATTTAAACTAACCAGAAGCCTGGGATCTTGGGCTACAAACTGAGAGAAACCCTTAGAGAAAGGTTTGACAGAGAGTCTGTCCCCATGTGCCAGATGAGAATCCTTTGCGATAAGTGTAAGATGTTTGATTGGTTTATGGTAACTTTTCTCTCTCGGGCTTTTGTCCATAAATGTTCCCTGCTTTGGAAAACCTGTTTGGTTACTGGTAACCTCTGGCACACACTGTTCATAGCCCTGGGATGGAAAGCAAAGCACAGGTGCTGAACTTTGGTCAGACCTGGTGGGAAAACCACAGTGAATTGCAAGGAAGCTTTGAGCAGGGGGTTGGACTAGATGACCTCCTGAGGTCCCTTCCAATCCTGATATTCTATGATTCTATGAAGCTGCAAGCCTTAAACCCCAGTGGAGAGAGAGGGCCATGGGTCCCTGCCCAGAGAGAGGTGACAGCTGGAGGCCTGAGACCTGAGGGACAATCCTTAAGCAGACCCCAGAGGGAGTCAAAGATGCAGCTACCCCAAGCATGTGACTCTCTGCACTTATAGACATGACTAGGGCACTGCATGGAGACGGGGTGTTCACTTCTAATGCAGGACGCTCTTTTATTTTGTCTTACTGCTGAATTAATGCCACCCTCAGCCCCCTGTCAATTTAATTTCTATTTTCATTGCATTTTTCTCAGCACAGTTCACAGTAACTGGACCTGCCCATCCAATCACCGCTTCCTTAGGTGGGGAGGCCTTCCTGCCCTGCCACCTTTCCCCCAGGATGGATGCTCAGAGCATGGAGGTGAGATGGTTCAGGTCCCAGTACTCTGCAGTTGTGCATCTGTACCACGATGGGCAGGATCAGTATGGTGAGCAGATGCCAGAATATCAAGGAAGGACTGAGCTCTTAAAAGACCACATCACCGATGGGAGTGTTTCCCTGAGAATACGCGATATCCAACCCTCCGACGATGGACAGTACAAGTGTTTTTTTCAGTCTAGAGTGGCTTATGAAGAAGCTTTGTTGGAACTACAGGTGGCAGGTCAGTAACTTGTTGTGATACTTGGATGTCTTCAGTAGGGTATGAGTGGATCAAAGATTCATTGTGAGATGACACCTGATTTATCTCATTACAGTGGGGCAGCAGCTCTGCTCTGGTGAAGGTTTATTCTAGTTGACTGTTTTTTCTAAGGGCTCTAAAATCCACGCAAGTACTCAGATTGTCTCGAAGAGTGTTGTGGCTCTTGGGAGTCTGGGGTAGCATTAATGGGTTACATTTACAGGGTTAATCAAATACACAAACACGCCTAAAAAGTTGGGTGATATGAATATGTTGTGTTTATTACAACTCTCTTGTGCACCCCTGGGGCCAAACAATAGCTGATCCTCCTCACGCTAATGTCTGGCCTCCTGTCTGGCACCCACAGGGTAACCGTGGTTGATATTCAGGGTCCTGTAGCCCACCGCCTGCCACTGGGGCTTGGCTGCCCATGGGTGCACCCACTAATTTTTCTCCAGGGGGGCTCCAGCCCCGCAGCACCCACGGAGTTGGCGCCTCCACCCCTGTCCTCTCCCTCTCTCCACCCTGCTCCCTCTGGAACACCCAGCCCTTCCTCTGCCTGAGGCAGGTGTTAAAGGGGCTTCTCTAAGCCCAAGGGGATTACAAATAATGTTTCTAAAATTACCTTTGCAAGTGAAAGTAGTGGAAGAGTTTAGCCTCCCTGCCCATCAGTTAAACTGTGCACAGCTGCTTCCAGTGGTTCTTATTCAACCCTTCACACCTGCCGCGAAGTGTCTGTGGCGAGAGGCACGGTCTGTGTTCATCAACGGGAAAGCCAGTCCCTTGCCCCTGCTCAGGAGCTGGCAGGATTATGGGGCCGCTCACCCAGCATCACTGGAGAATGTGAAGCAGGTGCACATATGCTAGACCAGCAATAAGTGAGAGGCAAGGTTACCTGGTGGATAGAGCCGTCGACTGAGTGTCAGGGGACAGGGTTCCAGTCTTGCCTTTGCTACTGAGCTGTGCAAGAATTTGGGCACGTCTCTGTGCCTCTGTTTCCTTGCTCGCCCTTTCTCCATCATGCCTGTTGAGACTGTAAACTCTTCAGCGCAGACTGTCTCCTATGATATGTGCACCATGCCCAGCCCGCTGGGGACCCAGTCTCAGCTGGGACCTGTAATTGCTTCTGTAAGACAAACAAGACATGTGGGACCAGTGTGAATGGCACTGGAGGTGGCTCTTGTCAGCAGGGTTCGGTCACTGAGGCACTCCCTTGGGCAGTTGCCCGGCTCCCACCCGGCCAAGGCATGGGGAGGCTGGGACTTTGTAGCTGGCCAGTGAGTTCCTGACTCACCTTCCTCAGGGTGGGCTATTGCTTAAGGGCTGCAGGTCGGAGAGGGGTTTTTCAGAGTGGCCACCGGAGTGGCTGCACACACTTAGGCCACCAAAAAAATTATTGTGAGAACCCCTGCTAGCCTGTGCTTTTCTGGTGAAGACTCCCGAGCGGAAATGGTACCAGACACCCATCCCTTCTTTGTCTCTTCTGGGCGGTTGTTTTCCCTCTCTAGGATGGTCTGTATGCAATTTCCAAGCAACCTAAGGGCCTCTCTGCCCACAGACTGACCCCGCAATAAAGAAATCCATTTGAATTCACAAGACACTTGCTTCAAATTAAGATAATTTTATTTCAGTTTAGCTCATCAGTAATAAAAAATCCCCAGTGTGACCTTATCTAGTGTTTGCGACAGCCCCCATCTCTCCCCCGACCCAGCCCTGCCCCTTCCACCCGAGGCCTCATCCCCTCTGTGTCCAATGGAGCCCAGCTCACATTGTGGGCATGGCCCCTGCCCTGTGCCCCCAGCCCCCTTCCATTGTAGCCACTGGTCCCTGCCCCAGGTTTGCGCCCGTCCTCCCCCCTGGCCCCGAGAACCAGGAGGCCAGGCAGTGCAGCTCCAGCCTTTCCAAGCTGGAGTGCCAATGTAATGGCAAAAACAGCAGCCAGCAAATTTTCCTACCCCTGGTGCTCCGGGGCTGGGAGGGCTGGAGTAGGAAAATTTTCTGGCTGTTGTTTTTGCCATTACACTGGGCAGTGTGGCCACAGCCCTCCTGGCCCCAAAGCACCAGGCTGTTGACCAGTACATTGGGAGGGACGAAGGGACCAGCCCTCCCGGCCACGGAGCACCACGCGGCCCTGGAGTGTGGGGAGGCCAGACAGCGTGGCCGCAGCCCTCCTGGCCCCAAAGCACTGGGCTGTTGGGCAGCAAGGCCCCTGCCTTCCCGGCCCCGGTGTGCCAGGACTCCGAAGCCGGGCAGAGCAGCCCCAGCCCCCCTGGCCCCAGAGCATCAGGAGGCTGGCAGCCCCGGAAGAGCCGGACACCTGCAGAGTGAGAAGCAGGACGGAGAGAAGGGGCGGAGTGTGGATGGGCCACATCCTGGCTGTTTGGGAAGGCTCAGCTTTCCCTGCCGCCCATGGTTTGTGTTTCTGTTTTGGTGAGTGTATTTCCTGGCTCTGAGAGGTATCAGTTTTCTGCTACCCATTTCAGCATTCTGGAAGGATACAAGGCCCTGCCAAGGCAACCTGAATTCCCCTATAATAAAGTTTTTTATTAGTGAATTATTTAAGGCTTGTTTACACATACACATACACTGGTTTCAATGAACTAGTGAAGAGTTTTTCAAATGGGGTCCGTGGACCCCCAGGTACTCCAGGGAGTGCACTGACCCCGCTGATCAACTCCTTCCCCTTCCTCCCTCAACACCGCCTCCTCCCTCCCAGTGCTTCCTGTGTGCTGGGGAACAGCTGTTCAGCGGTGTGCAGCAGGGGCTGGGAGGGAGGGGAAGGAGCAGAGACGGGGTGTGCTCAGGGGAGGGGATAGAAAGAGGTGGGGAAGAGGAGGGGCAGGAAGAGGTGGGGCGAGGATGGGGTCTTGGGGGAAGGGGTGGAGTGAGAGCAGGGCCTGGTGCTGAGTGGGTTGGGCAAGGGGGTTTTCTGAAAATTTGAAATCAAAATGGGGGTCCTTAGGTTGCTAAAATTTGAGAACTGCTGAACTAGTGGAAACATCCAGGTGGAACCTCTGAAACGAGTTTGGAAATGGCTTATATTGATTTCGTTTTAGTCTTGATTTAAGGGATTTGCACTTGATTAACTAAACCAGGTTAACTAAACTGGAGAAAGTTTGTGCATAGAACAGCACTGACATTAACATTAATTCTACTCTATATCAAATAGGAATCTGGCCAAATTAGGTGACCAGCTGCACTCGTGGACTCACATTCAATTATTAGTTTGATAGGAAATGGCTTTTGATAACAGTGTAATAAAGCTTTTGGCTCATTACTGGGTTATCACAAATTTATTTATTTCTTCTGTAGGTTTGGGCTCCGATCCTGACATCTCTGTAGAGGGACATCAGGATGGAGGGATCCAGGTGGTGTGTCGATCATCTGGATGGTACCCAGAGCCTGAGGCTCAGTGGAGAGATCTCCAGGGGAAGCTCTTTCCATCAGCCTCTGAAAAAATATCCCAAGAGGCCGGTGGCCTGTTTCAAACAGAGATTGCCATTGTTCTAACAGAAGAGTCCAACCAGAAAGTGTCCTGCTGTGTCAGGAACCCCCGACTCGACCAGGAGAGAGAGTCAGCGATTTCCATAGCAGGTCAGTGCCCGTCCGTGCCGCACATGGATGGACTGAGATGCCACAGACATGGGCAGAAAGTATTTATCATTGTGTCTCCTATTTATTGGCCTGGATCTTCAACATGTTGAGCACTTCTTGGAAACTTCTGAATAAGCTTAGTTCTCTTTGGATATGTCTACACGGCAATTCAAAACCCATGGCTGGCCCATGCCAGCCGATTCAGGCTTGTGGAGCTTGGGCTAAGGGGCTGTTAAATTGCAGTGTAGACATTTGGGCTTGGGCTAGAGACTGAGCTCTAGGGCCCTGCAAGGTGGAAGTTGTGCCTGCTGCCTTAGGGAGCAGCCCCTCTCTGTTTTGGGTTCTTGGGTGTTAAGATTCTGGATTCTAAAAAACAAAACATTGTGTTACGCTGCAAGCTTCAAGCAAGAGTATTTAGGTTTGTATGTGACTTCTCTCTCTGTGCTGGAACATCACAGTTCTCAAGGGGGTGATGAAGAGAATTCTTATTTAAAAACAAAAAGTCTCCAGAACCGAGCCTGGCAGTTACAGCCTAACTTCAGTACCAGACAAATTGGTTGATACTATAGTAAAGAACAGAATTACCAGACACATAGGTGAACATGATTTGTTGGGGGAAAAGTCAACGTGGAAAGGAAATCATGCTTCATTAATCTATTAGAATTTTTTGAAGGGGGTCAACAAACATGTGGATCCAGTACATGCAGGGTACCTTGACTTTCAGAAAGCCTTTGGCAAGGCCCCTCACCAAAGGCTCTTAAGCAGAGTAAGCTGTTATGGAATAAGAGGGAAGGTGCTTTCATGGATCAGTACCTGCTTAAAAGACAGGACACAAAGTGTAGGAATAGATGGTCAGTTTTCAGAAAGAAGAGAGGTAAATCGTGATGTCCTTCAGGAATCTGTACTGGGACCAGTGTTGTTCAACATACTTATAAAAGGTCTGAAAAAGAGGTAAACAATGAGATGGTAAAACTTGCAGATGATACAAAATTACTCAAGATAGTTAAGTCCAAAACAGACTATGAAGAATTACGAAGGGATCTCAAAAAACTGGGGAACAAAGTGGCAGATGAAATTCAATGTGGATAAATGCAAAGTGATGCACATTGATAAACATAATCCCAACTAGACATATACAATGATCAGGTCTTACTTACATGTTTCTACTCAAGAAAGAGATCTTGGAGTCATTGCAGATAGTTCTCTGAAAACATCCACTCAATGTGCAGTGGTATTAATAAAAGCTAACAGAATGTTAGGAACTATTAGAAAGGGGGTAGATCATAAAACAGTAAATATCATAATAAATATATATAAACCCATGGTATGCCCACATCTTGAATACTGTAGGCAGTTCTGGTTGCCCCATCTCAAAAAAGCTATATTAGAAATGGAAAGGTGCAGAGAATGGCAACAAAAATGTTTAAGGGCCTGGAACAGCTTCACTGTGAGGAGAAATTAAAATGACTGGGACTTTTCAGCTTGGGAAAGAGACAGCTAAGGGAGGATAGGGCAGAGGTCTATAAAATTGTGACGGGTGTGGAGAAAGTGAACAAGGAAGTGTTACTTACCCCTTCACATAATACAAGAACCAAGGAATGAAACAAATAGGCAGCAGGTTTAAAGCAAACAAAAAGAAATATTTCTTCACACAACGCACAGTCAACCTGTGGAGCTCATTGCCATCTAGTGAAGGCCAAAAGTATAACTGGGTTCAGAAAAGAAGCAGGTGTGTTCATGGAGGACGGGTCCACCAATGGCTATTAGCCAAGATGGGCAGGGATGTGGCCCCATGCTCTGGGTGTCCTTAAACCTCTGACTGCCAGAAGCTGGGTGTGGGTGACAGGGGATGGATCACGTGATTATTGCCCTGTTCTGTTCATTCCCTCTGCAGCATCTGGCTTTGGCCACTGTCAGAAGACAGGATACTGGGCTACATGGAACATTTGTTTGACCCAGTCTGGCTGTTCTAATATTCTTGTGTACATATTTGTTCCCAAGTCAATAACACTTTCTCTTGCAGAGCTCTTTTTCCCAAGAGTCGATGCCTGGACAGTGGTTCTGGGGGTGATCCTGGCTCTCCTGGTGGTTCTCATTGCCCTGGCCGGGTACTGCTTGTGGAGGCAACACAGAGAGAAAGGTAAAGTGACAAGAGGGGAGAAAATAAATAAATGAATTTATTTATAGTATATCAGAACCCCGCAGAAGGGGAAATTTATTTTATGTGCTTTGGCCTATGAAAAACCATAGGGAGCCCCAGGATAGAAATGAGGGTGTTGTGCATGCAAGTCACCGTATGCTAGAAGACGGTGCTCTGGAGATGACATCACTGCAACACCCATGTGGACTAGCCCTGACTTACCTCAGGGGCTGCTTTGGCACCAGAGCAGCCCAGGATCCGGCGGATGCCAGGAATGTTAAAAGTCACAGTGACGTTGCAGGCTGTATGATTTTATGAAAATATGCTAATGAGTATGAATATAATGTAACTGAAATATGCCTCATGCAAAAGGTCTCTTGTAAGGTATCATTCCAAAGCTTATAATCTACTGAGTGTGGTCATCCTATTTGTATAAATGTATCACTCTTGTATCTGAAACTAGAAATATGAAATATAACTCTGAGGGCCGATTGTAATTATGCAAAGTGTGGGCCATTAATGGTGGTTTGGAATCTTGATGGCTCCCATCAACCAGGACAATTGACGGTGGGTGGCTGTTTGCAGGCAGGCCTTCCTGTGAGCCAGGCTGGGAGCAATGAAGGCTTGGGGGGGGGTCTCACAGTGACATGTGACCATGTCACCTGGTACTGGACTCCATCTTAAACTTGGTGCTTTTCCATTTAGAAGTGGGGGTGGGGACCCAGAGAGACAAAAGATTCCCACCTTATGCCAACGCCATATAAGGGGGTAGAACAGAACACAGGGGGCGGCCATCATGAGAAATCCCCTTGCTACCACCTGAGCTGGAACAAGGGCTGAACCAGGGGAAAGGATTGTGCCCAGACTGGGAAGGCGGCCAGTCTGTGAAATAAACTTATTGAAACATCTCGGAGGGTGAGATTTTATCTGTATTCAGTTTTATTACTGTACTAGGCTTAGATTTGCATGTTTTATTTTATTTTGCTTGGTAATTCACTTTTTTCTGTCTGTTATTACTTGGAACCACTTAAATCCTACTTTCTATATTTAATAAAATCACTTTTTACTTATTAATTAACCCAGAGTATTTATTAATACCTGGGGGGGGCCAAACAGCTGTGCATATCTCTCTATCCGTGCTATAGAGGGCGAACAATTTATGAGTTTACCCTGTGTAAGCTTTATACAGGGTAAACTGGATTTATTTGGGGTTTGGACCCCATTGGGAGTTGGGCATCTGAGTGTTAAAGACAGGAACACTTCCTAAGTTGCTTTCAGATAAGCCTGCAGCTTTGGGGCATGTGGCTCAGACCCTGGGTCTGTGTTGGAGCAGACTGGCGTGTCTGGCTCCACAGGACAGGGTGCTGGAGTCCCAAGCTGGCAGGGTAAGCAGGGGCAGACATAGTCTTGGCACATCAGTTGGCAGCCCCAGGGGGTTTCTGTGATCCAACCCGTCACGGTCACCTTAGCTCTTCCGTGCACCGATGCTGCAGGTTCCGAGCACAGAATCTCACGGTGAAAATTTAGATCATGGAGCAAAATTATGTGGCTTTTTTTCAACTAGAAGGTTGCATACTTCATTGCTTACGTAGGCTGAGCCCCTCACCCCGCACTCTGGTCAGAACCCTGTAGATTTTGCCGAAAATCAGATTCCTGAAATTCCTCTCTAGTGGCTACTTGCAGCTGGTTTGCAAACTTAGGCATCACTGTCCAATTTATGAAGTCATAACTGGACAGCAATGCCTGCTGGCATACAATTCCCATGTGCAGGGAGGAGCAAGTGTCAATCTTCCTGCCCATTTAATCCATCCTTTTGGAGAATTTGTCCTTCAGAATGGACCTAAACCTGCCCTGCTGGGCTCTATCATTCACAGCAGTCATGACGAGGGAGTTTATGCCAAGTGAGAGAAGAAGCCCTTTCTGTGCACTTTCATAGAATCATAGAACTGGAGGGGACCTCGAGAGGTCATCAAGTCCAGTCCCCTGCACTCATGGCAGGACCAGCACCATCTAGAACATCCCTGACAGGTGTTTGTCTAACCTGCTCTTAAAAATCTCCAGTGATGGAGACTCCACAACCTCCCGAGGCAATTTATTCCCGTGCTCAGCCACCCTGGCAGGTAGGAAGTTCTTCCTAATGTCCAACCTAGACCTCCCTGGCTGCTATTTAAGTCCATTGATTCTTGTCCTATCATCAGAGGTTAAGGAGACCAATTTTTCTCTCTCCTGCTTGTAACAACCTTTTAGGCATTTGAAAACTGTTATCATGTCCCCTCTCAGTCTTCTCTTTTCCAGACTAAACAAACTCAGTTCTTTCAATCTTCCCTCATAGGTCATGTTTTCCAGACCCCTAATCATCCTTGTTGCTCTTCTCTGAACTCTCTCCAATTTGTCCACATCTTTCCTGAAATGTGGCGCCAAGAGCTGGGCACAATACTCCAGTTAAGGCCGAATCAATGCAGTGTGGTGGGCAGCATGGAAGTCAGCAGGCTCCAGAAACCTTTGCAGACTACAGTAGTGCATCATTGATCGGGAGGGCTACGCTACCAGGAGCAGATGGCTGCAGGGCATCCGCTAACTGATGGACATTCATCGAAGGAACTCTGCCTGAATCCCCAGTGAAGCAGGGGACAAGAGGTCCTGATAGGCCTCGAAATACTCCATGGGTAAAGCTCACCAGTGCTGGAACCTGTGGTGGGCCTATATTTCCTACTGCTGATCTGACCAGCAATGTCACCTTTGCTTGAGCTAAGCAGTATGGCCTCCATCACCCAGGAAGGTCCCACAGATTCCATGGAGGCCTCTGGTAAGGATAAGGCATTGTGGCCAGAGACCCCCATCTCGACCATGAGAGAAGCACCAGCCCTGATGCCTATAATGCTCTGTAAACAGTCCCCGATGCTGGTTTGGCTGTGGAGACCAGGAGAAGGAAGATCCCAACCTTGAAACTGAGAAGCCTTGGGATTCCAGGAATAAAGTCAGAGCCAGACCAGAGGGCGCAAGTAACTGGCCTGACTCATCTGTTACCCATAACAAGGCAGGGACCAGTGCTGATAATGGAAGCAGCTCCAGCTGCACTGCGTATGCCAAGGCTGGAGGCAGTGTCAGTCCCAAAGTCATCAGTTGTACTGGACTGGTTGACAGTGCCGAAGTCAAGGACGGTGAACGCTGTTGAGATCTCCCACACCAACCTCGATACTGGCCCTGATTCAACAGCCTGTTCAGCCAATGGGGCTATAGATGGCATAGCCTTGGACCAAAGGAGAGGTTGGGGTGAAAGGCAAAGGAGGTCGGTAGCTGCCTGGAATGCCACGGACACGGAGACAGTCAGTGCCACCGTCATCCTCTTTGGTACCAGACTCCACAGATGCCCTGGGGCCGGAACCAGAGCCCATAACACCAGGTCTCTCATCTCTCCGCATGGTACCAGGGAAAGGTTAAAGGCACCCATGCCATATCGCACACGAGCACCAGCCCTGTGCAAAGTGAGTCTCCTGGAGTCTCAGTTGGTCTTATGAGATCCTTTCCTTGGTGTATGCAATGGGGAACAGCTCCCCCGTTTCTTGAGAGAGGCACCTGCTCTGGACCGCGAAGCAACAGTGCTCTCAGAGCCCAAGGGCCACTTCCAATCAGACAAGGACCTCAAAACGAAAGCAGGTCACATAGCCTGTTCAAGCAGGTGCTGCTTTAGGCAAAGGTCTCGAGCCACTTGAATCCATTTCATGACTGAGCAACGCTTCTTTAACGTGGGCCTCACACAGGCCCGGCAAGCACCATGTGTGAGGATCACTGCTGGGGACATGAATGACAATGTTTGTCCCTGATGAGGGCATCACCGAGGAAAAACTTAACTAATACCACCATAGGCGCTGACTTCCCCATTTCCCCTGTGTGCTCGAGCCCCCTCTACCCCCGGCCCTGACCCCACTCCACCCCTTCCATGCGACCCCGCCCAACCCCATCTCTTCCCACCCTAGCCCCACCCCCCATTCCAACCCCTTACCCCAAGGCCCCACCCCAACTCTGCCTCCTCCCTGCCCCTATTCCAACCCCTTCCCCAAGGCTCACTGAGCTGTCATTCTCAGGACAAGTCCTACCAAAATTTGAAAAGCTGGTTACAACATTCCGATTCTCCAGAAGAGTAGCTGATTTTAATGAGATGCATATTATTGTTAACAGCTCAGCCATAATGCTCTTAGGTCATTTCACAACTCTTGGGCATTTGCAACCTGGCAAGGATCTCCTCTGGTCTTGGTGGCGTCTAGCTCTTTCATAATCAGTCTGTTCTATTATCTCTGCTTCACACCTCAAGCCCCGATGTTCATTTCTTGAAAAGAGCAGCTCCAGGGCTGGTCTCTTCCCACCACACTCAGTATGGTAAAAACTGTTGCAAAGAAATCAGTCTCTCGGCATTGTCATTACCCTCCTCAATTGTTCCCTTTATTTGTTTTATATTTTTGGCTATTCCCTCTTCTAATTCCATTTTAACCCCCTAATTCCTATCATTCGCTTCACCCAGTGTACTTAATGTGGCTTTCTACTGGCTTCACAGGGTTAATACTTTTCATTTGCTGAAGGATCCCTCTTTAGCTCTAACAACCTCTTGCTCCTGACCAGGTGGCCAGATGAGGTTACTGTACTGTATTTCTTCCTTTCCTTTTCCTTTGCTTCCCAGGAGGCTTCCTTGCTTTAAGGTCTTTTTCACTCACTTCCCTTCTGCAAGATAATGTGACACTGACTCATTTCTCTGTTTTATTTTCAGACAAACTCCAGGCTGAGCTCAGTAAGTTCCATTCCCCCCAGTACGACCCCTGTGTGACATTGTCTCCTGCTCAGTGTGTCTGTGTCCAGGGGCGTTCTTACCCCTCTGTCTGTGTTTGGTTGCAGAGTGGAGAAGCGCCCGGCTCTACACAGGTACTGTACATACCGCTGGCATTGAATCCATGGTGAGACCCACCTTCCCCTGGGAGCTCTCTGCTCCTTTCCCTGCACAGAGCATTTCCCTGTGACATTCAGTCGGCTGGAAATAGCAATGTCACTGGGGGCTGACGAAACGCAGATTTATTGCTGAGCACAGGGACACACTCCCTTTGGGAAAGGGCTGATTAGTGATGAAATATATCCCCTGGTGTCCCCTTCCCAGGGCCATACCTGGGTTCTGCAGGATGGCCATTCTTATCTGCCCATCACTGGCACTGAACGGCTCAGCTCTCTTCCCAACGGCAGGATTTCCATGCTCAGACCGAGCTCTACCCACAGTGTTCTTCTCGTGTAACAGGAGCAGACAAGAGCTGTTCAGTGTCCCCCTGGCTCTGGGGTGAGGCAGGCCCTGTCCCCACTGCAAGGGCAGACAGGTTTTTATAACCAGCTTGTGACACTCCCCTGACCCAGTTGCCACAAATTGTGCCCATACAGCAGCTTTTCTGCCTCACACCTGTGGCTATGTGTGCGTGTTTTCACCTGGCTCGCAGCCTGACCATGTGTGTGTACTCGAGCAGGCTGGGAGAGTCTGGCAGCTCCAGCAGGGATGAGAGAGTCCAGTGGATGTGCACGCACACTGTAGCACCGGGAGCCCCGGGCTCCTCGCACGCCAGGGTATCCTAATGCACTGAGCCGGGGGCGGGGCAGGGCTGGATGAACTAAACTGATGGGAAAAGCTCCTTCCTCTCAGTTTCGAGCATCTTCGTGAAAGCGCTACGGCGGCGCAGCTGCATCGGTGCAGGATTTTAAGCGAAGACCTGCCCTTAGACTGTGATTCACAAAAGCCAAGACATGAGGTGAGGAGATGCCTACGCTAGACGATAGGAGATGCGGATGAAAGTGGTGTGTGCTAAGCCCAGCCTCTCTCGTGGAGACGGGCACCTCTCTCTGCTCAGTGATCCACAAAGGGATCCCCTTTCTTGGAGTCAGGCTGCTTAGCACGTACGGCAGATCTTGTGGGAATGAATTGGACGCCTTCCTCACGCCACACAAACCGGCCAGGGGTGGAGGAGCTGGCAATGACTTGTAGCCCCGTGGTTAAAGCCATCACCTGGGAGACCCTGCTTCAATTCCCCCTTCTGCCCAAGGCAGGGAAGGATTTGAACAAGGGCCTTCTAGCTCTCCGGGGAGGGCCCTAACCCCTGGGGTATAAGTTAGTCTGTTCTGAGACCTCCTCTCTCTGGAAGCTGTTCCACGACGGACTGAATAATTAAAGATCATTGGGCACAGGTGCCGACTTTCTTCTTTCTGGGTGGGTGCTCCACCCCCACTCCAAGGCCCTGCTCACACTCTGCCCCTTCCCCCAAGGCCCTGCCCTTGCTCCATCTCTTCCTGCCCCCGCTCTGCCCCACACCAGCACCTCCTGCCCACTGCCAAACAGCTGGGCCCACCAAAGAGCTGATTGGAGGATGGCTGGTGGGCACCCACTGTTTTGTTTCTGAGGGTGCTCTAGCCCCGGAGCACCCACGGAGTCGGCACCTGTGATTGGGTCAGAGAGAGCAAGTATGCAGCTGACTTTACAGCTGGGGGGTTAGAGCACCCCCCCGGCGAGGGGGGAAGCCAGGGTCCCGTCCCTGCACCAATGGACCTTTATTTATCCACCATGGAAAATCCTCAGCAGGAGAGAGTGCGGGAGCCCCCCACCTCAGCCTTGCCTAGTGGTCAAAGCGCTCTCCTGAGACTGGCAGAGCCCTGTTTCAGTTTAAGCTCCCCCTCTGCCTGAGGAGAGCAGGGACTGGGAGTCCCCCCATCCTAGGGGAATGCTCTAGCCACTGGGTTAAAATGTATGAGGGAAGCCCTCCCCAACCAGCTGCTGCGTGGCCTCGCCTGAGGGACCCGGTCTGAGAGAGCGCCCCTGAGCCCGCCTACCAAACTAGGCTGGGGTGGCTGGACCCCGATCTTCCCCCAGTCTTTGGATCACGCTGGGGCTCAGGCAGGGGAATAGGCGTCCACGCGCCTAGAGGGAGGCAGCCATGGTCATGGCTGGAGGGAGAAACACAGGCACGGAGGGAACTTTTACTGCACAAACTTCGACTGTGAGTGAGTTTTGGAAGCTACGGGGTCAGCAGGAGGTTTGTGCCTCACCGTGGAGCTGAAACCAGGGACTTAGGCCCCGAGCTCCTTTTGTGCCGCCCTAGGTGACTCCGGATCCCGTGAACTGTCCTGTTGACAGTCCCTGGGATCTGTGCCCTCAGTCATTCAGATCCAGGTGAAGATCCCCCTCTGCCCGTGTAGCAACCAGCACAACGGGGAACCGGCTTGAGTGGCCTCAGAGCCCCACAGCAGCTCCCACAGTACCTGCCCCTCCCGTTCCTTTGCTGCCCCCCAATGTCTGCCTCCTGCCCCAGCCCTGAGCACCTTCCTCTGCCCCCTGGCGCCTGCCGTCATGAGCAGTGGGCGAAGCTTCCCTTGGGGGAGGCTAGCCCCCCGTCTCACCTCTTCCACCCGCTGCCCCGCCCACACTCCACCCCCACTGGGCCCCAGGCCTCTCCCCCACCTCCCTCCCCCACTTGGCCGTCACTCGATGCATCCCACCTCACCCCTGCCCCCGTGAGACCCCCGCCCACCGCTCACCGCACCTCGTCCTCGGGATGGCGAGCGGTGGGCTGGGGGGTGAGGAGGGACGCAGTGAGGGGCAGGCGGGGGGGCTCATGGGGGGGAGAGGAGGGAGGTGGTGGGCGGCAGGGACCTCGGGAGCGGAAGGGAGGGGAAGGGGGGAGGGGCTCCCTCACCTGGTGGCAACGGCTGTGCCAGGGGTGTTCTCCACCGCCCAGCCTGCCCTTCCCCCTCCCCCACCCTTCCCCCTCCGCCCCCCGCCACTCCTCTGCCCCCATTACTTCCCTCCTCCCAGCCCCATGGCACCTGCCCCTCCTCTCTGCTCCCCTCGTGCAACCCACCCTCAGCCCCCTCAACACACCCTCCCCCCGTCTCCCCTCCGTCCCTGTCTCCCCTCCCCCCATGTCCTTCCCCTCGACCCGACCCCCTGGCACCTGCCCCTCCCCTCCCCCTTTGGTGCCCACCCCTCCCCTTCCCCATCACCCTGGCGCCCACTCCTCCCTTCACCCTCTGCACCCTGGTACGTGCCCTCCCTGGTGCCTGCTGCATCCCTGGCCCCCACCCTTTCGTCCCCCTCTGATTCCCTGGTGTCTGCCTAGAGATCTCCCCCTTCCTTCCCTTCCACTCCTGCTCCCCACCCCCCTCCCCCTGCCCCTGTCCCCTCAGCATTAGCTGAGCTCCTGACTCCCCTTAAGGGTGAGGAACCCCATATCACAGTGATTAATGGGCATGTGGGTGAATTGCCCTTTGATCCCAGTGACCAGCCCCTGCCCCCAGCACTGGCTCTAATTCTCTCCCCAGTGGACGTGACTCTGGATCCAAACACGGCTCATCCCAACCTCATCCTGTCTGAGGATCAGAAAACTGTGACATACGATGATAGACGACAGGATCGACCTGACAATCCTGAGAGATTCAATACTTATCCGATTGTCCTGGGCACAAATGGATTCACAGGCGGGAGGTTTTACTGGGAGGTGGAGGTGGGAGACAAAATAAATTGGACTGTGGGGGTTTGTAGGGAATCTGTGATCAGGACAGGGAAGGTCAGACTCACTCCTGGGAATGGATACTGGGCTGTGTGGCTGAGGGATGGGAAATACGAGGCCTGCACCTCCCCCCCCAAGATCCCCCTCCCCACAGGCATCAGGCCCAGCCGGGTGGGGGTTTTCCTGGACTATGAAGCAGGCGAGGTCTCCTTTTACAGTGTGACTGACAGGTCCCATCTCTTCACTTTCACTGACACCTTCTCCGGGACGCTCCATCCTTATTTTTATGTTGGTTACAAAGAGGAGGGTAAAAACACTGCTCCCCTAATAATCTGTCCTGTCCCAGCTCAGGCCAAAGGGAATCTTTGTCCCTGAGAGTGACACCCGTGGCAGAGACTATCCCCTCCCAGCGCTGACCAGCCCCCAGCCCTGTTCCCATGGGGATGGTACAAAGGGTATCACCTGCCTGCCCCCTCCCTCAGTTCCCAGTCCCAGGCCTGTGAGCTGGGGGAGAGGAGGGGGCAGAGAAGGGGGTGCGGGGAGCAGGCTGCTGGGCTGTGGGGGTGCAGGGACAGATGGGGATGTGTGGGTGCAATGTCAGCGGTGGATGCTGTGGCCAAGGGTGGGGTGGAGTGGGGAGGGGGCTGCAGCAGCAGGAAGGGAAGAGCCCAGATCATGAGAGAGACGCTGGGGAGGGGGTTGGGGGATGTTATGAGAGGGGAGGGGTGAGGGGAGGGGAGAGAGACCACAAGGAGGAAGAGAACCATGTCAGAAATGACAAAGGGGAGAAGACCCCAGTGTGAGGAGCAGGAGGATCTTGGGCAGGGTAAGAGTTGGCAGAAGGGAGGGATCCAGGAGTGGGGAAGGCTGGAGTCAGAGGAGGGAGGGATGAGTGAGGAGGGATTGGCCCTGTCTGCACTCTCCGTTTCTTGTTCCTGCAGGAGCCACTGAGCGCACGGTGGCTGCCAACACCCTCAGAGCGCGGCTGGGTGCTGCAGTGTAGACAGGACTAACCTCGGTCTCATCTGTGCCTGAGCTGCGCTGCCCCGGGAGGCACCTGCAGGGCCCTGTATGACTCAGGGGAAGATGAACATAGATCAGAACCATGTTCCATTGCAAACCCCACCCAGCGTTAGCCAGGACGGTGCAGATCTGTGCCGTGACTAGATTCCAAGACAGGGGGTTTGATGGAGAGGAGATCGCTGCATAGAGGGGGAGGGGGGGATAAGTGGGGCGTTGGATGGAAAACAGTTTCTGGGACTGATGGTGAAAAGGCAGCTGCCAGGGGAGCAGGGAGACATCTGGCAGAGAGAGAAAATGGGACAGAGAGCAGGGAGTTACAGTGGACGGTGCTGTATAGCAACGCCAGGGCCAAAATATTCCTGAGGTGCTCCATGAGCCCTTCAATGCCAACTGGCAGAGTACCCACTGTACAGTAACTCAAATCAGGTCTGACACACTCATTACCCCCCCCCCCCACGGTTGTCCTCATAGGTATCCAGACGGTGTCATATATAAACTGGTGACATGCTGGTCCCCAAAATCATTGTGTGATGTCTGTGTGGGTTGTGTACAGAAGAGTTATACGTGAGTGCTGGAAATATGTTCTTAATGTGTTTGGGAGGCAGTGCATAAAGCCAGCCAGCCCTAGCCAGAGGAATGTCCAACTGGCTTGGGTACAGGCAGAGAACAACGAAAGTACATTTACAGATAAGGTAAACGAAGCAATGCGGCTGGCAGGAAAGGGCTTAGTGAGCACACCGGGGACAGAGTCCGCACCCCCAGGAAGTCTTCCTGGCTCCTGAAAAAAATGCAGTCGACTTCCAGGACATACTGTTAGTTAGGGAAGAAAGAGAACGGCCCCCTCCGAGCCCGTGGAAGCTGGGTCCCCTGGCCTGGATGGCTAGTGACGTCGCTGAAACCACTTCTTAGGTAACGATTGTAACGTGCTAAAACTGAGTTGTAGTCACTGGAAAGTCTGCTTTGTTTAGTTTTGTTTGGAACCAATCTGGTCTCTTCTTCTCTTGCTTAGTATCACTTAAATGGCTGTTCTTTGTTAATAAACTGAGTCTTATTTTTCCTACCTATCAGTGCTGTTATACTGGAGTGTAGATTGAGTCCTCAGCTCAGCTCACAGGCTGGGGTGTGCTGTGTGTCTCTTTGGAGTCAGAAAACTTAGTAACGTTTTGCCAGTGTCCTGTGAGAGCGACTGGATGCTGCAGAGAAATATCTCTGGGGAACTCGGGAAGTGGAGATCATTGATTTGTTACCTGCAAGCTATGGTAGAGACTGGCAGAGTCTCGAGGAGTTTGCTGGTGAATTGAACAGAAAGATGTGGCAGGGAGCGGACACCGTCTAATCTCCAGTAAAGCTCACTCTTTCTGAAACAGAGGGGTAACACTTTGGTTTACAGTTCTGGGTGTCCGAAACAGAACTTTACACCCCTCCCACATAGGTTTGATTTCTCTCTCAGGAGATGGGGAGGGAGGTGCTTCTGTAGGTGGGGGCTCAGGGAGACCTGTTTATTGCTGGGAGACAGGCCCCCCCACCCAAGTGATCCCTCCTCCCTCCCTCTTGCTCCAAGGAGGCCCCCCCATTTCAGTCTCACCTTGTGCTCTGTTACGTCCCCACAGTGTTTAAGGTGGTGAAAAGTGAGGAAAAGTGGGTTTTGCACTTCACCTACCTGATGAGGATGACTGTGACGGTGAAGGAGTGGGAAGGGACTTGGAGGATTCTCAGGTCCCCTCGGGGCCATTAACTGCATTATACAACTTCCAAAGGAACGGCAAGCCCAGGCCCCCAGTAAGTGTAAGGGGGCCAGTAGGCCAGGGAAATACCCCAGCCCTGGAGGAGTCTCTGCTGGGTGAAATAGCCACAGGGGGGCAGCACAGGGGAGGAGTGAGACTTAGAATCATAGAATCATAGAATATCAGGGTTGGAAGGGACCTCAGGAGGTCATCTAGTCCAACCCCCTGCTCAAAGCAGGACCAATTCCCAGTTAAATCATCCCAGCCAGGGCTTTGTCAAGCCTGACCTTAAAAACCTCTAAGGAAGGAGATTCCACCACCTCCCTAGGTAACACATTCCAGTGTTTCACCACCCTCTTAGTGAAAAAGTTTTTCCTAATATCCAATCTAAACCTCCCCCACTGCAACTTGAGACCATTACTCCTACTTCAGCCATGTGCAGGGAGCTGGTCCCAGCGCGATGGAGGGAGGGGTGGGGAGAGCTGGGGAAGAGGATTCGGAAGCTGGGCCAGGGGAAGGGGAGTGAGAGCGCGGCCCCAGGGCGGCGTGAGCGAGGGGCCCGGGCTGGATGAATCGGACTCACTCAGGGGAAGGAACCAAGATGGCTTTTCTCCCTCTCTCCCCATATGTTCATTCCACCCAGGCTACACGGCTCCCCCCTGCCTCCTCCCACGTTTCTCATCTCAGCACTTTCCCATACGACCATACAACTAACCTTCCCAGCCCTACTATGCACACAGTCGAGTCCATCCTTGGTGCTGTCTGTGGGGAGGGAGCTGATGAATCAGAGCTGCCTGACTGTCATGCTGAGGTCAGGCAGGGGAGACTGGAAGCAGGTTTGCATTTTGCTGTTAAAAGGGCTTCATCGTACACCCCTGGTGATGCAATTGATTTAAGATACTGTCCCTGCCTTTAGCAGAGGGTGCAAATGATTTAGCAGCCACACACACACTATGGGAGATACGACATTATCAAAGATATTCACTTTTCCTTTGTGTTCCTGTCTCTGTACTGCCCTGCTGTAACACAGTGAGAATACCAGTATAGCTCCCTTGTGTGCAGGGGTGGCAGGTTTGTAGAATTTTTGGTGGTGCCCAGAACGGGTCCAAGTCGTTCCCTGCCCCCTAAGGCTCTGGGAGGGAGTTTGGTTGCGGGAGGCGGTTTGGGGTGCAGGCTCTGGGAGGGAGTTTGGGTGTGGGGTGCAGGCTCTGGGCTGGGGCAGAGGATTGGGGTGCAGGAGGGGGTGAGGGGTTGGGCTCTGGGAGGGAGTTTGGGTGTGGGAAAGGGTGCGGGGTGCAAGATGGGGTGGGGGGTGTGGCTCTTACCTGGGGCAACTCCCATAAGTGACCTGCACCCCCTCTCTGGCAGCAGCTCCTTGGTGGGGAGGGTCGGGGGTCTCTGAATGCTGCTGACTGCAGGCCCTGGCCTCGCAGCTCCCATTGCCAGCAGAGGGGCTCAGGGCAGGGGCAGCATAAAAACATAAGAGCGGCCAGACAGGGTCAGACCCAAGGTCCATCCAGCCCAGTGTCCTGTCTGCCGACAGCGGCCAGTGCCGGGTGCCCCGGAGTGAGGGGACCTAACAGGGAATGATCCAGTGATCTGTCTCCTGCCATCCAGCTCCCTCCTCTGACAAAGAGAGGCTAGGGACACCCTTCCTTACCCACCCTGGCTAATAGCCATTCATGGACTTAACCTCCATGAATGTATCCAGTTCTCTTTTAAACCCTGTTATAGTCCTTGCCGTCACAACCTCCTCAGGCAAGGAGTTCCACACGTTGACTGTGCGCTGAGTGAAGAAGAACTTCCTTTTATTTGTTTTAAAACTGCTGCCCATTAATTTCATTTGTGGCCCCTAGTTCTTCTATTATGGGAACAAATAAATAACGTTTCCTTATTCACTTTCTCCACACCACTCAAGATTTTATAGACCTCCATCATATCCCCCCTTAGTCTCCTCTTTTCCAAGCAGAAAAGTCCTAGCCTCCTTAATCTGTCCTCATATGGGACCCGTTCCAAACCCCTAATCATTTTAGTTGCCCTTTTCTGAACCTTTTCTAATGCCAGTCTATCTTTTTCGAGATGAGGGGACCCATATCTGTACACAGTATTCAAGATGTGGGGGTACCATGGATTTATATAAGAGCAATAAGATATTCTCCGTCTTATTCTCTATCCCTTTTTTAATGATTCCTAACATCCCGTTTGCTTTTTTAACTGCCACTGCACACTGCGTGGACGTATTCGGAGAACTGTCCATGATGACTCCAAGGTCTTTTTCCTCATTTGTTGTAGCTAAATTAGCCCCCATCATACTGTATGTATAGTTAGGGTTATTTTTCCAGTGTGCATTACTTTACATTTATCCACATTAAATTTCATGCGGAAACACACACATTCCCACTAGGGGCCGCAGCCGCCAGGCACGGAGCGGGTGGGTAGGAAGCCATTTTAGCCCAAAAATCACACCGGGGGGCGTGCAGAGGTGGCAGCAGGCATGGCTGCGGGAGAGACCCGGCCTTGAACTTTGGTGGAGCTGGGCCCCATGCTCTAAATATTGGTGAAGCATGGGCACCACCGGCCCATACAACTCACTGTCCATGCCTATGTGCTAAGATGCACCTGCTGAGCATGGCCTTAACCCCTGTCATTTCATAGACCCAATAAAGGTGTCGTTGATACCCACATTATTTTGTGCTTCCTGTTTTTCTGGCTGTAATTTCTGGCCCATTTACCCACCAAAGAGCAGAATTGGGTTGAAAAAGGGATGGATTCAGTTGTGTGTGTGTTGGGCCCTCCCCTGCCAGCTCCCATAGCCCCAGTGGGAGGTCAGCGGCAGAGAGGTCACCATAGCCCAGAAACAAGTATGGGGAGTTTGAATACATAACTAGTCCCCCTAGCCCTGCCGTTGACATTGGCAGCAGGGAGCCCTGGGCAGCTTTGCGTTAACAGGGGTAGAGAGGCAGCTGGAGGGAGCAGCCATGGGGAAAAGGCTGGTGATTAGCATCTGAAGAGGATTAGCTAGGACCAGACAAACCAGGGCTGGGCACCCTCAGTGGGAAATATATGCAGTTATTCCCATCCCTTCCTGTGACCCAGCTGGGCCCTGTTGCTGGTACAAATTGGCCACACTTTCCAACATGGCTAGTAACCACCCCAGGGCCCCATTTTCCTGTACTCACAATGCTAGAAAAATATCCCCCACACTCTCTCAACTCACTAGGCTGTGGAACCCATGTCCCATGCCTAGTGAGTGCTGTTCAGTTGAGGGTGAGTCCCTCAATTGGAAAATGCCAAATGCAGTTCTGTTGTCCTTCATTCACACAACCAGTATTATTACCCTTGCCTCAATAACAAAGAGACTGGGGATCCCACACCAGCCAAAAGTGACCGTTAGGCCAGAAATCCCATCATGCTGTGCACCTAGGCAGGGTGGGTGGGTCCATGCAAATGAGATCAGCCCCTGAAGTCCTTTTCCACAGCTCACCACCAGATGTCAGGTAAACCAGTGGTTCTCAAACTTTTGTAGTGGTAGTGACCCCTTTCACACAGCAAGCCTTGGAGAGCGACCCCCCCCCCGATAAATTAAAAACACTTTTTAAAATAAAAAGAAAAGGAGTACTTGTGGCACCTTAGAGACTAACCAATTTATTTGAGCATAAACTTTCGTGAGTTACAGCTCACTTCGTCGGATGCATAAAGTGGAAAATGCAGTGAGGATATTTTTATACACACAGACCGTGAAAAAATGGGTTTTTAACACTACAAAAGGTTTTCTCTCCCCCCACCCCACTCTCCTGCTGGTAATAGCTTATCTAAAGTGATCACTCTCCTTACAATGTGTATGATAATCAAGGTGGGCCACTTCCAGCACAAATCCAGGGTTTAACAAGAAAGTCTGAGGAACAGTGAGGGGGGGAGGACAGGTAGGAAAAAACAAGGGGAAATAGGTTACCTTGCAGAATGACTTAGCCACTCCCAGTCTCTATTCAAGCCTAAGTTAATTGTATCCAATTTGCAAATGAATTCCAATTCAGCAGTCTCTCGCTGGAGTCTGGTTTTGAAGTTTTTCTGTTGTAATATCGCAACTTTCATGTCTGTCATCGCGTTATGTTAATTTCAAAACAAAAGGAAAAAAAGAAAACCACGTCATGTGCTCCATGACCTTCACGCCACCGGGGAAAGAAAACACAGGTGTCAATAGTCCGACAAAGTCTAGGAAAAGTTGTTTCCCAGGCAGCACTGTCAGCTTGTGGTGCATACAAGTGTGTAAGTATCATGAATTTGTTTTCGATGTGCTGCAGGAAACTATTTGCAGATTTCACACAAATAGTTTTGGTCGGTCACAAAAAGGCCAGAGGAATTCATACTATTCCCCCCACCCCCCACCCCATCCCCATTTCACCCGGTGGTTATGGCACTCACCAGGTGTGTGAGGCACCCAGGCTTGAATCTCCAGAATAGCCCCAAAATTGACTTTTTTGATTCACTGGAAATTCCAGAAAAGACCGACTAGTTGGACCTGAAATGATTTTTATTCTGAACTGCCACGGAACCAAAAAGAGCAATCTCCTCAACACTGCCGTTGTCTTCAGCCAAAGGGAGGCACTTGAAAATGCGAGTCTCCTGCTGCCAACCCTTGCAGCTCAGTAGAACTAACGGTGGGTGGTTCTTTAAGGATACCTCTCCTCTCACATTAATTAACTGGAATTACTGTAACTATCCAATTAATCAGCTGCTTTCGCAAACCAGCTCAGGAGAGCTGATGGAATTTAAAAAGCCAAGTGATCTTAAAACTTCTCAGAAGCTTCATTCCAGGATCCAGGAGGGACACAAAGGTGGCACCAGCTAAAGGCGGGTGGGGGGGAAGGTCAGCCTGCCACATGAAGCCCCACGTGACTCCTCCCCACCCTGCCCCCCGCGCTCTCCCTGTCCCTCCCACCCATCCCATGTTACCTGTGGGGGCCTCTGTCCTGAGCCACAAGGCTCTCGCCGCAGCGGACTTCTGGCCCAGGGGTCTGTACAGCCCTGTCAGAGGACAGAGCTGGGGGTGCTCTTGGGATCAGCGGCCCCATGTTCTGCTCCTCTCACCACTGCGGTTTGCGGTTGAGCTGCAGGGCTCTCCCAGGAACAGCAGTGGTGAAAGCAGCAGAAAGTGGGGCTGCCTGGCGTCCTCACACTGGCAGCTCCTCCGGCACAGCCGTTCCGGTACCATCCCTAGCCCTGATGTGGCTCCATCTCTCGGCATCTGTCCAGCCCCGCCGGAAGACAGGGTTTGGGGCGGGGCTGGGGCGGTACCAGAACAGCCGCGCTGGAGAGCTGCTGGCATGGGGCTACTCCTGTGCCCCCCACGGCGTCTGGGGAGGGGCATGTGGCCCTTGCCCCTCCCCTGGTCGCCTCTGCATCTACTTGGTGAGTACTGGCTGCTTGAATATCACCTAAGTGAGCCTTTATCTATTCCGTGGGGGAAACGCTGATATCAAATCTCCCATGTTAAATTTGTCTGACATATACATATATCTCATTAGAAATAGAAATTCAAAGCAATATAAACTGTATTTCAGTTCACTTCCCTTGTAACTTGTCGGCGAGGTTCCATGGCCTGCAACGTGCAGGAGGTCAGACTAGATGATCACGATGGTCCCCTCTGACTTCAAAGTCCATGAGCCTATGAGATCTTTGCCCCAGACTTTCAGACCACAGAACATTAGTGAGGAAATAATTGTTTCACACATTATTCATGAGGACAGGACTGAATGACCTCAAAGGGAAATCTGTAATTATCTGCTTCTTTTAATTCAGTTTACAACAATAGATTGATCCAAATTTCTCAGCATGGGACTGCTCCTTCTTTATTGCCATTGTAATGTTTCAGCTCCGGCTATGGGACTGACTCCGGTCATTTCTAATATTCTGAACAAATCAATTCATCAAAGTATTTCCCTGAACCAGTCCCTACCAAGAGTTCTGGTTGTTCTGCATTCCTTGAAATACTGAGTGGAAAGTCCCCAAGCAAAGATTTTAGGAGGGAATCTATAAGTATTCGGGTTTCAGAGTAGCAGCCGTGTTACTCCGTATTCGCAAAAAGAACAGGAGGGCTGGTGGCACCTTAGAGACTAACCAATTTATTTGAGCATGAGCTTTCGTGAGCTACAGCTCGCTTCATCAGATGCATACTGTGGAAAGTACAGTGGGGAGATTTATATACACAGAGAACATGAAACAATGGGTGTTACCATACAGGCGGTAAGGAGAGTGATCACTTAAGATGAGCTATTACCAGCAGGAGAGCGGGGTCGGGGGGAGAAAACCTTTTGTAGTGATAATCAAGGTGGGCCATTTCCAGCACGAAAGCTCATGCTCAAATGAATTGGTTAGTCTCTAAGGTGCCACAAGTCCTCCTGTTCTTTTTATAAGTATTCACTTGCTGAGTTTCCCTGCCACTGGGTCAGGTGGGGATTGGTTCCCTGCAGTAAAGGCTGTGTGAGACATGCCCCAGACTGGGGGCATCCCCTAGGATCTGCAAAAGTTCAGGGACTTCCACACCCAGACCATTTGATCCCACTTTGATTCTGGGCCTCCATTCCCTAGCAGCAAGGACTCACCATGGCCATGACTGCCCTTGTTCCCATGCCTTTGGGTGAGGGCTCTGGCAACAAGTGACTAGAGCCTGTGGCTACATGGACTTTCCGGGGTCAGTTCTGGGGGCTCATAGGGAGGATTAGATGGTTCTGCCTCATCCTCAAACTGCCCACTCCTCCCCTTGCCCTCCCTGCCTTCATCTCCTCCCTTTCTTGTGGACTGTGGACCATTCAGAGACGCCTTTACAGGGTATGGAAAGAAGAGGGCTAAAATAGCACCAATATCCAGCCTCTCATGTTCCCTTTTCGTCTCCCTTTTCTTTCATACTGTTCATTTTTACTCATTTTTTCTGGCACTAGTTTCCCCTCCCTGTTTATTTCTCTGTCTCTCTCCCACTCTCTTCAAATCCCAGTCACAAGCCACACTCCAGGACTCTGTATGTTTCTGTTTTACTTTCATGCACCTTTTCTTCTTGTGTCTTCTATTTCCTCTGGTTGAGGCAGCCCTGTCCCTGTCTCTTCCAGTTTTGCCAACCCCGAAAGTTAAAAATCATGAGTCAGATGCTGAAAAATGAAGAGGTTGACCCCAAATCATGATCTTACTTTTAAAGATTATATAAAGTTTTCGGTCTATTTTTTAGATTTTACAACTCCCCCTACCCATCACCCATGTGTGTGTGACTGTCACTGTCTGGCGTGGTTCACAACCGACCTCAGGGCAGACTGTCAGAAACAGGGCAGATACCCCAGACTGGCAGTGTGTTCTATAATTAGATTGCTCCAAGCCGGTAAGAAATGTGAATTCCTGGTTTACCACAGACAGTCCCCATAGACTCTCCAGTCTATCTTGCCACCCAGACAAACTGGACTTAGTGATACATGGTCACTTACACCAAAACTCACACCAAGTTCAGGTTGCTTCCAGTCCCAAGAAACCAGTCACTTACCCCAGATTATTTGGTACCCTAGATCTTACACCAAAGACAATGCCTGTAGCCAATCCTGTAATAAACTATCTGAGGATTTATTAACTATGAAAAAGAAATAAAAAAGTTATTTACAGGTTAAAGCAAGCAAACATACACACACAAATGAGTCACCATATAAATCCTAAGAGTGACAGAGCTGTAGGATCTGTCAAGTTTAAGTGTCTTTCAGGGCACACCCAGGAGGCAGCCCCTGGGGACCTCTGGCTTCACCTTGGTTTCTCTGGCCCTGTGAGAGATCAAACAGTGAAGAGATGGAAAAATTTCCTGTGACCTTATTTTATTCCCTTCATTCAGCTTCCAAGTCCCCAAGGATTAGCTGCCTGGCAGGTAGCATTTTCAAGGTACAATAGGGCCATTACCCTACCCTTTGTGTTGTGATATTCCTTGATGGCCCATCTGATTTTGATAGTCCTTCTGGATGGGTGGGGTGTGTGTGTGATTCCTATGTTTGGGCTCATAAGTTCAGAGCAAACATTTTAAAGCCAAACCTACCTAGGGGTATGTCTACACTACGAAATTAGGTTGAATTTATAGAAGTCGGTTTTTTAGAAATCGGTTTTATATATTCGAGTGTGTGTGTCCCCACAGAAAATGCTCTAAGTGCATTAAGTGCATTCACTCGGCGGAGCGCTTCCACAGTACCGAGGCAAGCGTCGACTTCCGGAGCGTTGCACTGTGGGTAGCTGTCCCACAGTTCCCGCAGTCTCCGCTGCCCATTGGAATTCTAGGTTGAGATCCCAGTGCCTGATGGGGCAAAAAACATTGTCGCGGGTGGTTCTGGGTACGTGTCGTCAGGCCCTCCCTCCCTCCGTGAAAGCAAGGGCAGACAATCGTTTCACGCCTTTTTTCCTGAGTTACCCGTGCAGACGCCATACCACGGCAAGCCTGGAGCCCGCTCAGCTCACCGTCACCCTATGTCTCCTGGGTGCTGGCAGACGCGGTACTGCATTGTTACAGAGCAGCAGCAGCCCATTGCCTTGTGGCAGCAGACGGTGCAATAGGCCTGAAAACCATCGTCATCGTGTCCGAGGTGCTCCTGGCCGCCTCGGTAAGGTCGGTCAGGAGTGCCCAGGCAGACATGGGCACAGGGACTGAAAGAGGAGTGACTCGGCCAGGTCATTCTCTTTAGTCCTGCAGGCAGTCCTATTGCACCGTCTTCTGGCAAGAAGGCAGGAGATGAGGATGGCTAGCAGTCCTACTGCACCGTCTGCCGCCAGCCAAAGATGTAAAAGATAGATGGAGAGGATCAAAACAAGAAACAGACCAGATTTGTTTTGTATTCATTTGCTCCCCCCACCCTCGCTCTGTGAAATCAACGGCCGACAATCGTTTTGGTGAGGTCTGTCAGGGGCACCTTGAAAAGTTTAATGGAGATTCAGTCCTGCCTGAAATACCAGGTGGAGGGATAGCTCAGTGGGTTGAGCATTGGCCTGCTAAACCCAGGGCTTTGAGCTCAATCCTTGAGGGGGCCATTCTGTGTGACAGTTGTTTTTGTTTCTCCTTGATGTAAAGCCACCCCCTTCGTTGATTTTAATTCCCTGTAAGTCAACTCTGTAAGCCATGTCGTCAGTCACCCCTCCCTCCGTCAGAGCAATGACAGACAATCGTTCCGCGCCTTTTTTCTGTGCAGACGCCATACCACGGCAAGCAGGGAGCCCACTCAGATCACTTTGGCAATTAGGAGCACATTAAACACCACGCGCATTATCCAGCAGTATATGCAGCACCAGAACCTGGCAAAGCAAAACCGGGCGAGTAGGCGACGTCAGCGCAATGACAAGAGTGATGAGGACATGGACACAGACCTCTCTGAAAGCATGGGCCCTGGCAATGCGGGCATCATGGTGCTAATGGGGCAGGTTCATGCGGTGGAACGCCGATTCTGGGCTCGGGAAACACGCACACTGGTGGGACCGCATAGTGTTGCAGGTCTGGGACAATTCCCAGTGGCTGCGAAACTTTCGCATGCGTAAGGGCACTTTCATGGAACTTTGTGATTTGCTTTCCCCTGCCCTGAGGTGCAAGAATACCAAGATGAGAGCAGTCTTCAGAGTTGAGAAGCGAGTGGCGATAGCCCTGTGAAAGCTTGCAACGCCAGAGAGCTACTGGTCAGTCGGGAATCAATTTGGAGTGGGCAAATCTACTGTGGGGGCTGCTGTGATGCAAGTAGCCAACGCAATCAAAGATCTGCTGATATCAAGGGTAGTGACTCTGGGAAATGTGCAGGTCATAGTGGATGGCTTTGCTGCAATGGGATTCCCTAACTGTGGTGGGGCCATAGACGGAACCCATATTCCTATCTTGGCACCGGAGCACCAAGCCGGAGAGTACATAAACTGCAAGGGGTACTTTTCAAAGGGTGCTGCAAGCTCTGGTGGATCACAAGGGACGTTTCACCAACATCAACGTGGGATGGCCGGGAAAGGTACATGACGCTCGCACCTTCAGGAACTCTGGTCTGTTTCAAAAGCTGCAGGAAGGGACTTTATTCCCAGACCAGAAAATAACCGTTGGGGATGTTGAAATGCCCATAGTTATCCTTGGGGACCCAGCCTACCCCTTAATGCCCCGGCTCATGAAGCCGTACACAGGCACCCTGGACAGTAGTCAGGAGCTGTTCAACTACAGGCTGAGCAAGTGCAGCATGGTGGTAGAATGTGCATTTGGACGTTTAAAAGCACGCTGGCGCAGTTTACTGACTCAGTTAGACCTCAGCGAAACCAATATTCCCACTGTTATTACTGCTTGCTGTACACTCCACAATACCTGTGAGAGTAAGGGGGAGACGTTTATGGCGGGGTGGGAGGTTGAGGCAAATCGCCTGGCTGCTGGTTACGCGCAGCCAGATACCAGGGCAGTTAGAAGAGCACAGGAGGGCACGGTGCGCATCAGAGAAGCTTTGAACACCAGTTTCATGACTGGCCAGGCTTCGGTGTGACAGTTCTGTTTGTTTCTCCTTGATGAACCCCACCCCCCTTGGTTCACTCTACTTCCCTGTAAGCCAGCCACCCTCCCCTTCTCCCTTCAATCACCGCTTGCAGATGCAATAAAGTCATTGTTGCTTCACATTCATGCATTCTTTATTCATTCATCACACAAATAGGCTGATAACTGCCAAGGTAGCCCGGGAGAGGTGGTGGAGGAGGGAAGCACTGGGAGGGGTGCTGGAGGAGGAGGGAAGGACAAGGCCACACAGCACTTTAAAAGTTTAAAACTTTAAAATTTATTGAATGCCAGCCTTCTGTTGCTTGGGCAATCCTCTGCGGTGGAGTGGCTGGGTGGCCGGAGGCCCCCCCACCGCATTCTTGGGCGTCTGGGTGAGGAGGCTATGGAACTTGGGGAGGAGGGCGGTTGGTTACACAGGGACTGTAGCAGCAGTCTGTGCTCCAGCTGCCTTTCCTGCAGCTCAACCATATGCTGGAGCATATAAGTTTGATCCTCCAGCAGCCTCAGCATTGAATCCTGCCTCCTCTCATCACGCTGCCGCCACCTTTCAGCTTCAGCCCTGTCTTCAGCCCGCCACTTACTCTCCTCAGCCTGCCACCTCTCCTCCCGGTCATTTTGTGCTTTCCTGCACTCTGACATTGTCTGCCTCCACACATTCATCTGTGCTCTGTCAGTGTGGGAGGACAGCATGAGCTCAGAAAACATTTCATCGCGAGTGCGGTTTTTTTCGCCTTCTAATCTTCACTAGCCTCTGGGAAGGAGAAGATCCTGTGATCCTTGAAACACATGCAGCTGGTGGAGGAAAAAAAAGGGACAGTGGTATTTAAAAAGACACATTTTATAGAACAATGGGTACACTCTTTCACGGTAAACCTTGCTGTTAACATTACATACATAGCACATGTGCTTTCGTTACAAGGTCGCATTTTGCCTCCCCCCACCGCGTGACTAGCCCTTCCCCCCTCCCCCCTCCCCATGGCTAACAGCGGGGAACATTTCTGTTCAGCCACAGGCAAACAGCCCAGCAGGAACGGGCACCTCTGAATGTCCCCTTAAGAAAAGCACCCTATTTCAACCAGGTGACCATGAATGATATCTCTCTCTCCTGAGGATAACACAGAGAGATAAAGAGCAGATATTGTTTGAACGCCAGCAAACATATACTGCAATGCTTTGTTCTGCAATGATTCCTGAGTACGTGCTACTGGCCTGGTATGGTAAAGTGTCCTACCATGGTGGACGGAATAAGGCTGCCTTCCCCAGAAACCTTTTGCAAAGGCTTTGGGAGTACATCCAGGAGAGCCGCAAATGCCAGGGCAAATCAATCTTTAAACACGCTTGCTTTTAAACCACATATACTATTTAAAAAGGTACACTCACCAGAGGTCCCTTCTCCACCTGGCGGGTCCTTGGGTGGTTTCGGGGTGTACTGGCTCCAGGTCCAGGGTGAGAAACAGTTCCTGGCTGTCAGGAAAACCGGTTTCTCTGCTTGCTTGCTGTGAGCTATCTACAACATCATCATCATCATCTTCCTCGTCCCCAGAATCTGCTTCTGTGTTGCTTCTATCTCCATTGAAGGAGTCAAACAACATGGCTGGGGTAGTGGTGGCTGAACCCCCTAAAATGGCATGCAGCTCATCATAGAAGTGGCATGTTTGGGGCTCTGACCTGGAGCGGCCATTTGCCTCTCTGGTTTTCTGGTAGGCTTGCCTCAGCTCCTTAAGTTTTATGCGGCACTGCTTCAGGTCCCTGTTAAGGCCTCTGTCCTTTATGCTCTGGGAGATTTTGACAAATGTTTTGGCATTTCGAAAACTGGAACGGAGTTCTGATAGCACGGATTCCTCTCCCCATACAGCGATCAGATCCCGTATCTCCCGTTCGGTCCATGCTGGAGCTCTTTTGCGATTCTGGGACTCCATCATGGTCACCTCTGCTGATGAGCTCTGCATGGTCACCTGCAGCTTGCCACGCTGGCCAAACAGGAAATTGAAATGCAAAAGTTCGCGGGCCTTTTCCTGTCTACCTGGCCAGTGCATCTGAGTTGAGAGTGCTGTCCAGAGCGGTCACAATGGAGCACTGTGGGATAGCTCCCGGAGGCCAATACCATCTAATTGCATCCACAGTACCTCAAATTCGACCCGACAAGGCCGATTTCAGCGCTAATCCCCTTGTCAGAGGTGGAGTAAGGAAATTGATTTTAAGAGCCCTTTAAGTCAAAAAAAAGGGCTTCGTCGTGTGGATGGGTGCACGGTTAAATCGATTTAACGCTGCTAAATTCGACCTCAACTCCTAGAGTAGACCCGGGCTATTTTCTTATAGCATGGAATTCCAGCATTACACGTGAAATCAATGCATGCAGCAATTTACAAGTATTTCGTGGAGTCTAAACACTCAACACATTGTTGCAAGACTAATACCTATTTTAAGTAAAACTAACATACAGGTGAACTGGTCTGATCTCCAGCTATGAGTTTGCCAGTTCTTAGCTAATGCCTGAAGTTTTGGTAAGAGCTGGCATTTGGTTTGCCAGCATCACAGTGACAATTACAGTGTTCCCAACTCATCCTATATTTCCTATAGAGGAAAGTGACTTTAGCCCCTGTTGCAGGAGCTGTTGCTGGGGGAACCATAGATCTAATGACACAGATTTGTATAAAACATTTCATGCTGGTGCGGGGCTTCCAGCTTCTCTCCAACCCCCAAATCCCAATTAATTAATTCTGTGACCCTGCAGTCCCCACATCTGCCCCTCAGTCCAGTCTGCTTCTCTTCAACCCCTCCTCCTTCCCATCCCTGGTGCCGAAGTGGGGAGGGAGCAGATTCCCTTCCAGGGGGCAGAGATAAGGAGCTACGAGATGGGAGATGACATGAGGCAGACGACTAGATAGATGCAAGCCTTCCAGGGTCGCAGAGATTAGGATGACGGCATCTAGAGGAGCCAATTTTTCATTCCTAGTGGGCTATTTCCCCCATGTCTGACCCAGGATCCCCACAGTCCTCTTGACCATAGAGGACAGTGACAAAAAGGCTGCACAATCCTGGGGCAATGAGATTGGCTTCTCCATCTCAATCACTCCCTGCTCTCTATGGTTTGACAGTCCAGACCCCATGGAACTACTGGGGTCATGGAGACGACATGATAGAAAGTCTGCAGGAATACAAGAGTACTAGAGACTGGTGTGTCTGATGCTGGAGAGGCTGATTTCAGGATCCCCAGTACAATATGCTCCCACCGTGTCTCAGTGACACAGGCTGAACTGGGATCTCTGCCCCACCCGGAACCAGGGATAGATTCTCTCCCCATCAAAAGAGGTTGTTGAGAAAGTGAAGATTGGGTCATCATTATCAGCATTGGCAAATATCACTTGCCCCTGTTCATAGTCCACAGAAACCCGGATAAACCTGAGATCACGACTCAGGGACAGAGGCGTCTCAGAGGAGGAGACAGCGCAGAACGTATTCATATACCAATCCACAGCCCAGATCCTGTCCTCAGGGTTATGGGTTCTCCCTCCCTTCCTCCACACAGACTCTCTGGCCACCCCCACAGCCCAGGTTCCCTCATCCTTCACCTCCACCCCCCAGTAATGTCTCCCCGAGGTGAATCCCTCGCAGCCCAGCACACAGACTCTAGTATCAAATCTCTCAGGATTGTTGGGCAGATCCTGCCGGGTGTAACTATAGCTCACACTTTTCTGATCCTCAGACACGATCAGTCGGGGATGAGCTGTGTCTGGATCCAGAGTCACATTTGCTGGAGAGAGAGAATCAGAGCGTGAGGGGCAGAGCTCAGTCCTGGGGGCTGGTGGTGCCATGTTTCACACTCCCCAGCAGCCCTGGTCTGGCTGGGACAGGCCTGGATCCCAGGGAGCTGCCTCTGTCCTGGGCACCTGGGACTGAGCAGATCTCTCACTGCAGTTCCTCACTGTGTTTAATGGGACCTGCTTCTTTAGTTTCTCGTCTGTTTGCAGAGACTTCAGCTCCCGGCTCCCTCTGCTGGGGCTGCTCCATTCCCACTGGCACAGACATAGCAAGGAAGGTCTCGGAGGAGGGAGCAAGGGAGGCAGCTTTAAACCTCAGAGGGAAGCTCCTTCCCCTAATGTAGCCTCCACTCCCAGGCCGGGGAACAGAGAGGAAGGTGCAGCATTGGGGAAGAGCCGCTCCAGACCAGAGAGTAGGAGATGGTGGGGTAACCCCATTCCCAGCCCAGAGAGAAGGCGGGAGGTGTGGGGGGAGGCGAGAGCGGGCAGCTTCAGAGGGAGAGCACCTCCCCAATCCAGGAAGCAGTGAGCAGCTCCAATGGGAGAGCCCAGCCCTGCCCACAGGAAAGGGAGGATATTGGAGAAGGGGCAAAGGACAGGGATGTGTCAGCCCTCAGGGGAGAGGTTTTTCTGTTCATCACTCTGAATATAACATTAAAAAGGTCAACGAATGCCTATGAAAATGCCAGGATCAGTGTTCAGGTGTTTGGATGTTGGTCAGTGCGAGTGTTTCTGATCATTGGCATGGGCACGAACTCAGCACTAAGGTTGGCAATTGGCTTCAGGATTGTTTGTCTGACTTCAGCTTGGGATCTCCTTAGCATTACATGCTTTTATTTTTAGGGCTGTGTATGGCATGACCACTGTCAGTTTGGTTGATTTTATCAACATATTTTTGTGGGAATTTTCTCATAATTTAAAGATAGTCTCCAGCTGAAATCTCACCCAATCTGCGTGACCCTAGGGATTTCTCTCTTTTTGTCTCCAGTTCAGATGGCAGAGTGGCTGGAGGGGCAAAGGATAAGAAAGATGAGCTTTCATGCTGTCGTATGTGTAACCACATTCTTATTCTAAACCAATATAACTGTGTTTTAATTACAACCAAAAAACAAACTGAGGCACAGACACACACTTAGGGCTTTAATATCAATATAAACTAGTCTGAAACCTCCTTTTTCCTCTTTTATTCAGACGTCTCACAGCAATGGAATCAACTGTCATTAAGCCACACAACCACCTGTGAGATGCAATCTCTAGGAGAGATATCCTTTCCCCTCATCATCCACCCCCCAACCCCAGCTGGTTTGTCTCATTCACCAGTTGCATTGTGCCATAACTTAGACCCAGATCCTGCAAAAAGTTTAGGGCGAAAGTAGCTTTGCACACTTTGGTCTCTTTGACATTCATGGGATGTTAAGAATTTGCAGTCAGGGCTCTGAATTGTAAACTTTTTGGGTCTATTTACTCAGCACTCTGCAGAGCTCAGCGCAATGGGGCCCTTTCCCCTCCATAGACTGAAATATGAATAATGATAAAATTATTTTATAAGTGGGGAAATCTGAGATGGAAGAGGGTCAACTCAATGGGCCAAATTCATTCTGAACTGGCAAAGGGATAGAGAAGGCCAATCTGTGACTCCCCTATTTAGTGGCTTCAGAGGGCAGTGCAGGCACAGGCTAGGGAAGTCCTGAGATCCAGCTAGAGAATCACCCCTAATTCATTGGGCCCCACAGGCTTTGCCAGCTCTGTAACTGGGAGAGATAAACTCAAGGGGCACAATTTAGGCCATTTGGCTAAATTTGGACCTTAATGTTGTGACCTTTGGTAAATCATGAATTAATTTGAAACATCCTGATGCCTGGGCCCCTGCTACATCTGCTCAATTTCTCTACTTTCCACGTTTTATTAAATACATATGTCATCTAATTGGCCAGAGCCCATCTCCTCCCAGTCTCAGAGGCATATTCCACTTTCCCTTCCTACGTCCTGTCTTAGTACCTTTGAACATCCTCAGAGTCTCCCTAAGAGCAATATATTTCTGGGAGAAATTGCTGAGCCCCTTTTCCAGTTCAGGAGAAATCTCCACTGACTTCTGGAGCTTCCCCTTCTCACACCTGGAAAGAAAAAAATTCACATTCTTATATTTCATTTAGTGATACGTTATAATTTCTTGTTAAAAGGGGAATTGAGTCTCCATGGCCAATTCACTCCCTGGCCTCTATGCTTCTGATGGATAGGAGATTCCAGTGCTAAGTGCTGTAGAAATCTGTCCATTAGGAACTAGACTGATACACCAACTCCGCCCTGCCCAGCTCATTCCACACTGGTCTCCAAACAGTCCTCAGGTGGGATCTCTCTTTATCGCAGCAGACCTGGGTTAAATTGTAACCAGCATAGGTGCTGACTTCCCCTCTGCCTGGTGGTGCTGGACCCCCACCCCACCCTGGCCATGTCCCTGCCCTGCCTTTTCCCACCCCGCCCCCATTCCACCCCCTTCCCCCAAGTCCCCGCCCCGCCCCACCTCTTCTCCGCCTCCTCCCCCAAGCATACCGTGTCCCTGCTCCTCCCCCTCCCTCCTGGAGCATCCTAAGTGCCACCAAACAGCTGTTTGGTGGCGGGCCGGTGGCAGGGAAGCGCTGAGAGGGAGGGGGAGGATCATGAACGAGGCACACTCAGGGGGGGCATGGGGACCTTGGTTGTCAGTGGGTGCAGAGAACCTGCTAATTTTTTCCCATGGGTGCCTATGGTAACCAGTACCTCAGCACTCCTATTCCGTCCCCAGAATCCTGAGCCAGCAAGTCCCCCAGGGATGTAGCATCCAATTCAATAGATAATCCCAGACTCTTCTATAAAAAGGTGAGACTCTCAGGTTTAAGTTAATTGGAGATTGGTATCCAAAATGTGACCCTGCCCCACCCATTTTGCTGTGTGACCCTGGGGAGATGTGGTGTTAACATGGTGTCCAAGCTTTTTTCCAGCATAAGAAGTATGTGTGGGAGTGAGAAAGAGCCACGTACCTGCTCAAGGTGCTTCCAATGTCCTAGAAAAGACAGAGAGAGACAGAGAGAGAGAGAATCTCAGTCCTACCTGAGTCACACACTTGGGATCTCAGGGAAGGGATTTTGCAGATATATGGTAAAAAGGACAAAGGTCATGGATACACTGAGCTAATGAGGCTTTTCCATTTCTAATATAAAAGTGTCTCTATCTCTTGAAAGAACAATTGTAACTCACATTTGTGCAATGCACACACTGAGTTATGCTGTCCTCTCTGACCGCTTGACCCCAGTGTCCAGGATTCAGGAGCTGTCCTTTCGTTTGGGATCTGGGATGTTTCTCTGACTTGGTCTCACCTGCAGGAATTCACTCGCTGACTCCTGACCCTTCTCCTCCATCTCACTGATCAGCTCACTGAGATGGGAAATCTTCTTAGAAAGTTTAGTGAAATATTCATTCTGTATGTTCACAATCTCCTTGTCCAACTGGTCCAGCTGGGCCAGCAGGAGTCGCTCTTGTTCCTCCAGGAACTGCCGCAGTTGCTGAAATTGACATGCAATCTTCTGCCTCTCGGCCTGGGTCTGTTTCTGTAAAGCAGTAGGGAAAGGGCTGGTCAGGGACATGTATGGAGCCTGGGGTCCTTGCATGGAGTGCTGAATGTGCAGGAGGGAGACTTTCTTTTCAAACTCTAAGACATCAAACACTTGACTATACCTTGTGGGAGACTATGCCCTGTATCCCACGAGGGAAAGGATTTTCTCACACCTTCCCATTTGGCCTCTATCTCTCTTACGGAGATATTTCCATGTGCGACCTGGTCAGGATAGTGTGTTATCAGGGACCTCAGAGATAGAGACCCCAAGGCAGCGGGATTCAGGACTCAGCACTAGATCTAGGCGAAATTTTTTTGCACTAAACTTTTCTTCAGGGAAAATGCAGTTTTGTCACCTCTGAAATGTTTCATGAGTTCATGTAAATTTGCTGTTTGGTAAAAAATAAATAAAAATCTTGAAAAAATCAAGACATTTATTTCAACTATTTCTTAAGAAAATAGCTTGATTTTTTTTATTTGAAATAAATTTATTTGAAAATTTCCTTATATTTAATATAATTATATCATTTTAAAAAATGGTCCAGATCGAAACAAAACATTTTGAGTTTATCAAAGTGAAAGATGTCATTTGTCCAAGAAAAAATATTATTTTTTTTATCTGCTCAAAATTTTTTAAAGGTTCATTTTTGGTTCTACCCAATTCCCCGCCCCCCGTTTAAAAAAATCCAGACAATGGAAAGTTCTGTTAGGTTCCCAGATCTCCACAGAATTACCTTGACAGAGAAGAAAAGAAAGAAACAATTCAATAAAAACGTACAGACTCAGGCATCGAGCGCTGCACTGGATACGTTCAGTTCACCTTGGGAAGATTTTCACTGAAGCCACAAAAGCTGGAAATTGATTCATTGATTGAAATGAAATGATAGACTGTGAAGAGGAAGATGTTACCCTTCTCTAGGGAGAGGGTTTTACAGGCCCCCCCCCCCCAGAGGGATGTGTGTGTGCATCTACACGTACACACACCCACACAGTGTCCCAGGATCAGGGATCAACTGACAAACGCTCACTTTCCCCAAGGCCACAAAGGACTTTACCTACAGACACACCTCACCCCTCACGTCAGGGTGTAAATGCCCCACCAGTACCGGAGGCTGCTGGGCAATGGATGCAGCACTGCCAGGTTGTGGCTCAGAGGCAGCCTCATGGGATTTAGAAATTTTTTTTTTTAAGGGGAGCCCAAACCAGCTGCTCCGGGAGAAGTCTCGAGAACGCCAAGTATTCCAGGACCACTGAGGTGGGGTGAGCTCAAGCCTGGGGACAGTTTTTGGGCAGTGGTGCTGAAATGCTCTTTATAGGGGAGTGCTGAAGGCAGAAGCCATGTATTTGTGTTGTTACCACTCCTTCAAGCCCAGGGGCAGCACCCCCAGAACCCCTAGTTCCAGCACCTATGTTTTTTGGGGGGAAATAAAAGGGAAAAAAACAGCAGGGGTGGGGGGAGGCGGCCACTCCCCCTGGAGTGCTGCTGTGAGCAGCAAAAACAGCTGGTGGAGTCTGGAGAGAGGCTTCCCAGTGCTGGGAGAGAGAGAGAGGCCAGCAGTGAACCAGGCAGCGACTGGCACCAGAAAAGAAGGGACGCAGTAAGTGGGGAGCCCGTGGATAGGGACCACAGTGGCTGAGATGCATCGTCGCGGGGGTGCCAGGAACAGAGCTGAAGCCCAGTTCAGGAGGAACAGGAAAGACGAGGGTAATAGGAACAGTAGGGGAGCCACCAAAGGGACAGTAAGAGGAAAGACAATGGCAGGCGGGGAAAAGAGGGAAAGTAAAAGGAAGAACAGTACAGTTAAACAAGAGGAAAAATAGCTGGAGTTTCTAAGGCTATGTCTACACTGGCAATTGAATGACTAAATCTTTTGTCTTTCAGAGGTGCTAAACCCTCTCCCCCCGAAAGACAAACGTTTTGTTGCAGCAAGTGCCAGTGTGAACAGCACGTTGTCGGCAGGAGCGCTCTCCTGTCAAAAACACGAACGCCGCTCATTGGGGGTGGGAGTATTTTGTCGGCAAAAGAGCCAACAAACAGCGGCTACGCTGCCCGACTTTTAGTGACACAGCTGTGTTGACGTGGCCATGTCACTGAAAGCTATGTAGTGTGGACAAGGCCTTTGCAATATAAGAAATTATTCAAAAAGCATTGTTCGAAAAACTATGAGAAAAGTAACGTAAGAAGGAAATATGAAGGAAATATGGTGTAATAAAGGATAAAGTGTAATTAAAGAGAAACAGACTTAAGAAATAAGGAGGAAGTGAGCTGTAGTGAAAATAAGAAAATAGCTAGGACTGTAAAACAAGAAATCCTTACCATGGCCTAAGGTGTACAAGGCGAATGACAGGAATAGGGAAATGAGCACAAAGGGACTGTAAACCAGAGAAGAGCAGAGGGATAATTGTTCAATTAAGAAACCAACACACTGCACCAAGGAATACCTGTTTCTATTTAGGCTGCAACACAAAACAGTAAACAAAGAACTTTTCCTCCAAACTCTGGGCTTAGAGAGGCTGAAAACTGAGAAGTGAACACGTGTCCCTGGGGCTTATGTTCTAGTGCATTGGATTTTCTAATTCAAAATTCTGTTAGTTCATCAATGTAAATTGTTCCCTATAAAGTGAGTTTAATTAAACTAACCGTCGTTAATACACAGTAGATAAGAACAATAGTTTAAGGTGTAAGTCTAAGTAGTAGTTCCTGCTAAAACAACTCATTTTGATTTACTTGTGATTATTCCCCACTTAACTGAATTCTGCTTTACCCAGGACTGAACGGCCTCCATCCAGCTCATTACAAATGCAGGTGAAAAATGACGGGCACCTACCAGATACTCCTGGCTCCTCTTCTCTCCAGTCACTTTAAATCCCAGAAACTTTTCTCTCTCCTCCCTCAGAGTCTGCAAATGGGCCTGGATCTTTTCCTGAACAAATGGAAATGTTTTGGGTGGTTTGATTTTTATTCTGATAGATCAGAGTGGGGGGGGACCTTTTCAACCCTTATCAAAAACAAACAAATAAACAAACAACTGACTGTATTGATGACAGGACAACCGAGCAGGGTTATGACATCAGCGAGACCAAGGACTTTAAGTCATATTAATATTCATGGAGCCTGGGAATGTTTTATATTTGACCTCGTGTCTCCCCTGATTTACACCAACATGAAACTGGGGTCACACCCTTGGATTTTCTTTCACGGTGTGAAACAACCTGTTTTAACTGACAAAGTGACAGCAATCCCAGAAGCCTGCCGGGTGAGAAATCTGGGCTGGGATTCTCAGCGGAGCCCAACTCCCACTGACTGTAAGCTCTCAAGCCTCGTGGATGGGACTGGCTGGACGGGACTGGTCGTAGCACTAGGGCAAACCCCATTAGACGTTCTGGCTTTTGTTGAGAACGGTTGGGCTTGGCCCTAGCGCTGTCCTGAGCCCTTCCCGTGGCAATGCCGCCTGGGCAGCTATTCCACAGCTCCCAGCAAAGCTGCCAGCAGCAGCGGGTTCTGGCTCTCACCGGGGAGAGCAGCGTGAGGACTAATGGAGCCTCTGTGGTTGGTCCCTCAGACTGACGCGGGGCAGCCCCACCCAGGGGTTAGCTTTGCTGCAATCAGGTTCAATCCCAAAGAGACCTGCCAGGGACCGGCACTGCCTGGAGCCCTCTTGTGCAGGAGCTCAAGGTGCTCAGGGGCCACCCCGTGTTCAGCCCAGCGAGCTCCTCTAGTGCAGACCAGCAATGTGGGAATTCAGAATCCCAAGGAGAAACTTCATCTCCTTGCTGGGCCTAGGACCTTTATCAAGGTGTTGTTCCCTCCTAATGGCCACACTTCATCACTGCTGTGGAGGCAGCATGACCTAGAGATTAGGGTACTGGACTGGGCGCTGGGAGACCTGGGGTCTGTTCCCAGCTCTGCCACTGAGCTGCTCGGTAACCTTGGACAAGTCCCATCCCCTTGTTGTGCCTCAGATTCCCCTCCCACCCTCTGTCTGTCTTATCTACTTAGACTATAAACAGGCCAGGGATTGTCCCTCACTGGGTTTTGTGCAGGGCCCAGCACAGTAGAGGTCGGATCTTGTCTGAGGTCTGTATGTAAGTAAATAATAATAAATACTATGATACAAATAGCAATAACCACAGCTTGTAACTCCCCCTTCTCCAGCCTGAGGGCAGCACTCTCACACAGACTGGCCTGCAGCTCTCGTGATTTAAACCTCACTCCTCATTTAGCAGCTTCAGTTCTGAAGAAAATTGCCTTATTTCACCAGTGGGAGGCAGTTTCGAAAAGGATTCGGGATTTCAGATGAAAGATCCCACATCAAACATCTGTATGTAAAGTCTTCATCTCTTGCCCGGCTTGCCACACTGCCCCATCGTTTACCCTTTACAGCATCTCTCGTACAATGAAGGCTTTACAAAGCAGAATGATGCCGTTATACCTGTGACTGTCAACATGTGATTAAATTAACTGGTAATTAAACCCAAAGCTATAACTCATTAAACTTGACAGCAATTCCTTACCTTGTACTCCTCTGCAGCCTCCTCTATGGGAACGACTGTGTGATCTCGGTGAGCCCGGGATCTGTCACACGCTAGGCAAATGGGAGTTTGATCCTCTTCGCAGAACAGCTTGAGAGGCTCCTGGTGTTCCCCACACACCCTCTCCCCTCCTGCATCCTTTATTACCTGTAAACTCAGTTGTTTGGTTATTTCTATGACAGCTGCCAGCTGCCTCTTCGGCCTGGGATTTCTCTGCTCACAGTTTGTCTACACTGAGGGTAGGTGATGGCTATACCTGATTTCTCTCAGCACTGGATGATGCAGGCTCAGCAGAAATTGTGCCCCCGCTCCAGAGTGACAGGTTCTCTGAAATACTCCAGACAGACGGGACAAGAAGCTTCATGCTGGAGTCTGCCCATGGGGTTCTTTCTGGCCATAACTCCCTCTGTGGAGAGCTGGACACAGCCCCGTGGGACAGGAGTCACCACTGTGGTTGAGTGTAGGGTGGGCTCAGCTCTGCAATCCCTCTCCCCCCAGGGTCTCACCTGTGCACTAAGCCCACCACTCATCTACCACCTTCCCATGACCCTCTGGCAGTTTCACAACCCACCATTTGGGATCCAGTGCCAAGGGGATATCAGCACCCTCAGCCCAATTCTGACCTCCCTGCCAAGCCCCCAGCCGAGAGGGGAGACTGGCCATGGACTCCTCCTCCTGCCTGCTGCCATTCCAGAACCTAAAACAGTCTAGATTGAAAAGTATGGGCACTTACACGCTGCACCGAGGAAACAGGCAGCAAACGGACTATCGAGATCACTTATATACTCAGCCATCCCTACGAGTTCCCCACTCCCACTCCAGGCTGTTTCTTTATCCACCTGCTGCACATGGTCCTGGTTTTAGACTGTGAGCTCCCTTTGGTTAACTTGTCTGTACAGTGCCTGGCACAAGAAGCCCCTAATCCCTCACTGGGACTCGTAGATGCTACTGCAACGGGAAACCAGTGCATTCTATTAAATATTGTTATGAATGTCAACACAGAAAATTGTATGGGCACAAGGCTTGCACACCGAAATCTATGGCCAAAATTCCCAAACTGATATCCGCAGGACGGGGACTCTCCCTGTGGCCCTAGGAGTTGTGGACAGTTGACAATGCTGGTCACAGGGTGGCTGGCCCTTGAAAGGGAGATGGGTCTCAGCACTACCTGTGACATAGACAGCTCTCCTACACAGATGGGGACAATGAAGAAGGACCAGTGACCAGGAGTGGGTGGTGTGACATTGCACTCCATATTTTTATGAAAAGATGCTGATGAATATAAATATGACATAACTGGAATTTGCTTTATGCTAAATATGCCATGTAACATATCTTTGCAAAGGTTATGATCTACTGAATAGATTCATCCTATTTGTTTGCATGTATCTTTTCTATGTCTGAATTTAGGGAAATAAGATATGAGTGGCCCATCAGCAAACATTTAACTAACAATGGGCGTTGGGAGACGCCAGTCCACACCTGAGCTTTCCTGGGAACATTCAAATTAACATGTAAACAATGGTGTCAGCCTGCAAAAAGCTGACTCTTTCATGGACATGTGACTTGCCCATGTGGCTACAAACTCCATACTGTTGCTGTGATTTTGCAAAGGAACAAAGGAGTTTCCGCCTACAAGAAAGAGAATATAAAAGGCCCTGCAGCCCCTCCCTTTTGTCTTCAGCTGGCTCAAGGTTGCTGGACCCAGGCCATAAACTACAGCTTTGGTCTGAAAAGGATTGGGCCCAGGCTAGGAAAGAATCCGGTCTGTGAAGTATGCTTATTGGAACATCTTTGAGGGTGAGATATTACCTGTAATCAGTTTCTTAATGTATTAGGCTTAGACTTGTGAATTAGTTTTATTTTACTTTTGTGACCTTCCTTGCTCTGTCTGTTATTACTTGAAACCATTTAAATCCTACTTTTTATACTTAATAAAATCACTTTTGTTTATTAATAAACCCAGAGTAAGTGATTAATACCTGGGGGGAGCAAACAGCTGTGCATCTCTCTCTATCAGTGTTATAGGGGTTGAACAATTTATGATTTTACCCTATATAAGCATTATACAGAGTGAAACAGATTTATTTTGGGTTTAGTCTCCCAGAAAGACTGAATATTGTGTGCTGGGAAAGTCCCTGTTAACTGAGAAGCCCCTGGGCTGAGGGAATCTCCCTCTCAGTAAACTGCAGGGGGGTGTGGCCGAACCCCTTGGTCTGTGCTGGAGCTGACTGGAGTGTCTTAACTCAGCAAGACAGGAGAGAAGGGGTACCTTTTCTGGCAGGGGGGTTGTTCTCAGTGGTATCCCCAGCACATCGAGTGACCGTCACGAGGGGGTCTCTGTGACTGAACCCATCACAGGTGGGTTATGTGCTCCAATCAGGCCTGGGGTAGCCAAAACAGAGGCCTATGGAGGGCCAGAGGGAGGAGGTCTGTGTAAAAGGCAGAGGAGGCCTTGGACCTTCTTCAGGGTGATAAGGCCAAACTCCAGACAAAAAGTCCTGGGAGTCCCTGCTGGGAGAGCAGGGGTGTTATTGACCACAACCCTTTGTGGATTATTTCTGGGAACCTCAGAGGGAAACTGAGGCAGGGCCTCTGCAGAGCCACCCTGGGCCATGAGGGGGCACGCTGGAGGCGGTGACCCTGCTACAGTGCCCTATTGCTATGCTGCTCCCTCCCACCCAGTCCCTGCTTCCTGCAATCCCACCCCTGATTTTATCAAACAGACTTGCTAGGGTCTGTAGGATGGGAGCACCACTTCAGTGCCTCTGCTAAGTCTCATGAGGATGGGGCTTCCTTCCTGCCTGCGTGAGCAGTTCTGCAGGGAAAGCGTGATGGGGATGTGTGCCCAGAGGACAGCCTCAGCAGCATCCTACTGCTTCCTTGGCCCCAAGAGGGGAGAAGCAATGAAAGGGAGTTTGTGTCTCTGGGATGTGGTGGGAGGGGCAGAGCAGGTGAGTTTCCCAAGGCTCTAGCTATAAAAATGGTGGTTAGTCAGTAAATTCCTACCTTGAATTCTTCAGCAGCAACCTCCTCTGCAGGAATCACAGAGTGATCTCTGTGCTCCTTGGATTTGTCACACACGACACAGATGAGGATTTTATCCTTTTTGCAGAACAGTTTCAGAGGCTCCTTGTGTTTCTCACACAATGTCTCTGCTTCTGGTTCCTTCACTGACTGCAACCTCAATTCTCTGACTGCTTCTGCAACATTCCTGAGCTTCTTGTTAAGTCTGAGGTTCCTCTGGGGAAAGGCCTCTCTGCACTGAGGGCAGGAGACATCTGTATCCAAGCTCTCCCAGCACTGGGTGATGCAGGCTCTGCAGAAATTGTGATCACAGTCTAGAGATACTGGATCTTGAAAATACTCCAGACAGATGGGACAGGTCAGTTCATCCTGGAGAATTTTTGCTGGATTTGCAGCAGCCATGACTTCTAGTGCAGGAAAGAGACATGAGAGGAGTTGAGTTTCACTTCCCGTGTTCTCAGAAATGGGCTGACTGAACTTGGCTTAGTCATTGGGCATTTCCTTTCTGGGCACAGTCTCGTATTCTTTGGTTTTTGCAGATTGCAGAGTAGCTTTGAACTAAGTGTGATGAGTCCAAACTGAGACTAACTCCTCCCTTTGTTAACCCAGAAATCCATAGCGTAGATACCCCATTGCCCTGCGATTTCCCTTGTCCTTTACTCACTCATGTATACAAATTAGAGCTGGTCAAAAAAAAAAATTCTAATGGAACAATTTTTCTGTTGGAAAATGTTATTTTGATTAAATCAAAACTTTGCATGGGAATGTGCCAACTTTGATTTTCTTTTTTTGTGAAGCATTTCAATGAAGTTAAATTGTTCCCTTTTTGTTTTTCAGTTTGAAGCAACTTTGTTTAATAAAAATGCTTGTTGTATATTGCATTATCAATTATAAAATGAAATAGTCAAAATCAGAATATAACATTACAATGTATCGAAAAGAAATATTTAAATTGATCCCAAATTATTAACCTTTGTTTGGTTTTGCAGGAAGTTTCTCTTTTCTTCTTTTTTCTTTTGGATTCAAAACAAAAAATAAAAATGGAATTTCCCCCAAAGGGAATTTCTGGTTCCTGCAAAGCTCTAATGAAAAGCACCAACTCCTTCTACATCTTCATAAATGATCTGGAGGATGGTGTGGATTGCACTCTCAGCAAATTTGCGGATGATACTAAACTGGAAGGAGTGGTAGATACGCTGGAGGGCAGGGATAGGATACAGAGGGACCTAGATAAATTGGAGGACTGGGCCAAAAGAAATCTGATGAGGTTCAACAAGGACAAGTGCAGAGTCCTGCACTTAGGACGGAAGAATCCCATGCACCGCTACAGACTAGGGACCGAATGGCTCGGCAGCAGTTCTGCAGAAAAGGACCTGGGGGTGACAGTGGACGAGAAGCTGGATATGAGCCAGCAGTGTGCCCTTGTTGCCAAGAAGGCCAATGGCATTTTGGGATGTATAAGTAGGGGCATAGCGAGCAGATCGAGGGACGTGATCGTTCCCCTCTATTCGACATTGGTGAGGCCTCATCTGGAGTACTGTGTCCAGTTTTGGGCCCCACACTACAAGAAGGATGTGGATAAATTGGAAAGAGTCCAGCGAAGGGCAACAAAAATGATTAGGGGTCTGGAACACATGACTTATGAGGAGAGGCTGAGGGAACTGGGATTGTTTAGTCTGCAGAAGAGAAGAATGAGGGGGGATTTGATAGCTGCTTTCAACAACCTGGGAGGTGGTTCCAGAGAGGGTGGTTCTAGACTATTCTCAGTGGTAGAAGAGGACAGGACAAGGAGTAATGGTCTCAAGTTGCAGTGGGGGAGGTTTAGGTTGGATATTAGGAAAAACTTTTTCACTAAGAGGGTGGTGAAACACTGGAATGCGTTCCCTAGGGAGGTGGTAGAATCTCCTTCCTTAGAGGTTTTTAAGGTCAGGCTTGACAAAGCCCTGGCTGGGATGATTTAACTGGGAATTGGTCCTGCTTCGAGCAGGGGGTTGGACTAGATGACCTTCTGGGGTCCCTTCCAACCCTGATATTCTATGATTCTATGTTACCAGACATCATATCCAGCACACTAACCACATAGACAGCAACATCAAAAGGCCTGTGATGGAACTTTCTCACCCATATCACTCACTCCTTTGCACTTCCTTCAGTGAGACAGCCAGTAACTACACAGCTCACTATACATTCCTTCAAGAACCTGTACCCACTCCTTCCCTTCCCTCCTGAAAGTTTCAACTTTTCAATGAAAAACTGAATACCGAACTATTTTGTCCAAACCCCAAAGTATTTCAATTGGGAAATGTCACTGCATGGGAGTTGTAATTTGCGTTCCTCCTGCATCCATCCACCATGGACTGGGCTCCCTGATAGGACTCTCCCACAATGCACCACGGTCTCTCCTTTGCATGAGTCATTGAATTAGGGGAGTCCAATAACCATGATGCATCATGGGAGATGAAGTCCATCTGGGGAACCTAGCCTGCACAATAAAATGGGGACATCAAGCAACCCCACGACATCTCCCATGGGACATAGTAGTGGCATGCCCAAATCGATCTGTTTGGTTTCTTGGTGAAATAGTTCAGCTTTGGAGCTTTTATTTTTATTGGGTTTTTTTTGCATGAAAAATATCAAAACCATTAACGGATGGCAGACGTTTTTTGTGAAAACTTTTTTAAATCAAAACCGCAGTTTTTCATCAAAACCAACAAAATTTTCAAGCAGCCTTAATCATAGGAACATCCCATGAGCTCTTCCATAGATTAGCTAGTCCTGCCAAGCACTTTCATCTCCTTTCATAATTCACAAGGGGCTATCATGTTCTAATGGTGATCCACCGACGGTTTGTCACTCTTCTCTGGTCTATGTGGCAAACTGAAATTTGCAAAGCCTCCTGTCCTAAGATATTTGGACACAAGGTGACCAGATAGAAAGTGTGAAAAATCGGGATGGGGTGAGGGGTAACTGGCGCCTAAATAAGAAAAAGCCCCGAATATCTGGACTGTCCCTATAAAATCGGGACATCTGGTCACCCTATTTGGACACCCAAGTCAATTGGAATGTTCTGGCTTTCTCACTTCTTCCTTCACCTATATAAAATAAACATAAGCAAATCAGAAGCATAGCCACAGTCCTCACGCCAAATTATCCATTGTTTGGTCTGTGGTTAAATACTTAGGGTTGTATTTTCAAAACTGCAAACAGAGTTCGGTGCACAGGTCTTGCTCCCAGTCAGTGGGACTTGTGCTCCTTACTCTGTTGGGTCTGCAAAACCATCGAAAGCCGGGGCACTTGGCACTGGCCCCTGTCGGACACTGGGCTAGATGGACCTTTGGCCTGACCCCCTCTGGCCGTTCTTCTGTTAAAGCAAGGGAGCGATCAAGGCGGAGAAGCCCATCTGCTTGCTTCAGGAATTTTGCAGTTTTTTGGTCACAGTCCTCTCTAGTCCAGGATGACTCTGATCGCCCAGGCTCGGATTGTGTCGCTGAGACAACAGGGAGTCGGGTGAGCATGAAAAATACAGGCTTCTCTCGCTGCAGTTAGCCCAGTCTCTCTGGTCCTGGAGGACTCCCATCTATCCAGCACCGTGGCTCATCACCTGTATAGCCCCTGGAAGCTCCTCTGCACCCTTCTCAGCAGCATCAGGGATGAGAGGGATGAAGGAGACCTGCAGCTGCAGGAGGAGCAGAGGGGCCCTGTGGGGCAGGGGTAGGGGCGGCTCTAGGGGGAACTTGCAGGGTCTACAGCAATCCCAAAATTTGCCTTAGCCCCTCCCCCGTAGCCATCCCTCCCAACTGCTAGTAGCACTGCCTTCAGATCCGGGCACCCGGCTGAGAGCCACTGCTCTCTGGCTGCCCCTTTCTGAAGGCAGAGCAGAGAGCAGCGGCTGCGGGCCAGGCTCCCCACAGCAGAAACACTCACTTCTCCTTCCCCAGGTTCACGGGCTCTCACTTCCCCTTCTGCACACTCTTGCCACAAACAGCAGCAGCTAGGGGAAGCGGACTGGCACGTGGCTGGGACAGTGTCCCACACAAGCTCCCCCCCACACACACACCTGATCTGCCGAGAGGAGGCTTTAGACACCTGCCTAGACTGGAGGAAATTGCCTCCTTCTTCCATTCAGTCCCTTTGCACTGAGGTGGGGCCTGACCGATTTGTAGCCCCAGGTGCCGACACAGAGGGTGCTCCAGACCCAGAGCCCCCACAGGAAAACATAGCGGGTGCTCGGCACCCACCAGCCACAGCTCTTGGGCTGGCCCCTGCTGATCAGCTGTTTGAGCTGTCTGGCAGCTGGGGAAGGGGCTTGGGGGAGTGGTGGGCGGGCAGGCAGGGACCTATGGGGAGGGGAAGGAGCCAGGGTGGGACCTGGGGGAAGTGGCGGAGGTGGCATCCCCAGGAAAAATAAGTCAGTGCCTGCGGCCCCAGAGATCTGCACAGTCAGCTCCCCTGCTGATGCTAGCCTGGGCCAAGCTCTACACCAGCTCCACGGCAGCCGGCACTGCAGAGGCTGCAAGCCCCGTGTTTACACGTAAGTCTCCCTTTCGCTGGGAAGCTGATGCACGGCTGGCCGGGCACTGGGGGATTCCGCCCGCTACGAGAGGTGGCCGTGCCCAGGTGGGTCTCCGCTGAGCTGGGGAGCACGGGGCAGGAGCCTGTCTGCGCTGAGGCCTTTGACTCAGGAGTGGGAGCTGCAAGTCTTCAGGCTCAGGAGTGCTTGGCTTAAAGAGACAGTGTGCTGACACACACAGGGTCCCCCACACAGGGCCAGATTAACCTTTTGTGGGCCTGGTTCCCAACACATTTGTGGGCCCCCTTGGGCCAGGGGATTGACACAGGAGTTGTGTTTGACACAGCACACAGCTGTACCGGTTTTATTTACAATATTTACAAGTTTAAATGGAGGGGGCTCCCAGCAGTGGCAGCCCTAGGGCAAAAAGTTACACACAGGTACATCCGATACGTTATGAAAGAAAACATGCAAAAGAAACCACAGTGGGTAAAACCAGGGAACAAAAGCCTGAGCCGCCAAAACCCCAGCCAGCTGTTGCTCCCACAAAGAGGGAACAGTTACAAATATCTCATCCTTCACATTTCTCATAGGAACTACCAGGGCCTGATGAAATTGGGGCAGATTGAAAAGTGTGATAAATATTTTAAAAATAAAAACATCCACAACTGGATTCCATTTTATTTACAGCATCATTATTCGTACTTGCCTGGCTTGGCCTTCTCTGCCAGAAGAGAGGCAGACAGACTAGCATCAGGACCACCAGCTGTGCCCCCAAAAGACTGGGCTCTGGGCCAATCCTCCAGATATCTGAGACCCACATCCTTCCCCAGAACAACCCCCCCAAACTGAATCAGCCCCACATCCCTCCCCAGAATGACCATCGGTGACCTGGACAGCGCACCCAGCTCAGCCACGAAGGAGAACTCTTGATACTTTCTTTGGGTTTTTATCTACGGCTTTGGCTACACTTGCATGTTACACCGCAATAAAGCCTCTCAGAGCGCTCTACCTTACTCCCCGTCCACGCTGGCAAGGCACGCAGAGCGCTCCGACTCCCTGGCTGGAGCGCTCCTGGTACTCCACCCCCCCGAGAGGATTAACAGCTGTTGCACATCGGCTGAGACGCTCCAGCTCCAGTGTAAACGGGGAGTAAGGTTATTAGGCACTGATTGACCTCCGGAAACTCTCCATAATCCTTTTAACTGACGCGTCCTCTCTTGTTTGGTTGTGAACTCCGGATGTGGCCGTGCCATTTCAAAGCTCCGTTTCGGGGCTGCTTATCAAACAAACACACACAGCTCCTGTTGGCTTTGAATGAGTGAGAGGCAGGCGGGGGGCTCCGTTTGGAGCGCCGGCCGCTCCTGTTTGCTTGCAGAGCGAGGTGGCGGCGAGGCGGGGTTGGGGTCCATTTCAGTGAGCGGCTGCTTATCTCGTCTATGAGAAAAAAAGAAAGAATGGCCGTTTGCTTTCAGTGAGTGAGAGACAGGCGGGGCAGGGAGGGAGGGAGGTCTGTACTTACAAGACAGCACGCTGTCAGCCCCCCAAAACCCACTCTCTCTCCCCCTACGCTCCCTGTCACACTCCACCCCCACCCCCCGTTGGAAAAGCACGTTGCAGCCACGTGAATGCTGGGATGGCTGGCAGCTGCCAGTGTGGACAGGCTGCAGCGCTTCCCCTGCTTGGCTGTAGGAAGGCAGGTTTAACTCACAGCACCGTACATCTGCAAGTGTAGCCACGGCCTGCCTGTTCTTCCCCTAATTGTCAGGGTCTCAAAATCTCCTGCTGTGGGAAGCGAAGATGCAGGCCCTGGATTCTACCTATTGGCAGCCAACCACACGCACACAGACGGTCGCCTACGGTCTGGTGCCACGCTAGAAGTGCCATTTCCAAGTGGTTGAGTTTTAAAGCTAGATTTGGCTGTTGGTTTCTGGCCCAAAATTTTGAGGCCTGACAATTTGAGCAATGGCCAAATGTGGCTTGTTGTTGTAAGGGTCTGATTCTCACTTTGGGTGCCAAGAGGCCTGGCTGCAGCTCCTGGACAAGTCCTCCCCCAGGGTGTGTTTGCTGCTGCCCCTTCCCGTGTCCAAGCTTCTTCTGCCTGGGTGTGTGGCTGGTGGTTTGTCTTTGGAAACTCCTGTGGAATGCGGCTTCCTTCGAGTTCCCAAAGGATTTGTTGGACTCGGGCATGAGTCTCCTTTACCATGCAAGAGATCCCGGCTTCAAATTTCGACCAAGGCTGTGTTTGCAGCTTACCTTGGAAGTTTTTTTCACCCGTGTTTTCTCCAACATCCTGCAGAGGGAGAACTGCATTAGGGCCTGAATTTGGTTTACTTGTGGCACCTTAGAGACTAACCAATTTATTTGAGCATGAGCTTTCATGAGCTACAGCTCACTTCATCGGATGCATGCCGTGGAAACTGTAGCAGACTTTATATATACACAGAGAATATGAAAAAATACCTCCTCCCACCCCACTGTCCAGCTGGTAATAGCTTATCTAAAGTGATCATCAGGTGGGCCATTTCCAGCAACCAGTCGGAGAACACTTCAATCTCTCTGGTCACGCAATCACAGACATGAAGGTCGCTATCTTAAAACAAAAAAACTTCAAATCCAGACTCCAGCGAGAAACTGCTGAATTGGAATTCATTTGCAAATTGGATACTATTAATTTAGGCTTAAATAGAGACTGGGAGTGGCTAAGTCATTATGCAAGGTAGCCTATTTCCTCTTGTTTTTTCCTACCCCCCCCCCCCAGATGTTCTGGTTTAACTTGGATTTAAACTTGGAGAGCTATTACCAGCAGGAGAGTGAGTTTGTGTGTGTATGGGGGTGGGGGGGATGTGAGAAAACCTGGATTTGTGCTGGAAATGGCCCACCTTAATTATGCACATTGTAGGGAGAATGGTCACTTTGGATGAGCTATTACCAGCAGGATAGTGAGTTTGTGTGTGTGGTTTTTGGGAGGGGGGTGAGGGGGTGAGAGAACCTGGATTTGTGCAGGAAATGGCCCAACTTTATTATCATACACATTGTGTAAAGAGTTGTCACTTTGGATGGGCTGTCACCAGCAGGAGAGTGAATTTGTGTGGGGGGGTGGAGGGTGAGAAAACCTGGATTTGTGCTGGAAATGGCCCACCTGTTGATCACTTTAGATAAGCTATTACCAGCAGGACAGTGGGGTGGGAGGAGGTATTGTTTCATATTCTCTGTGTGTATATAAAGTCTGCTGCAGTTTCCACGGCATGCATCTGAGGAAGTGAGCTGTAGCTCACGAAAGCTCATGCTCAAATAAATTGGTTAGTCTCTAAGGTGCCACAAGTACTCCTTTTCTTTTTGCGAATACAGACTAACACGGCTGTTACTCTGAAACCTGTCATTATGCAAGGCACTGCATTTAGCCGTATGGAGTGGAAATCTATCAACTGCATGAAAAAACTTGTACAGATACAGACAGACATCATCTTCCTTTCCAAATGCAAACAGATGGACATCGTACCAAAAGGACTGAAGGTAAAAAATCCATTACAATCTACATACCACACAGACTATGCTGACAGCTTGTGCCACACGCTCTCAAAGAAACTGTGGAACCACCTGATCAACATCCTCTACAGAAAACAGGGAAAGATTAAGAATGAGCTCTCAAAAATGGATACTCTCATAAAAAACCAACCTTCCACACAAACTTCCTCGTGGCTGGACTTTACTAAAACTAGACAAGCCATTTACAACACACACTTTGCTTCTCTACAAAAGAAAAAGGACACTAAACTTTCTAAACTACTACATGCCACAAGGGGCCACAGCAATGGTTCCCTCAACCCACCTAGCAATATTATTAACCTATCCAACTATTCTCTCAGCCCAGCAGAAGCAGCTGTCCTATCTCGGGGCCTCTCCTTCTGCCCCTCCACCCCCACGAACATGATACAGTTCGGTGGTGACCTAGAATCCTATTTTCGACGTCTCCGACTCAAGGAATATTTCCAAAATACCTCTGAACAACATACTAATCCACAGAGACCTCCCTACCAACACTACAGAAAGAGGGATTCTAGGTGGACTCCTCCTGAAGGTCGAAACAGCAGACTGGACTTCTACATAGAGTGCTTCCGCCGACGTGCACGGGCTGAAATTGTGGAAAAGCAGCATCACTTGCCCCATAACCTCAGCCATGCGGAACACAACAACATCCACAGCCTCAGAAACAACTCTGACATCATAATCAAAAAGGCTGACAAAGGAGGTGCTGTTGTCATCATGAATAGGTCAGAATATGAACAGAGGCTGCTCGGCAGCTCTCCAACACGAGTTTCTACAAGCCATTACCCTATGATCCCACTGAGAGTTACCAAAAGCAACTACAGGATTTGCTCAAGAAACTTCCTGAAAAAGCACAAGATCAAATCCGCACAGATACAACCGTGGAACCTCGACCTGGGATATTCTATCTACTACCCAAGATCCATAAACCTGGAAATCCTGGGCGCCCCATCATCTCAGGCATTGGCACCCTGACAGCAGGATTGTCTGGCTATGTAGACTCCCTCCTCAGGCCCTACGCTACCAGCACTCCCAGCTACCTTCGAGACACCACTGACTTCCTAAGGAAACTTCAATCCATCGGTGATCTTCCTGAAAACACCATCCTGGCCACTATGGATGTAGAAGCCCTCTACACCAACATTCCACACAAAGATGGACTACAAGCCGTCAGGAACACTATCCCCGATAATGTCACGGCAAACCTGGTGGCTGAACTTTGTGACTTTGTCCTTACCCATAACTATTTCACATTTGGGGACAATGTATACCTTCAGATCAGCGGCACTGCTATGGGTACCCGCATGGCCCCACAGTATGCCAACATTTTTATGGCTGATTTAGAACAACGCTTCCTCAGCTCTCGTCCCCTAACGCCCCTACTCTACTTGCGCTATATTGATGACATCTTCATCATCTGGACCCATGGAAAAGAAGCCCTTGAGGAATTCCACCATGATTTCAACAATTTCCATCCCACCACCAACCTCAGCCTGGTCCAGTCCACACAAGAGATCCACTTCCTGGACACTACAGTGCTAATAAACAATGGTCACATAAACACCACCCTATACCGGAAACCTACTGACCGCTATTCCTACCTGCATGCCTCCAGCTTTCACCCTGACCACACCACACGATCCATCGTCTACAGCCAAGCTCTGCGATACAACCGCATTTGCTCCAACCCCTCAGACAGAGACAAACACCTACAAGATCTCTGTCAAGCTTTCTTACAACTACAATACCCACCTGCAGAAGTAAAGAAACAGATTGATAGAGCCAGAAGAGTTCCCAGAAGTTACCTACTACAGGACAGGCCTAACAAAGAAAATAACAGAACGCCACTAGCCGTCACCTTCAGCCCCCAACTAAAACCCCTCCAACGCATTATTAAGGATCTACAACCTATCCTAAAGGATGACCCAGCACTCTCACAAATCTTGGGAGACAGGCCAGTCCTTGCCTACAGACAGCCCCGCAACCTGAAGCAAATACTCACCAACAACCACATACCACACAACAGAACCACTAACCCAGGAACTTATCCTTGCAACAAAGCCCGTTGCCAACTGTGCCCACATATCTATTCAGGGGACACCATCACAGGGCCTAATAACATCAGCCACACTATCAGAGGCTCGTTCACCTGCACATCCACCAATGTGATATATGCCATCATGTGTCAGCAATGCCCCTCTGCCATGTACATTGGTCAAACTGGACAGTCTCTACGTAAAAGAATAAATGGACACAAATCAGATGTCAAGAATTATAACATTCATAAACCAGTCGGAGAACACTTCAATCTCTCTGGTCACGCAATCACAGACATGAAGGTCACTATCTTAAAACAAAAAAACTTCAAATCCAGACTCCAGCGAGAAACTGCTGAATTGGAATTCATTTGCAAATTGGATACTATTAATTTAGGCTTAAATAGAGTCTTGGAGTGGCTAAGTCATTATGCAAGGTAGCCTGTGTCCTCTTGTTTTTTCCTACCCCCCCCCCCCCCAGATGTTCTGGTTTAACTTGGATTTAAACTTGGAGAGTGGTCAGTTTGGATGAGCTATTACCAGCAGGAGAGTGAGTTTGTGTGTGTATGGGGGTGGGGGGGATGTGAGAAAACCTGGATTTGTGCTGGAAATGGCCCACCTTAATTATGTACATTGTAGGGAGAGTGGTCACTTTGGATGAGCTATTACCAGCAGGATAGTGAGTTTGTGTGTGTGGTTTTTGGGAGGGGGGTGAGGGGGTGAGAGAACCTGGATTTGTGCAGGAAATGGCCCAACTTTATTATCATGCACATTGTGTAAAGAGTTGTCACTTTGGATGGGCTGTCACCAGCAGGAGAGTGAATTTGTGTGGGGGGGTGGAGGGTGAGAAAACCTGGATTTGTGCTGGAAATGGCCCACCTGATGATCACTTTAGATAAGCTATTACCAGCAGGACAGTGGGGTGGGAGGAGGTATTGTTTCATATTCTCTGTGTGTATATAAAGTCTGCTGCAGTTTCCACGGCATGCATCTGAGGAAGTGAGCTGTAGCTCACGAAAGCTCATGCTCAAATAAATTGGTTAGTCTCTAAGGTGCCACAAGTACTCCTTTTCTTTTTGCGAATACAGACTAACATGGCAGTTACTCTGAAACCTGAATTTGGTTTGTTTGTCAAGGTGTAGGATTCTCCCTTGGGGCGGGAGACAGTGCTGAGAAGACCTTGGAAAGGTGAAGTCAGGGGCAGTACTTTTTCAGGTGCCTGTTGTTGTGGGGGTTTGTTTGATTTGGGGTTTTCCTGAAATTGCAAGAAACGATGTCACTTTTCAGCCTGAACGCTTGTTCTGTACAGCAGCCCAAACTGCAAGCCTTGTTTCACCTGTGTAATGTTGGACAGTGACAGGGTCACGTTAACACCTTTGTCTCTCTTTGAGCCCCTTGATTCTCTTTAAATTACCACCAAAGTTCCCACCCCCTGTGTGAGTGGCATGGGGGACTGAGTGTCTTTTCTCCTTTCTCCCCTCTAGGATGTCAGAAGCACCATAGACAGGTGCCTGGCTCCTTCCCCTTCACACCTCATTATTCTGGCCACAGGCTGAGACAAAACAACTATCCCAGGGCACAACTGCAAAGTGGGGAAGGTGACTCGTGGGGTCGGAATCTCCTTTGGTTTTATTACAAACCTGGGGTTCCTGCATTTCCTACAAAACTAAAGCGGTTTTCTTAATCACCTCTCTGCTAAGGCTGCGTCTACACTCCCCCTTGTGTCGGTAGAACGTATGTGGCTTGGGGTGTGAATAAGCCACCCCCCGAGTGACACAAGTTACACGGACCTAAGCGCCGGTGTGGACAGTGCTATGGTGCTGGGAGAGCTTCTCCTGCCAACCTGGCTACGGCTGCTCGTTGAGGGTGGAGAGCTCCCTACCGTCGGCTTCCAGCGGCTCCACTCGAGACTGCCACTGTAAACTCCCCAGTGCAGCCACAGCCTTAGGGCAGGGATGATGCCCCGGGACTCCGGGGACACAGTCCGGGCCTGTCACCTCCAGGGCACTGGGGATCTCTTTTGCCCAGGGCAGGAGTGAGCAAACGTCTGTAGGACGTGATGACCGTTCAGAAACCAGTGAGGAATGAACTGGTTTGAGGGGAGTTGATCTCGGCCCAGTTGCAGGTGGGCAGATGTCCACAGAACAAAGACCAGCAGGAACATTGGAATCTATTGGTCACTGAAGGATGGAGGCCGAATAGTGAATTGCCCACGGGGACTGAACTCCCATCCTGTCCCCAGAGCTGGTCTCAGTCAATCAGGGCTGAAGCACATTGATGGGACACCTCGGGGAAGCTTGCCCAGCCATTGCTGGGGCTGTAGCTATTCTGTGGCTGGCTACACAGAGATTCATTCTCCAGGCCCCTCAATTCAGCATTTTGCAGTGGCAAGAAATTCATAGTAAAATACAAAAATAAAATAAATCATGATTATTTGGGGAAAAAACCTGTTTCTTTCTTGATGTGAAAAAGGAAAGTTCCAGCAGCTGGAGGACACGTCTCCTGACCTGGAAATCAGACCTGGTTATTGGTGCCAACAAACCAGTGATCTGAAGGAGACTGTGAGGAAAATCAAAGGTACCGAGAAGGGAGCTAGGTGGGGAAACTGAGGCACGCGTCTGGGACTTTCGAAAGTGACAGGTTCTGACCAATTAGTTGCAAGAGACGCGAACATAAAAATGAAACAAATCAGAGTGAACCAATAAACCATAATTTCTGACTTAGGGGAAGAGGCTGGGGTGGGGGGGTTGGTGGGGGGGAGAGCAGTTTTCCAAGGCAACAAAAATAGCAAACGGTTCATAATCTGTAGTCATTTGAATGTGATTCATTTTTCCACTGAGAAGTTTCTCTGAAGGAATGAGAAATCCAGGGTCCAGGTGAAGGGAGCCGTCTCCCATTCTCCCTGCTGACAGTCCAGTCATGGCTTAGTCCTGTTTATAAAGAGAGACAAGAGACAATAAAAACAGGGGAATCGAGCAAGACAGTCAGGACAGGGGTGGATAAAGCAGGGAGGGGCAGAGCTGGGCTCTAACTCCCTGCGTGGCCTTGGCCAGGTCAGTGAACCTCTCCCTGTCTCCCTTTACAGTGGGGATAGCAACAATTACAGGCCCCACAGGAGGGGGTTGGTTTGATGTTTAACCACATGGCTAAGCAATGAGAACCCCAAATCCCCCTGCGCTTTGGGAGCCAGGATTCCTGTTTGAATTCTGTGTTTCTGAAGACTTCAGGCCTGGGCACTGTGATTATTTACCAGTTTCTCAGCCTTAGGGGGTCACGTCACTCACAGCTGTGAGGGCCGAGCGGTTAAGGCGTTGGACTCGAAATCCGACCGGGTTTCCCTGCGCAGGTTCAAATCCTGCTCACCGCGAGGCCTGTGTTTTAGCCACACTTGCTCACCAGGGCAATACATCTCCACTGGCCCTGGGACGCTCTCCATACACTCCCCACCCCAGGTAAACCCTGTTCTGCTCCTTTCATGGGGATGCCTGGGATGGTGCCTCACGCTGTGTCCCTGCGGTCTCAGCTCCCGAGGCCTCTGCCCCTCACCCAGCGCCCCCCGGCTCAGCCCCACCCCTGGGTGCTGCTCCTCTCCAGAGCCTGGAAGGAGCTGAGCACGGGCAGCCCATATCAGAGGCCAGGGGAGGCTGAGCCTCCCCCAAAAGGCCGTCCATGCGGGGTGGAGACACTGGGGATGTGGGGCGGGTCTCCCCGCCGGAGGCCCGTGGGCCCGTGGTCAACTTTCGAGCGCTGGAAGCGAAGCTCCAGAGAAGTGGGGGCCCCGCCTGCACCCCGCTCCCCTCTGCCTCTTAGCCCGATGCCCTGCTCTTGCTCTGCCTCTTCCCATCCCCCTCCGCCTCCTCCCCCAAAACCTGCACCCCACCCCCCTCGGCCTTTTCCCCCGCGGCCCCGTCTTCTTGTGCCTCTTCCTGTCCTGCTCCACCTCCTTCCCCAAGGACCCCCCTGCCCCCCGCTCACCGAAGACAGAGAAAAGGGACGGGTGCCTGGCCCCATGGCCCCCCGGTAGCCCCCCTTCGGGGAAAGGGGCAGAGAGGAGCAAGCAGGGGGTGAGTGGAGTCCTGGGGGAAGAGGCGGAGAGGAGCGAGGGGCAGGTAGGGGGACCTCGGGGGCCAGAGGAGTTAACAGTGGGGGGACGGGGCCTCGGGGGAAGAGGATGACCGGGGGCGGGGCCGCTGTGGCAGGGCCATGCTCTAGGCCCCGGTGGCCCCCCAACTTCTCGGGGTCATCTGAAACCCAGGATGAAGGTGACACAGGGCCTGGTTCCTCTTTGGGCTAAGATTCCATAACACCTCTCCCTTCCTGGCAGTGTGAAGGGGCTGGACAGGGGCATAAAGCCCTCCAGACACGGCCAGAGACAGGGAAAGGGCCGTCAATGCGGAAGAGAATCAGGCCCAGAGTTAGACAAGGGGTGCAGAGAATATTCTGGATTCTGGTCATTGCACTTTGCCCTTGCTCAAAATGCTTCCTGTATTTTCTCCATTTCGCTCCCTGACTCTCGATCTCTGCCCCTTTCCCCGTTTCGTCCCCAGAATTAGCACGTTCAGCCAGTTAATCACAGCAATCCCGCCATAAGACGGCAGCCTGAAATCTCAGCTCTCCCCCGCCCCTCGCACGAGACCTGCTGCCAGCTGAACTGGAGAAAGAATGGGGAACGTCTCTGGCAGAGGGTGTGAAACAGACACCCGGAAAAGGTGAGTTTTCACAGGGATTTCCTCAAAGTAGGAGAAACTTGGGGTCCCAGTTAGTGCCCAGAAAACCCTTCAGGGATCAAACAAACCAGAGGCCCAGCCCACCCCGATCTGGGCTCCACGTGGGAGTGAGCAGGGGGCTGCTGAGACACACACAGACTGCTGGGCACGCACGGACTGTGGCTGGGGAGGGGCTGCCAGACCTCCCTCAGGTGACCAGACAGCAAGTGTGAAAAATCGGGATGGGGGTGGGAGGTAATCGGAGCCTATATAAGAAAAAGACCGAAAAATTGGTACTGTCCCTCTAAAATCGGGACACCTGGCCACCCTAGACCTCCCCCACAGACTGCCACTGAGTGAGTGGGGGGCAGTTGCACAGACCTGCAGGGACCACGCAGAGTGTGAGGTTTGCTCCCCTCCTGTCTCCAGTGGGGCTGAGGTTTCTCCCTGAGCCTGCTGAGCCCTGTGGCCCTTCCCAGCTACGCCCGTGGGAGCAGAAAACACCGAGAGACCAGGCCGGGGAGGTCATATGGTTTATTGGACACGCTTCTGTTGGGGAGAGAGACCAGGGCCTGAGGACGAGCTCTGTGGAGCTCGAAGGCTTGACTCTCCCCAGCAGAAGTTGGAGAATGAAAGAGATCCCCTCCCCGCCTTGTCTCTCTAATCTCCTGGCACCGACCTTGCAAACAGAGAACTCTGAGGCAGTTCAGTGCTTCCGACCGAGCCCCAGGAGCCCGTATGTAACACGGACGTTGCACTCATTGAAACAGTGCCTAGCGCAGCTGGGGGACGGGCTTCAAGCTGCTGCCAGCCACAGCCCCTTCTGTGTCCCAAACCGGGGGCGACTGCGCCTACCGGCCAGACCCCTCTGTTCCAGGACGGAGGTGCCCTTTGGCCTTTGCCCGGTGACTGCTTCCAGCCAGGGGGAAAGAAAAGAGGGAGGAGAGGAGAGGCTGAGATAGAGGAGATCCAGGCAGCCTGTTCACCTGGGACAGAAGACAAAGGACACAGGCTTGTGGGAAGGTGATATCGGACGCTTAGCTGGAAGGAGGGGGCTTCTGGACTGGGGAGAGAAAACAGCCAGAGCCCACACGGGTGCAGGAGAGACCTAGATGGACTGTGCAGAGGGAGATTAGGCCTGAGGCCCTGAGAGTTTCCTGTGCTGTGTTCAGACGCTCAATAAACCCCTCTCTTTTACGCTGGCTGAGAGTCACGGCAGTCTCGAGATCGGGGTTGCTTTCTTCCCTCTGGGAGTAGAGGCCCCAGGGGTCCAGAGTGAGGGGACTCCCTGAGGGGGCCCACGGCAGACAGGCATGCTCAAGGCTCAGAGAAGAGGGGTTGCAGGAGGCGGAAGGGCCTACGGCTTAACCCTCGAGAGAGTGGGTCTCCGAGAAGGGCTGTCACACTGAAGGGGGTTCCTCCCAAGGACTGTACGAGGCTGAGAGAGAGCACAAGTCCTGTGAGTCTGTGACGCCATCCATGGATAGATAAAGAGAGGATGGAAAGGGAGGTGATTCAGCAGTGGGGAGACTGACACTGGAATACTGCATCCCGTTCTGGTGTCCACATTTCAAAAATAACGTTAAAAAAAACTGGAGAGGGTGCAGAAAAGAGCCATATTTGAGGGATGGAGAAGACTTATAAGGAGGGATTGAAAAACTCAGTCTGTTTAGTTTTTAAAAAGATGGAGAGGTGAGCTGATGGCAGCCTGCAAGTACCTTCGCTGAGAGAAAACACCAAGTATTTAAAGGGCTCTTTAGTCTTGCAAAGAAAGGCAGAACAAGAACCAATGGCTGGAAGCAGAAATCAGAAAAATTCTCCTTAGAACAAGGCAGAGATTTGTAAGAGGGAGGACGACTCATCACTGGAACAAACTGGCAAGAGAAGTGATGGATTCTCCATCTCTTGATGTCTTCCAGTGAAGACTAGATGCCTTTCGGGAAAGTGCTTTCATCAAAAAGCAGCTCTTGTGACACACGGGAGGGCTGGGAGATGCAGGGCATCATATTAGATGCTCCAATGGTCCCTTCTGGCCTTAAGTCGACTAATTTATGAAAAACTGGTGGTTTATTGTATAGCCGGCTCCATCCCCCGACTCACCAGTCATTGAGTGCGGAGATCCGGGGGCAACAACTCCAAGCTCCAAGAGGCTGGGCAGGGGCAGGACATCAGCTGGGAGGGGAGGGGTGGGGGGGCAGTGACATCACAAAGGCCTTTTGCAGGACCTCAGCCCATTGGGCAAAGGTGGTGGGGAGGGGGTGACCTCACAGAGAGACCCCGACATCAGCGGGGCAGGGCCGAGGGGCAGGGCCAGGGCAGTCGCTGAGACCCCCCCGGCTTTGCTGCCGCACGTCTCCTTCTCCCGGTCTCCCCTCGAGGACGGGGAGAGAATTAGGATTCACGTCGTAGCATGAGGAGGAGCCTCTGTGGAGTTTTCTCCTTTCCGACCCCTGGTTGTGCCAGAAAACGAACGTCCCTTGGACAAGGTCGGAGGCTGCGAGAGGTTTGGAACCTGTTGGGTCTGATGCACCTGCTGCAGGCAGGATTCTCGGCACAGAAAACACTGGCTTAAGGGGGCAGAATGTGATTTCCTACCGAGCGCTTTGACGCTTGGAGTCACTGGGGACCTTGGGGTTTATCCTTTTGGGTTTCCCTTTTCCTCTTTCCTCCCTCCTTTCTCCTCTTCTCTTGCTTCTTTTTCCCCTGTTTCCCTCTCTCTCCCAAGGAGGGGTGTCTGTGGAGGGTGGGCAAGGGGGGGTTGCTCTCATCGCGGGAGGTCCTCACAAAGAGGTGGGTCTGGATCTGAGAGCGATCCGCTCTGATGGTGACCTGGCCGTCCTGTGGGACCTCTGGTGAGACCTCTCAGCCGCCCGCCCCTCAGAGTCTCAGGGCTGGTTGGCCGAGCGGGGGGCTATCGACAGCGAGGAGACTCAGGTCCTTTTGGTCTCGTTTCAAATCAGGCAAATAAGTCACAATCAATGCAACGTATGGGATTAATCTTGCTGCTTCAGGGGCGGAAGGAGGCAGGGTCTTGGGGTAAGGGGTGGAGCCGGGGGGGGGTCTAGGGCGGAGGGGGGGTTGCCCCGGACCCGCACTCCCCTCAGGGCGGCCTTGGCAGCAGTATTAGTCCCACCCCGCGGCAGGGCCGGGCTGGAACCAGGTATGGCTGGGGCAGGGCAGGGCAGGGCAGGGGGTGGGGGAAAGCTGGGCGGGCGGGAGCCGGGGGAGGTACCTCTCTCCAAGCCAGACCTCGTAACCTGAGATCCAGAGAGGCAGGGGGGGCTCAGGACACACCCCTCCATCGGCCTTTCCCGTTGGTTGGCGTCGGTGTGGAGATGTCTCGCACACTGGGTTTTGTGGGTCCTACTTTCAGGCACCTCCTTCTTCCTGTAAGCGGGGGAATAGTCCCGCTCTTGTAGGGAACTGTCCTGGCTTCTGCATGACCCCGGTGAAGTGGGCTAGCGAAAGGATCTGAGTCCTCGCTCCCACTCCCTTTCCCCAGAGGTCTCCCTGCCCTGGAGGACTCCCCTTCCACTCTCCTGTCTGGCAGAGTCCTCGTAACCCCAACAAGGCTGGGCCCAGGATTCTTGGGGGGCTCGACCCCCAACCCTACTGCGGTCAGCTAGGACAGGGGCTAGGGTGTCCCCACTCCGGGGTACTCTCTCTGCACTGGGTGCTTCCCTGACCCACTGACCATTACTTACAATTTAAAGCAAATGCAAGTTATTTAATCAACAATTAATTTAAAAAAGAATAAGGGAAAATGGGAAAGGTGAAAGGAAACACATCACCCCGCTCTGTGGCAGGGAACATCACAAACAGGGTCTCTGGAACGTCAGGGCAGTTCACAGTCTGCTCCTTGTGAGTCCCAGGCCCCTTCTCCGGCCCTGGCCGTGCTGCGGGGATGCTGCGGGTCGGACACTCGCTCTGGTGGTGGCCACACGCTCTCAGGCTCGAAGTGGCAGGACCCTTCTTCCCAGTGTGGCCCCCGCCCTGTCGGGGTTACGATCCAAGCCTGGCCTGCAGAGCCCCTTGGCTGAGGCGTCTCCCTGTGCGGGGCCCGCTGCCCAGGGTCCCCCTCGCTCTCCCCAGCTGCTCACCGCACCCAGCTCCGGACTGCTCCAGCCCCAGCCCCACCACTCGGTCTCTGCACGGCTGCTGCTCTGCCCCCGCTCCCTGGGCTGCTTCTCTGGCCCCTCTGGCTCTGGTTGCTCCCAGGACAGGTCTGCTCTCTCTGGGCTGCTTTACTGGTCCCTCTGGATCGGCACAGCTCCGCTCCCCAGCTCAGCTCGGGCCCCTGCTTTCTCCTTAGCTCGGCCCCACTCTGTCCGTCTGACCCAGGCAAATCCAGCTCACACGGAGGACGGGACCCCCCTGGCCTCCTGACTCCCTCATTAGCCTTCTCGCCCTGTCATTCAGGCTGACCTGGAGCGTTGGCCTCTCCCCATTGTTCCTGGGGACTATCAGTCTCAGGGTCCTGGTTTCCCATCCACTCTTCCCCTTTTAGTACTGGGAGCGAGCCAACCAAAACACCCCCACTGACTGTTAGTAAGGGGGCAACAGTCCCCTTACATTTAGGCTGTAGCTGTGGGGGTTTGAGAATCGGCAGCATCTCAGTGTCAGATTTAGGGAGCTAAAGTGAAAGTAGCAGCCAAGCCCAGCTCAGTATTTTTGTGGAGCTAGCCCCTGGTGCCTAACCTGTTTGGAACAGCCCCCTAGGCCCCCATCTGTGTGGTCAGGTGCCCGATCCCAGACCTACATTATTTTAAACAGATGCTTTTGAAAAACGTACCAAAAGTCTAACGGGCTCTAAAAATCAGCTGAATGCATTCCGGGCCTACAAGCGCTAAAATACTTTCATCAAAACAGTGTCTTGTGCTTTGAACGGTATCACGACATGGCAGGGGCTGACAGTCAGTGCTAAATGTGTGAAGACCCATTTTTCATGATTCTTGCTAAAGCCAGTCAGCAAATGTCGTCTAGGAGTAAGTGCTGTAATTATGGGGAAGAAAAATCTGCATTTTTCACACGTAACAGAAGTGGAATAACTGCATTCAAAAATAAAACGATGGAAAACTTGAAAGGCCACAAGCCCTCTCAGTCCTACTGCTTGTTCAGCCAATCGCTCAGACAAACAGGTTTGTTGACATTTGCAGGAGCTAATGTTGCCCACTTCTCGTTGACAGGGTCACCTAAAAGGGAGACCAGGCATTGACAGGGCACTGTTGTAGCTGGCATCGCAGGATATTGACAGGCCAGATGTGCTGAAGAATCATACGTCCCTTCGCGTTTCAACCACCGTTCCAGAGCTCATGCGTCCATGTTGAGGACAGATTGAGATGTCACCAGCGGAAGGTTCATTTCCTTGTTCGATGGTTTGGATCTTGTCGTTTCCACATTGGCGTGTTGCTCTTTTCAGACTTCTGAAACCACGCGCCACGCCTCATCCCGCTCAAATTTTGGAGTCCAATTTCAGACTCTTAACTCTTGGGTCAAGTCCTGTGGCTATCTTTAGAAATCTCACATTGGTCCTTCTTCGCCTTTTGTCAGATCTGCAGTGAAAGTGTTCTTAAAACGAACACCACGTGTTGGGTCATCCTCCGAGATGGCTAGGAGATGAAATCTGTGGCAGAGTGCAGATAAAAGAGACCAGGAGAAGACAATTCTCCCCCAAGGAGCTGAGTCACCGATTTAATTCACACATTACTTTTTTTTAACGAGTATCATCAGCATGGAAGCATGTCCTCTGGACTGGTGGCAAAAGCATGCAGGGGCATACGAATGTTTAGCATGCCTGGCACATAACTACCATGCAATGCTGGCTACAAAAGTGCCATGCGAACGCCTCTTCTCAACGTCCGGTGGCCTTGTAGGCGCTAAACGTTGACACTGTTTTCCTTTTGGGTGCAGTTCTGGAACAAAACAAAAAATCTACATTTGTAAGTTGCACTTTCACGGCCAAGAGCTTGCACTGCTGCACTTTTATGAGGGGAACTGAAAAATGCTCTTTCTTTTATTACTTTGACAGTGTAAATATTTGTAAACCATCATCCTAGAACGTGAGCCCTGTATTCTGTGTTGTCATGGACATCAATTTATTTGAAAAAAGTAGAAAAACACCCCAAAATCTTTACTAAATTTCAATTGGTATTCAATGTTTAACAGTGTGATCAATCATAACTGAAAAAATCACAATTAAAAAATGAATCATGATTAATTGCAGTTTTAATTTTTTTAATTGCGATTAATTTTTTTGAGTTAATTGCATGAGTTAATTGCGGTTCTCCCTGCCCCAGCCCAGAGCCTGCACCCCCACCCTCTTCCCACACACCCTCTCCTGCACCCAAACTCCCTCCTACACCCCCACCCCTTCCCCCAGCCCAGAGCCTACAACCAAACTCCGTTCCACAGCCTGCAGCCCCTCCCTCCGTAGCCCCTCCCATCCCCAAACTCCCTTCCAGAGCCTGCACCCCTCCACCCATCCTGCACCCCCACCCTGTGCCCCAGCCCGGAGCCTGCACCCAGCACCCAAACTCCATCCCAGAGCCTGCATCCCAGACTCCATCCTAGAGTGGTGAATAGGCCAGATTACTAACTCATCACGGTGGGTTTCAGCCCCCTAGGATCACCTGTCAGGATTTTTCCTTCCTTTAAAGAGGGCAGAACCCAAACCCCATTCAGAAGATGCGGGGAATCTTACAGTAAAGTCTTCCCACATAGTCCCCTCTGTAATCCCATCTGTCAGAGCTTGCCTTAGCACACGAAAATAAGGCCACAGAGTGGTAACCACACAAACAAGACTTTATTTACGATGGGGGAAAGGACAAGGATAGGCTAGAGAAGGGGTGGAGTAACAAAACTTTAACTCTGGAAATGCTCCACTCTCACAAACAATTACACCCAGGAGGAAATGTTGATGTGCTTTCGACCTTCTCTTGCAGGGAGAGCGATGGACAGCTTCTGCTCTCTTGACATTGGACGTCAGGGACAGACTTCGATGATGGACACAGGACTGGGTGAGTAGACCTAACTAAAAACCCTCCCTATCCCTCTTTGCGTCGTCTCTGCCTGGATGTTAGACCCTATCTACGCGGATTCAATCCGTGCGTGGGAGTGTGCTTCCCAACCCAAATGAAAATAGCCAATGACAAAAGGTCACCAGATTCTTTTGCCAAGTCCAAGATGGCCACCTTATAGATAACACAAAACGTACATGCCTTTCTTCCCTTCTTTTACGAAAATTTGGCAGGGGCAAACACCATTTTACACACCCAGAGAATGCATTTGACCAATCAGGGGACATTGCGGGGCAGGGTGACCCATCCAGAAGGGGGTTGTATCTCCCCTCTGAGAACTCCTCCCTCTGTCCTCTACAACTGAAGTGGACGTCAGCTCTGTAGGACCACCCCGAGAGGGGATTTGACCAAATAGGGGAAGTGCCATAGTGGAGTGAGCTGCCCGCAACAGGATCCTGTGGTCCCTAAAAAGTCCTCACACCGCCCTTTACCAATTGGCGAGGGTTTCTCTCCCACCTTAGGCCATCTCAGAAGGTAAACGTGTACCAATCCAGAACAGGTTTAGCCCGCAGGCCTAGGCCACGATTTCTGCAAAAGACATCCTTGGAACGAGACGGGCTCTTCCACGCAGTGTTGTGTTGCGACTTCCAGGAGGATGCTGCCAGCCACGCAAACATGGAGCTCCAGAGATCGGCGGCTTCTGGCCTAGACCTTCGGGCACTGCCTATTCTGATCGGTACGTTACCCTTCTGGGATGGCCTATGGGGTGTGTGAAACCGTGACCGATTAGTAGAGGACGGTGGGGGGATTTCATGGAGCAGTGATGGGCCCCTCTTGCGGGCAGGTCACCCCACCACAGCACTTACCCAATTTGGTGAAATCCCCTCTCTGGCTGGTCCTAAGGGGCTGAGGCTCACCCCAACTGGGAGGAGTTCTTGGAGGGGTCACGTGACCCACTTCCGGATGGGTCACTCTGCTCCAGAACTTTCCCCCATTGGTCAAATCCATTCCTGAGGCAGATGGATGGAGATAAAACACCCCCAGATTGGTAGAGGAGTGGCAGGAGCTCTTAGAGAGGTCACATGTTACTCCTTGCTTCTACTCATATTTGCATCCTGATCCCGAAAGTCTTATATCATGGTGTGGGTTTTATGGTGACAGACGGGCGATGCCTTAGGGGTGAAGGGGCGAGGTCCCATGGGTGAAACTAAATAACTGTCCTTAGCCTCAGGGTGGTTTGGCCTTATGGCCAGAGCCAAAATGGCTGCCCTCCCACTCAGGGCTGTGTGGCCCAACGCCCAGAGTCCGTGCGGCCGCCCGCTCCGTCGGGGCTGTGTGGCCCAACGACCAGAGTCCGTGCGGCCGCCCTCTCATCTGGGGCTGTGTGGTCCAATGGCCAGAGTCCGTGCGGCTGTCCTCTCCATCCAGGGCTGTGTGGCCCAACGACCAGAGTCCGTGCAGCCGCCCTCTCCGTCGGGGCTGTGTGGCCCAACGACCAGAGTCCGTGCGGCTGCCCTCTCCGTCGGGGCTGTGTGGCCCAACGACCAGAGTCCGTGCGGCTGTCCTCTCCGTCGGGGCTGTGTGGCCCAATGCCCAGAGTCCGTGCGGCCGCCCTCTCATCTGGGGCTGTGTGGTCCAATGGCCAGAGTCCGTGCGGCTGTCCTCTCCATCCAGGGCTGTGTGGCCCAACGGCCAGAGTCCGTGCGGCCGCCCTCTCCGACCGGGGCTGTGTGGCCCAATGGCCAGAGTCCCTGCGGCCGCCCTCTCCGTCGGGGCTGTGTGGCCCAACGACCAGAGTCCCTGCGGCCGCCCTCTCCGTCGGTGCTGTGTGGCCCAACGACCAGAGTCCGTGCAGCCATACTCTCCGTCGGGGCTGTGTGGCCCAACGACCAGAGTCCATGCGGCCATCCTCTCCGTCGGGGCTGTGTGGCCCAACGACCAGAGTCAACGGCTGTGCAGTCTAGTGGCGCAATGAGGACGTGGGCAGCCACCCGAGGATGGATGACAGCCAGGGCAGGGGGACCCAGACTCTCCTTACTCCCCCTTGCCCTAGCCCAGGGCCTTGTCCGTGGCCAATGTGTTTGCCGTTGAGTCAGTGGGGATCCAACCAGAACATGCTGACGTCACTCAGCATGACAATGGCTCGTTCACCCAGGTTACTTCAGAGGAGAAGTCTCTAGGCCACGGGCTGGGGGTCTCTGGGCTCCCGGCGTGGGAAACTCCCAGACACTCCGATCTCCCTTGCACGTCTGCAGGCACCCGGGGGTGCGGCTGGGTCTCGGCGCCTCGGGGCTTCAGCTGCTTCTGGACTGGAGCCTCCAAGGTGCATCCTCCATTTTCGGCGCTCTACCTAGCGTGAGCTGAGCTGCTCCCTTTCACACTGGTGCTCCAGTTGTAGCGTGTCCGGCAGGGCTGGGGAGGGGCTTGGCTTCCTCCGCCTAGACTGTGGGGTTACGTGGGGCTGGTACACCCCGGCACACGCTGCTCGGCCTCTTCTGTCTCCTCCTACCCGTGCAACAGCTGCTTTGCCATCTCACAAGAGATGGGATCAGTGGTGGGCTCAGTTGGCTCCTGTTGGCCTCTAGATGTCTGGAAGAGGGAGAAAGGGCAGGAGCACAAATTAGAAAAACAAAACCTTCAAGCACGGTGGTTTTCCACAGCACAAAACCACCCCACTTTGCTAATGTTCATTTGCAACTTCCCGGAGAGCTGGCATTTCTTAAAGAGAGCACCCAACCCCCCGCAACCTCCGCTACCCTGGGGGCTGGCAATGGTTAAAGGGAGTCTGGGAGAATTTCTCCTCTCTCCGCCTGGCACTGATGAGTGAGGGAACCACATGCGAGAAGCTGTGTGAATGTCGGGCTCTGTGCGGTGGGGTGAGATGTCCTACATGGTGCCCAAAGGTGGGGTTGTGCTGACTCTGCAGTGACTTCATTCCAGGGAGAGAGATGTCAGAGATCAGCTCCAGGGTGCTGCCCTGTAACAGAGGGTGGCAATGGGGCAGAAGTGGGGCAATGGTGCACTCAGGAAAGGAGCAGGGCTAAGGGGGGCCTGAGCTGCAGCCCCTAAAGCCCCTGTGTGCTGCGTTCCAGCCGGGCCGGCTCTGCCTGGCTGGGGTGGGGGCGAGGCGGCTCCGCGCGCTGCTCTTCCTGTCCCCCCGCAGCCACGTCGCCGCGATGAGCACTGCACCGGGAACCTCTGTCCTGGGGGCTGCTCTTGCCTGTCGGCTCTGCCCTCCCCCCGCGCGTCCCCCCGCAGCTCCCATAGGCCGGGAATTGTTAATCCGGCCCTGGCCCTACTCCCCAGCCTGTTCCAATCCTGCTCTTGACTCCTGACTCCGGCTCCAACCCTTGGCTCCCCTCGGCTCGACCTCCACCACTCTGAGCACGCGGCCCCAGCGCCCTTGCTCCAACCACTGGGCCCAGCCAGCCGTGCTTTGGCTTCTGACCCCAGCGACATGGAGGAGTCGTTCACCGCACTGCTTTCCATGTGTATGGCCCTGCCCTGGTCAGCGCTGGTTTTCATCTGCCATTGTGCTGCCCAGTCACATGGCTTGATTAGATCCCTTTGAACTTCTTCAAAGTCTCCTCTAGGCTGATTAATCTGCATAATCTTGTGTCATCTGCCAATATCCACCTCGTTGTTCAGCCCCAGTTCCAAACATAAGAACATGAGAAAGGCCAGACTGGGTCAGAGCAAAGGTCCATCTAGCCCAGTATCCTGTCTTCCGACAGTGGCCACTGCCAGGTGCCCCAGAGGGAGTGAACAGACAGGAATCATCCAGTGCTCTATGCCCTGTCACCCATTCCTAGCTGCTGGCAAACAGAGGCTAGGGACACCAAAAAGTTGATAAGCGCCTGGTGTACGTACCATAGCAGGACAAAGAGCTCTTCTGTGTCGGTCCCGGTTCCCTAGTCAAATGCAGAACCCGACACGAGATTTACAAGCTTCTGCAACCATTTATAATGTCTGTTGAGGATGTACCACGTGGTCCTGTCAGATTTCAAAGGCACTTCCTGAAAAGCTGAAACCAAGAGGAAACGGGTTGAAAAGCCTCTGGTGCTGATGTGCCTGGTGCCTAGGAAATCTCCACTCCCGATGGCCATCGCCCCCTGCTATTAGCTCCCCAAGAGTCTAAGGGCACAAGAACAACAACTCCGCTCCTCCCAAAATAGCCCTGCACAGAGAGGAGACCCCGATCTTGTCACTTCCCCCTCCGCCGGCCTACACCCGTACACACACCCCTACACACAGACGGTTGGGGGCACTTGTTCTTTCGATGGAACAGGAAAGTGACAGCCGCAGCGACATTAAACCATCCAACATTTAGGCCGAGATCCACAAAGGGATTTAGGCTCCTAATGTCTACTGAAATCTTTTGTGGCCCTGTGCCTTCATTCCTCAAGAGGTCACAGGGAGAAGTGTTTCCCATGTGCCCTCATGGGATTTCCTATGAGCTGATGACCAATCTCGGAGGGAATCTCCCTGGCCTGCAATCACTCCATTACAGGGAGGGCAGGTGATGAGGGTAATTGTCATCATCATCATCATCCTTAATAACTACGGCTCTTTTCAATACTGTCAGGCCTTCCATTACAGACTTTCAGACCTTTATGAAGACACTTTCCCCACACAGCTTTAAGGCAACGTCTAGACTAGGAGCTAGAGATGGAATTCCCCTGCTCCCATACACATATTGTGGTAGCTCGATGACGCTCGCATGACCATCCTTCTTCCTTAAATGCTGTCCTTAGACAGAGAGGGACCTGTGTCCACATTCAAACCTGTGTTCGGGCCCTGTGCTGCACCCCTGTACTTCCCACAGAGGCACAAACACACAGAGATCTTTCCTTACCTTCATACAGGCGGAAGATGCCATCTTCATTCACTGTTTCAGACAACAAATCACAGTAATGGTGGATAGTATTTCCTAGATATACAATGAATACAATGGATCTCATTACTTTTCAAATCCTTCGCTGAAAACTGCTGAAGATGCAGCCATTTCCCCAAGACAGCCCTTCGGAAAATTAAATACATTCCTTACATCTGTTCACAAAGCACATTAGATAAAGCATCAGATGCCCAGCAGTTACTGAGAAGCTGATTTCTAAAGGAGACTGAATTCACATCAAACCAGCATGATGTGAATTCAATCTCCCCTAGGCGCAGCCAAAGAGCTGTTGTGGGCAGGGGAAGTTGGTGCAGTCGATACAGCTAAGTTGCTCCCTTCATCTTGGAATACATGTTAATTCTCTCTCTCTCTCTCACACACACACACCCCCCGTTTTAGGATTCTGGTGCTGTCGGAGGGAACAGAGCAGCTGTCTAGAAAAGGGCTTTGAAGGAAACATTTAAGAAAGCTGAAGTGAATTTGCTCTGCTTACCAATGAACAAGGCTGCAGAGTGTCGTATTGTTGTCTGTGAGCTTTCCAGGTAGTCTAGGGCCTGGAACAGGAATTTGGGGATGTGGCTCTCGTTGTTCTGCATCTGGAAAGAAAGAAGGAAGAAATGCACAATATACAAATGGCATATTCTCCCCACAGCGAATAGTCCAGGAAGGCCAAAGCATATAGCCAGGCCATGGCAACCGCCAATACGAACCCATACACCAGAGCAGCACCTCTCTGAAGTCACTGTTGTGTTCTCCAGAACCTCCGCTTTCATTTGAAAAGACAAAAGTTTGGAGGTCTGACAGTTGTGGAGGAAACTGTCAACAATGTGAACGGATTGTAACTCCTGCAGAAATGAACCAGCAGAGAGCCTGGAACAGAGTCTTGCAACCCGACCGAAGCGGATGGGTCCTCAGGCTGTGGGGTTAGAAAGGTCTCTCTCAAGTCCCCATTCACCCCTCTCAAGGCACAAGGAATTCACCTACCAGGCACTTCCCGACACTCTTCAAGAGCTGTGAGGAGCCATCCCAGGCCATGCTGCGGAACAGCCTCTTCAAATGAGCCCAGCCGAGAAACACTGCGCAGCGGAAGAGCGTCAGTTTACATCGCTGCAAGAGAAGGGGAGACCAAGAGGGTTCTCACTGAGAGAGGGATAGTGTGGGGGACACTGGACCTTCTCCACCCCTTGTGCTGTGTGCTGTGAGGATGGATGAGGCACGAGGCTCCAGCAGGGAGTGAAGCCGGGAGAAGACTCTGCTTGGGCAAGGGGCTCTGGTGATGACTGGAGTGGGGGCCCCAGGGGATTCTGGCTCTTTGCTCTGAAGGAAATAATGTCCGTGGCACTTACCAGTGTCACACTCTCCTCCTGGTCTGCAAGATGCAGCAGCAGCGGGAGCAAGCAGTGGATGATTTCCTGCTGCACGAGGGCTTTGTCCGGGTCCTGCACCCTACTCACCACATTGCCAAGCAGTGAAATGGCAGCTGAGCGCACACTGCCCCTCTCCTGGCAATGACACACGGGGGGTGGGGACGCCCGGTTAAAGCCAGGCAGTATCAGAGCAGAACGCAACAGAGTCATAATCCGCCCGCTGCTCCGGTTCCCCCGTGTGAACTGACTTGGGTGGGGGGAGCAGGGCGGACACCAGGCCAGCGCCATAGACATCTTGTACAGGGCCTGAGACCCTGGGCAGGACAGCGCAGCCCCAGGGTGTCCCAGAGGCAGTTTCTGTCTGGAGAGCCTAGAATCCCAGAACCCGAGAAGATTTGGGGAGAGGGAGGGAAGTCTGGTGGAGACTGGTCTGGGGAAGGGGAGAAGCCGCTGCTGGAGCCTTGCAGGGATTCGCGGCTACAAAACACAGCATTTCTTTTGCTCTTCGGTGCCCCCGAGAGCCGGGGCATTCCCGACCCACCTCTTTCCTGCTGAGAATCTCCACCTCTTTGGGGGCCTGTGTTCTCCAGACAGCTGGGCATCTGCCCAGGGCCAGGCCCCCTCTCCCCCAGGTAAGGCTGCAGCAGGGGCTGGGAGCATGGCGCTGAGACTGAGCTTTGGCGAGAAGAGCTCTGACAGGGAGGTGGCTAAGCAGTACATTCCCCACCCATGGCGGGGGAGCTCCTTGGAGGCTCCATGGCAGGCCTGAGGGGCGGGAGCCAAGGAGATGGGGAGAGAGAGACAAGGGCATCAGAGACAGGTGGAGGGGGGGAACGGGCTTCTCCTGGGGTTCCAAGCCTTACGTCATCGATGAAGGGGCGAAGGCTGACTGCAATGTCCTGGGAGATGGAGCCAAGCCCCTCCCTCTTGAGGAGGTAGATGATGTCTTGAGCTTTGTGCATGGCCTCCTTGACACACCCTCCATCCCGGTCACAAAACCTGGCAACGGTTCCTGGCAGCTGGGCCTGTAACCATCTCACCTGCAGGAATGAAGAAGGCAACTCATTACTTTCCGGGGTGACAGTCTGGAGCACGTGCTGCACCACTCCCGCCTAGGAGAAACCAGGGATGGCAGAGCCCCCCAACGGGGCAGAAAGTCGTTCTCCTGTCACTCTGTGCCAGCTGCTCACTGTAACCTTTGTCGTTGCTCACCCCACCTCCCCCATTGCATCCCATCTGCAATCAGGGCTCCGCTCATGGGAGCAGGGAGCACGTCATGCCTTGATTTGCTCAGGAAAGCACCTCCACCATTTGAGGGCTGTGTGTTAAACAACAAGGTTTATGTGGGGATCTGGCTCTCGTTTCCGAGCTATTTGAGAGACATCGGCTTCCTTGGTCCCCTGGGCAATCCACGCCTCTTACCTTTTCTGGCTGGAACACAATACTGCCAAGGCCTCGCAGACTGAGCTTACATATGACGGGATTTGTGTCCTTGGTCCATTCCATGAGCTGCGCCCGGAGCTCTGATTTTGTCAGCACTGTGTCAATGGAAGGACTCTGGAGAAACTGCAAAGAGGCAAATCAACATCAGGTTGAGGAGCAGAGGTCTTCCTGTGGGGTCTCTTCCCTGGACAGTCGTCTTTACCAAAGGGCCACTTACTCCCACCCAAAGTCTCTGGTGCGTAGGGAGCCAGTTGCTGCTGTTTCAGTTGGTTCATTCCCAAAAGTTGGACTCATGCACAGCTCACAAATCAACCCCCAGGGAAAGGGGCATCTCCAGGCCTCATTGAGCGCCATGCAGAGACCCCTGGGACAGAAGAAAAGCAGAACCTCAGGAAAAGGTGAGGAGAGAAGCATGGTCTTGGGGCACTGGAGAAACCTCTCCTCTTGTCCCATAATCCCATCGAGGCACATCCAGCCAGGAGCAATCTCACCCTGTTTCTCCCTCCCTCTCTTTGCCATGCCCCACAACCATCCTTGTGCAGAGAGGAGCTAGCTGGCGGTAAGGCTGCTGAGCTGCTGACAATGTGCCCCAGAGCTTACTGGCCTGAGCTGCTCTCCAGAAAGCCCCCTTGCGCCTATCAACTAATGTATCTCACCTCAATACAGAAAGCCATGGCAATTGTTCTCTGCTCCTCCTCCCTCTCACTCTGGACGATGGTGATTGCCTCTCTGAAAACTGCAGGGAGCTGAGGGTTCTCACACTCGATCATGGCTCTGGAACATGGAACAGAAAGTCCCTTGTGATTTTCAAGGGGGAGAGAGAGTTCCTCTCCAGTTGCTGGGCTGAGCTGGCAGCCTGGAACAGAGGAATATTTCACACGGAAATCCTATTCCCAAGAGAGACCCAGTGAGGAGGAAACTTTGGGCTCCTACCTTGCAATCAGGCCAACACCCTGTGAGTAGTAATATCGGGAGGCTATCGTGTCCCAACCCTGCTGAAACTGGATGATGGCAAATTCCTTCCAGTAGCCGGGCATGGAGAAAAGAGTCTTCACAGCCTCCACTGACGTGCTAAAGAGAAAAAAATACCAGTCTCAGGCAACGAGATCAGCCCCAGGCATGGAAAATCTGCACAAGCCCTGGGACACACAGCGTGGTCAGCAGTAGCTAGCCTCCCCGAGGATAGATCCAGAGTGATATCATGGTGCTTCCCTGCCCAATGGGCCCTGTCTACACTGCAGTTTCATTGAGTTTCTAACCAATTAGTGACAATGTAGCTTCTTAAGATGATTGGTGTCATCACTCCCTATGGCTGAATACTTGACTCTTTACTGTGACAGGTAACAGGACTCAAGCTGGCATGTGGGGTCGGGTCCTTAGTTGGTGTAAGCGAGCAAAGCGATGTCAGTTTACACCACCTGAGGTGTCTTCCGGCGCTCTGGTTTTCCCGTGTAGATGGAAGCCCCTCACTGTGCCCACAGAACCAGATGAACTGGTCCCTCTTCCTCCTGCCTGCCTGTGAGGCTGAGATCCTGCAGGGCCTGGCCCCATGTGCTCCCGGTGTGGCTCTGTCTGCGTTCGGGGACGGAGGCCCCCAGATTTGCTCAGCAGACAGTGATGAAAGCACTGACCCTTTGGCGGGTGGCACAGGTGGATGGACGCACAAACATGGCTGCTGCCTGAGTGTGTGGGGAAAGCAGCTGGCCTGTGGACGGCGTCAGATGAGCGAGTGTGACTCACAAGAACACACGGCTCTCAACCCTTTTCCCTCAAGAGAGAGCTGCACCCAACTGAGCCTGGGCCAACGACAGCACCCGAACCACCGATGGCCATGAACAGACCCCAGGTGTTTAGCAGAACAAATCTGTTCTTCCTTTTCCTTTCAGTCATTACCTTAGGAGACTGAGGCAGCTGGATCCCTCCTCGGGGCTGGATGTCTCGCTGGCCATGTAGGTCCCTGGCAAGCGCAGATCCATCACAAACTGCACTTGCCTGATGCAGAGGATGAGCAGCTGGGGATACATTTCCAGGATGGCTTCTCGGTATCCCCATAGGAAAAGGACCTCGTAAATGGTCTTCATGGCCTGGAGGGGCGAAAGAATTTCACTCAACTATCCCAATCTGCCCCCTGCCCCCATTGCCATTTGCGACTGTCCTTTTGTCATGTCTCATTTCCTCTCCAGCATGTTACAAAAGAGGATTGGCTCCTGAGAGGGGAGGAGACATTTGGAAGCTCCTAAACCTTCCCCCATTGCTGGAACGGAAGCGGGATGGAACCCTATGGAAAGATCAGAAGAGTCTGGGTGACGTTATTCCCCGTTATTTCTCTTAATGGTGCAGACCCTGCGCTTTGGCTTTCCAGCCGTGACTGGACGGGCTGAAATCATCCTGAGGAGATGCGTTCTCATAGGCCCAGTGTTTCTGGCCCAGTCCAACGTACTGGACATCTCAAGATCCCATGCTGGGAAGGTTTCTAGCCACAGTTTACAAAGCCAGAAACCTGGATACTTCCAATAGACGCCCGAACTGCACCTGCTCACTAAAGGGCCATCTAAAGCAGAAGACGACGGAGCCAGGGTACCAGCAGAGAAACCACTTAAGATCTGTAACTTTTACCTGGGGGAAACTTTATTTACACCTCTTTGGTTTGATTGGAGGTAGCCAGGACACACGAAGGTCTGATCTACACGACAGAGTTAGGTCAACACAAGGCCACTTACCCAGCAACACCCTAACTATGGAATTTCCTTCCCATTGGCAGAACTGCCCCTGGGGGCCAAGTTCATAACTCCACGTCCACAAGGGGCAGAGAGTCCAAGTCAATGCAGTTCGGTCGATGCAGTGTCAGCGTGGACACTGCGTCATTTACGTCAACTGACCCTCAGGAGCCTTCCCGCAATGCCCCACCCTGACCGAGGAATCGCGACAAGCGCTTCTGGTGAGGACGTGTGCTGCTGGCACCAGGGCTGGCTCCAGCTTTTTGGCGGCCCCAAGCGGAGAAGAGAAAGAAAAGAAAAACCCGATTGAGCTGCCCCCGAAGTGGCGCTGAAGAGGAAGAGAGGGAATGAAGGACCCGCTGCCGAATTACCGCCAAAGACCCGGACGTGCCGCCCCAACTTTCTATTGGCTGCCCCAGGTCCCTGCTTCCTTTGCTGGCACCCGGAGCCGGCCCTGGCTGACACAAGCAGCAAAGTGCAGCCCCACCCAAGGGATGGGCTTGCTGTGGCGGCTGTGAGCCGAGGGAGGTTAGGTCAGCTGAGCTGTGTAGTGGAGCTGTGGCCTGAAGCTCAGAAGGGGCGAAGCTCACACACAGACACACACACAGACACACACACACAAAGATGCACCATCCTCCCTGCGGTGGTGCGTTCGCAAAGTGACATCTCAAATCTCACTTACAGCCAGGGACACATAGCCGCTCTTCTCCTCCCGGCGTCTCTGCTGGAGCTTGTCCAGCAGCTGCCGCAGCACCTCCCTGGTGAGCTGGGGTTCTTCACCCAAGGCCTTCCACAGCTCAAGGGCACATCTGCAGAGTCCGAAACAGAAGTCAGACCTTCCCTGCCTGGCCACCTCTCGCCCTCCCCAGGGAGAGGCTTGCAATGTAGGCAGGAAAGGCATCTCTCAGTGGAAACACCGATTGGTGTGGGGAGGCTGAGGCTGGGCAAGTCCCTTCAGAGAATGTTGTATTTATTCAACGCTGAGGCTGAGGCTCGGCAAGAAATTCAATTTCTTTCATGCTGCTCTTCAATTTGCTCTCCCATGTGACACAGATTTGTCTCTGGGCAGTGCAGAACAGCATTGCAGAAGATGCCGAGGAAAGCCGGAGTTGTGACCTCTGGCTAGGGTCCAAGTTGGGTTTCACGGCCCCTCGGGACATGGGGATTGTGTTCTCAACACCTCAGATGGATGACTCTGCAAAGTGACCAGCACTAACCAGCAGGACTCAGAGTTTACACCATATTGAGATGAAAAGAGGCACTCACCCCTCTCAGAGCTATTACTGCCGGCTGTCTGCAGACTCAGGCAGGCTGCACTGCATTTACGCTCTGGTCATGTGTGGATGATTTTTTGTCTTTTTTGCAACAATAAGCCCTGGAAATTTCTGTCTTCAGAGATTTACCTCTGCTGCACAGCTCCAGAAGAATGAGTGTATTTTTTGACCTATTCCTCAGCCATGGAATAACTAGGGATCTGACGACAGGTAACAATCCTGCCCTGGTCTGCAGAGGATAGACAGATGGGGCTCATGGGCCATTTCCGTCTCTGCCTTCTCTCATGCACTAAGGAGCAGCCAGACTTCATGAGCGAGGGATGTTGAGTGAGCCCCAAAGTCATTTATTGGCCCTGTACTGGATCTGAGAGGAAGTGGGTGACCCATAGAAATCAGGACAATGCTGGAATTCTCCAGAAAACTGGCACGTCTCCATCCCGGGGAGTGCAGGAGGAGGGGTTGGCTCCTCAGCGGCTGGGCCTGGCCATCTCCTCTTTGTAAGCATGGACAGCTCTCCGCACAGCAGGAAACTCCCTCCAACTGTGTGAGCCCCACGGACCCTTCCCGGCCTGTGGCCTGTCAGTGGGAGCAGGAAGAGAAATAACAGACTGAGGTGATAACAGAGCAGCTTCCTACCTGTGCGATGACAGCGTGTGAGCCACACAGGTCAGAACCACGACCTGGGGGTGGGAGCGAGCCAGCAAGGCCGTGGCCCTCAGCGCTGCTTTTCTGGCTCTGGGATCACACACGTTGTCGAGCCAGATTAAGATCCCTCCCACGACGTCTCCAACCTGAAAGAATGCCAGGAAGTTGAGGGATGGATTAATCAAAGAGTGGCCTCCTCCCAGAGAACCCCTCCTGGCAGCCCTGCAAGCCGCCTCTGACCTCAGTTTCCCATCTTGGCTCCTCCCTAATCTGAAGAAAGAGGCTTTGACAAGTCCAGGAACCCCAGTCTTCCTGAGGTCTGGTTTAGCACCTTAAAGCTCAGAAACACACACAAAAGCCTTCCCCAAAACCTAACAGGGGGCACAGCCGAAACTCCCCTGATGTCCCAGGGCCTTCTCTGCCATGGCAAAGTGCTCTCAGCCCTGCTCTCAAAGGCTTCCCTGCAGGAGCCTTTCCTCAGTCTCTGCAGCTTCCTGTTGCTCTTTCTAGCACAATCAGTTCCTCCAGACCAGGGGTCTCAACCTAGTTTCCATTGTGGGCCACATCCAATCCTACCTGTTTGGCCCTGAGGATGTCCCATGGGGCGCAGCTCTGTGCTGATTGGGCCGCAGGCTGAGAACCACTGCTCCAGACCCCAGAGCCCATCCTAGAGATGGCAGGCCGGGCTAGTTGGATGGGGCGAGCCAGCTCCAGGCCCCAGCCCTAAGGAGAACCTCTGTGCTGCGGGATTGTAAAACCTGCCGTAACAAATCTTAAAGCCGGCTCTCTACCCTCGGGCTCAGGCTCTGGCACCAAGAACAGCAGTGTAGACGTGGTGACTTGGGCTGGAGCCCAGGCTCTGAAGCTCCCCTCCTCCCTGGGCTTCAGAGATCAAGGTCCAGCCCACGCCCAGAAGAGTCTGCATTCCTGTTTTGGTCCCACAGTGCCAGCCCTGGGAGCCCAAGTCCATAGGGCCAGGAGGCTTTCAGGCTCCTGCTGCAGAGTTTGCAGCACAGGCTAGACAGACCCTAAAGGGACAAGGCCCCCCCGAGGGCTCTTCCATGAGGAATTGGTCATGGCTCTTGCCTCTCTCGAACAAGGAGCAGGAGTTACAGCCCTGGGTGGAGGATTCTGGTGACCTGTTCTGCTAGCGGGGTGGGAAACGGGATCAGAGCTTGGGAGAGACAGAGAGAGACGTGCAAAGCCAAATTCTTCCTGATCCTTCAGCTGGAAAACAAGGCCCTGCAGCATGTCTGAGGAAACCATGTCTGCTCCTGGAGCCTAATGTGGAGGCTCGTCAGCAGACTAGGTGAGTGCTGCCTTGCCAGGGCTGGGGCTGTCACACACCTTCAGTGTGGCTGGGCGTCCTCAGGGAAGTGTCAGAGCTCCTTCGGGCAGAGAACACTTCAAAACCTGATGCCGCGGATCCCCGCGGCCAAGCGCTGAATGGCAAGGGGCTGAGCCAACCTTCAAAGTACCATGCCAGTGTGTCCCAGGAACGGTTTCCTAGGAGAGGCGATTCTCCCGTCCCCCTCTCTGCCCAGCATCCCCCTGCCCCACTGCGGGCGTCTCTTACTCTCTCCATCTTGTCTCCGTGGAGAGATACGATGGCCCTCATCTCTTCCTCTGCGGCTCTAAATGTCTGCAGGGTGGGTGTTGTCAGACCCTGCACGGCTGTCATCAGCAGGGCGTGGAGCGGGTCTGAGGAAGGGTGCTCCCCGAGGGTCTGCAATGAACAGGGACAAAGCCTGTGGGGACTAAGTTTTTCTCTCGGGCAGCTGCCCTGGAACAGTCTGTCCCTGGGGGAGGCTGCCAGCGCCGAGGGAGCCTGGAGACTCCGGCTGAGCCCGTTTCTTAAAAACCCATGTGGCTGTTAGCTCAGGCTGGAGAGCAGACTCATCGGTTCTGTCTCAAAGTGGTCCTGGTGCCACGAGATGGGCCAGAACCCCACAGCCAGGAGATATGCGGGTCACCCCGAGAAGGGCAGGGATGGGCCTGGTCTGACTTTCAGCCGTACCTGTGGGCCATGGGAAGAGCCTCAGAATCAGGCACCTGAGCCAGGCACGTCTGCCAATCCCACGAAGCACCCCTGGACTTCTTGAGGTGCCTAAACCCCCTTGTCAAACTGGGCCTCCTTCGACAACCCAGAGAAACTCGTAAAGACTGGCTGGAGTTGATCACACTTCAAGAGTGTTCCTTTTCAGCCCCCTGAGCAAGGGGCAGGTCGTTCTCCTGTCAGAGATCCCAGCTCCGGGAGATATGAACACACACAGCAAGGGGTGCTTTCCATGAGCACAGCCACACAGCGTCATTACCATCGTCCTAGGGGAGATGCTCGTTAATGAGGAGACGGGAGCGCGCTCTTCTTCCTGCTCTTCTGGGCTCCCTTTTTCCCACTTCTCCTTCGGCTCCGACGGCTCCTTCTTCGTCCCTGCAGCAGAAAGAAACATTCTTAACATTTTGCTTTTCCATGTCTTCTCCCTGGTTTCCAGAGGGTGGAAGCTGGGCACAGAGCCCTGAAGCGAATTGCCCCCGCTGAGACTGAAGGTTGTTGGCAGAGCTGAGCAGAGAACTCCGATCTCCTGACTCTTAGCCGGGGGCTTTTACCACACAAGGGTTCCTCTTACCTCGGGGCCGGTTTCTTTTCTTTTCTACTCTTCCTCTCCCCTTGCCCACTTTTCCCGTCAGTGACGGGCAACAGGCCTCATTTTGTATTTAACCCCCCAAGAAGCAATGACTCAGCTCTGGTACGGTTCCCAGCTGTGACCTGCTGAGACCTCAGGAGCATTTTCCTGGTGAAAGGGACCCGATCCAGGAGAAAAGAAATGATTTCCTACAACGTCCAGGCTCTCTGTTCCCCTTACAGCCTGGAGTAATGTTAGTACTCCCCACCCCACAGGGCCAGAACCCAAGAGGGGGTGACCTGACATTGTCAGCTCTCCCCACCTCAGCGATGGACCTCTGCCACCCTCTCCAAGAGGATCCGGTACTAAATGGATTCCAGAGTCTGAGGTACCCATCACTGTCCCATGAAACGGCCCTGATGTGGAAGTGTAAGGGGACTGTTGGCCCCTTACTCAAACTCAGTGGGGTTTTTGGTTGGCTAGGTCCCAGTCCCAAAAGGAAGGGGAAGGGTGGATGGGAAACCAGGACTCTGATACTGACAGTCCTCAGGGGCCATGGGGCGAGGCCAACGCTCCAGGTCAGCCTGATGGACAGGGCGGGCAGGCTAATGACGGAGTCAGGGGGTCAGAAAGGTCCCCGTCCTCCGCGTGAGCTGGAATTGCCTGGCTCAGGCAGCGTGGGGCCGAGCTAAGGAGAGAGCAGGGGCCCGAGCTGAGCTGGGGAGCAGAGGCGGGCCAGCCAGCGGGGCAGAGAGACAGCCCAGGGAGAGCAGACCCTGGGCTGGGAGCAGGGCTGCAGCCACAGAGCCAGCGGGGCCGGAGAAGCAGCCCCGGGGGCTGGAGGCAGAGCAGCAGCATCCGTGCTGAGGCAGGGTGGAGCCGGAGCTCGAACAGTGGGGCTGGGGCTGGGGCTGGAGCTGGGTGCGGAGAGCAATGGGGGCCAGCCAAGGGGGGACCCTGGCAAAGGGCCCAGCGCAGAGAGACACCCCCAGCCGAAGGTCCTTGCAGGCCAGACTGGGAGGGGGATCTGAACCCGGCAGGAAGGAGGGACCCACTCCCCAAAGCCCGGAGGGGTGTGGTCACCACCAGAGCAAGCGTCCGACCCGCAGCATCCCTGCGGCACAGCCAGGGCCGGAGAAGGGGCCTGGGACCTACAAGGAACCAACTGTGAACGGCCCTGACGTTCCAGAGACATGGTTTGTGACGTTCCCTGCCACAGAGCGGGGTGATGTGTTTTCTTTCATCTTTCCCATTTTTCCTTATTCTTTTTTAAATTAATTGCTGATTAAATGAACTGTATTTGCTTTAAATCGTATGTAATGATCAGTGGGTCAGGGAAGCGCCCAGTGCAGGGAGAGCACCCCGGAGTCAGGACACCCCAGCCCCTGTCCTGGGTTGCCACAGCAAGGTTGGGGGTCGAGCCCCCCAGGAATCCTGGGCCCAGCCTTGTTGGGGTTACGAGGACTCTGCCAGACAGGAGAGTGGAAGGGGAGTCCTCCAGGGCAGGGAGGCCTCTGGGGAAAGGAAGTGGGAGCGAGGACTCAGATCCTTCCTCTAGCCCATTTCACCGGAGAAGTGCAGAAGCCAGGGAAGTTCCCCACAATAGCGGGACCGTTCCCCCGCTTCCATAAGGCTTGTAGACTGACTGGTGAGAGTATTCCTCACATGCTCCTTGCTAACCATGTGGTTTGTATCCTCACCTGTAAGATCCAGTTCAACTTGGTCTTGCTTCTCCTGCAGCTTCTCCTCCTCTGACGCCACCTGGTTCTTGGCTGCTTTCTTCTTCTTCTTCTCCTTCTTCAGGGAAAAGCACGTCCACCTTCTTGGAGAGGAAACTGTTCTCTCCTCGTCGCTATCTGCCATCGAGTTGTCAGACTGGCTACAGACACAGAGTCTTTTCATGCCTGATAGGATTTTCCACGAGCATTTGCTTCTCGTGGGCTTCTCTGGCAAGGCCTGTTCTTGCTGGCTGATGGCAGAGCATGCCTCCATGGCTGCCGGTTGGACGACCACCGTGTGCACATGGCTCTCTCTGTGCTCCCGAGAGGTGAGTCTTTGAAAAAAGGAACGAAGCCTGGAATAGAAAGACGGAGGAAATGGGTTTTTCTGTCCTACTCTAAAGGAAGGGAATTAGTCTGCCCAGGATTCCCAGATCCAAGAGAGTGGTCTTTTGAAGCCATCTGCTCCTCTAATAGTCAGGAGTGGTTCATACAACAAAAGAATATAAGCAACAAAAGACTGGCCACACTGGGTCAAACGAAATGTCCATCTAGCCCTGTATCCTGTCTTTCGACAGTGGCCAGTGCCAGGTGCCCCAGAGGGAATGAACAGAGAATCATCAAGTGATCCATTCCTGTTGCTCACTCCTGGCTTCTGGCAAACAGAGGCTAGGGACACCATCCCTTCCCATCTTGGCTAACAGCGATTGATGGACCGATCCTCCATGAATTTATCTAGTTCATTTTTGAATCCTTTGTTTCTTTGAAATTTGCTGCCCCTTATTAACAAAGGCTTCAATGGGGGCACTTCGATTTGAACCAAGGACCACTTAATGTGCAGTCAAACACTCTATCGCTGAGCTCTACCCGCATGATTAGACCCAGCCCCAGGTGAAGACACTTGGGACCATGGTGAAAGAGGAATTCTTCTGGGAAAGTTCCAGGGCCTGTGTTATGCAGGAGGTCAGACTAGATGATCAGGGCTGGCCTTAGAGCCTTTGAAACTGTGAATTTATGAACCTCAAGTTGCCTTTAACGGCTAGGATGAAAATTGCTGCTCCTGTCCAAGAGGAGATGCTTTGAGGTTTCCTTGGGGAGAGGCACCAGGATCCCCGTTCCACCTTTGTCACAGTCTTTCTTGAACACAGCACATCACAGCTTCTCCCCTTTTGCTCTATAACAAGAAACCTCCACGCACCAGATCTGTAATCCCGTCCTAGCCCAGTCACTGGCTCCAGTTCCTAGCCTGACTCTCACCCCATGGAGCTCACGCCCCCTCTGCCAATGGACAGACATGGAAACAGCCAAGGTCAATTTCTGTTTTCTTTGCTCATTGCTGGGGCCTAGTTGCAAAAATGCTTCATTATTAACCCCACTCCTTTGCGCACAGAATGTTGGGACTCTGGGAACAGACAGGGCCAAGCCGAAAACCAAGACACCTCTGTTCCCAGAGAAGCCAGGAAAAGGAACAAAGGATTGTCATCTAGAAGGCTTGAGGGTCTGGAAGGATGGATTAGCAGCTGCAAATATGTTGACTTATTCTCAACTATTCCAAAATCTGGACTGTATTAGCAGGGGGAAAATAACCAATAAACTTTAAGTGAAGAATTTCCCATACGATTTATAACGTCCAATGAGAACAATAGGCCACCCAAACAATGACAAAGAAATCACAGCGAGACCCATGACAAATTTAGGCTGCAGTTTATTTAACCCCTTTTCTGGAAAGGAATTGCAGGGGGGATTTAACACATCTATTTTATGTAGCCCAATGGGGGAATAGTAGAATTTGTAGAGAGTTTTGAAGTCTCTCTCCATGAGATTATTTCTGAGAGAACTACCAAGATGGCAGCCAGGGGATGGGAGTGGAGCTGGGTCACTTTCAATAGCTTCAGATTTATTTCTTCAGCATATTTGAGCTCATTTATGTGCCTTTCAATCATGTAAATTCTGAGACCGATCTTGTCTCAATACACATACATTAGACAATCATGACATGAGACAGATGGTTTCTATTCACTACTTGAAGGCAAGGAGTGCATTAGGGGCAACTCCGAGGGAAATACTATTGATGGAGCTATCAGTCTAAATTCTACACCAGTTTTTTATCTTCCCTTTAGGTTATAGCCATGGAAATTCACCCATGCTAGTCTGCTGAAAGATAAAAGCATCGAAATCTGCCTCCAAAGACCGTGACAGGCTGAAGCAGACGGAGAAGGGAGAGATGCCCACATTCAAATCAAAACGGAACGCTGAGACCTGACTGTTGCAACGCTGGCCCCCACCCGTCCCTGCACCGGGGGGGGGGCAAGCTGAGCCTGAGAAGAGCCAGAATTGACCAATGAACATTGCCAAAGAGCCCCAGTAACACGCCAGCAGCCCCCCATCCACCACCCCCTCCAGCCCCCAGCACCTCCCGCCCAGCGGCAGCCCCCCCTGTCAGCGCCTCCCCCTCCCTCCCCACTCCTCCCGCCCGCCGCAATCGGCTGTTCTGCAGTGCGCAGGAGGCTCTGGTGGGGAAGGGGCAGGAGCGAGGGCATGGCAGGCTTGGGGGAAGGGGCAGGAGACTAGGGGGAAGGGGTGGAGAGGTGGCAGGACCTGGGGCAGAGCAGGGGGTTGAGCAGTGAGCACCCCACAGCGTATTGGAAAGTTGGCATCTGTATCTCCAGCCTCGGAGTCAGCGCTGTGCAAGGAGCCGCGTATTAACCTCTGACGAGCCGCATGCGGCCCCGGAGCCCCAGGTCGGCCACCCCTGCCCGAGGGGAAGGAGGCACCAACCCATCATGTGCCATCGAAGGAGCAGGAAAAGAATCTGGGAATTACCTTCTGTAAAAACTCATCTTTTGTCGAAAACCTGTGGAAAAAGCTGATGCAAGAAGTTGTTGACAGAGGGATAGTCCGCGTCTCTCAGCAGCTCCTTGGGTCACCAGCCGTTGTCAACCAAGGCAGTTGGCAGACTGAAGGCAGGGCAAGAATGCTGAGGCCAAACAGTCTTTGCTGTTGGCATCCGTGACCTCACAATCAACTTAAGCATCAACACACACAGACCCCCCCCACCCAGAGAGACACGCACACACAGGAGCTGGTAACATTTACAACATGGAGAGATGCACCCAAAATCTCGAGGACTTTTGATTTGGGGGAGGGCATCATCGGCGCTGACTGCATGGGTGTCCCGGGGCTGGAGCACCCATGGGGAAAAATTAGTGGGTGCTTTGCACCCACCGGCAGCCAAGCTCTGCCATCCCCCAGAGCATCTCCCGCTGACCAACTCCTCCCCCACCCTTCCAGGGCCTTCTGCCCACCACAAAACAGCTGTTTGGCTGCATTCAGGATGCTCCCATTTGGTGGGGGAGGAGCAAAGCCATAACTCACCCAGAGATGTGATTTTATTAAATGGTTCGGAGGCTCAGAAACACGTAGAAAATGTTCCAAGGCCCTGAGCTAGTGAAAGTGCCAATCACCCAGAGAGCAGTGGGAGCGGGTCCAAGATGTAGCAAAGAGGGTTTCCTGCAGGGAGAAGGGAAGCAGGGAGATTGCAGCTCTTTGGGACAGAGACTGTCTGTTTGTTCTGTATGTATGCAGCACCTGGCACAATGGGGCCTGATACCTGAGTAGGGCCTGGACACAGTGCTAATAAAGCAAGGGCATTTGTTGAATTACTGAAGTGCCCTGAGTCCCCTGAGTGGAAAGGTGGCAGGTGAAGCGGGGCAAACCCTAGACAGATGGGATCTGCCCAGCCTGGGGCAGCATGTGCGGGAAGGGGGAGGGGAAAGGCCATTGGGAGTGTTTCCACAGAAGGCAAGAAATCAGGGCACCAGCCCTAGCATGGCTGAGTGAGGCTGTTTCCTGGGATAGATCTCCACAGACAGCATTCGTGGGCAGGCTGGGAGGGATGGCCTGGATTCACTTTGGAGTGGATCCAGTGTAAATGAGACTTGACTTGTCCCAGAAGGGCCCAGATACAACAGTGACAGACAGACACTGTGGGTGGAGCCTGTGAATAAATAAATGAGGTGCATTATAAAACAGTAGGAAAATAATCCCCCTGCTCTGTGACCCCAAGTCTGACCTTGTACCTGTCAATGGGGCATCATCACTGAATGGGGGAGCTGTTAATGAGGCCCCACAGGGATTGGCTGTAGCCCCCTCACGTCTCAACTTTTTAGTTAACGATCTGGAAGGAAGTATAAAATCACTGTGGCTAACACAGCTTGGAGGAGTGGTAAATAATGCTGATGATGGGGCCGTTGTATGGAGCAGCCTGGAGAGTTTGGTAAACTGGGATTAGTAAAACAAATGCAGCCAAAAGCGAGGCCCTATAGCTGGGAATGGAGACGGGTGGCCGCACCTAGAGCCTCGGGAACGGTAGCCTGGAAAGCAGTGACTAGGAGAAGGATTTACGTGTCACAGAGGACAAAGAGCTGAACACCGATTCCCATTGCTAATGTGATCCTCGGACGTAGAAACAGGGGAGCAGCGTTGGCTTCTTTGTGTATGTAATTAAATCACCTCTTCATTTCTTTAAGTAGCTGGTTGCTTGTTTGGGGACTTTTCTGGGGGCGCGGCTTCTGCTTTGGTTTTGGTTTTGTTTAAATTTCCCGCCGGTGAGGGTGATTGGCTCCTGGTTGTGCAATCGACTCAAAAAAAAAGATTTCAAGGGCTGCTGGCTAGTTCCTCTGCTCAGGAAAGTGCAGCTGGACCATGGCTGCCGGGGACCTAGCTGGGAGCTTGCAGGACGAAGTGACTTGCTCCATCTGCCTGGAGTATTTCACAGACCCGGTGACCATTGAGTGTGGGCAGAACTTCTGCCGGGCCTGCCTCAGCCAGTGCTGGGGGGAGCCGGAGCCAAACTTCTCCTGCCCCCAGTGCAGAGAAAGCGCCCTGCAGAGAGACCTGCGTCCCCACGGGCAGCTGGGGAACCTGGCGGAGCTAGTGAAATGCCTGAGGCTGCAGGCGGGGCCAGAGCCCGAGGGGCAGAGAGTGGGTGACAGGCACCAGGAGGCTCTGAAACTCTCCTGCGAGGAGGATCAAACCCCCCTTTGCTTGGTGTGTGACTGATCCTGGGCGCACCGCACTCGCACGGTGGTTCCCATGGAGGAGGCTGCCCAGGAGCACAGGGTAGGGAACAGTTATCTGCATGGTTGGAGTTACAGGGGCAGCTTCTCTGCAGCTACAGAGCCCCCCCGTGTGTCTGACCAGCCCTGGGTTAGAGCCAGGGAGCTGCGTAATAATGGGATTGTTGTGCAGTGGGAATTTTTCATAATAGTTTGGATGAATATTGTGTGTGCCTCAGTGTCCCCTATGTGGTGCATGTTTAACACCCACAGACCCCCGTTGTCGTCAGCTGGGATCAAAGAGGGGGACCTGTGGAGCTTAATGGACGAGCCTCTACTGCGTGAGCTAAAAGACCTGTTCTCCTGTCCAAGACTGTAGGAGGTTCACACATCTTTAGTTGGTCTAGGTGCTGCTGAAGGGGGACAGAGTGCCACACCAAGCAGGCATGGGTTACACATGGTTAAGGCTATGAGTTTTTCACAGAGGTTGCAGAAGTCACGGAATCCGTGACTTCCAGAGACCTCTGTGACTTCAGCTCGTAGCTCCAAGCGAGCCCCCACAGCTGCCCAGCCACTGTGAGCGGTGTGGGGACCCCGCAGCTGAACTCCCCGTGGACAGGTCACGGGCTTCTGTGAATTTTTCTTTATTGCCCGTGACCTGCCGTGACTTTTACTAAAAATATCCCTGACAAAATCTTAGCCTTACCCATGGTTAAGTAGGTGAGGGGAGGGGGGAAAGGTGTTACTTGTAGAGACCCAGAGATACAGGCATTAGGGACAGCTGGCTGCCTGGGGCCCCATGCCCATGGAGTGTCCCAGAAGACAATGGCCATTCCAATTGTCTGGACATTTGGCACCAAACAATAAATGACCATGGACGGCCCACCCTCCATGGGAAGCCAGCCAAGTGTGCCCAGCTGGAGGACAAAGGACTAGGCTGGGGTTCTAAGTGTGGGCAGCTGGAGGCAGGAGAGGAGCTTGTGGGCTCGGACGACAGAGGGGACAGAGGGCTCTGGGACTGACCCAGATGGACCTTTCCCTTCTCTGTCTTCACTAAGCACTGTCTGCGTTGTGTTCCAGACATGTCAAAAAACAGGGAGAGTCAATTATTTTTTATAAAGGTCCAAATTTCTTGGTCAAGGCATAGTCAAGGTCCAGATTTCAGAGAAAATAATAAAAAATGATAACAATCTTGATCATAATAAAATAATAAAAAGATTTCAGGATCTGCTGGAAAGCAGCTGGTGGTCCAGACTTGGCCCACGGTCTGCCTGTTGACTGCCCCTGTAATAACCCCCCCTGCTTTTACAGTGCAGGTTGAGAGTCACTCCAGGGTAAGGAAGTGGGGGTACATGGCTCCCTGGGGGCCTGCAAGTCTCCCTTGGGTGTCCAACTCAGGTGGACTTGCTGATGTGAAGCAGGGGTGTTGAAGGCTCTGAGATTCAGAGTCAGGAGGCGGTGAAGCCAAGTGACTTTCCTCATTGGAAAAAGTGTGACCTTAAGGGGGTTACCACACTAAAGAGCTCCTCCCAGGGACTGTTCAAGAGCACCAGACCTATGGCAGGAAAACAGCCTGGAGATGATGGTGCTGGGCCGGAGCGGGCCAGGCCCAGCAGCTCTGCCGGGGAGCTACCTTGGAGCTGAGGTCACTTTTTCAGAGGGTTGGAGAAGGGGGACCTGCTCCCACAGCCTCACTCTGCTCAGTGATGATGTTATCGCTGGACACAAACCAGTGACCCCAAACCAGCCCCCAGAGCCATTGTTTGTTTGCAGGAGCAAATCCTGACCCGCCTGCAGCATCTGTGGGAGGAGACAGAAGAGCTCCTGGGCCTGAAATCCGACTGGGACAAGGAGAGGGAGAGGCTCCTGGTAGGTGCCCTGCCCTGCCCGGCCACTTTGCACAGGGGTGTCAGCAACAGCAGCAGGGGGTCTCTGCGCTGCTTGGGGTCTGGGTCATTCAGAAGGTTAAAGGGTTTCCAGGGTCGCTACAGGGAGACAGGTCAGGGCCATTTTAACCAGTGCAGGGCAGACTCTGCTCTCAGGTACCTGGTGTACATCAGGAGTGAGCCCACCGAAGTCAGTGGGGTCAGGTCAGACTCCTCTGGGACCCTGCTGTTAGTTCCCACTGGGGTCAATGGGTTTACACCAGGGTAGCTGGGAGCAGCCTCTGGCTCTGTCTCTCTCGCGCTGGGAGGGGGAAAGGGGGGGCGGAGGGAGAGGCCAGTAAAACACTGAATAGGCACAGATGTGGCAGGGGTCAGGGCAGAGCAGGGGGAGACTTTTGCTGATCCCAGGGTTCGAGTGTCAGACGTCCCAGTGATGCCATTGGGCAGTTTGGGAAGCACCATTTGCCACGGCCTGGTCTGCACTTCACTCTGGTGCTGGGACAGTGGTGGGGACGGGCTGGGGGCTGGTGATTTTGGGTCACGTTTTTATACTAGCAAAAGCTCTCGTGTAGCCACGGTTACTCTGGCAAAGAGATGGAATGAAACGCTCTGGGGAGCCCGGACAAGGCTTTGTACCATTTCCCAAGACACCCGCTCTCCCCGGGTCCCTGCCCTGCCCCTGCGTCTCTCTGTGCACCCCAGAGGCAGACGGAAGTGGAGCGGCCGCTGGTGGTGTCCAAGTGCGAGGGGCTGCACCAGTTTCTGGCCGAACAGGAGCGCCTCCTCCTGGCCCGGCTGGGAGAGCTGGGCGAGGAGATTGGGAGGTGGAGGGAGGACAATGCCACCCACCTGGGTGAGGAGATTTCCCGGCTCAGCGCCCTGATCACGGAGCTGGAGGGGAAGCGTCAGCAGCCGGTGCTGGAATTGCTGCAGGTGAGACAGTGTCGGATGCACCCAGAGCCCAGTGCAGGGAGGGGACGGCCCCTGAGTCACTCGGGCTGACAGGGTAACTCAGTGCAGGGCGCACGGCCCGGGGCATCTGCAGGGCCAGGGGCCCAGGGCTGCAGAGAGACAGGAGTTTGGGCTGTCGGGGAGGTGGGGGAGGCTGGTGAAAGGCTGTTCCAGCCCTGGGCTCAGCACAGAGGACCCGGCCGTCCCGTCCCTGCGGAACATCTGGTGTGAACGGGGCTCTGCTCCCTCTAGCACAGCCCTTCAGAGTCTCCACTCCACTGGGGGAGCAGCCTGTTCCCTCCCTTCCTCCCTCCGTGAAAGGAAGGGCAGACAATGGTTTTGCGCCTTTTTTCATGAGTTACCTGTGCAGACGCCATACCACGGCAAGCCTGGAGCCGCTCAGCTCACCGTCACCCTATGTCTCCTGGGTGCTGGCAGACGTGGTACTGCATTGCTACACAGCAGCAGCAACCCATTGCCTTGTGGCAGTGGACGGTACAATAGGACTGGTAGCCGTCATCGTCATGTCCGAGGTGCTCCTGGTGGCCTGTGTGAGGTCGATCAGGAGCGCCTGGGCAGACATGGGCGCAGGGACTAAATTTGGAGTGACTTGATCCGGTCATTCTCTTTAGTCCTGCAGTCAGTCCTATAGAACCATCTTATGGTGAGCAGGCAAGCGATACGGATTGCTAGCAGTCCTATTGCATCATCTTCTGCCGGGCAGGCAAGCGATGAGGATGGCATGCAGTCCTATTGTACCATCTTCTGCCAAACAGCCATGAGAAGTGGATGGCATGCAGTCCTTCTGCACCATCTGCTGTCAGCCAAAGATGTAAAAGATAGATGGAGTGGATCAAAACAAGAAATAAACCAGATTTGTTTTATACTCATTTGCAAACACCCCCCCCACCCCGTCTAGGGGACTCATTCCTCTAGGTCACACTGCAGTCACTCACAGAGAAGGTGCAGCAAGGTAAATCTAGCCATGTATCAATCAGAGGCCAGACTAACCTCCTTGTTCCAATAAGAACAATAAACTTAGGTGCACCATTTCTTATTGGAACCCTCCGTGAAGTCCTGCCTGAAATACTCCTTCATGTAAAGCCACCCCCTTTGTTGATTTTAGCTCCCTGAAGCCAACCCTGTAAGCCGTGTCCTCAGTCGCCCCTCCCTCCGTCAGAGCAACAGCAAACAATCATGCATCTGAGTTGAGAGTGCTGTCCAGAGCAGTCACAATGGAGCACTCTGGGATAGCTCCCGGAGGCCAATACCTCGAATTGTGTCCACAGTACCCCAAATTCAACCCAGCAAGGCTGATTTAAGCGCTAATCCACTTGTCAGGGGTGGAGTAAGGAAATCAATTTTAAGAGCCCTTTAAGTCGAAATAAAGGGCTTCATCGTGTGGACAGGTGCAGGTTTACATCGATTTAAAGCTGCTAAATTCGACCTAAAGTCCTAGTGTTGACCAGGGCTCAGAGCCCAGGAAGCAGACCCAGCATCCCGACCGTGGGACGGTCTCACCCTCTGGATCCAGCCCCCCTCCATCCCCATAGCCCTGGGGCTGCTGCCGCTGTGTCTGTGTGACCCACCCTGGGAAGGGGAGTGCCCCACAGCTCTGGGCTGGAGAACCCTCCCTGGGACCAGGCTGGCTTGGGGGATCATTAATGGGGCTGAGAGCCTGTCACCCCGAGGGCCCAGCTGGGACCTGGCCCCAGCTCTGTCATGGCCCAAAGCCTGTCCCGTGTGAGGGGGGCCCAAGGGCTTGTGGGGAAAGAGCTGAGTGTCCCAGCCCAGGCCCTCGTGGGGCAGTGTCCCGGTCCCAGAACCCCCACCCCACGGGGAGTGACCAGGCCCCTTGGAGGCTGAGAGGAGAAGCTGAGAAGAAGCTGGGCCTGGAGAATGAGCCCCTCTCTCATCCCTGGGAGAAGCCCCTCCAGGCCCTTGTAGGGAACGTGGGGCTGGGCCAGGTGTGAGGGGAGCTGGCCCTGCCTGGGCTGGGTTTTCTCTCTGGATGGAGAGAGGCCCCCAGTCTCCAGGCCGGCCCCGGCAGATCGTGCAGGCAGTAAATTCCCTGGGCAGCAGAGGTCACGGCCCCGTTAGCCCTGCCTGTGGCCCAGCTGCCACCCACTCCCCATCTGGCTCTGGGGGGCAGGAACTTAGAGCAAAGGAGGGGGAGGAATAAACACGCTCATGTCTCTGCAGGGATGAGAAGGTCATGTCTCCGCATCCGGCGCCTGAGTCCCCTGAGCTGGAAAAGAGAATCCGGGATTTCCCTCGAGAGAACAATCTCCAGGAGGCTGTGACGGGATTCCTGGGTAAGGGGCGCTGCTGGGGGTTTCTCTCATTGTATTTGAGCAGGGCAGGGGGAGGGATTTGGCCCAGCAGGTTGGGTTATTATCAGTTCCTGTGTGCCCCTATTACTCGTGGATCAGAGCTTCATTCAGAGCACTGTGACTGCCCAGCCCAGAGGGGCCCAGATCCTGGGAGAGCCCTTGGGGTCCCAGCTTCCCTGGCTGCTCAGAGCAGAGCCCAAAGGGGAAGATTTCAGGAGAGCAGATAATTCATAATCATGAATCTGTGCGCCCAGTGCTGTCTCCTGCTCTCTCCCTGGCTATCTGAGCGCAGGGGCGGGTGCTCTTGGTTAACAGGAGACGTTATCACGGATTCTCAGCCTCCCTGACTGACACCAGCTGAGCCTCAGGGTCCTAGTGTTTAAGCACTTTGGGCCACACTTTCAATGGTATTTAGGTGTCTGGTGGGAACCTCCAAAGCACCTAACTCCTATGGACTTGCCTAACCTGCTTCAGCCCTTTTGAAAATCCCATTCTCCAGGCTGTTTCCCTGCCATAGGTCTGGTGCTCTTGAACAGTCCCTGGGAGGAGCTCTTTAGTGTGGCAACCCCTTAAGGTCACACTTTTTCCAGTTTTCAGAGTAGCAGCCGTGTTAGTCTGTATTCACAAAAAGAAAAGGAGGACTTGTGGCACCTTAGAGACTAACCAATTTATTTGAGGATGAGCTTTCGTGAGCTACAGCTCACTTCATCGGATGCATACCGTGGAAACTGCAGAAGACATTATATACACAGAGATCATGAAACAATACCTCTTCCCACCCCACCCTCCTGCTGGTAATAGCTTATCTAAAGTGATCATCAAGTTGGGCCATTTCCAGCACAAATCCAGGTTCTCTCACCCCCTCCCCCCCCTCCCAAAAACCACACACACAAACTCACTCTCCTGCTGGTAATAGCTCATCCAAACTGACCACTCTCCCTACAATGTGCATGATAATCAAGGTGGGCCATTTCCAGCACAAATCCAGGTTTTCTCACATCCCTCCCACCCCCATACACGCACAAACTCACTCTCCTGCTGGTAATAGCTCATCCAAACTGACCACTCTCCAAGTTTAAATCCAAGTTAAACCAGAACATCTGGGGGGGAGGGGGATAGGAAAAAACTAGGGGAAATAGGCTACCTTGCATAATGACTTAGCCACTCCCAGTCTCTATTTAAGCCTAAATTAATAGTATCCAATTTGCAAATGAATTCCAATTCAGCAGTTTCTCGCTGGAGTCTGGATTTGAAGTTTTTTTGTTTTAAGATAGCGACCTTCATGTCTGTGATTGCGTGACCAGAGAGATTGAAGTGTTCTCTGACTGGTTTATGAATGTTATAATTCTTGACATCTGATTTGTGTCCATTTATTCTTTTATGTAGAGGCTGTCCAGTTTGACCAATGTACATGGCAGAGGGGCCTTGCTGGCACATGATGGCATATATCACATTGGTGGATGTGCAGGTGAAGGAGCCTCTGATAGTGTGGCTGATGTGATTAGGCCCTGGGATGGTGTCCCCTGAATAGATATGTGGGCACAGTTGGCAACGGGCTTTGTTGCAAGGATAGGTTCCTGGGTTAGTGGTTCTGTTGTGTGGTATGTGGTTGTTGGTGAGTATTTGCTTCAGGTTGGGGGGCTGTCTGTAGGCAAGGACTGGCCTGTCTCCCAAGATTTGTGAGAGTGTTGGGTCATCCTTCAGGATAGGTTGTAGATCCTTAATAATGCATTGGAGGGGTTTTAGTTGGGGGCTGAAGGTGACGGCTGGTGGCGTTCTGTTATTTTCTTTGTTCGGCCTGTCCTGTAATAGGTGACTTTTGGGTGCTCTTCTGGCTCTGTCAATCTGTTTCTTCACTTCCGCAGGTGGGTATTGTAGTTGTAAGAAGGCTTGATAGAGATCTTGTTGGTGTTTGTCTCTGTCTGAGGGGTTGGAGCAAATGCGGTTGTATCGCAGAGCTTGGCTGTGGACGATGGATCGTGTGGTGTGGTCAGGGTGAAAGCTGGAGGCATGCAGGTAGGAATAGCGGTCAGTAGGTTTCCAGTATAGGGTGGTGTTTATGTGACCATCGTTTATTCGCACTGTAGTGTCCAGGAAGTGGATCTTAATCGCGTCTCTGCTAAGGCTGCGTCTACACTCCCCCTTGTGTCGGTAGAACTTATGTGGCTCAGGGGTGTGAATAAGCCACCCCCCGAGTGACACAAGTTACACAGACCTAAGCGCCGGTGTGGACAGTGCTATGGTGCTGGGAGAGCTTCTCCTGCCAACATGGCTACGGCTGCTCGTTGAGGGTGGAGAGCTCCCTCCCGTCGGCTTCCAGCCGCTCCAGTAGAGACTGCCACTGGGGGCCACGTCACTCACAGCTGTGAGGGCCGAGCGGTTAAGGCGTTGGACTCGAAATCCATTCAGGTTTCCCTGTGCAGGTTCAAATCCTGCTCACAGCGAGGCCTGTGTTTTAGCCACACTTGCTCACCAGGGCAATACATCTCCACCGGCCCTGAGACGCTCTCCATACACTCCCTACCCCAGGTAAACCCTGTTCTGCTCCTTTCATGGGGATGCCTGGGATGGTGCCTCACGCTGTGTCCCTGCGGTCTCAGCTCCCGAGGCCTCTGCCCCTCACCCAGCGCCCCCCGGCTCAGCCCCACCCCTGGGTGCTGCTCCTCTCCAGAGCGTGGAAGGAGCTGAGCATGGGCAGCCCGTATCAGAGGCCAGGGGAGCCTGAGCCTCCCCCAAAAGGCCGTCCATGCGGGGCGGAAACACTGGGGATGTGGGGCGGGTCTCCCATCTGGAGGCCCGTGGGCCCATGGTCATCTTTCGAGTGCTGGAAGCGAAGCTCCAGAGAAGTGGGGGCCCCGCCTGCACCCCGCTCCCCTCTGCCTCTTAGCCCGATGCCCTGCTCTTGCTCTGCCTCTTCCCATCCCCCCTCCGCCTCCTCCCCCAAAACCTGCACCCCAACCCCCCTCGGCCTTTTCCCCCGCGGCCCCGTCTTCTCGTGCCTCTTCCTGTCCTGCTCCACCTCCTTCCCCAAGGACCCCCCTGCCCCCCGCTCACCAGAGACAGAGAAAAGGGACGGGTGCCTGGCCCCATGGCCCCCCGGTAGCCCCCCTTCGGGGAAAGGGGCAGAGAGGAGCAAGCAGGGGGTGAGTGGAGTCCTGGGGGAAGAGGCGGAGAGGAGCGAGGGGCAGGTAGGGGGACCTCGGGGGCCAGAGGAGTGAACAGTGGGGGGACGGGGCCTCGGGGGAAGAGGATGACCGGGGGCGGGGCCGCTCTGGCAGGGCCATGCTCTAGGCCCCGGTGGCCCCCCAACTTCTCGGGGTCATCTGAAACCCAGGATGAAGGTGACACAGGGCCTGGTTCCTCTTTGGGCTAAGATTCCATAACACCTCTCCCTTCCTGGCAGTGTGAAGGGGCTGGACAGGGGCATAAAGCCCTCCAGACACGGCCGTAGACAGGGAAAGGGCCGTCAATGCGGAAGAGAATCAGGCCCAGAGTTAGACAAGGGGTGCAGAGAATATTCTGGATTCTGGTTATTGCACTTTGCCCTTGCTCGAAATGCTTCCTGTATTTTCTCCATTTCACTCCCTGACTCTCGATCTCTGCCCCTTTCCCCGTTTCGTCCTCAGAATTAGCACATTCAGCCAGTTAATCGCAGCAATACCGCCATAAGACGGCAGCCTGAAATCTCAGCTCTCCCCCGCCCCTCGCACGAGACCTGCTGCCAGCTGAACTGGAGAAAAAATGGGGAACGTCTCTGGCAGAGGGTGTGAAACAGACACCCGGAAAAGGTGAGCTTTCACAGGGACTGCTGGGCACGCATGGACTGTGGCTGGGGAGGGGGCTGCCAGACCTCCCTCAGGTGACCAGACAGCAAGTGTGAAAAATCGGGACGGGGGTGGGAGGTAATCGGAGCCTATATAAGAAAAAGACCCAAAAATCGGGACTGTCCCTCTAAAATCGGGACACCTGGCCACCCTAGACCTCCCCCACAGACTGCCACTGAGTGAGTGGGGGGCAGTTGCACAGACCTGCAGGGACCACACGGATTGTGAGGTTTGCTCCCCTCCTGTCTCCAGTGGGGCTGAGGTTTCTCCCTGAGCCTGCTGAGCCCTGTGGCCCTTCCCAGCCACGCCCGTGGGAGCAGAAAACACCGAGAGACCAGGCCGGGGAGGTCATATGGTTTATTGGACCCGGTTCTGTTGGGGAGAGTGTAGCCAGACAGCCAGCCCCCCCCTGCTCCGACCAGCATTGCTGGAAACACAGGAGGAAGCCGGAACAGGGCACTTAACATATATTCCAGCACAGCCTTTGAAGCTGTGAAAGCACAGGTGTGCTGCTACAATGTGCCTCTGGGAACAGATACAAGGATTAAGCTCACAGTAGGCAGAGGCCCTGTGACAGACATGGCTCTTAGCCCCTACTAAATAGCGTGATGCACTCACACCAACATCCTAGGTGGGAAAATATTTACCCTGATAAAAGAAATGTCCAGTAGTCGACACTTATTGTTTCTCTCCCTTGCAAGTGTAAACTACTCTTGTGAAAGCTGGCGTCACCCCGACAGACCAGCCTCAATTTGGCATAAGAAAGGAGAAAGAGAATAAAGGAGTACAGAGGTATAAGTAGGGGACCTACAGCACCCTGATTTTTGAGTGCTTTTCACTATCTATCTGCTGGTCAGATAAGTGACAGCCTCCCAAGGCTTCTGCAGCTAAGAGGGTCCCTACGCCTTGTCCCTTATTCATCTTTCCGCGGAATTGAGTGACCGATCCTGGCTTGGCACCGCTGGAATCGAGAGATGCAAGGAGGGTAAGAAGCACCCACACCTGATCTCCTATCTTTAGTGTACACATATTTTGAAATAGAGCTCTATACTTTGTTTTCTTTCTTTGGGATTGTGGCTTCAGTTTTGTAACTTGTTTGTGTGTGTAACATCTCTACATTTAAATAAGTAGGCACTAGCAATTTTGTAACCACATGATTAGAATGTAGCTTAATAAATTTGGTAACCATTTATGCATAAGCCTGACTTGTTTTCTCTGGTTTACTGTAAAGCAGCCAACACAATTAAAGAACCTCAGCCGTTTTGGCTCTAAAGCCTGGCCATTAGGTGAGAGTACTAAGAGCCTAGCGTTGAGTTGTGCCGCCTCCACGGGGCAAACTCTTGGGGCACCTGTCAGTCAATCCTGGCTGCCCGCTGCGAAGGAGCTCTGAGCTCTAGCAGTTAAAGTCACGGGTGGTTAGGACCTTGGGGCATCCGTCAGCCTAGCCCGGGCTGCCCGCCGCGAAGGGACAGTGCGTCCTAGCAGTTAAAGTCACGGATGGTATAAACGGGCATAGCTGGCACCTCACCAAACATCCTTGGCCGTCGGCTAACAGAGAGAGACAGGGCCTGAGGACGAGATCTGCGGAGCTCGAAGGCTTGTCTCTCCCCAGCAGAAGTTGGAGAATGAAAGAGATCCCCTCCCTGCCTTGTCTCTCTAATCTCCTGGCACCGACCTTGCAAACAGAGAACTCTGAGGCAGTTCAGTGCTTCCCACCGAGCCCCAGGAGCCCGTATGTAACACGGACGTTGCACTCATTCAAACAGTGCCTAGCGCAGCTGGGGGACGGGCTTCAAGCTGCTGCCAGCCGCAGCCCCTTCTGTGCCCCAAACCGGGGGCGACTGCGCCTACCGGCCAGACCCCTCTGTTCCAGAACAGAGGTGCCCTTTGGTCTCTCAGCCCGGCGCTCTCACACAACCACAGCAGCTCCAGTCACCAGGTCCCCTCTTGGCGCAGTGGGAGGGGGCAGCAGGACAGAGCAGGCAGGCCTCCGAGGGGGAACTGTACTCCGGGAAGCCGTGACTCTGTCAAGGATTTAGGTGTCATACCGGGCAAGCCACTCAACATCCGCTCCCGGTGCGATGCTGTGGGGAACAGGGCCAAAGCCATCGGTGATGACGGGGGGATTTTCTTGGTTTTTCAGTGGTTTGCATGCTGTGTGTGGGACTCAGTTTCCCTGGGTGCTGTTTGTTTAACGAGGTGGGAGAGGTAGTTTGTTGTTACAGAGGACCAGCGGTGATCTCTCCTGTCAGTTGGGCCCTCAGGCAAAGGCCTGGAGAACGGATACCCCAGCGACTGGTGAGCGGGAGGCCCAGCTTGGAAGTCACAGCCAGGTCGGGTCAGTAGTAGGACAATGGGCTGAGGAGAGAAGACCCGGTGACTGCTTCCAGCCAGGGGGAAAGAAAAGAGGGAGGAGAGGAGAGGCTGAGATAGAGGAGACCCAGGCAGCCTGTTCACCTGGGACAGAAGACAAAGGACACAGGCTTGTGGGAAGGTGATATCGGACGCTTAGCTGGAAGGAGGGGGCTTCTGGACTGGGGAGAGAAAACAGCCAGAGCCCACACGGGTGCAGGAGAGACCTAGATGGACTGTGCAGAGGGAGGTTAGGCCTGAGGCCCTGAGAGTTTCCTGTGCTGTGTTCAGATGCTCAGTAAACCCCTCTCTTTTACGCTGTCTGAGAGTCACGGCAGTCTCGGGATCGGGGTTGCTTTCTTCCCTCTGGGAGTAGAGGCCCCAGGGGTCCAGAGTGAGGGGACTCCCTGAGGGGGCCCACGGCAGACAGGCATGCTCAAGCCTGAGAGAAGAGGTGTTCCAGGAGGCGGAAGGGCCTACGGCTTAACCCTTGAGAGAGTGGATCTCCAAGAAGGGCTGTCACACTGAAGGGGGTTCCTGCCAAGGACTGTACGAGGCTGAGAGAGAGCACAAGTCCTGTGAGTCCGTGATGCCATCCATGGATAGATAAAGAGAGGATGGAAAGGGAGGTGATTCAGCAGTGGGGAGACTGACACTGGAATACTGCATCCCATTCTGGTGTCCACATTTCAAAAATAACGTTAAAAAAACTGGAGAGGGTGCAGAAAAGAGCCATATTTGAGGGATGGAGAAGACTTATAAGAAGGCATTGAAAAACTCAGTCTGTTTAGTTTTTAAAAAGATGGAGAGGTGAGCTGATGGCAGCCTGCAAGTGCCTTCGCTGAGAGAAAACACCAAGTATTCAAAGGGCTCTTTAGTCTTGCAAAGAAAGGCAGAACAAGAACCAATGGCTGGAAGCAGAAATCAGAAAAATTCTCCTTAGAACAAGGCAGAGATTTGTAAGAGGGAGGGCGACTCATCACTGGAACAAACTGGCAAGAGAAGTGATGGATTCTCCATCTCTTGATGTCTTCCAGTGAAGACTAGATGCCTTTCGGGAAAGTGCTTTCATCAAAAAGCAGCTCTTGTGACACACGGGAGGGCTGGGAGATGCAGGGCATCATATTAGATGCTCCAATGGTCCCTTCTGGCCTTAAGTCGACTAATTTATGAAAAACTGGTGGTTTATTGTATAGCCGGCTCCATCCCCCGACTCACCAGTCATTGAGTGCGGAGATCCGGGGGCAACAACTCCAAGCTCCAAGAGGCTGGGCAGGGGCAGGACATCAGCTGGGAGGGGAGGGGTGGGGGGGCAGTGACATCACAAAGGCCTTTTGCAGGACCTCCGCCCATTGGGCAAAGGTGGTGGGGAGGGGGTGACCTCACAGAGAGACCCCGACATCAGCGGGGCAGGGCCGAGGGGCAGGGCCAGGGCAGTCGCTGAGACCCCCCCGGCTTTGCTGCCGCACGTCTCCTTCTCCCGGTCTCCCCTCGAGGACGGGGAGAGAATTAGGATTCACGTCGTAGCATGAGGAGGAGCCTCTGTGGAGTTTTCTCCTTTCCGACCCCTGGTTGTGCCAGAAAACGAACGTCCCTTGGACAAGGTCGGAGGCTGCGAGAGGTTTGGAACCTGTTGGGTCTGATGCACCTGCTGCAGGCAGAATTCTCGGCACAGAAAACACTGGCTGAAGGGGGCAGAATGTGATTTCCTACCGAGCGCTTTGACGCTTGGAATCACTGGGGACCTCGGGGTTTATCCTTTTGGGTTTCCCTTTTCCTCTTTCCTCCCTCCTTTCTCCTCTTCTCTTGCTTCTTTTTCTCCTGTTTCCCTCTCTCTCCCAAGGAGGGGTGTCTGTGGAGGGTGGGCAAGGGGGGGTTGCTCTCATCGCGGGAGGTCCTCACAAAGAGGTGGGTCTGGATCTGAGAGCGATCCGCTCTGATGGTGACCTGGCCGTCCTGTGGGACCTCTGGTGAGACCTCTCAGCCGCCCGCCCCTCAGAGTCTCAGGGCTGGTTGGCCGAGCGGGGGGCTATCGACAGCGAGGAGACTCAGGTCCTTTTGGTCTCGTTTCAAATCAGGCAAATAAGTCACAATCAATGCAACGTATGGGATTAATCTTGCTGCTTCAGGGGCGGAAGGAGGCAGGGTCTTGGGGGAAGGGGTGGAGCGGGGCGGGGTCTGGGGAGGAGTGGGGGTTGCCCCGAGCCCGCACCCCCCTCTGGGCAGCCTTGGCAGCAGTATTGGTCCCACCCCGCGGCAGGGCTGGGCTGGAACCAGGTATGGCCGGGGCAGGGCAGGGCAGGGGGTGGGGGAAAGCTGGGCGGGCGGGAGCCGGGGGAGGTACCTCTCTCCAAGCCAGACCTCGTAACCTGAGATCCAGAGAGGCAGGGGGGGCTCAGGACACACCCCTCCATCGGCCTTTCCCGTTGGTTGGCGTCGGTGTGGAGATGTCTCGCACACTGGGTTTTGTGGGTCCTACTTTCAGGCACCTCCTTCTTCCTGTAAGCGGGGGAATAGTCCCGCTCTTGTAGGGAACTGTCCTGGCTTCTGCACGACCCCGGTGAAGTGGGCTAGCGAAAGGATCTGAGTCCTCGCTCCCACTCCCTTTACCCAGTGGCCTCCCTGCCCTGGAGGACTCCCCTTGCACTCTCCTGTCTGGCAGAGTCCTCATAACCCCGAGAAGGCTGGACCCAGGATTCCTAGGGGGCTCGACCCCCAACCCTGCGGTGGTCAGCTCGGACAGGGGCTCGGGTGTCCCCACTCCGGGGTACTCTCTCTGCACTGGGCATTTCTCTGACCCACTGACCATTCCATACAATTTAAAGCAAATGCAAGTTATTTAATCAACAATTAATTTAAAAAAGAATAAGGGAAAATGGGAAAGGTGAAAGGAAACACATCACCCCGCTCTGTGGCAGGGAACATCACAAACAGGGTCTCTGGAACGTCAGGGCAGTTCACAGTCTGCTCCTTGTGAGTCCCAGGCCCCTTCTCCGGCCCTGGCCGTGCTGCGGGGATGCTGCTGGTCGGACACTCGCTCTGGTGGTGGCCACACGCTCTCAGGCTCGAAGTGGCAGGACCCTTCTTCCCAGTGTGGCCCCCGCCCTGTCGGGGTTATGATCCAAGCCTGGCCTGCAGAGCCCCTTGGCTGAGGCGTCTCCCTGTGCGGGGCCCGCTGCCCAGGGTCCCCCTCGCTCTCCCCAGCTGCTCACCGCACCCAGCTCCGGACTGCTCCAGCCCCAGCCCCAGCCCCACCACTCGGTCTCTGCACGGCTGCTGCTCTGCCCCCAGCTCCCTGGGCTGCTTCTCTGGCCCCTCTGGCTCTGGTTGCTCCCACGACAGGTCTGCTCTCTCTGGGCTGCTTTACTGGTCCCTCTGGATCGGCACAGCTCCGCTCCCCAGCTCAGCTCGGGCCCCTGCTTTCTCCTTAGCTCGGCCCCACTCTGTCTGTCTGACCCAGGCAAATCCAGCTCACACGGAGGACGAGACCCCCCTGGTCTCCTGACTCCCTCATTAGCCTTCTCGCCCTGTCATTCAGGCTGACCTGGAGCGTTGGCCTCTCCCCATTGTTCCTGGGGACTATCAGTCTCAGGGTCCTGGTTTCCCATCGACCCTTCCCCTTTTAGTACTGGGAGCGAGCCAACCAAAACACCCCCACTGACTGTTAGTAAGGGGGCAACAGTCCCCTTACATTTAGGCTGTAGCTGGGGGGGGGTTGAGGATTGGCGGCATCTCAGTGTCAGATTTAGGGAGCTAAAGTGAAAGTAGCAGCCAAGCCCAGCTCAGTATTTTTGTGGAGCTAGCCCCTGGTGCTTAACCTGTTTGGAACAGCCCCCTAGGCCCCCATCTGTGTGGTCAGGTGCCCAATCCCAGACCTACATTATTTTAAACAGATGCTTTTGAAAAACGTACCAAAAGTCTAACGGGCTCTAAAAATCAGCTGAATACATTCCGGGCCTACAAGCGCTAAAATACTTTCATCAAAACAGTGTCTTGTGCTTTGAACGGCATCACGACATGGCAGGGGCTGACAGTCAGTGCTAAATGTGTGAAGACCCATTTTTCATGATTCTTGCTAAAGCCAGTCAGCAAATGTCGTCTAGGAGTAAGTGCTGTAATTATGGGGAAGAAAAATCTGCATTTTTCACACGTAACAGAAGTAGAATAACTGCATTCAAAAATAAAACGATGGAAAACTTGAAAGCCCACAAGCCCTCTCAGTCCTACTGCTTGTTCAGCCAATCGCTCAGACAAACAGGGGTTTGTTGACATTTGCAGGAGCTAATGTTGCCCACTTCTCGTTGACAGGGTCACCTAAAAGGGAGACCAGGCATTCACAGGGCACTGTTGTAGCTGGCATCGCAGGATATTGAGAGCCCAGATGTGCTGAAGAATCATACGTCCCTTCGCGTTTCAGGCACCGTTCCAGAGGTCATGCGTCCATGTTGAGGACAGATTGAGATGTCACCAGCGGAAGGTTCATTTTCTTGTTCGATGGTTGGGTTCTTGTCGTTTCCACATTGGCGTGTTGCTCTTTTCAGACTTCAGAAAGCACGCGCCACACCTCATCCCGCTCAAATTTTGGAGTCCAATTTCAGGCTGTTAACACTTGGGTCAAGTCCTGTGGCTGTCTTTAGAAATCTCACATTGGTCCTTCTTCGCCTTTTGTCAGATCTGCAGTGAAAGTGTTCTTAAAACGAACACCACGTGTTGGGTCATCCTCCGAGATGGCTAGGAGATGAAATCTGTGGCAGAGTACAGGTAAAAGAGAGCAGGAGAAGACAATTCTCCCCCAAGGAGCTGAGTCACCGATTTAATTCACACATTACTTTTTTTTAACGAGTATCATCAGCATGGAAGCATGTCCTCTGGACTGGTGGCAAAAGCATGCAGGGGCATACGAATGTTTAGCATGCCTGGCACATAACTACCATGCAATGCTGGCTGCAAAAGTGCCATGCGAACGCCTCTTCTCAACGTCCGGTGGCCTTGTAAGCGCGAAACGTTGACACTGTTTTCCTTTTGGGTGCAGTTCTGGAACAAAACAAAAAATCTACATTTGTAAGTTGCACTTTCACGGCCAAGAGCTTGCACTGCTGCACTTTTATGAGGGGAACTGAAAAATGCTCTTTTGAAAAATGCGGTTCTCCCTGCCCCAGCCCAGAGCCTGCACCCCCACCCTCTTCCCACACCCCCTCTCCTGCACCCAAACTCCCTCCTACACCCCCACCCCTTCCCCCAGCCCAGAGCCTACAACCAAACTCCGTTCCACAGCCTGCAGCCCCTCCCTCCGCAGCCCCTCCCATCCCCAAACTCCCTTCCAGAGCCTGCACCCCTCCACCCATCCTGCACCCCCACCCTGTGCCCCAGCCCGGAGCCTGCACCCAGCACCCAAACTCCATCCCAGAGCCTGCATCCCAGACTCCATCCTAGAGTGGTGAATAGGACAGATTACTAACTCATCACGGTGGGTTTCAGCCCCCTAGGATCACCTGTCAGGATTTTTCCTTCCTTTAAAGAGGGCAGAACCCAAACCCCATTCAGAAGATGCGGGGAATCTTACAGTAAAGTCTTCCCACATAGTCCCCTCTGTAATCCCATCTGTCAGAGCTTGCCTTAGCACACGAAAATAAGGCCACAGAGTGGTAACCACACAAACAAGACTTTATTTACGATGGGGGAAAGGACTAGGATAGGCTAGAGAAGGGGTGGAGTAACAAAACTTTAACTCTGGAAATGCTCCACTCTCACAAACAATTACACCCAGGAGGAAATGTTGATGTGCTTTCTACCTTCTCTTGCAGGGAGAGCGATGGACAGCTTCTGCTCTCTTGTCATTGGACGTCAGGGACAGACTTCGATGATGGACACAGGACCGGGTGAGTAGACCTAACTAAAAACCCTCCCTATCCCTCTTTGCGTCGTCTCTGCCTGGATGTTAGACCCTATCTACGCGGATTCAATCCGTGCGTGGGAGTGTGCTTCCCAACCCAAATGAATATAGCCAATGGCAAAAGGTCACCAGATTCTTTTGCCAAGTCCAAGATGGCCACCTAATAGATAACACAAAACGTACATGCCTTTCTTCCCTTCTTTTACGAAAATTTGGCAGGGGCAAACACCATTTTACACACCCAGAGAATGCATTTGACCAATCAGGGGACGTTGCGGGGCAGGGTGACCCATCCAGAAGGGGGTTGTGTCTCCCCTCTGAGAACTCCTCCCTCTGTCCTCTACAACTGAAGTGGACGTCAGCTCTGTAGGAGCACCCCGAGAGGGGATTTGACCAAATAGGGGAAGTGCCATAGTGGAGTGAGCTGCCCGCAACAGGATCCTGTGGTCCCTAAAAAGTCCTCACACCGCCCTTTACCAATTGGCGAGGGTTTCTCTCCCACCTTAGGCCATCTCAGAAGGTAAACGTGTACCAATCCAGAACAGGTTTAGCCCGAAGGCCTAGGCCACGATTTCTGCAAAAGACATCCTTGGAACGAGACGGGCTCTTCCACGCAGTGTTGTGTTGAGACTTCCAGGAGGATGCTGCCAGCCACGCAAACATGGAGCTCCAGAGATCGGCGGCTTCTGGCCTAGACCTTCGGGCACTGCCTATTCTGATCGGTACGTTACCCTTCTGGGATGGCCTATGGGGTGTGTGAAACCCTGACCGATTAGTAGAGGACAGTGGGGGGATTTCATGGAGCGGTGATGGGCCCCTCTTGCGGGCAGGTCACCCCACCACAGCACTTACCTGATTTGGTGAAATCCCCTCTCTGGCTGGTCCTAAGGGGCTGAGGCTCACCCCAACTGGGAAGAGTTCTCGGAGGGGTCACGTGACCCACTTCCGGATGGGTCACTCTGCCCCAGAACTTTCCCCCATTGGTCAAATCCATTCCTGAGGCACATGGACGGAGATAAAACATCCCCATATTGGTAGAGGAGTGGCAGGAGCTCTTAGAGAGGTCACATGCTACTCCTTGCTTCTACTCATATTTGCATCCTGATCCCGAAAGTCTTATATCATGGTGTGGGTCTTATGGTGACAGATGGGCGATGCCTTAGGGGTGAAGGGGCGAGGTCCCATGGGTGAAACTAAATAACTGTCCTTAGCCTCAGGGTGGTTTGGCCTTATGGCCAGAGCCAAAATGGCAGCCCTCCCACTCAGGGCTGTGTGGCCCAACGCCCAGAGTCCGTGCGGCCGCCCGCTCCGTCGGGGCTGTGTGGCCCAACGACCAGAGTCCGTGCGGCCGCCCGCTCCGTCGGGGCTGTGTGGCCCAACGACCAGAGTCCGTGCGGCCGCCCGCTCCGTCGGGGCTGTGTGGCCCAACGACCAGAGTCCGTGCGGCCGCCCGCTCCGTCGGGGCTGTGTGGCCCAACGACCAGAGTCCGTGTGGCCGCCCTCTCCATCTGGGGCTGTGTGGTCCAATGGCCAGAGTCCGTGCGGCTGTCCTCTCCATCCAGGGCTGTGTGGCCCAACAACCAGAGTCCGTGCGGCCGTCCTCTCCGTCGGGGCTGTGTGGCCCAACGACCAGAGTCCGTGCGGCTGTCCTCTCCATCCAGGGCTGTGTGGCCCAACGGCCAGAGTCCGTGCGGCCGCCCTCTCCGTCGGGGCTGTGTGGCCCAACGGCCAGAGTCCGTGCGGCCATACTCTCCGTCGGGGCTGTGTGGCCCAACAACCAGAGTCCGTGCGGCCGCCCTCTCCGTCGGGGCTGTGTGGCCCAACGACCAGAGTCCGTGCGGCCGTCCTCTCCGTCGGGGCTGTGTGGCCCAACGACCAGAGTCCGTGCGGCTGTCCTCTCCATCCAGGGCTGTGTGGCCCAACGGCCAGAGTCCGTGCGGCCGCCCTCTCCGTCGGGGCTGTGTGGCCCAACGGCCAGAGTCCGTGCGGCCATACTCTCCGTCGGGGCTGTGTGGCCCAACAACCAGAGTCCGTGCGGCCGCCCTCTCCGTCGGGGCTGTGTGGCCCAACGACCAGAGTCCGTGCGGCCGTCCTCTCCGTCGGGGCTGTGTGGCCCAATGCCCAGAGTCCATGCGGCCGCCCTCTCCGTCGGGGCTGTGTGGCCCAACGACCAGAGTTCGTGCGGCCGCCCTCTCTGTCGGGGCTGTGTGGCCCAACGACCAGAGTCCGTGTGGCTGTCCTCTCCGTCGGGGCTGTGTGGCCCAACGACCAGAGTCAACGGCTGTGCAGTCTAGTGGCGCAATGGGGACGTGGGCAGCCACCCGAGGATGAATGGCAGCCAGGGCAGGGGGACCCAGACTCTCCTTACTCCCCCTTGCCCTAGCCCAGGGCCTTGTCCGTGGCCAATGTGTTTGCCGTTGAGTCAGTGGGGATCCAACCAGAACATGCTGACGTCACTCAGCATGACAATGGCTCGTTCACCCAGGTTACTTCAGAGGAGAAGTCTCTCGGCCACGGGCTGGGGGTCTCTGGGCTCCCGGCGTGGGAAACTCCCAGACACTCCGATCTCCCTTGCACGTCTGCAGGCACCCGGGGGTGCTGCTGGGTCTCAGCGCCTTGGGGCTTCAGCTGCTTCTGGACTGGAGCCTCCAAGGTGCATCCTCCATTTTCGGTGCTCTGCCTAGCGTGAGCTGAGCTGCTCCCTTTCACACTGGTGCTCCAGTTGTAGCGTGTCCGGCAGGGCTGGGGAGGGGCTTGGCTTCCTCCGCCTAGACTGTGGGGTTACGTGGGGCTGGTACACCCCGGCACACGCTGCTCGGCCTCTTCTGTCTCCTCCTTCCCGTGCAACAGCTGCTTTGCCATCTCACAAGAGATGGGATCAGTGGTGGGCTCAGTTGGCTCCTGTTGGCCTCTAGATGTCTGGAAGAGGGAGAAAGGGCAGGAGCACAAATTAGAAAAACAAAACCTTCAAGCACGGTGGTTTTCCACTGCACAAAACCACCCCACTTTGCTAATGTTCATTTGCAGCTTCCCGGAGAGCTGGCATTTCTTAAAGAGAGCACCCAACCCCCGGCAACCGCTACTACCCTGGGGGCTGGCAATGGTTAAAGGGAGTCTGGGAGAATTTCTCCTCTCTCCGCCTGGCACTGATGAGTGAGGGAACCACATGCGAGAAGCTGTGTGAATGTCGGGCTCTGTGCGGTGGGGTGAGATGTCCTACATGGTGCCCAAAGGTGGGGTTGTGCTGACTCTGCAGTGACTTCATTCCAGGGAGAGAGATGTCAGAGATCAGCTCCAGGGTGCTGCCCTGTAACAGAGGGTGGCAATGGGGCAGAAGTGGGGCAATGGTGCACTCAGGAAAGGAGCAGGGCTAAGGGGGGCCCGAGCTGCAGCCCCTAAAGCCCCTGTGTGCTGCGTTCCAGCCGGGCCGGCTCTGCCTGGCTGGGGTGGGGGCGAGGCGGCTCCGCGCGCTGCTCTTCCTGTCCCCCCACAGCCATGTCGCCGCGATGAGCACTGCACCGGGAACCTCTGTCCCGGGGGCTGCTCTTGCCTGTCGGCTCTGCCCTCCCTCCGCGCGTTCCCCCGCAGCTCCCATGGGCCGGGAATTGTTAATCCGGCCCTGGCCCTACTCCCCAGCCTGTTCCAATCCTGCTCTTGACTCCTGACTCCAGCTCCAACCCTTGGCTCCCCTCGGCTCGACCTCCACCACTCTGAGCACGCGGCCCCAGCGCCCTTGCTCCAACCACTGGGCCCAGCCAGCCGTGCTTTGGCTTCTGAACCCAGCGACATGGAGGAGTCGTTCACCGCACTGCTTTCCATGTGTATGGCCCTGCCCTGGTCAGCGCTGGTTTTCATCCACCATGGTGCTGCCCAGTCACATGGCTTGATTAGATCCCTTTGAACTTCTTCAAAGTCTCCTCTAGGCTGATTAATCTGCATAATCTTGTGTCATCTGCCAATATCCACCTCGTTGTTCAGCCCCAGTTCCAAACATAAGAACATGAGAAAGGCCAGACTGGGTCAGAGCAAAGGTCCATCTAGCCCAGTATCCTGTCTTCCGACAGTGGCCACTGCCAGGTGCCCCAGAGGGAGTGAACAGACAGGAATCCTCCAGTGCTCTATGCCCTGTCACCCATTCCTAGCTGCTGGCAAACAGAGGCTAGGGACACCAAAAAGTTGATAAGCGCCTGGTGTACGTACCATAGCAGGACAAAGAGCTCTTCTGTGTCGGTCCCGGTTCCCTAGTCAAATGCAGAACCCGACACGAGATTTACAAGCTTCTGCAACCATTTATAATGTCTGTTGAGGATGTACCACGTGGTCCTGTCAGATTTCAAAGGCACTTCCTGAAAAGCTGAAACCAAGAGGAAACGGGTTGAAAAGCCTCTGGTGCTGATGTGCCTGGTGCCTAGGAAATCTCCACTCCCGATGGCCATCGCCCCCTGCTATTAGCTCCCCAAGAGTCTAAGGGCACAAGAACAACAACTCCGCTCCTCCCAAAATAGCCCTGCACAGAGAGGAGACCCCGTTCTTGTCACTTCCCCCTCCGCCGGCCTACACCCGTACACACACCCCTACACACAGATGGTTGGGGGCACTTGTTCTTTCGATGGAACAGGAAAGTGACAGCCGCAGCGACATTAAACCATCCAACATTTAGGCCGAGATCCACAAAGGGATTTAGGCTCCTAATGTCTACTGAAATCTTTTGTGGCCCTGTGCCTTCATTCCTCAAGAGGTCACAGGGAGAAGTGTTTCCCATGTGCCCTCATGGGATTTCCTGTGAGCTGATGACCAATCTCGGAGGGAATCTCCCTGGCCTGCAATCACTCCATTACAGGGAGGGCAGGTGATGAGGGTAATTGTCATCATCATCATCATCCTTAATAACTACGGCTCTTTTCAATACTGTCAGGCCTTCCATTACAGACTTTCAGACCTTTATGAAGACACTTTCCCCACACAGCTTTAAGGCAACGTCTAGACTAGGAGCTAGAGATGGAATTCCCCTGCTCCCATACACATATTGTGGTAGCTCGATGACGCTCGCATGACCATCCTTCTTCCTTAAATGCTGTTCTCAGACAGAGAGGGACCTGTGTCCACATTCAAACCTGTGTTCGGGCCCTGTGCTGCACCCCTGTACTTCCCACAGAGGCACAAACACACAGAGATCTTTCCTTACCTTCATACAGGCGGAAGATGCCATCTTCATTCACTGTTTCAGACAACAAATCACAGTAATGGTGGATAGTATTTCCTAGACATACAATGAATACAATGGATCTCATTACTTTTCAAATCCTTCGCTGAAAACTGCTGAAGATGCAGCCATTTCCCCAAGACAGCCCTTCGGAAAATTAAATACATTCCTTACATCTCTTCACAAAGCACATTAGATAAAGCATCAGATGCCCAGCAGTTACTGAGAAGCTGATTTCTAAAGGAGACTGAATTCACATCAAACCAGCATGATGTGAATTCAATCTCCCCTAGGTGCAGCCAAAGAGCTGTTGTGGGCAGGGGAAGTTGGTGCAGTCGATACAGCTAAGTTGCTCCCTTCATCTTGGAATACATGTTAATTCTCTCTCTCTCTCTCACACACACACACACACACACACACACCGTTTTAGGATTCTGGTGCTGTCGGAGGGAACAGAGCAGCTGTCTAGAAAAGGGCTTTGAAGGAAACATTTAAGAAAGCTGAAGTGAATTTGCTCTGCTTACCAATGAACAAGGCTGCAGAGTGTCGTATTGTTGTCTGTGAGCTTTCCAGGTAGTCTAGGGCCTGGAACAGGAATTTGGGGATGTGGCTCTCGTTGTTCTGCATCTGGAAAGAAAGAAGGAAGAAATGCACAATATACAAATGGCATATTCTCCCCACAGCGAATAGTCCAGGAAAGCCAAAGCATATAGCCAGGGCATGGCAACCGCCAATACGAACCCATACACCAGAGCAGCACCTCTCTGAAGTCACTGTTGTGTTCTCCAGAACCTCCGCTTTCATTTGAAAAGACAAAAGTTTGGAGGTCTGACAGTTGTGGAGGAAACTGTCAACAATGGGAACGGATTGTAACTCCTGCAGAAATGAACCAGCAGAGAGCCTGGAACAGAGTCTTGCAACCCGACCGAAGCGGATGGGTCCTCAGGCTGTGGGGTTAGAAAGGTCTCTCTCAAGTCCCCATTCACCCCTCTCAAGGCACAAGGAATTCACCTACCAGGCACTTCCCGACACTCTTCAAGAGCTGTGAGGAGCCATCCCAGGCCATGCTGCGGAACAGCGTCTTCAAATGAGCCCAGCCGAGAAACACTGCGCAGCGGAAGAGCGTCAGTTTACATCGCTGCAAGAGAAGGGGAGACCAAGAGGGTTCTCACTGAGAGAGGGATAGTGTGGGGGACACTGGACCTTCTCCACCCCTTGTGCTGTGTGCTGTGAGGATGGATGAGGCACGAGGCTCCAGCATGGAGTGAAGCCGGGAGGAGAAGACTCTGCTTGGGCAAGGGGCTCTGGCGATGACTGGAGTGGGGGCCCCAGGGGATTCTGGCTCTTTGCTCTGAAGGAAATAATGTCCGTGGCACTTACCAGTGTCACACTCTCCTCCTGGTCTGCAAGATGCAGCAGCAGCGGGAGCAAGCAGTGGATGATTTCCTGCTGCACGAGGGCTTTGTCCGGGTCCTGCACCCTGCTCACCACGTTGCCAAGCAGTGAAATGGCAGCTGAGCGCACACTGCCCCTCTCCTGGCAATGACACACGGGGGGTGGGGACGCCCGGTTAAAGCCAGGCAGTATCAGAGCAGAACGCGACAGAGTCATAATCCGCCCGCTGCTCCGGTTCCCCCGTGTGAACTGACTTGGGTGGGGGGAGCAGGGCGGACACCAGGCCAGCGCCATAGACATCTTGTGCAGGGCCTGAGACCCTGGGCAGGACAGCGCAGCCCCAGGGTGTCCCAGAGGCAGTTTCTGTCTGGAGAGCCTAGAATCCTAGATAGGGAATTGGTTAAAGGGGAGACTACAACGGGTCCTACTGAAAGGTGAACTGTCAAGTTGGAGGGAGGTTACCAGTGGAGTTCCTCAAGGATCAGTTTTGGGACCAATCTTATTTAATCTTTTTATTACTGACCTGGGCACAAAAAGTGGGAGTGTGCTAATAAAGTTTGCAGATGATACAAAGCTGGGAGGTATTGCTAATTTAGAGAAGGACAGGGATACCCTACAGGAGGATCTGGATGACCTTGTAAACTGGAGTAATAGGAATAGGATGAAATTTAATAGTGAGAAGTGTAAGGTCATGCATTTAGGGATTAATAACAAGAATTTTAGTTATAAGCTAGGGACGCATCAACTAGAAGTAACGGAGGAGGAAAAGGACCTTGGAGTATTGGTTGATCATAGGATGACTATGAGCTGCCAATGTGATATGGCTGTGAAAAAAGCTAATGTCGTCTTGGGATGCATCAGGAGAGGTATTTCCAGTAGGGATAAGGAGGTTTTAGTACCGTTATATAAGGCACTGGTGAGACCTCACCTGGAATACTGTGTGCCGTTCTGGTCTCCCATGTTTAAGAAGGATGAATTCAAACTGGAACAGGTACAGAGAAGGGCTACTAGGATGATCCGAGGAATGGAAAACTTGTCTTATGAAAGGAGACTCAGGGAGCTTGGCTTGTTTAGCCTAACTAAAAGAAGGTTGAGGGGAGATATGATTGCTCTCTATAAATATATCAGAGGGATAAATACCAGAGAGGGAGAGGAATTATTTAAACTCAGTACCAATGTGGACACAAGAACAAATGGATATAAACTGGCCACTAGGAAATTTAGATTAGAAATTAGACGAAGGTTTCTAACCATCAGAGGAGTGAAGTTTTGGAATAGCCTTCCGAGGGAAGTAGTGGGGGCAAAAGATCTATCTTGCTTTAAGATTAAACTCGATAAGTTTATGGAGGAGATGGTATGATGGGATAACATGGTTTTGGTAATTAAATATTCATGGTAAATAGGCCCAATGGCCTGTGATGGGTTTTTAGATGGGGTAAGATCCAAGTTACCCGGGAAAGAATTTTCTGTAGTATCTGGCTGATGAATCTTGCCCATATGCTCAGGGTTTAGCTGATCGCCATATTTGGGGTCGGGAAGGAATTTTCCTCCAGGGCAGATTGGAAGGCCCTGGAGGTTTTTCGCCTTCCTCTGTAGCATGGGGCACGGGTCACTTGCTGGAGGATTCTCTGCTCCTTGAGGTCTTCAAACTACAATTTGAGGACTTCAATAGCACAGATATAGGTGTGAGGTCTTTTTTAGGAGTGGTGGGTGAAATTCTGTGGCCTGCATTGTGCAGGAGGTCAGACTAGATGATCATAATGGTCCCTTCTGACCTAAATATCTATGAATCTATGAATCTATGAATCCCAGAACCCGAGAAGATTTGGGGAGAGGGAGGGAAGTCTGCTGGAGACTGGTCTGGGGAAGGGGAGAAGCCGCTGCTGGAGCCTTGCAGGGATTCGCTGCTACAAAACACAGCATTTCTTTTGCTCTTCGGTGCCCCTGAGAGCTGGGCCATTCCCGACCCACCTCTTTCCTGCTGAGAATCTCCACCTCTTTGGGGGCCTGTGTTCTCCAGACAGCTGGGTATCTGCCCAGGGCCAGGCCCCCTCTCCCCCAGGCCAGGCTGCAGCAGGGGCTAGGAGCATGGCGCTGAGACTGAGCTTTGGCGAGAAGAGCTCTGACAGGGAGGTGGCTAAGCAGGACATTCCCCACCCATGGCGGGGGAGCTCCTTGGAGGCTCCATGGCAGGCCTGAGGGGCGGGAGCCAAGGAGATGGGGAGAGAGAGACAAGGGCATCAGAGACAGGTGGAGGGGGGGGAACGGGCTTCTCCTGGGGTTCCAAGCCTTACGTCATCAATGAAGGGGCGAAGGCTGACTGCAATGTCCTGGGAGATGGAGCCAAGCCCCTCCCTCTTGAGGAGGTAGATGATGTCTTGAGCTTTGTGCATGGCCTCCTTGACACACCCTCCATCCCGGTCACAAAACCTGGCAACGGTTCCTGGCAGCTGGGCCTGTAACCATCTCACCTGCAGGAATGAAGAAGGCAACTCATTACTTTCCGGGGTGACAGCCTGGAGCACGTGCTGCACCACTCCCGCCTAGGAGAAACCACGGATGGCAGAGCCCCCCAACGGGGCAGAAAGTCGTTCTCCTGTCACTCTGTGCCAGCTGCTCACTGTAACCTTTGTCGTTGCTCACCCCACCTCCCCCATTGCATCCCATCTGCAATCAGGGCTCCGCTCATGGGAGCAGGGAGCACGTCATGCCTTGATTTGCTCAGGAAAGCACCTCCACCATTTGAGGGCTGTGTGTTAAACAACAAGGGTTATGTGGGGATCTGGCTCTCGTTTCCGAGCTATTTGAGAGACATCGGCTTCCTTGGTCCCCTGGGCAATCCACGCCTCTTACCTTTTCTGGCTGGAACACAATACTGCCAAGGCCTCGCAGACTGAGCTTACATATGACGGGATTTGTGTCCTTGGTCCATTCCATGAGCTGCGCCCGGAGCTCTGATTTTGTCAGCACTGTGTCAATGGAAGGACTCTGGAGAAACTGCAAAGAGGCAAATCAACATCAGGTTGAGGAGCAGAGGTCTTCCTGGGGGGTCTGTTCCCTGGACAGTCGTCTTTACCAAAGGGCCACTTACTCCCACCCAAAGTCTCTGGTGCGTAGGGAGCCAGTTGCTGCTGTTTCAGTTGGTTCATTCCCAAAAGTTGGACCCATGCACAGCTCACAAATCAGCCCCCAGGGAAAGGGGCATCTCCAGGCCTCATTGAGCGCCATGCAGAGACCCCTGGGACAGAAGAAAAGCAGAACCTCAGAAAAAGGTGAGGAGAGAAGCATGGTCTTGGGGCACTGGAGAAACCTCTCCTCTTGTCCCATAATCCCATCGAGGCACATCCAGCCAGGAGCAATCTCACCCTGTCTCTCCCTCCCTCTCTTTGCCATGCCCCACAACCATCCTTGTGCAGAGAGGAGCTAGCTGGCGGTAAGGCTGCTGAGCTGCTGACAATGTGCCCCAGAGCTTACTGGCCTGAGCTGCTCTCCAGAAAGCCCCCTTGTGCCTATCAACTAATGTATCTCACCTCAATACAGAAAGCCATGGCAATTGTTCTCTGCTCCTCCTCCCTCTCACTCTGGACGATGGTGATTGCCTCTCTGAAAACTGCAGGGAGCTGAGGGTTCTCACACTCGATCATGGCTCTGGAACATGGAACAGAAAGTCCCTTGTGATTTTCAAGGGGGAGAGAGAGTTCCTCTCCAGTTGCTGGGCTGAGCTGGCAGCCTGGAACAGAGAAATATTTCACACGGAAATCCCATTCCCAAGAGAGACCCAGTGAGGAGGAAACTTTGGGCTCCTACCTTGCAATCAGGCCAACACCCTGTGAGTAGTAATATCGGGAGGCTATCGTGTCCCAACCCTGCTGAAACTGGATGATGGCAAATTCCTTCCAGTAGCCGGGCATGGAGAAAAGAGTCTTCACAGCCTCCACTGACGTGCTAAAGAGAAAAACCAGTCTCAGGCAACGAGATCAGCCCCAGGCATGGAAAATCTGCACAAGCCCTGGGAAACACAGCATGGTCAGCAGTAGCTAGCCTCCCCGAGGATAGATCCAGTGTGATATCATGGTGCTTCCCTGCCCAATGGGCCCTGTCTACACTGCAGTTTCGTTGAGTTTCTAACCAATTAGTGACAATGTAGCTTCTTAAGATGATTGGTGTCATCACTCCCTATGGCTGAATACTTGACTCTTTACTGTGACAGGTAACAGGACTCAAGCTGGCATGTGGGGTCGGGTCCTCAGTTGGTGTAAGCGAGCAAAGCGATGTCAGTTTACACCACCTGAGGTGTCTTCCGGCGCTCTGGTTTTCCCGTGTAGATGGAAGCCCCTCACTGTGCCCACAGAACCAGATGAACTGGTCCCTCTTCCTCCTGCCTGCCTGTGAGGCTGAGATCCTGCAGGGTCTGGCCCCATGTGCTGACGGTGTGGCTCTGTCTGCGTTCGGGGACGGAGGCCCCCAGATTTGCTCAGCAGACAGTGATGAAAGCACTGACCCTTTGGCGGGTGGCACAGGTGGATGGATGCACAAACATGGCTGCTGCCTGAGTGTGTGGGGAAAGCAGCTGGCCTGTGGACGGCGTCAGATGAGCGAGTGTGACTCACAAGAACACACGGCTCTCAACCCTTTTCCTCAAGAGAGAGCTGCACCCAACTGAGCCTGGGCCAACGACAGCACCCGAACCACCGATGGCCATGAACGGACCCCAGGTGTTTAGCAGAACAAAACTGTTCTTCCTTTTCCTTTCAGTCATTACCTTAGGAGACTGAGGCAGCTGGATCCCTCCTCGGGGCTGGATGTCTCGCTGGCCATGTAGGTCCCTGGCAAGCGCAGATCCATCACAAACTGCACTTGCCTGACACAGAGGATGAGCAGCTGGGGATACATTTCCAGGATGGCTTCTCGGTATCCCCAAAGGAAAAGGACCTCGTAAATGGTCTTCATGGCCTGGAGGGGGGAAAGAATTTCACTCAACTATCCCAATCTGCCCCCTGCCCCCATTGCCATTTGCGACTGTCCTTTTGTCATGTCTCATTTCCTCTCCAGCATGTTACAAAAGAGGATTGGCTCCTGAGAGGGGAGGAGACATTTGGAAGCTCCTAAACCTTCCCCCATTGCTGGAACGGAAGCAGGATGGAACCCTATGGAAAGATCAGAAGAGTCTGGGTGACGTTATTCCCCGTTATTTCTCTTAATGGTGCAGACCCTGCGCTTTGGCTTTCCAGCCGTGACTGGACGGGCTGAAATCATCCTGAGGAGATGCGTTCTCATAGGCCCAGTGTTTCTGGCCCAGTCAAACGTACTGGACATCTCAAGATCCCATGCTGGGAAGGTTTCTAGCCACAGTTTACAAAGCCAGAAACCTGGATACTTCCAATAGACGCCCAAACTGCACCTGCTCACTAAAGGGCCATCTAAAGCAGAAGACGACGGAGCCAGGGTACCAACAGAGAAACCACTTAAGATCTGTAACTTTTACCTGGGGGAAACTTTATTTACACCTCTTTGGTTTGATTGGAAGTGGCCAGGACACACGAAGGTCTGATCTACACGACAGAGTTAGGTCAACACAAGGCCACTTACCCAGCATCACCCTAACTATGGAATTTCCTTCCCATTGGCAGAACTGCCCCTGGGGGCCAAGTTCATAACTCCACGTCCACAAGGGGCAGAGAGTCCAAGTCAATGCAGTTCGGTCGATGCAGTGTCAGCGTGGACACCGCGTCGTTTATGTCAACTGACCCTCAGGAGCCTTCCCGCAATGCCCCACCCTGACCGAGGAATCGCGACAAGCGCTTCTGGTGAGGACGTGCGCTGCTGGCACCAGGGCTGGCTCCAGCTTTTTGGCGGCCCCAAGCGGAGAAGAGAAAGAAAAGAAAAACCCGATTGAGCTGCCCCCGAAGTGGCGCTGAAGAGGAAGAGAGGGAATGAAGGACCCGCTGCCGAATTACCGCCAAAGACCCGGACGTGCCGCCCCAACTTTCTATTGGCTGCCCCAGGTCCCTGCTTCCTTTGCTGGCACCTGGAGCCGGCCCTGGCTGACACAAGCAGCAAAGTGCAGCCGCACCCAAGGGATGGGCTTGCTGTGGCGGCTGTGAGCCGAGGGAGGTTAGGTCAGCTGAGCTGTGGAGTGGAGCTGTGGCCTGAAGCTCAGAAGGGGCGAAGCTCACACACAGACACACACACACACACACACACAAAGATGCACCATCCTCCCTGCGGTGGTGCGTTCGCAAAGTGACATCTCAAATCTCACTTACAGCCAGGGACACATAGCCGCTCTTCTCCTCCCGGCGTCTCTGCTGGAGCTTGTCCAGCAGCTGCCGCAGCACCTCCCTGGTGAGCTGGGGTTCTTCACCCAAGGCCTTCCACAGCTCAAGGGCACATCTGCAGAGTCCGAAACAGAAGTCAGACCTTCCCTGCCTGGCCACCTCTCGCCCTCCCCAGGGAGAGGCTTGCAATGTAGGCAGGAAAGGCATCTCTCACTGGAAACACCGATTGGTGTGGGGAGGCTGAGGCTGGGCAAGTCCCTTCAGAGAATGTTGTATTTATTCAACGCTGAGGCTGAGGCTCGGCAAGAAATTCAATTTCTTTCATGCTGCTCTTCAATTTGCTCTCCCATGTGACACAGATTTGTCTCTGGGCAGTGCAGAACAGCATTGCAGAAGATGCCGAGGAAAGCCGGAGTTGTGACCTCTGGCTAGGGTCCAAGTTGGGTTTCACGGCCCCTCGGGACATGGGGATTGTGTTCTAAACACCTCAGATGGATGACTCTGCAAAGTGACCAGCAATAACCAGCAGGACTCAGAGTTTACACCATATTGAGATGAAAAGAGGCACTCACCCCTCTCAGAGCTATTACTGCCGGCTGTCTGCAGACTCAGGCAGGATGCACTGCATTTACGCTCTGGTCATGTGTGGATGATGTTTTGTCTTTTTTGCAACAATAAGCCCTGGAAATTTCTGTCTTCAGAGATTTACCTCTGCTGCACAGCTCCAGAAGAATGAGTGTATTTTTTGACCTATTCCTCAGCCATGGAATAACTAGGGATCTGACGACAGGTAACAATCCTGCCCTGGTCTGCAGAGGATAGACAGATGGGGCTCATGGGCCATTTCCATCTCTGCCTTCTCTCATGCACTAAGGAGCAGCCAGACTTCATGAGCGAGGGATGTTGAGTGAGCCCCAAAGTCATTTATTGGCCCTGTACTGGATCTGAGAGGAAGTGGGTGACCCATAGAAATCAGGACAATGCTGGAATTCTCCAGAAAACTGGCACGTCTCCATCCCGGGGAGTGCAGGAGGAGGGGTTGGCTCCTCAGCGGCTGGGTTTGGCCATCTCCTCTTAGTAAGCATGGACAGCTCTCCGCACAGCAGGAAACTCCCTCCAACTGTGTGAGCCCCACGGACCCTTCCCGGCCTGTGGCCTGTCAGTGGGAGCAGGAAGAGAAATAACAGACTGAGGTGATAACAGAGCAGCTTCCTACCTGTGCGATGACAGCGTGTGAGCCACACAGGTCAGAACCACGACCTGGGGGTGGGAGCGAGCCAGCAAGGCCGTGGCCCTCAGCGCTGCTTTTCTGGCTCTGGGATCACACACGTTGTCGAGCCAGATTAAGATCCCTCCCACGACGTCTCCAACCTGAAAGAATGCCAGGAAGTTGAGGGATGGATTAATCAAAGAGTGGCCTCCTCCCAGAGAACCCCTCCTGGCAGCCCTGCAAGCCGCCTCTGACCTCAGTTTCCCATCTTGGCTCCTCCCTAATCTGAAGAAAGAGGCTTTGACAAGTCCAGGAACCCCAGTCTTCCGCAGGTCTGGTTTAGCACCTTAAAGCTCAGAAACACACACAAAAGCCTTCCCCAAAACCTAACAGGGGGCACAGCCGAAACTCCCCTGATGTCCCAGGGCCTTCCCTGCCATGGCAAACTGCTCTCAGCCCTGCTCTCAAAGGCTTCCCTGCAGGAGCCTTTCCTCAGTCTCTGCAGCTTCCTGTTGCTCTTTCTAGCACAATCAGTTCCTCCAGACCAGGGGTCTCAACCTAGTTTCCATTGTGGGCCACATCCAATCCTACCTGTTTGGCCCTGAGGATGTCCCATGGGGCGCAGCTCTGTGCTGATTGGGCCGCAGGCTGAGAACCACTGCTCCAGACCCCAGAGCCCATCCTAGAGATGGCAGGCCGGGCTAGTTGGATGGGGCGAGCCAGCTCCAGGCCCCAGCCCTAAGGAGAACCTCTGTGCTGCGGGATTGTAAAACCTGCCGTAACAAATCTTAAAGCCGGCTCTCTACCCTCGGGCTCAGGCTCTGGCACCAAGAACAGCAGTGTAGACGTGGTGACTTGGGCTGGAGCCCAGGCTCTGAAGCTCCCCTCCTCCCTGGGCTTCAGAGATCAAGGTCCAGCCCACACCCAGAAGAGTCTGCATTCCTGTTTTGGTCCCACAGTGCCAGCCCTGGGAGCCCAAGTCCATAGGGCCAGGAGGCTTTCAGGCTCCTGCTGCAGAGTTTGCAGCACAGGCTAGACAGACCCTAAAGGGACAAGGCCCCCCCGAGGGCTCTTCCATGAGGAATTGGTCATGGCTCTTGCCTCTCTCGAACAAGGAGCAGGAGTTACAGCCCTGGGTGGAGGATTCTGGTGACCTGTTCTGCTAGCGGGGTGGGAAACGGGATCAGAGCTTGGGAGAGACAGAGAGAGACGTGCAAAGCCAAATTCTTCCTGATACTTCAGCTGGAAAACAAGGCCCTGCAGCATGTCTGAGGAAACCATGTCTGCTCCTGGAGCCTAATGTGGAGGCTCGTCAGCAGACTAGGTGAGTGCTGCCTTGCCAGGGCTGGGGCTGTCACTCACCTTCAGTGTGGCTGGGCGTCCTCAGGGAAGTGTCAGAGCTCCTTCGGGCAGAGAACACTTCAAAACCTGACGCCGCGGATCCCCGCGGCCAAGCGCTGAATGGCAAGGGGCTGAGCCAACTTTCAAAGCACCATGCCAGTGTGTCCCAGGAACGGTTTCCTAGGAGAGGCGATTCTCCCGTCCCCCACTCTGCCCAGCATCCCCCTGCCCCACTGCAGGCGTCTCTTACTCTCTCCATCTTGTCTCCGTGGAGAGATACGATGGCCCTCAGCTCTTCCTCTGCGGCTCTAAATCTCTGCAGGGTGGGTGTTGTCAGACCCTGCACGGCTGTCATCAGCAGGGCGTGGAGCGGGTCTGAGGAAGGGTGCTCCTCGAGGGTCTGCAATGAACAGGGACAAAGCCTGTGGGGACTGAGTTTTTCCCTCGGGCAGCTGCCCTGGAACAGTCTGTCCCCGGGGGAGGCTGCCAGCGCCGAGGGAGCCTGGAGACTCCGGCTGAGCCCATTTCTTAAAAAGCCTCCCCAGGTGCCAAGGTTTCCTCAGCCTTTCGTCCACACTCTGTCCCCCTCTCCTGAGAAGAGACGGGAGGTTCTCGGGCAGTGCGGGGACCCCAAGGGCCACCCCATTTCCTCCCTCTCTAGCCCCTCCTCCCAGGATGCCCAGCTTTTGCTGAGAAAGCCTCAATGTCCTGCAAAGCCCATTCGAGTTGCTCCTTGAGTGTCGCCGAGGGGTCACTGGAGAACCTGCCCCATGTCCCATCCCACCCCGAGCGCCTGAGGAGATTGGCTCAGCAACTCTGGCAGCCCACAGTGTCTGCGAGGAAAGGAGTGAGAATAGGGCCCAAAGGGAAACGCCCTCTTCCTTCCCCACCCCGCAGCGTGAGGCGCTGCCAGAAAACAGGCAGGAATCGCCGGCAGGAGAGAAAGTAGCTGAGACTGAAGGAGCGAGTCTGCCTGGCTGAGGAGAACCCCAAACCGTGGGCCTCCGGGGCCAGGCTCCTGTGGGTCAGAACTCACTGGGCACAATGTTACTCCTGGGGGCCCGGTTCCAGGGTCACCTCACCCCAGGGCCTGGGGTGCTGGAGGCCTTTGCCTGGGTGTCCCAGGGCAGCCCCTGGGGATTGCTGCGGCTGGCCTGCGTGGCGCTGGATTAGCACCGTCTGTCCTGGATGCCCGCAGCTGAGGACGCAGCAGAGCACACCGGAGTGGCCGACTCGCCTCCACACTCCAGCCCCCCGGCACCTCAGGAGCTCCCAGAATTGCAGACTTTTGTACGCGCTGCAGGGTGCTCTGTCCCTGACAGCAAGAGTCACAAGGGCGTCGAGGTGCCTTTGTGACTCGGACGGAGCCCAGATGTCAGCAGGCGGGGTCGAACCTGGGATCTCAATGCAGGAGCCCCTGCCACAGGAGCTAAAACCCATGCGGCTGTTAGCTCAGGCTGGAGAGCAGACTCATCGGTTCTGTCTCGAAGTGGTCCTGGTGCCACGAGATGGGCCAGAACCCCACAGCCAGGAGATATGCGGGTCACCCCGACAAGGGCAGGGATGGGCCTGGTCTGACTTTCAGCCGTGCCTGTGGGCCATGGGAAGTGCCTCAGAATCAGGCACCTGAGCCAGGCACGTCTGCCAATCCCACGAAGCACCCCTGGGCTTCTTGAGGTGCCTAAACCCCCTTGTCAAACTGGGCCTCCTTCGACAACCCAGAGAAACTCGTAAAGACTGGCTGGAGTTGATCACACTTCAAGAGTGTTCCTTTTCAGCCCCCTGAGCAAGGGGCAGGTCGTTCTCCTGTCAGAGATCCCAGCTCCGGGAGATATGAACACACACAGCAAGGGGTGCTTTCCATGAGCACAGCCACACAGCGTCATTACCATCGTCCTAGGGGAGATGCTCGTTAATGAGGAGACGGGAGCGTGCTCTTCTTCCTGCTCTTCTGGGCTCCCTTTTTCCCACTTCTCCTTCGTCTCCGACGGCTCCTTCTTCGTCCCTGCAGCAGAAAGAAACATTCTTAACGTTAAAAGAAAAGGAGGACTTGTGGCACCTTAGAGACTAACCAATTTATTGGTGCCACAAGTCCTCCTTTTCTTTTTGCGAATAGAGACTAACACGGCTGTTACTCTGAAACCATTCTTAACGTTTTGCTTTTCCATGTCTTCTCCCTGGTTTCCAGAGGGTGGAAGCTGGGCACAGAGCCCTGAAGCGAATTGCCCCGGCTCAGACTGAAGGTTGTTGGCAGAGCTGAGCAGAGAACTCCGATCTCATGCCTCTTAGCCGGGGGCTTTTACCAAACAAGACTTCTTCTTACCTCGGGGCCGGTTTCTTTTCTTTTCTACTCTTCCTCTCCCCTTGCCCACCTTTCCCGTCAGTGACGGGCAACAGGCCTGGTTTTGCATTTAACCCCCCAAGAAGGAATGACTCAGCTCTGGTACAGTTCCCAGCTGTGACCTGCTGAGACCACGGGAGCATTTTCCTGATGAAAGGGACCCGATCCAGTGTTAGGATATAGATATTCAGGCCTGTCTGTGAAGGCCTAGACTCTAAGAATTTAGGTGTATTCTTATCGCTTGGCTAGTTCTAGAGGTATAAAAGAAAGAAATCACTGTAAGGTGTAAGGGCCTTCTCTTACTGTGACAGTTTGTGGCCCTGTGCTTAGGTTCAGGCCTTTGGCTAAGCAGCAGAGGCAGCCATAAGCTGGGAAGCGACCGGTCACATCCTCACATTCCAACCTAGTCACATTGAAATAAGGTGCTATTGGGCTGTTAGGCACTATTAGGACAGGATTGTATTCCTATCACCTCCAGAGAAAGGGAAGTGCCTAGAAAATGTAAAAGGAAACTTAGTTTGATAGCATCCTGTCTGGCAAGAACTCACTTATCAATAGCTGGGATGTGAAATCCTCACTTCTGTATTGTTTTGTCATTATAGTTCCCACTTTGCTATTGTTTGTCTGTATAATCTCTCTGGTTCTGTGATTGTTCCTGTCTGCTGTATAATTAATTTTGCTGGGTGTAAACTAATTAAGGTGGTGGGATATAATTGGTTACATAATCATGTTACAATATGTTAGGATTGGTTAGTTAAATTTCAGGAAAATGATTGGTTAAGGTATAGCGAAGCAGAACTCAAGTTTTACTATATAATCTGTAGTCAATGAGGAAGTGAGTGGGTGTGGGTGGGGGTGGGCATGTGGGTGTGTGAGATGGGAACGGGGAATGGGGGTAAGAAAATTGGAATCATGTTTTGCTAAAGGGGGAGATGGGAAAAGGGAATGGGGGTAAGAAAATTGGAATCATGTTTGGCTAAGGGTAGGAATGGGAACAGGGACACAGGTGTAAGGCTCTGTGGTGTCAGAGTTGGGAAGGAGGATACTAAGGAAGGAAACTGGAATCATGCTTGCTGGAAGTTCACCCCAATAAACATCGAATTGTTTGCACCTTTGGACTTCGGGTATTGTTGCTCTCTGTTCATGTGAGAAGGACCAGGGAAGTAAGTGGGTGAAGGAATAAGCCCCCTATCATCCAGGAGAAAAGAAATGATTTCCTACAACGTCCAGCCTCTCTGTTCCCCTTACAGCCTGGAGTAATGTTAGTACTCCCCACCCCACAGGGCCAGACCCCCAGAGGGGGGTGACCTGACATTGTCAGCTCTCCCCACCTCAGCGATGGACCTCTGCCACCCTCTCCAAGAGGATCCGGCACTAAATGGATTCCAGAGTCTGTGGTACCCATCACTGTCCCATGAGACGGCCCTGATGTGGAAGTGTAAGGGGACTGTTGGCCCCTTACTCAAACTCAGTGGGGTTTTTGGTTGGCTAGGTTCCAGTCCCAAAAGGAAGGGGAAGGGTGGATGGGAAACCAGGACTCTGATACTGACAGTCCTCAGGGGCCATGGGGCGAGGCCAACGCTCCAGGTCAGCCTGATTGACAGGGCGGGCAGGCTAATGACGGAGTCAGGGGGTCAGAAAGGTCCCCGTCCTCCGCGTGAGCTGGAATTGCCTGGCTCAGGCAGCGTGGGGCCGAGCTAACGCGAGAGCAGGGGCCCGAGCTGAGCTGGGGAGCAGAGGCAGGCCAGCCAGCGGGGCAGAGAGACAGCCCAGGGAGAGCAGACCCTGGGCTGGGAGCAGGGCTGCAGCCACAGAGCCAGCGGGGCCGGAGAAGCAGCCCCGGGGGCTGGAGGCAGAGCAGCAGCATCCGTGCTGAGGCAGGGTGGAGCCGGAGCTCGAACAGTGGGGCTGGGGCTGGGGCTGGAGCTGGGTGCGGAGAGCAACTGGGGCCAGCCAAGGGGGGACCCTGGCAAAGGGCCCAGCGCAGAGAGACACCCCCAGCCGAGGGTCCTTGCAGGCCAGACTGGGAGGGGGATCTGAACCCGGGGGGAAGGAGGGACCCACTCCCCAAAGCCCGGAGGGGTGTGGTCACCACCAGAGCAAGTGTCCGACCCGCTGCATCCCTGCGGCACAGCCAGGGCCGGAGAAGGGGCCTGGGACCTACAAGGAACCAACTGTGAATGGCCCTGACGTTCCAGAGACATGGTTTGTGACGTTCCCTGCCACAGAGCGGGGTGATGTGTTTTCCTTTCATCTTTCCCATTTTTCCTTATTCTTTTTTAAATTAATTGCTGATTAAATAAACTGTATTTGCTTTAAATCGTATGTAATGATCAGTGGGTCAGGGAAGCGCCCAGTGCAGAGAGAGCACCCCGGAGTCGGGACTCCCGAGCCTCTGTCCTAGGTGGCCACAGCAAGGTTGGGGGTCGAGCCCCCCAGGAATCCTGGGCCCAGCCTTGTTGGGGTTACGAGGACTCTGCCAGACAGGAGAGTGGAAGGGGAGTCCTCCAGGGCAGGGAGGCCTCTGGGGAAAGGAAGTGGGAGCGAGGACTCAGATCCTTCCTCTAGCCCATTTCACCGGAGAAGTGCAGAAGCCAGGAAAGTTCCCCACAATAGCGGGACCGTTCCCCCGCTTCCATAAGGCTTGTAGACTGACTGGTGAGAGTATTCCTCACATGCTCCTTGCTAACCATGTGATTTGTATCCTCACCTGTAAGATCCAGTTCAACTTGGTCTTGCTTCTCTTGCAGCTTCTCCTCCTCTGACGCCACCTGGTTCTTGGCTGCTTTCTTCTTCTTCTTCTTCTTCTTCTTCTTCTTCTTCTTCTTCTTCTTCTCCTTCTTCAGGGAAAAGCACGTCCACCTTCTTGGAGAGGAAACTGTTCTCTCCTCATCGCTATCTGCCATTGAGTTGTCAGACTGGCTACAGACACAGAGTCTTTTCATGCCTGATAGGATCTTCCACGAGCATTTGCTTCTCGTGGGCTTCTCTGGCAAGGCCTGTTCTTGCTGGCTGATGGCAGAGCATGCCTCCATGGCTGCCGGTTGGACGAACACCGTGTGCACATGGCTCTCTCTGTGCTCCCGAGAGGTGAGTCTTTGAAAAAAGGAACGAAGCCTGGAATAGAAAGACGGAGGAAATGGGTTTTTCTGTCCTACTCTAAAGGAAGGGAATTAGTCTGCCCAGGATTCCCAGATCCAAGAGAGTGGTCTTTTGAAGCCATCTGCTCCTCTAATAGCCACGACTGGTTCATACAACAAAAGAATATAAACAACAAAAGACTGGCCACACTGGGTCAAACGAAAGGTTCATCTAGCCCTGTAGCCTGTCTTTCGACAGTGGCCAGTGCCAGGTGCCCCAGAGGGAATGAACAGAGAATCATCAAGTGATCCATTCCTGTTGCTCACTCCTGGCTTCTGGCAAACAGAGGCTAGGAACACCATCCCTTCCCATCTTGGCTAACAGCGATTGATGGACCGATCCTCCATGAATTTATCTAGTTCATTTTTGAATCCTTTGTTTCTTTGAAATTTGCTGCCCCTTATTAACAAAGGCTTCAATGGGGGCACTTCGATTTGAACCAAGGACCACTTAATGTGCAGTCAAACACTCTATCACTGAGCTCTACCCGCATGACTAGACCCAGCCCCAGGTGAAGACACTTGGGACCATGGTGAAAGAGGAATTCTTCTGGGAAAGTTCCAGGGCCCGTGTTATGCAGGAGGTCAGACTTGATGATCAGGCCTGGCCTTAGAGCCGTTGAAACTGAATTTATGAACCTAAAGTTGCCTTTAACGGCTAGGATGAAAATTGCTGCTCCTGTCCAAGAGGAGATGCACTGAGGTTTCCTTGGGGAGAGGCACCAGGATCCCCGTTCCACCTTTGTCACAGCCTTTCTTGGAAACAGCACATCACAGCTTCTCCCCTTTTGCTCTATAACAAGAAACCTCCACGCACCAGATCTGTAATCCCGTCCTAGCCCAGTCACTGGCTCCAGTTCCTAGCCTGACTCTCACCCCATGGAGCTCACGCCCCCTCTGCCAATGGACAGACATGGAAACAGCCAAGGTCAATTTCTGTTTTCTTTGCTCATTGCCGGGGCCTAGTTGCAAAAATGCTTCATTATTAACCCCACTCCTTTGCACACAGAATGTTGGGACTCTGGGAACAGACAGGGCCAAGCCGAAAACCAAGACACCTCTGTTCCCAGAGAAGCCAGGAAAAGGAACAAAGGATTGTCACCTAGAAGGCTTGAGGGTCTGGGAGGATGGATTAGCAACTGCAAATATGTTGACTTATTCTCAACTATTCCAAAATCTGGACTGTATTAGCAGGGGGAAAATAACCAGTAAACTTTAAGTGAAGAATTTCCCATACGATTTATAACGTCCAATCAGAACAATAGGCCACCCAAACAATGACAAAGAAATCACAGCGAGACCCATGACAAATTTAGGCTGCAGTTTATTTAAACCCCTTTTCTGGAAAGGGATTGCAGGGGGGATTTAACACGTCTGTTTTATGTAGCCCAATGGGGGAATAGTAGAATTTGTAGAGAGTTTTGAAGTCTCTCTCCATGAGATTATTTCTGAGAGAACTACCAAGATGGCAGCCAGGGGATGGGAGTGGAGCTGGGTCACTTTCAATAGCTTCAGATTTATTTCTTCAGCATATTTGAGCTCATTTATGTGCCTTTCAATCATGTAAATTCTGAGACCGATCTTGTCTCAATACACATACATTAGACAATCATGACATGAGACAGACGGTTTCTATTCACTACTTGAAGGCAAGGAGTGCATTAGGGGCAACTCCGAGGGAAATATTATTGATGGAGCTATCAGTCTAAATTCTACACCAGTTTTTTATCTTCCCTTTAGGTTATAGCCATGGAAATTCACCCATGCTAGTCTGCTGAAAGATAAAAGCATCGAAATCTGCCTCCAAAGACCGTGACAGGCTGAAGCAGACGGAGAAGGGAGAGATGCCCACATTCAAATCAAAACGGAACGCTGAGACCTGACTGTTGCAACGCTGGCCCCCACCCGTCCCTGCACCGGGGGGGGGCCAAGCTGAGCCTGAGAAGAGCCAGAATTGACCAATGAACATTGCCAAAGAGCCCCAGTAACACGCCAGCAGCCCCCCATCCACCACCCCTTCCAGCCCCCTGCACCTCCCGCCCAGCGGCAGCCCCCCCTGTCAGCGCCTCCCCCTCCCTCCCCACTCCTCCCGCCCGCCGCAATCGGCTGTTCTGCAGTGCGCAGGAGGCTCTGGTGGGGAAGGGGCAGGAGCGAGGGCATGGCAGGCTCGGGGGAAGGGGCAGGAGACTAGGGGGAAGGGGTGGAGAGGTGGCAGGACCTGGGGCAGAGCAGGGGGTTGAGCAGTGAGCACCCCACAGCGTATTGGAAAGTTGGCATCTGTATCTCCAGCCTCGGAGTCAGCGCTGTGCAAGGAGCCGCGTATTAACCTCTGACGAGCCGCATGCGGCCCCGGAGCCCCAGGTCGGCCACCCCTGCCCGAGGGGAAGGAGGCACCAACCCATCATGTGCGATCGAAGGAGCAGGAAAAGAATCTGGGAATTACCTTCTGTAAAAACTCATCTTTTGTCGAAAACCTGTGGAAAAAGCTGATGCAAGAAGTTGTTGACAGAGGGATAGTCCGCGTCTCTCAGCAGCTCCTTGGGTCACCAGCCATTGTCAACCAAGGCAGTTGGCAGACTGAAGGCAGGGCAAGAATGCTGAGGCCGAACAGTCTTTGGTGTTGGCATCCGTGACCTCACAATCAACTTAAGCATCAACACACACAGACCCCCCACCCAGAGAGACACACACACACAGGAGCTGGTAACATTTACAACATGGAGAGATGCACCCAAAATCTCGAGGACTTTTGATTTGGGGGAGGGCATCATCGGCGCTGACTGCATGGGTGTCCCGGGGCTGGAGCACCCATGGGGAAAAATTAGTGGGTGCTTTGCACCCACCGGCAGCCAAGCTCTGCCATCCCCCAGAGCATCTCCCGCTGACCAACTCCTCCCCCACCCTTCCAGGGCCTTCTGCCCACCACAAAACAGCTGTTTGGCTGCATTCAGGATGCTCCCATTTGGTGGGGGAGGAGCAAAGCCATAACTCACCCAGAGATGTGATTTTATTAAATGGTTCAGAGGCTCAGAAACACGTAGAAAATGTTCCAAGGCCCTGAGCTAGTGAAAGTGCCAATCACCCAGAGAGCAGTGGGAGCGGGTCCAAGATGTAGCAAAGAGGGTTTCCTGCAGGGAGAAGGGAAGCAGAGAGATTGCAGCTCTTTGGGACAGAGACTGTCTGTTTGTTCTGTATGTATGCAGCACCTGGCACAATGGGGCCTGATACCTGAGTAGGGCCTGGACACAGTGCTAATAAAGCAAGGGCATTTGTTGAATTACTGAAGTGCCCTGAGTCCCCTGAGTGGAAAGGTGGCAGGTGAAGCGGGGCAAACCCTAGACAGATGGGATCTGCCCAGCCTGGGGCAGCATGTGCGGGAAGGGGGAGGGGAAAGGCCATTGGGAGTGTTTCCACAGAAGCCAAGAAATCAGGGCACCAGCCCTAGCATGGCTGAGTGAGGCTGTTTCCTGGGATAGATCTCCACAGACAGCATTCGTGGGCAGGCTGGGAGGGATGGCCTGGATTCACTTTGGAGTGGATCCAGTGTAAATGAGACTAGACTTGTCCCAGAAGGGCCCAGATACAACAGTGACAGACAGACACTGTGGGTGGAGCCTGTGAATAAATAAATGAGGTGCATTATAAAACAGTAGTAAAATAATCCCCCTGCTCTGTGACCCCAAGTCTGACCTTGTACCTGTCAATGGGGCATCATCACTGAATGGGGGAGCTGTTAATGAGGCCCCACAGGGATTGGCTGTAGCCCCCTCACGTCTCAACTTTTTAGTTAACGATCTGGAAGGAAGTATAAAATCACTGTGGCTAACACAGCTTGGAGGAGTGGTAAATAATGCTGATGATGGGGCCGTTGTATGGAGCAGCCTGGAGAGTTTGGTAAACTGGGATTAGTAAAACAAATGCAGCCAAAAGCGAGGCCCTATAGCTGGGAATGGAGACGGGTGGCCGCACCTAGAGCCTCGGGAACGGTAGCCTGGAAAGCAGTGACTAGGAGAAGGATTTACGTGTCACAGAGGACAAAGAGCTGAACACCGATTCCCATTGCTAATGTGATCCTCGGACGTAGAAACAGGGGAGCAGCGTTGGCTTCTTTGTGTATGTAATTAAATCACCTCTTCATTTCTTTAAGTAGCTGGTTGCTTGTTTGGGGGCTTTTCTGGGGGCGCGGCTTCTGCTTTGGTTTTGGTTTTGTTTAAATTTCCCGCCGGTGAGGGTGATTGGCTCCTGGTTGTGCAATCGACTCAAAAAAAAAGATTTCAAGGGCTGCTGGCTAGTTCCTCTGCTCAGGAAAGTGCAGCTGGACCATGGCTGCCGGGGACCTAGCTGGGAGCTTGCAGGACGAAGTGACTTGCTCCATCTGCCTGGAGTATTTCACAGACCCGGTGACCATTGAGTGTGGGCAGAACTTCTGCCGGGCCTGCCTCAGCCAGTGCTGGGGGGAGCCGGAGCCAAACTTCTCCTGCCCCCAGTGCAGAGAAAGCGCCCTGCAGAGAGACCTGCGTCCCCACGGGCAGCTGGGGAACCTGGCGGAGCTAGTGAAATGCCTGAGGCTGCAGGCGGGGCCAGAGCCCGAGGGGCAGAGAGTGGGTGACAGGCACCAGGAGGCTCTGAAACTCTCCTGCGAGGAGGATCAAACCCCCCTTTGCTTGGTGTGTGACTGATCCTGGGCGCACCGCACTCGCACGGTGGTTCCCATGGAGGAGGCTGCCCAGGAGCACAGGGTAGGGAACAGTTATCTGCATGGTTGGAGTTACAGGGGCAGCTTCTCTGCAGCTACAGAGCCCCCCCCGTGTGTCTGACCAGCCCTGGGTTAGAGCCAGGGAGCTGCGTAATAATGGGATTGTTGTGCAGTGGGAATTTTTCATAATAGTTTGGATGAATATTGTGTGTGCCTCAGTGTCCCCTATGTGGTGCATGTTTAACACCCACAGACCCCCGTTGTCGTCAGCTGGGATCAAAGAGGGGGACCTGTGGAGCTTAATGGACGAGCCTCTACTGCGTGAGCTAAAAGACCTGTTCTCCTGTCCAAGACTGTAGGAGGTTCACACATCTTTAGTTGGTCTAGGTGCTGCTGAAGGGGGACAGAGTGCCACACCAAGCAGGCATGGGTTACACATGGTTAAGGCTATGAGTTTTTCACAGAGGTTGCAGAAGTCACGGAATCCGTGACTTCCAGAGACCTCTGTGACTTCAGCTTGTAGCTCCAAGCGAGCCCCCACAGCTGCCCAGCCACTGTGAGAGGTGTGGGGACCCCGCAGCTGAACTCCCCGTGGACAGGTCACGGGCTTCTGTGAATTTTTCTTTATTGCCCGTGACCTGCCGTGACTTTTACTAAAAATATCCCTGACAAAATCTTAGCCTTACCCATGGTTAAGTAGGTGAGGGGAGGGGGGAAAGGTGTTACTTGTAGAGACCCAGAGATACAGGCATTAGGGACAGCTGGCTGCCTGGGGCCCCATGCCCATGGAGTGTCCCAGAAGACAATGGCCATTCCAATTGTCTGGACATTTGGCACCAAACAATAAATGACCATGGACGGCCCACCCTCCATGGGAAGCCAGCCAAGTGTGCCCAGCTGGAGGACAAAGGACTAGGCTGGGGTTCTAAGTGTGGGCAGCTGGAGGCAGGAGAGGAGCTTGTGGGCTCGGACGACAGAGGGGACAGAGGGCTCTGGGACTGACCCAGATGGACCTTTCCCTTCTCTGTCTTCACTAAGCACTGTCTGCGTTGTGTTCCAGACATGTCAAAAAACAGGGAGAGTCAATTATTTTTTATAAAGGTCCAAATTTCTTGGTCAAGGCATAGTCAAGGTCCAGATTTCAGAGAAAATAATAAAAAATGATAACAATCTTGATCATAATAAAATAATAAAAAGATTTCAGGATCTGCTGGAAAGCAGCTGGTGGTCCAGACTTGGCCCACGGTCTGCCTGTTGACTGCCCCTGTAATAACCCCCCCTGCTTTTACAGTGCAGGTTGAGAGTCACTCCAGGGTAAGGAAGTGGGGGTACATGGCTCCCTGGGGGCCTGCAAGTCTCCCTTGGGTGTCCAACTCAGGTGGACTTGCTGATGTGAAGCAGGGGTGTTGAAGGCTCTGAGATTCAGAGTCAGGAGGCGGTGAAGCCAAGTGACTTTCCTCATTGGAAAAAGTGTGACCTTAAGGGGGTTGCCACACTAAAGAGCTCCTCCCAGGGACTGTTCAAGAGCACCAGACCTATGGCAGGAAAACAGCCTGGAGATGATGGTGCTGGGCCGGAGCGGGCCAGGCCCAGCAGCTCTGCCGGGGAGCTACCTTGGAGCTGAGGTCACTTTTTCAGAGGGTTGGAGAAGGGGGACCTGCTCCCACAGCCTCACTCTGCTCAGTGACGATGTTATCGCTGGGCCCAAACCAGTGACCCCAAACCAGCCCCCAGAGCCATTGTTTGTTTGCAGGAGCAAATCCTGACCCGCCTGCAGCATCTGTGGGAGGAGACAGAAGAGCTCCTGGGCCTGAAATCCGACTGGGACAAGGAGAGGGAGAGGCTCCTGGTAGGTGCCCTGCCCTGCCCGGCCACTTTGCACAGGGGTGTCAGCAACAGCAGCAGGGGGTCTCTGCGCTGCTTGGGGTCTGGGTCATTCAGAAGGTTAAAGGGTTTCCAGGGTCGCTACAGGGAGACAGGTCAGGGCCATTTTAACCAGTGCAGGGCAGACTCTGCTCTCAGGTACCTGGTGTACATCAGGAGTGAGCCCACCGAAGTCAGTGGGGTCAGGTCAGACTCCTCTGGGACCCTGCTGTTAGTTCCCACTGGGGTCAATGGGTTTACACCAGGGTAGCTGGGAGCAGCCTCTGGCTCTGTCTCTCTCGCGCTGGGAGGGGGAAAGGGGGGGCGGAGGGAGAGGCCAGTAAAACACTGAACAGGCGCAGATGTGGCAGGGGTCAGGGCAGAGCAGGGGGAGACTTTTGCTGATCCCAGGGTTCGAGTGTCAGACGTCCCAGTGATGCCATTGGGCAGTTTGGGAAGCACCATTTGCCACGGCCTGGTCTGCACTTCACTCTGGTGCTGGGACAGTGGTGGGGACGGGCTGGGGGCTGGTGATTTTGGGTCACGTTTTTATACTAGCAAAAGCTCTCGTGTAGCCACGGTTACTCTGGCAAAGAGATGGAATGAAACGCTCTGGGGAGCCCGGACAAGGCTTTGTACCATTTCCCAAGACACCCGCTCTCCCCGGGTCCCTGCCCTGCCCCTGCGTCTCTCTGTGCACCCCAGAGGCAGACGGAAGTGGAGCGGCCGCTGGTGGTGTCCAAGTGCGAGGGGCTGCACCAGTTTCTGGCCGAACAGGAGCGCCTCCTCCTGGCCCGGCTGGGAGAGCTGGGCGAGGAGATTGGGAGGAGGAGGGAGGACAATGCCACCCACCTGGGTGAGGAGATTTCCCGGCTCAGCGCCCTGATCACGGAGCTGGAGGGGAAGCGTCAGCAGCCGGTGCTGGAATTGCTGCAGGTGAGACAGTGTCGGATGCACCCAGAGCCCAGTGCAGGGAGGGGACGGCCCCTGAGTCACTCGGGCTGACAGGGTAACTCAGTGCAGGGCGCACGGCCCGGGGCGTCTGCAGGGCCAGGGGCCCAGGGCTGCAGAGAGACAGGAGTTTGGGCTGTCGGGGAGGTGGGGGAGGCTGGTGAAAGGCTGTTCCAGCCCTGGGCTCAGCACAGAGGACCCGGCCGTCCCGTCCCTGCGGAACATCTGGTGTGAACGGGGCTCTGCTCCCTCTAGCACAGCCCTTCAGAGTCTCCACCCCACTGGGGGAGCAGCCTGTGGGGCCGGGCTGGGGTAGCAGAGTGACCCGTCTGGGGCAGGGGGCCGGCTGGGCCATGGCCACTGACTCTCTGCTCTGTCTCTCCTTCCCCTCTGGGGTGTCAGAAGTGCTGTGAGCAGATACACCCGGGCTCCGTCTGCCCCCACAGTCAGGGTATGTCTACACTATGGAATTAGGTCGAATTTATAGAAGCGGTGTTTTGGAAATCGGTTTTATATAGTCGAGTGTGTGCGTCCCCACAGAAAATGCTCTAAGTGCATTAAGTGCATTCACTCGGTGGAGTGCTTCCACAGGACCAAGGCAAGCGTCGACTTCCGGAGCGTTGCACTGTGGGTAGCTACCCCACAGTTCCCGCAGTCTCCGCTGCCCATTGGAATTCTGGGTTGAGATCCCAATGCCTGATGGGGCTAAAACATTGTCGCGGGTGGTTCTGGGCACATATCGTCAGGCCTCCGTTCCCTCCCTCCCTCCCTCCGTGAAAGGAAGGGCAGACAATGGTTTTGCGCCTTTTTTCGTGAGTTACCTGTGCAGACGCCATACCACGGCAAGCCTGGAGCCGCTCAGCTCACCGTCACCCTATGTCTCCTGGGTGCTGGCAGACGTGGTACTGCATTGCTACACAGCAGCAGCAACCCATTGCCTTGTGGCAGCGGACGGTGCAATAGGACTGGTAGCAGTCATCGTCATGTCCGAGGTGCTCCTGGTGGCCTGTGTGAGGTCGATCAGGAGCGCCTGGGCAGACATGGGCGCAGGGACTAAATTTGGAGTGACTTGATCCGGTCATTCTCTTTAGTCCTGCAGTCAGTCCTATAGAACCATCTTATGGTGAGCAGGCAAGCGATACGGATTGCTCGCAGTCCTATTGCATCATCTTCTGCCGGGCAGGCAAGCGATGAGGATGGCATGCAGTCCTATTGTACCATCTTCTGCCAAACAGCCATGAGAAGTGGATGGCATGCAGTCCTTCTGCACCGTCTGCTGCCAGCCAAAGATGTAAAAGATAGATGGAGTGGATCAAAACAAGAAATAAACCAGATTTGTTTTATACTCATTTGCAAACACCCCCCCCCACCCCGTCTAGGGGACTCATTCCTCTAGGTCACACTGCAGTCACTCACAGAGAAGGTGCAGCAAGGTAAATCTAGCCATGTATCAATCAGAGGCCAGACTAACCTCCTTGTTCCAATAAGAACAATAACTTAGGTGCACCATTTCTTATTGGAACCCTCCGTGAAGTCCTGCCTGAAATACTCCTTCATGTAAAGCCACCCCCTTTGTTGATTTTAGCTCCCTGAAGCCAACCCTGTAAGCCGTGTCCTCAGTCGCCCCTCCCTCCGTCAGAGCAACAGCAAACAATCATGCATCTGAGTTGAGAGTGCTGTCCAGAGCAGTCACAATGGAGCACTCTGGGATAGCTCCCGGAGGCCAATACCGTCGAATTGTGTCCACAGTACCCCAAATTCAACCCAGCAAGGCTGATTTAAGCGCTAATCCACTTGTCAGGGGTGGAGTAAGGAAATCAATTTTAAGAGCCCTTTAAGTCGAAATAAAGGGCTTCATCGTGTGGACAGGTGCAGGTTTACATCGATTTAAAGCTGCTAAATTCGACCTAAAGTCCTAGTGTTGACCAGGGCTCAGAGCCCAGGAAGCAGACCCAGCATCCCGACCGTGGGACGGTCTCACCCTCTGGATCCAGCCCCCCTCCATCCCCATAGCCCTGGGGCTGCTGCCGCTGTGTCTGTGTGACCCACCCTGGGAAGGGGAGTGCCCCACAGCTCTGGGCTGGAGAACCCTCCCTGGGACCAGGCTGGCTTGGGGGATCATTAATGGGGCTGAGAGCCTGTCACCCCGAGGGCCCAGCTGGGACCTGGCCCCAGCTCTGACATGGCGCAAAGCCTGTCCCGTGTGAGGGGGGCCCAAGGGCTTGTGGGGAAAGAGCTCAGTGTCCCAGCCCAGGCCCTCGTGGGGCAGTGTCCCGGTCCCAGAACCCCCACCCCACGGGGAGTGACCAGGCCCCTTGGAGGCTGAGAGGAGAAGCTGAGAAGAAGCTGGGCCTGGAGAATGAGCCCCTCGCTCATCCCTGGGAGAAGCCCCTCCAGGCCCTTGAAGGGAACGTGGGGCTGGGCCAGGTGTGAGGGGAGCTGGCCCTGCCTGGGCTGGGTTTTCTTTCTGGATGGAGAGAGGCCCCCAGTCTCCAGGCCGGCCCCGGCAGATCATGCAGGCAGTAAATTCCCTGGGCAGCAGAGGTCACGGCCCCGTTAGCCCTGCCTGTGGCCCAGCTCCCACCCACTCCCCATCTGGCTCTGGGGGGCAGGAACTTAGAGCAAAGGAGGGGGAGGAATAAACACGCTCATGTCTCTGCAGGGATGAGAAGGCCATGTCTCCGCATCCGGTGCCCGAGTCCCGAGCTGGAAAAGAGAATCCGGGATTTCCCTCGAGAGAACAATCTCCAGGAGGCTGTGACGGGATTCCTGGGTAAGGGGCGCTGCTGGGGGTTTCTCTCATTGTATTTGAGCAGGGCAGGGGGAGGGATTTGGCCCAGCAGGTTGGGTTATTATCAGTTCCTGTGTGCCCCTATTACTCGTGGATCAGAGCTTCATTCAGAGCACTGTGACTGCCCAGCCCAGAGGGGCCCAGATCCTGGGAGAGCCCTTGGGGTCCCAGCTTCCCTGGCTGCTCAGAGCAGAGCCCAAAGGGGAAGATTTCAGGAGAGCAGATAATTCATAATCATGAATCTGTGCGCCCAGTGCTGTCTCCTGCTCTCTCCCTGGCTATCTGAGCGCAGGGGCGGGTGCTCTTGGTTAACAGGAGACGTTATCACGGATTCTCAGCCTCCCTGACTGACACCAGCTGAGCCTCAGGGCCCTAGTGTTTAAGCACTTTGGGCCACACTTTCAATGGTATTTAGGTGTCTGGTGGGAACCTCCAAAGCACCTAACTCCTATGGACTTGCCTAACCTGCTTCAGCCCTTTTGAAAATCCCATTCTCCAGGCTGTTTCCCTGCCATAGGTCTGGTGCTCTTGAACAGTCCCTGGGAGGAGCTCTTTAGTGTGGCAACCCCTTAAGGTCACACTTTTTCCAGTTTTCAGAGTAACAGCCGTGTTAGTCTGTATTCGTTAAAAGAAAAGGAGGACTTGTGGCACCTTAGAGACTAACCAATTTATTTGAGGATGAGCTTTCGTGAGCTACAGCTCACTTCATCGGATGCATACCGTGGAAACTGCAGAAGACATTATATACACACAGAGAATATGAAACAATACCTCCTCCCACCCCACTGTCCTGCTGGTAATAGCTTATCTAAAGTGATCATCAAGTTGGGCCATTTCCAGCACAAATCCAGGTTCTCTCACCCCCTCACCCCCCTCCCAAAAACCACACACACAAACTCACTCTCCTGCTGGTAATAGCTCATCCAAACTGACCACTCTCCAAGTTTAAATCCAAGTTAAACCAGAACATCTGGGGGGGAGGGGGATAGGAAAAAACTAGGGGAAATAGGCTACCTTGCATAATGACTTAGCCACTCCCAGTCTCTATTTAAGCCTAAATTAATAGTATCCAATTTGCAAATGAATTCCAATTCAGCAGTTTATCGCTGGAGTCTGGATTTGAAGTTTTTTTGTTTTAAGATAGCGACCTTCATGTCTGTGATTGCGTGACCAGAGAGATTGAAGTGTTCTCCGACTGGTTTATGAATGTTATAATTCTTGACATCTGATTTGTGTCCATATATTCTTTTATGTAGAGGCTGTCCAGTTTGACCAATGTACATGGCAGAGGGGCCTTGCTGGCACATGATGGCATAGATCACATTGGTGGATGTGCAGGTGAACGAGCCTCTGATAGTGTGGCTGATGTGATTAGGCCGTGGGATGGTGTCCCCTGAATAGATATGTGGGCACAGTTGGCAACGGGCTTTGTTGCAAGGATAGGTTCCTGGGTTAGTGTTTCTGTTGTGTGGTATGTGGTTGTTGGTGAGTATTTGCTTCAGGTTGGGGGGCTGTCTGTAGGCAAGGACTGGCCTGTCTCCCAAGATTTGTGAGAGTGTTGGGTCGTCCTTTAGGATAGGTTGTAGATCCTTAATAATGCATTGGAGGGGTTTTAGTTGGGGGCTGAAGGTGACGGCTGGTGGCGTTCTGTTATTTTCTTTGTTCGGCCTGTCCTGTAATAGGTGACTTTTGGGTGCTCTTCTGGCTCTGTCAATCTGTTTCTTCACTTCCGCAGGTGGGTATTGTAGTTGTAAGAAGGCTTGATAGAGATCTTGTTGGTGTTTGTCTCTGTCTGAGGGGTTGGAGCAAATGCGGTTGTATCGCAGAGCTTGGCTGTGGACGATGGATCGTGTGGTGTGGTCAGGGTGAAAGCTGGAGGCATGCAGGTAGGAATAGCGGTCAGTAGGTTTCCAGTATAGGGTGGTGTTTATGTGACCATCGTTTATTAGCACAGTAGTGTCCAGGAAGTGGATCTTAATCGCGTCTCTGCTAAGGCTGCGTCTACACTCCCCCTTGTGTCGGTAGAACGTATGTGGCTCAGGGGTGTGAATAAGCCACCCCCCGAGTGACACAAGTTACACGGACCTAAGCGCCGGTGTGGACAGTGCTATGGTGCTGGGAGAGCTTCTCCTGCCAACATGGCTACGGCTGCTCGTTGAGGGTGGAGAGCTCCCTCCCGTCGGCTTCCAGCCGCTCCAGTAGAGACTGCCACTGGAGGCCACGTCACTCACAGCTGTGAGGGCCGAGCGGTTAAGGCGTTGGACTCGAAATCCATTCAGGTTTCCCTGTGCAGGTTCAAATCCTGCTCACAGCGAGGCCTGTGTTTTAGCCACACTTGCTCACCAGGGCAATACATCTCCACCGGCCCTGAGACACTCTCCATACACTCCCCACCCCAGGTAAACCCTGTTCTGCTCCTTTCATGGGGATGCCTGGGATGGTGCCTCACGCTGTGTCCCTGCGGTCTCAGCTCCCGAGGCCTCTGCCCCTCACCCAGCGCCTCCCGGCTCAGCCCCACCCCTGGGTGCTGCTCCTCTCCAGAGCGTGGAAGGAGCTGAGCATGGGCAGCCCGTATCAGAGGCCAGGGGAGCCTGAGCCTTCCCCAAAAGGCCGTCCATGCGGGGCGGAAACACTGGGGATGTGGGGCGGGTCTCCCATCCGGAGGCCCGTGGGCCCATGGTCATCTTTCGAGTGCTGGAAGCGAAGCTCCAGAGAAGTGGGGGCCCCGCCTGCACCCCGCTCCCCTCTGCCTCTTAGCCCGATGCCCTGCTCTTGCTCTGCCTCTTCCCATCCCCCCTCCGCCTCCTCCCCCAAAACCTGCACCCCAACCCCCCTCGGCCTTTTCCCCCGCGGCCCCATCTTCTTGTGCCTCTTCCTGTCCTGCTCCACCTCCTTCCCCAAGGACCCCCCTGCCCCCCGCTCACCAGAGACAGAGAAAAGGGACGGGTGCCTGGCCCCATGGCCCCCCGGTAGCCCCCCTTCGGGGAAAGGGGCGGAGAGGAGCAAGCAGGGGGTGAGTGGAGTCCTGGGGGAAGAGGCGGAGAGGAGCGAGGGGCAGGTAGGGGGACCTCGGGGGCCAGAGGAGTGAACAGTGGGGGGGCGGGGCCTCGGGGGAAGAGGATGACCGGGGGCGGGGCCGCTCTGGCAGGGCCATGCTCTAGGCCCCGGTGGCCCCCCAACTTCTCGGGGTCATCTGAAACCCAGGATGAAGGTGACACAGGGCCTGGTTCCTGTTTGGGCTAAGATTCCATAACACCTCTCCCTTCCTGGCAGTGTGAAGGGGCTGCACAGGGGCATAAAGCCCTCCAGACACGGCCGGAGACAGGGAAAGGGCCGTCAATGCGGAAGAGAATCAGGCCCAGAGTTAGACAAGGGGTGCAGAGAATATTCTGGATTCTGGTTATTGCACTTTGCCCTTGCTCGAAATGCTTCCTGTATTTTCTCCATTTCACTCCCTGACTCTCGATCTCTGCCCCTTTCCCCGTTTCGTCCTCAGAATTAGCACATTCAGCCAGTTAATCGCAGCAATCCCGCCATAAGACGGCAGCCTGAAATCTCAGCTCTCCCCCGCCCCTCGCACGAGACCTGCTGCCAGCTGAACTGGAGAAAGAATGGGGAACGTCTCTGGCAGAGGGTGTGAAACAGACACCCGGAAAAGGTGAGCTTTCACAGGGACTGCTGGGCACGCATGGACTGTGGCTGGGGAGGGGGCTGCCAGACCTCCCGCAGGTGACCAGACAGCAAGTGTGAAAAATCGGGACGGGGGTGGGAGGTAATTGGAGCCTATATAAGAAAAAGACCCAAAAATCGGGACTGTCCCTCTAAAATCGGGACACCTGGCCACCCTAGACCTCCCCCACAGACTGCCACTGAGTGAGTGGGGGGCAGTTGCACAGACCTGCAGTGACCACACAGATTGTGAGGTTTGCTCCCCTCCTGTCTCCAGTGGGGCTGAGGTTTCTCCCTGAGCCTGCTGAGCCCTGTGGCCCTTCCCAGCCACGCCCGTGGGAGCAGAAAACACTGAGAGACCAGGCCGGGGAGGTCATATGGTTTATTGGACCCGGTTCTGTTGGGGAGAGTGTAGCCAGACAGCCAGCCCCCCCCTGCTCAGACCAGCATTGCTGGAAACACAGGAGGAAGCCGGAACAGGGCACTTAACATATATTCCAGCACAGCCTTTGAAGCTGTGAAAGCACAGGTGTGCTGCTACAATGTGCCTCTGGGAACAGATACAAGGATTAAGCTCACAGTAGGCAGAGGCCCTGTGACAGACATGGCTCTTCGCCCCTACTAAATAGAGTGATGCACTCACACCAACATCCTAGGTGGGATAATATTTACCCTGATAAAAGAAATGTCCAGTAGTCGACACTTATTGTTTCTCTCCCTTGCAAGTGTAAACTACTCTTGCGAAAGCTGGCGTCACCCCGACAGACCAGCCTCAATTTGGCATAAGAAAGGAGAAAGAGAATAAAGGAGTACAGAGGTATAAGTAGGGGACCTACAGCACCCTGATTTTTGAGTGCTTTTCACTATCTATCTGCTGGTCAGATAAGTGACAGCCTCCCAAGGCTTCTGCAGCTAAGAGGGTCCCTACGCCTTGTCCCTTATTCATCTTTCCGCGGAATTGAGTGACCGATCCTGGCTTGGCACCGCTGGAATCGAGAGATGCAAGGAGGGTAAGAAGCACCCACACCTGATCTCCTATCTTTAGTGTACACATATTTTGAAATAGAGCTCTATACTTTGTTTTCTTTCTTTGGGATTGTGGCTTCAGTTTTGTAACTTGTTTGTGTGTGTAACATCTCTACATTTAAATAAGTAGGCACTAGCAATTTTGTAACCACATGATTAGAATGTAGCTTAATAAATTTTGGTAACCATTTATGCATAAGCCTGACTTGTTTTCTCTGGTTTACTGTAAAGCAGCCAACACAATTAAAGAACCTCAGCCGTTTTGGCTCTAAAGCCTGGCCATTAGATGAGAGTACTAAGAGCCTAGCGTTGAGTTGTGCCGCCTCCACGGGGCAAACTCTTGGGGCACCTGTCAGTCAATCCTGGCTGCCCGCTGCGAAGGAGCTCTGAGCTCTAGCAGTTAAAGTCACGGGTGTGGAGAGGCTCTTAGTGCTGCCATTGGGGCACCTGTCAGTCAGTATTGACTGCCCGCTGCGAAGGAGCTCTGAGCTCTAGCAGTTAAAGTCACGGGTGGTTAGGACCTTGGGGCATCCGTCAGCCTAGCCCGGGCTGCCCGCCGCGAAGGGACAGTGCGTCCTAGCAGTTAAAGTCACGGATGGTATAAACGGGCATAGCTGGCACCTCACCAAACATCCTTGGCCGTCGGCTAACAGAGAGAGACAGGGCCTGAGGACGAGATCTGCGGAGCTCGAAGGCTTGTCTCTCCCCAGCAGAAGTTGGAGAATGAAAGAGATCCCCTCCCTGCCTTGTCTCTCTAATCTCCTGGCACCGACCTTGCAAACAGAGAACTCTGAGGCAGTTCAGTGCTTCCCACCGAGCCCCAGGAGCCCGTATGTAACACGGACGTTGCACTCATTCAAACAGTGCCTAGCGCAGCTGGGGGACGGGCTTCAAGCTGCTGCCAGCCGCAGCCCCTTCTGTGCCCCAAACCGGGGGCGACTGCGCCTACCGGCCAGACCCCTCTGTTCCAGAACAGAGGTGCCCTTTGGTCTCTCAGCCCAGCGCTCTCACACAACCACAGCAGCTCCAGTCACCAGGTCCCCTCTTGGCGCAGTGGGAGGGGGCAGCAGGACAGAGCAGGCAGGCCTCCGAGGGGGAACTGTACTCCGGGAAGCCGTGACTCTGTCAAGGATTTAGGTGTCATACCGGGCAAGCCACTCAACATCCACTCCCGGTGCGATGCTGTGGGGAACAGGGCCAAAGCCATCGGTGATGACGGGGGGATTTTCTTGGTTTTTCAGTGGTTTGCATGCCTCAGTTTCCCTGGGTGCTGTTTGTTTAACGAGGTGGCACTGGTGGGAGAGGTAGTTTGTTGTTACAGAGGACCAGCGGTGATCTCTCCTGTCAGTTGGGCCCTCAGGCAAAGGCCTGGAGAACGGATACCCCAGCGACTGGTGAGCGGGAGGCCCAGCTTGGAAGTCACAGCCAGGTCGGGCCAGTAGTAGGACAATGGGCTGAGGAGAGAAGACCCGGTGACTGCTTCCAGCCAGGGGGAAAGAAAAGAGGGAGGAGAGGAGAGGCTGAGATAGAGGAGACCCAGGCAGCCTGTTCACCTGGGACAGAAGACAAAGGACACAGGCTTGTGGGAAGGTGATATCGGACGCTTAGCTGGAAGGAGGGGGCTTCTGGACTGGGGAGAGAAAACAGCCAGAGCCCACACGGGTGCAGGAGAGACCTAGATGGACTGTGCAGAGGGAGATTAGGCCTGAGGCCCTGAGAGTTTCCTGTGCTGTGTTCAGATGCTCAGTAAACCCCTCTCTTTTACGCTGTCTGAGAGTCACGGCAGTCTCGGGATCGGGGTTGCGTTCTTCCCTCTGGGAGTAGAGGCCCCAGGGGTCCAGAGTGAGGGGACTCCCTGAGGGGGCCCACGGCAGACAGGCATGCTCAAGGCTCAGAGAAGAGGGGTTGCAGGAGGCGGAAGGGCCTACGGCTTAACCCTTGAGAGAGTGGATCTCCAAGAAGGGCTGTCACACTGAAGGGGGTTCCTCCCAAGGACTGTACGAGGCTGAGAGAGAGCACAAGTCCTGTGAGTCCGTGACGCCATCCATGGATAGATAAAGAGAGGATGGAAAGGGAGGTGATTCAGCAGTGGGGAGACTGACACTGGAATACTGCATCCCATTCTGGTGTCCACATTTCAAAAATAACGTTAAAAAAACTGGAGAGGGTGCAGAAAAGAGCCATATTTGAGGGATGGAGAAGACTTATAAGAAGGCATTGAAAAACTCAGTCTGTTTAGTTTTTAAAAAGATGGAGAGGTGAGCTGATGGCAGCCTGCAAGTGCCTTCGCTGAGAGAAAACACCAAGTATTCAAAGGGCTCTTTAGTCTTGCAAAGAAAGGCAGAACAAGAACCAATGGCTGGAAGCAGAAATCAGAAAAATTCTCCTTAGAACAAGGCAGAGATTTGTAAGAGGGAGGGCAACTCATCACTGGAACAAACTGGCAAGAGAAGTGATGGATTCTCCATCTCTTGATGTCTTCCAGTGAAGACTAGATGCCTTTCGGGAAAGTGCTTTCATCAAAAAGCAGCTCTTGTGACACACGGGAGGGCTGGGAGATGCAGGGCATCATATTAGATGCTCCAATGGTCCCTTCTGGCCTTAAGTCGACTAATTTATGAAAAACTGGTGGTTTATTGTATAGCCGGCTCCATCCCCCGACTCACCAGTCATTGAGTGCGGAGATCCGGGGGCAACAACTCCAAGCTCCAAGAGGCTGGGCAGGGGCAGGACATCAGCTGGGAGGGGAGGGGTGGGGGGGCAGTGACATCACAAAGGCCTTTTGCAGGACCTCAGCCCATTGGGCAAAGGTGGTGGGGAGGGGGTGACCTCACAGAGAGACCCCGACATCAGCGGGGCAGGGCCGAGGGGCAGGGCCAGGGCAGTCGCTGAGACCCCCCCGGCTTTGCTGCCGCACGTCTCCTTCTCCCGGTCTCCCCTCGAGGACGGGGAGAGAATTAGGATTCACGTCGTAGCATGAGGAGGAGCCTCTGTGGAGTTTTCTCCTTTCCGACCCCTGGTTGTGCCAGAAAACGAACGTCCCTTGGACAAGGTCGGAGGCTGCGAGAGGTTTGGAACCTGTTGGGTCTGATGCACCTGCTGCAGGCAGAATTCTCGGCACAGAAAACACTGGCTTAAGGGGGCAGAATGTGATTTCCTACCGAGCGCTTTGACGCTTGGAATCACTGGGGACCTTGGGGCTTATCGTTTTTGGTTTCCCTTTTCCTCTTTCCTCCCTCCTTTCTCCTCTTCTCTTGCTTCTTTTTCCCCTGTTTCCCTCTCTCTCCCAAGGAGGGGTGTCTGTGGAGGGTGGGCAAGGGGGGGTTGCTCTCATCGCGGGAGGTCCTCACAAAGAGGTGGGTCTGGATCTGAGAGCGATCCGCTCTGATGGTGACCTGGCCGTCCTGTGGGACCTCTGGTGAGACCTCTCAGCCGCCCGCCCCTCAGAGTCTCAGGGCTGGTTGGCCGAGCGGGGGGCTATCGACAGCGAGGAGACTCAGGTCCTTTTGGTCTCGTTTCAAATCAGGCAAATAAGTCACAATCAATGCAACGTATGGGATTAATCTTGCTGCTTCAGGGGCGGAAGGAGGCAGGGTCTTGGGGGAAGGGGTGGAGCGGGGCGGGGTCTGGGGAGGAGTGGGGGTTGCCCCGAGCCCGCACCCCCCTCTGGGCGGCCTTGGCAGCAGTATTGGTCCCACCCCGCGGCAGGGCTGGGCTGGAACCAGGTATGGCCGGGGCAGGGCAGGGCAGGGGGTGGGGGAAAGCTGGGCGGGCGGGAGCTGGGGGAGGTACCTCTCTCCAAGCCAGACCTCGTAACCTGAGATCCAGAGAGGCAGGGGGGGCTCAGGACACACCCCTCCATCGGCCTTTCCCGTTGGTTGGCGTCGGTGTGGAGATGTCTCGCACACTGGGTTTTGTGGGTCCTACTTTCAGGCACCTCCTTCTTCCTGTAAGCGGGGGAATAGTCCCGCTCTTGTAGGGAACTGTCCTGGCTTCTGCATGACCCCGGTGAAGTGGGCTAGCGAAAGGATCTGAGTCCTCGCTCCCACTCCCTTTACCCAGTGGCCTCCCTGCCCTGGAGGACTCCCCTTCCACTCTCCTGTCTGGCAGAGTCCTCATAACCCCGAGAAGGCTGGACCCAGGATTCCTAGGGGGCTCGACCCCCAACCCTGCGGTGGTCACCTAGGACAGGGGCTCGGGTGTCCCCACTCCGGGGTACTCTCTCTGCACTGGGCATTTCTCTGACCCACTGACCATTCCATACAATTTAAAGCAAATGCAAGTTATTTAATCAACAATTAATTTAAAAAAGAATAAGGGAAAATGGGAAAGGTGAAAGGAAACACATCACCCCGCTCTGTGGCAGGGAACATCACAAACAGGGTCTCTGGAACGTCAGGGCAGTTCACAGTCTGCTCCTTGTGAGTCCCAGGCCCCTTCTCCGGCCCTGGCCGTGCTGCGGGGATGCTGCTGGTCGGACACTCGCTCTGGTGGTGGCCACACGCTCTCAGGCTCGAAGTGGCAGGACCCTTCTTCCCAGTGTGGCCCCCGCCCTGTTGGGGTTATGATCCAAGCCTGGCCTGCAGAGCCCCTTGGCTGAGGCGTCTCCCTGTGCGGGGCCCGCTGCCCAGGGTCCCCCTCGCTCTCCCCAGCTGCTCACCGCACCCAGCTCCGGACTGCTCCAGCCCCAGCCCCAGCCCCACCACTCGGTCTCTGCACGGCTGCTGCTCTGCCCCCAGCTCCCTGGGCTGCTTCTCTGGCCCCTCTGGCTCTGGTTGCTCCCACGACAGGTCTGCTCTCTCTGGGCTGCTTTACTGGTCCCTCTGGATCGGCACAGCTCCGCTCCCCAGCTCAGCTCGGGCCCCTGCTTTCTCCTTAGCTCGGCCCCACTCTGTCTGTCTGACCCAGGCAAATCCAGCTCTCACAGAGGACGGGACCCCCCTGGCCTCCTGACTCCCTCATTAGCCTTCTCGCCCTGACATTCAGGCTGACCTGGAGCGTTGGCCTCTCCCCATTGTTCCTGGGGACTATCAGTCTCAGGGTCCTGGTTTCCCATCGACCCTTCCCCTTTTAGTACTGGGAGCGAGCCAACCAAAACACCCCCACTGACTGTTAGTAAGGGGGCAACAGTCCCCTTACATTTAGGCTGTAGCTGTGGGGGGGGTTGAGAATCGGCAGCATCTCAGTGTCAGATTTAGGGAGCTAAAGTGAAAGTAGCAGCCAAGCCCAGCTCAGTATTTTTGTGGAGCTAGCCCCTGGTGCCTAACCTGTTTGGAACAGCCCCCTAGGCCCCCATCTGTGTGGTCAGGTGCCCGATCCCAGACCTACATTATTTTAAACAGATGCTTTTGAAAAACGTACCAAAAGTCTAACGGGCTCTAAAAATCAGCTGAATGCATTCCGGGCCTACAAGCGCTAAAATACTTTCATCAAAACAGTGTCTTGTGCTTTGAACGGTATCACGACATGGCAGGGGCTGACAGTCAGTGCTAAATGTGTGAAGACCCATTTTTCATGATTCTTGCTAAAGCCAGTCAGCAAATGTCGTCTAGGAGTAAGTGCTGTAATTATGGGGAAGAAAAATCTGCATTTTTCACACGTAACAGAAGTGGAATAACTGCATTCAAAAATAAAACGATGGAAAACTTGAAAGGCCACAAGCCCTCTCAGTCCTACTGCTTGTTCAGCCAATCGCTCAGACAAACAGGGGTTTGTTGACATTTGCAGGAGCTAATGTTGCCCACTTCTCGTTGACGTGTCACCTAAAAGGGAGACCAGGCATTCACAGGGCACTGTTGTAGCTGGCATCGCAGGATATTGACAGGCCAGATGTGCTGAAGAATCATACGTCCCTTCGCGTTTCAGGCACCGTTCCAGAGCTCATGCGTCCATGTTGATGACAGATTGAGATGTCACCAGCGGAAGGTTCATTTCCTTGTTCGGTGGTTGGGATCTTGTCGTTTCCACATTGGCGTGTTGCTCTTTTCAGACTTCTGAAACCGCGCGCCACGCCTCATCCCGCTCAAATTTTGGAGTCCAATTTCAGACTCTTAACTCTTGGGTCAAGTCCTGTGGCTGTCTCTAGAAATCTCACATTGGTCCTTCTTCGCCTTTTGTCAGATCTGCAGTGAAAGTGTTCTTAAAACGAACACCACGTGTTGGGTCATCCTCCGAGATGGCTAGGAGATGAAATCTGTGGCAGAGTGCAGGTAAAAGAGACCAGGAGAAGACAATTCTCCCCCAAGGAGCTGAGTCACCGATTTAATTCACACATTACTTTTTTTTAACGAGTATCATCAGCATGGAAGCATGTCCTCTGGACTGGTGGCAAAAGCATGCAGGGGCATACGAATGTTTAGCATGCCTGGCACATAACTACCATGCAATGCTGGCTGCAAAAGTGCCATGCGAACGCCTCTTCTCAACGTCCGGTGGCCTTGTAGGCGCGAAACGTTGACACTGTTTTCCTTTTGGGTGCAGTTCTGAACAAAACAAAAAATCTACATTTGTAAGTTGCACTTTCACGGCCAAGAGCTTGCACTGCTGCACTTTTATGAGGGGAACTGAAAAATGCTCTTTTGAAAAATGCGGTTCTCCCTGCCCCAGCCCAGAGCCTGCACCCCCACCCTCTTCCCACACCCCCTCTCCTGCACCCAAACTCCCTCCTACACCCCCACCCCTTCCCCCAGCCCAGAGCCTACAACCAAACTCCGTTCCACAGCCTGCAGCCCCTCCCTCCGCAGCCCCTCCCATCCCCAAACTCCCGTCCAGAGCCTGCACCCCTCCACCCATCCTGCACCCCCACCCTGTGCCCCAGCCCGGAGCCTGCACCCAGCACCCAAACTCCATCCCAGAGCCTGCATCCCAGACTCCATCCTAGAGTGGTGAATAGGACAGATTACTAACTCATCACGGTGGGTTTCAGCCCCCTAGGATCACCTGTCAGGATTTTTCCTTCCTTTAAAGAGGGCAGAACCCAAACCCCATTCAGAAGATGCGGGAAATCTTACAGTAAAGTCTTCCCACATAGTCCCCTCTGTAATCCCATCTGTCAGAGCTTGCCTTAGCACACGAAAATAAGGCCACAGAGTGGTAACCACACAAACAAGACTTTATTTACGATGGGGGAAAGGACTAGGACAGGCTAGAGAAGGGGTGGAGTAACAAAACTTTAACTCTGGAAATGCTCCACTCTCACAAACAATTACACCCACGAGGAAATGTTGATGTGCTTTCTACCTTCTCTTGCAGGGAGAGAGCGATGGACAGCTTCTGCTCTCTTGACATTGGACGTCAGGGACAGACTTCGATGATGGACACAGGACCGGGTGAGTAGACCTAACTAAAAACCCTCCCTATCCCTCTTTGCGTCGTCTCTGCCTGGATGTTAGACCCTATCTACGCGGATTCAATCCATGCGTGGGAGTGTGCTTCCCAACCCAAATGAATCTAGCCAATGGCAAAAGGTCACCAGATTCTTTTGCCAAGTCCAAGATGGCCACCTAATAGATAACACAAAACGTACATGCCTTTCTTCCCTTCTTTTACGAAAATTTGGCAGGGGCAAACACCATTTTACACACCCAGAGAATGCATTTGACCAATCAGGGGACGTTGCGGGGCAGGGTGACCCATCCAGAAGGGGGTTGTGTCTCCCCTCTGAGAACTCCTCCCTCTGTCCTCTACAACTGAAGTGGACGTCAGCTCTGTAGGACCACCCCGAGAGGGGATTTGACCAAATAGGGGAAGTGCCATAGTGGAGTGAGCTGCCCGCAACAGGATCCTGTGGTCCCTAAAAAGTCCTCACACCGCCCTTTACCAATTGGCGAGGGTTTCTCTCCCACCTTAGGCCATCTCAGAAGGTAAACGTGTACCAATCCAGAACAGGTTTAGCCCGCAGGCCTAGGCCACGATTTCTGCAAAAGACATCCTTGGAACGAGACGGGCTCTTCCACGCAGTGTTGTGTTGCGACTTCCAGGAGGATGCTGCCAGCCACGCAAACATGGAGCTCCAGAGATCGGCGGCTTCTGGCCTAGACCTTCGGGCACTGCCTATTCTGATCGGTACGTTACCCTTCTGGGATGGCCTATGGGGTGTGTGAAACCCTGACCGATTAGTAGAGGATAGTGGGGGGATTTCATGGAGCGGTGATGGGCCCCTCTTGCGGGCAGGTCACCCCACCACAGCACTTACCTGATTTGGTGAAATCCCCTCTCTGGCTGGTCCTAAGGGGCTGAGGCTCACCCCAACTGGGAAGAGTTCTCGGAGGGGTCACGTGACCCACTTCCGGATGGGTCACTCTGCCCCAGAACTTTCCCCCATTGGTCAAATCCATTCCTGAGGCACATGGATGGAGATAAAACACCCCCATATTGGTAGAGGAGTGGCAGGAGCTCTTAGAGAGGTCACATGCTACTCCTTGCTTCTACTCATATTTGCATCCTGATCCCGAAAGTCTTATATCATGGTGTGGGTCTTATGGTGACAGATGGGCGATGCCTTAGGGGTGAAGGGGCGAGGTCCCATGGGTGAAACTAAATAACTGTCCTTAGCCTCAGGGTGGTTTGGCCTTATGGCCAGAGCCAAAATGGCAGCCCTCCCACTCAGGGCTGTGTGGCCCAACGCCCAGAGTCCGTGCGGCCGCCCGCTCCGTCGGGGCTGTGTGGCCCAACGACCAGAGTCCGTGCGGCCGCCCGCTCCGTCGGGGCTGTGTGGCCCAACGACCAGAGTCCGTGCGGCCGCCCGCTCCATCGGGGCTGTGTGGCCCAACGACCAGAGTCCGTGTGGCCGCCCTCTCCATCTGGGGCTGTGTGGTCCAATGGCCAGAGTCCGTGCGGCTGTCCTCTCCATCCAGGGCTGTGTGGCCCAACGACCAGAGTCCGTGCGGCCGTCCTCTCCGTCGGGGCTGTGTGGCCCAACGACCAGAGTCCGTGCGGCCATACTCTCTGTCGGGGCTGTGTGGCCCAACGACCAGAGTCCGTGCGGCTGTCCTCTCCATCCAGGGCTGTGTGGCCCAACGGCCAGAGTCCGTGCGGCCGCCCTCTCCGTCGGGGCTGTGTGGCCCAACGCCCAGAGTCCGTGCGGCTGTCCTCTCCATCCAGGGCTGTGTGGCCCAACGGCCAGAGTCCGTGCGGCCGCCCTCTCCGTCGGGGCTGTATGGCCCAACGGCCAGAGTCCGTGCGGCCATACTCTCCGTCGGGGCTGTGTGGCCCAACAACCAGAGTCCGTGCGGCCGCCCTCTCCGTCGGGGCTGTGTGGCCCAACGACCAGAGTCCGTGCGGCCGCCCTCTCATCTGGGGCTGTGTGGTCCAATGGCCAGAGTCCGTGCGGCTGTCCTCTCCATCCAGGGCTGTGTGGCCCAACGGCCAGAGTCCATGTGGCCGCCCTCTCCGACCGGGGCTGTGTGGCCCAACGGCCAGAGTCCGTGCGGCCGCCCTCTCATCTGGGGCTGTGTGGCCCAATGCCCAGAGTCCGTGCGGCCGCCCTCTCCGTCGGGGCTGTGTGGCCCAACGACCAGAGTTCGTGCGGCCGCCCTCTCCGTCGGGGCTGTGTGGCCCAACGACCAGAGTCCGTGTGGCTGTCCTCTCCGTCGGGGCTGTGTGGCCCAACGACCAGAGTCAACGGCTGTGCAGTCTAGTGGCGCAATGGGGACGTGGGCAGCCACCCGAGGATGAATGGCAGCCAGGGCAGGGGGACCCAGACTCTCCTTACTCCCCCTTGCCCTAGCCCAGGGCCTTGTCCGTGGCCAATGTGTTTGCCGTTGAGTCAGTGGGGATCCAACCAGAACATGCTGACGTCACTCAGCATGACAATGGCTCGTTCACCCAGGTTACTTCAGAGGAGAAGTCTCTCGGCCACGGGCTGGGGGTCTCTGGGCTCCCGGCGTGGGAAACTCCCAGACACTCCGATCTCCCTTGCACGTCTGCAGGCACCCGGGGGTGCGGCTGGGTCTCGGCGCCTCGGGGCTTCAGCTGCTTCTGGACTGGAGCCTCCAAGGTGCATCCTCCATTTTCGGTGCTCTGCCTAGCGTGAGCTGAGCTGCTCCCTTTCACACTGGTGCTCCAGTTGTAGCGTGTCCGGCAGGGCTGGGGAGGGGCTTGGCTTCCTCCGCCTAGACTGTGGGGTTACGTGGGGCTGGTACACCCCGGCACACGCTGCTCGGCCTCTTCTGTCTCCTCCTTCCCGTGCAACAGCTGCTTTGCCATCTCACAAGAGATGGGATCAGTGGTGGGCTCAGTTGGCTCCTGTTGGCCTCTAGATGTCTGGAAGAGGGAGAAAGGGCAGGAGCACAAATTAGAAAAACAAAACCTTCAAGCACGGTGGTTTTCCACTGCACAAAACCACCCCACTTTGCTAATGTTCATTTGCAGCTTCCCGGAGAGCTGGCATTTCTTAAAGAGAGCACCCAACCCCCGGCAACCGCTACTACCCTGGGGACTGGCAATGGTTAAAGGGAGTCTGGGAGAATTTCTCCTCTCTCCGCCTGGCACTGATGAGTGAGGGAACCACATGCGAGAAGCTGTGTGAATGTCGGGCTCTGTGCGGTGGGGTGAGATGTCCTACATGGTGCCCAAAGGTGGGGTTGTGCTGACTCTGCAGTGACTTCATTCCAGGGAGAGAGATGTCAGAGATCAGCTCCAGGGTGCTGCCCTGTAACAGAGGGTGGCAATGGGGCAGAAGTGGGGCAATGGTGCACTCAGGAAAGGAGCAGGGCTAAGGGGGGCCCGAGCTGCAGCCCCTAAAGCCCCTGTGTGCTGCGTTCCAGCCGGGCCGGCTCTGCCTGGCTGGGGTGGGGGCGAGGCGGCTCCGCGCGCTGCTCTTCCTGTCCCCCCACAGCCACGTCGCCGCGATGAGCACTGCACCGGGAACCTCTGTCCCGGGGGCTGCTCTTGCCTGTCGGCTCTGCCCTCCCTCCGCGCGTTCCCCCGCAGCTCCCATGGGCCGGGAATTGTTAATCCGGCCCTGGCCCTACTCCCCAGCCTGTTCCAATCCTGCTCTTGACTCCTGACTCCAGCTCCAACCCTTGGCTCCCCTTGGCTCGACCTCCACCACTCTGAGCACGCGGCCCCAGCGCCCTTGCTCCAACCACTGGGCCCAGCCAGCCATGCTTTGGCTTCTGACCCCAGCGACATGGAGGAGTCGTTCACCGCACTGCTTTCCATGTGTATGGCCCTGCCCTGATCAGCGCTGGTTTTCATCCACCATGGTGCTGCCCAGTCACATGGCTTGATTAGATCCCTTTGAACTTCTTCAAAGTCTCCTCTAGGCTGATTAATCTGCATAATCTTGTGTCATCTGCCAATATCCACCTCGTTGTTCAGCCCCGGTTCCAAACATAAGAACATGAGAAAGGCCAGACTGGGTCAGAGCAAAGGTCCATCTAGCCCAGTATCCTGTCTTCCGACAGTGGCCACTGCCAGGTGCCCCAGAGGGAGTGAACAGACAGGAATCCTCCAGTGCTCTATGCCCTGTCACCCATTCCTAGCTGCTGGCAAACAGAGGCTAGGGACACCAAAAAGTTGATAAGCGCCTGGTGTACGTACCATAGCAGGACAAAGAGCTCTTCTGTGTCGGTCCCGGTTCCCTAGTCAAATGCAGAACCCGACACGAGATTTACAAGCTTCTGCAACCATTTATAATGTCTGTTGAGGATGTACCACGTGGTCCTGTCAGATTTCAAAGGCACTTCCTGAAAAGCTGAAACCAAGAGGAAACGGGTTGAAAAGCCTCTGGTGCTGATGTGCCTGGTGCCTAGGAAATCTCCACTCCCGATGGCCATCGCCCCCTGCTATTAGCTCCCCAAGAGTCTAAGGGCACAAGAACAACAACTCCGCTCCTCCCAAAATAGCCCTGCACAGAGAGGAGACCCCGTTCTTGTCACTTCCCCCTCCGCCGGCCTACACCCGTACACACACCCCTACACACAGATGGTTGGGGGCACTTGTTCTTTCGATGGAACAGGAAAGTGACAGCCGCAGCGACATTAAACCATCCAACATTTAGGCCGAGATCCACAAAGGGATTTAGGCTCCTAATGTCTACTGAAATCTTTTGTGGCCCTGTGCCTTCATTCCTCAAGAGGTCACAGGGAGAAGTGTTTCCCATGTGCCCTCATGGGATTTCCTATGAGCTGATGACCAATCTCGGAGGGAATCTCCCTGGCCTGCAATCACTCCATTACAGGGAGGGCAGGTGATGAGGGTAATTGTCATCATCATCATCATCCTTAATAACTACGGCTCTTTTCAATACTGTCAGGCCTTCCATTACAGACTTTCAGACCTTTATGAAGACACTTTCCCCACACAGCTTTAAGGCAACGTCTAGACTAGGAGCTAGAGATGGAATTCCCCTGCTCCCATACACATATTGTGGTAGCTCGATGACGCTCGCATGACCATCCTTCTTCCTTAAATGCTGTTCTCAGACAGAGAGGGACCTGTGTCCACATTCAAACCTGTGTTCGGGCCCTGTGCTGCACCCCTGTACTTCCCACAGAGGCACAAACACACAGAGATCTTTCCTTACCTTCATACAGGCGGAAGATGCCATCTTCATTCACTGTTTCAGACAACAAATCACAGTAATGGTGGATAGTATTTCCTAGACATACAATGAATACAATGGATCTCATTACTTTTCAAATCCTTCGCTGAAAACTGCTGAAGATGCAGCCATTTCCCCAAGACAGCCCTTCGGAAAATTAAATACATTCCTTACATCTCTTCACAAAGCACATTAGATAAAGCATCAGATGCCCAGCAGTTACTGAGAAGCTGATTTCTAAAGGAGACTGAATTCACATCAAACCAGCATGATGTGAATTCAATCTCCCCTAGGTGCAGCCAAAGAGCTGTTGTGGGCAGGGGAAGTTGGTGCAGTCGATACAGCTAAGTTGCTCCCTTCATCTTGGAATACATGTTAATTCTCTCTCTCTCACACACACACACACACACACACACCGTTTTAGGATTCTGGTGCTGTCGGAGGGAACAGAGCAGCTGTCTAGAAAAGGGCTTTGAAGGAAACATTTAAGAAAGCTGAAGTGAATTTGCTCTGCTTACCAATGAACAAGGCTGCAGAGTGTCGTATTGTTGTCTGTGAGCTTTCCAGGTAGTCTAGGGCCTGGAACAGGAATTTGGGGATGTGGCTCTCGTTGTTCTGCATCTGGAAAGAAAGAAGGAAGAAATGCACAATATACAAATGGCATATTCTCCCCACAGCGAATAGTCCAGGAAAGCCAAAGCATATAGCCAGGGCATGGCAACCGCCAATACGAACCCATACACCAGAGCAGCACCTCTCTGAAGTCACTGTTCTGTTCTCCAGAACCTCCGCTTTCATTTGAAAAGACAAAAGTTTGGAGGTCTGACAGTTGTGGAGGAAACTGTCAACAATGGGAACGGATTGTAACTCCTGCAGAAATGAACCAGCAGAGAGCCTGGAACAGAGTCTTGCAACCCGACCGAAGCGGATGGGTCCTCAGGCTGTGGGGTTAGAAAGGTCTCTCTCAAGTCCCCATTCACCCCTCTCAAGGCACAAGGAATTCACCTACCAGGCACTTCCCGACACTCTTCAAGAGCTGTGAGGAGCCATCCCAGGCCATGCTGCGGAACAGCCTCTTCAAATGAGCCCAGCCGAGAAACACTGCGCAGCGGAAGAGCGTCAGTTTACATCGCTGCAAGAGAAGGGGAGACCAAGAGGGTTCTCACTGAGAGAGGGATAGTGTGGGGGACACTGGACCTTCTCCACCCCTTGTGCTGTGTGCTGTGAGGATGGATGAGGCACGAGGCTCCAGCAGGGAGTGAAGCCGGGAGGAGAAGACTCTGCTTGGGCAAGGGGCTCTGGCGATGACTGGAGTGGGGGCCCCAGGGGATTCTGGCTCTTTGCTCTGAAGGAAATAATGTCCGTGGCACTTACCAGTGTCACACTCTCCTCCTGGTCTGCAAGATGCAGCAGCAGCGGGAGCAAGCAGTGGATGATTTCCTGCTGCACGAGGGCTTTGTCCGGGTCCTGCACCCTGCTCACCACGTTGCCAAGCAGTGAAATGGCAGCTGAGCGCACACTGCCCCTCTCCTGGCAATGACACACGGGGGGTGGGGACGCCCGGTTAAAGCCAGGCAGTATCAGAGCAGAACGCGACAGAGTCATAATCCGCCCGCTGCTCCGGTTCCCCCGTGTGAACTGACTTGGGTGGGGGGAGCAGGGCGGACACCAGGCCAGCGCCATAGACATCTTGTGCAGGGCCTGAGACCCTGGGCAGGACAGCGCAGCCCCAGGGTGTCCCAGAGGCAGTTTCTGTCTGGAGAGCCTAGAATCCTAGATAGGGAATTGGTTAAAGGGGAGACTACAACGGGTCCTACTGAAAGGTGAACTGTCAAGTTGGAGGGAGGTTACCAGTGGAGTTCCTCAAGGATCAGTTTTGGGACCAATCTTATTTAATCTTTTTATTACTGACCTGGGCACAAAAAGTGGGAGTGTGCTAATAAAGTTTGCAGATGATACAAAGCTGGGAGGTATTGCTAATTTAGAGAAGGACAGGGATACCCTACAGGAGGATCTGGATGACCTTGTAAACTGGAGTAATAGGAATAGGATGAAATTTAATAGTGAGAAGTGTAAGGTCATGCATTTAGGGATTAATAACAAGAATTTTAGTTATAAGCTAGGGACGCATCAACTAGAAGTAACGGAGGAGGAAAAGGACCTTGGAGTATTGGTTGATCATAGGATGACTATGAGCTGCCAATGTGATATGGCTGTGAAAAAAGCTAATGTGGTCTTGGGATGCATCAGGAGAGGTATTTCCAGTAGGGATAAGGAGGTTTTAGTACCGTTATATAAGGCACTGGTGAGACCTCACCTGGAATACTGTGTGCAGTTCTGGTCTCCCATGTTTAAGAAGGATGAATTCAAACTGGAACAGGTACAGAGAAGGGCTACTAGGATGATCCGAGGAATGGAAAACTTGTCTTATGAAAGGAGACTCAGGGAGCTTGGCTTGTTTAGCCTAACTAAAAGAAGGTTGAGGGGAGATATGATTGCTCTCTATAAATATATCAGAGGGATAAATACCAGAGAGGGAGAGGAATTATTTAAACTCAGTACCAATGTGGACACAAGAACAAATGGATATAAACTGGCCACTAGGAAATTTAGATTAGAAATTAGACGAAGGTTTCTAACCATCAGAGGAGTGAAGTTTTGGAATAGCCTTCCGAGGGAAGTAGTGGGGGCAAAAGATCTATCTTGCTTTAAGATTAAACTCGATAAGTTTATGGAGGAGATGGTATGATGGGATAACATGGTTTTGGTAATTAAATATTCATGGTAAATAGGCCCAATGGCCTGTGATGGGTTTTTAGATGGGGTAAGATCCAAGTTACCCGGGAAAGAATTTTCTGTAGTATCTGGCTGATGAATCTTGCCCATATGCTCAGGGTTTAGCTGATCGCCATATTTGGGGTCGGGAAGGAATTTTCCTCCAGGGCAGATTGGAAGGCCCTGGAGGTTTTTCGCCTTCCTCTGTAGCATGGGGCACAGGTCACTTGCTGGAGGATTCTCTGCTCCTTGAGGTCTTCAAACTACAATTTGAGGACTTCAATAGCACAGATATAGGTGTGAGGTCTTTTTTAGGAGTGGTGGGTGAAATTCTGTGGCCTGCATTGTGCAGGAGGTCAGACTAGATGATCAAAATGGTCCCTTCTGACCTAAATATCTATGAATCTATGAATCCCAGAACCCGAGAAGATTTGGGGAGAGGGAGGGAAGTCTGCTGGAGACTGGTCTGGGGAAGGGGAGAAGCCGCTGCTGGAGCCTTGCAGGGATTCGCTGCTACAAAACACAGCATTTCTTTTGCTCTTCGGTGCCCCCGAGAGCTGGGCCATTCCCGACCCACCTCTTTCCTGCTGAGAATCTCCACCTCTTTGGGGGCCTGTGTTCTCCAGACAGCTGGGTATCTGCCCAGGGCCAGGCCCCCTCTCCCCCAGGCCAGGCTGCAGCAGGGGCTGGGAGCATGGCGCTGAGACTGAGCTTTGGCGAGAAGAGCTCTGACAGAGAGGTGGCTAAGCAGGACATTCCCCACCCATGGCGGGGGAGCTCCTTGGAGGCTCCATGGCAGGCCTGAGGGGCGGGAGCCAAGGAGATGGGGAGAGAGAGACAAGGGCATCAGAGACAGCTGGAGGGGGGGAACGGGCTTCTCCTGGGGTTCCAAGCCTTACGTCATCAATGAAGGGGCGAAGGCTGACTGCAATGTCCTGGGAGATGGAGCCAAGCCCCTCCCTCTTGAGGAGGTAGATGATGTCTTGAGCTTTGTGCATGGCCTCCTTGACACACCCTCCATCCCGGTCACAAAACCTGGCAACGGTTCCTGGCAGCTGGGCCTGTAACCATCTCACCTGCAGGAATGAAGAAGGCAACTCATTACTTTCCGGGGTGACAGCCTGGAGCACGTGCTGCACCACTCCCGCCTAGGAGAAACCACGGATGGCAGAGCCCCCCAACGGGGCAGAAAGTCGTTCTCCTGTCACTCTGTGCCAGCTGCTCACTGTAACCTTTGTCGTTGCTCACCCCACCTCCCCCATTGCATCCCATCTGCAATCAGGGCTCCACTCATGGGAGCAGGGAGCACGTCATGCCTTGATTTGCTCAGGAAAGCACCTCCACCATTTGAGGGCTGTGTGTTAAACAACAAGGTTTATGTGGGGATCTGGCTCTCGTTTCCGAGCTATTTGAGAGACATCGGCGTCCTTGGTCCCCTGGGCAATCCACGCCTCTTACCTTTTCTGGCTGGAACACAATACTGCCAAGGCCTCGCAGACTGAGCTTACATATGACGGGATTTGTGTCCTTGGTCCATTCCATGAGCTGCGCCCGGAGCTCTGATTTTGTCAGCACTGTGTCAATGGAAGGACTCTGGAGAAACTGGAAAGAGGCAAATCAACATCAGGTTGAGGAACAGAGGTCTTCCTGTGGGGTCTCTTCCCTGGACAGTCGTCTTTACCAAAGGGCCACTTACTCCCACCCAAAGTCTCTGGTGCGTAGGGAGCCAGTTGCTGCTGTTTCAGTTGGTTCATTCCCAAAAGTTGGACCCATGCACAGCTCACAAATCAGCCCCCAGGGAAAGGGGCATCTCCAGGCCTCATTGAGCGCCATGCAGAGACCCCTGGGACAGAAGAAAAGCAGAACCTCAGGAAAAGGTGAGGAGAGAAGCATGGTCTTGGGGCACTGGAGAAACCTCTCCTCTTGTCCCATAATCCCATCGAGGCACATCCAGCCAGGAGCAATCTCACCCTGTCTCTCCCTCCCTCTCTTTGCCATGCCCCACAACCATCCTTGTGCAGAGAGGAGCTAGCTGGCGGTAAGGCTGCTGAGCTGCTGACAATGTGCCCCAGAGCTTACTGGCCTGAGCTCCTCTCCAGAAAGCCCCCTTGTGCCTATCAACTAATGTATCTCACCTCAATACAGAAAGCCATGGCAATTGTTCTCTGCTTCTCCTCCCTCTCACTCTGGACGATGGTGATTGCCTCTCTGAAAACTGCAGGGAGCTGAGGGTTCTCACACTCGATCATGGCTCTGGAACATGGAACAGAAAGTCCCTTGTGATTTTCAAGGGGGAGAGAGAGTTCCTCTCCAGTTGCTGGGCTGAGCTGGCAGCCTGGAACAGAGAAATATTTCACACGGAAATCCCATTCCCAAGAGAGACCCAGTGAGGAGGAAACTTTGGGCTCCTACCTTGCAATCAGGCCAACACCCTGTGAGTAGTAATATCGGGAGGCTATCGTGTCCCAACCCTGCTGAAACTGGATGATGGCAAATTCCTTCCAGTAGCCGGGCATGGAGAAAAGAGTCTTCACAGCCTCCACTGACGTGCTAAAGAGAAAAACCAGTCTCAGGCAACGAGATCAGCCCCAGGCATGGAAAATCTGCACAAGCCCTGGGAAACACAGCATGGTCAGCAGTAGCTAGCCTCCCCGAGGATAGATCCAGTGTGATATCATGGTGCTTCCCTGCCCAATGGGCCCTGTCTACACTGCAGTTTCGTTGAGTTTCTAACCAATTAGTGACAATGTAGCTTCTTAAGATGATTGGTGTCATCACTCCCTATGGCTGAATACTTGACTCTTTACTGTGACAGGTAACAGGACTCAAGCTGGCATGTGGGGTCGGGTCCTCAGTTGGTGTAAGCGAGCAAAGCGATGTCAGTTTACACCACCTGAGGTGTCTTCCGGCGCTCTGGTTTTCCCGTGTAGATGGAAGCCCCTCACTGTGCCCACAGAACCAGATGAACTGGTCCCTCTTCCTCCTGCCTGCCTGTGAGGCTGAGATCCTGCAGGGTCTGGCCCCATGTGCTGACGGTGTGGCTCTGTCTGCGTTCGGGGACGGAGGCCCCCAGATTTGCTCAGCAGACAGTGATGAAAGCACTGACCCTTTGGCGGGTGGCACAGGTGGATGGATGCACAAACATGGCTGCTGCCTGAGTGTGTGGGGAAAGCAGCTGGCCTGTGGACGGCGTCAGATGAGCGAGTGTGACTCACAAGAACACACGGCTCTCAACCCTTTTCCTCAAGAGAGAGCTGCACCCAACTGAGCCTGGGCCAACGACAGCACCCGAACCACCGATGGCCATGAACGGACCCCAGGTGTTTAGCAGAACAAATCTGTTCTTCCTTTTCCTTTCAGTCATTACCTTAGGAGACTGAGGCAGCTGGATCCCTCCTCGGGGCTGGATGTCTCGCTGGCCATGTAGGTCCCTGGCAAGCGCAGATCCATCACAAACTGCACTTGCCTGACACAGAGGATGAGCAGCTGGGGATACATTTCCAGGATGGCTTCTCGGTATCCCCAAAGGAAAAGGACCTCGTAAATGGTCTTCATGGCCTGGAGGGGGGAAAGAATTTCACTCAACTATCCCAATCTGCCCCCTGCCCCCATTGCCATTTGCGACTGTCCTTTTGTCATGTCTCATTTCCTCTCCAGCATGTTACAAAAGAGGATTGGCTCCTGAGAGGGGAGGAGACATTTGGAAGCTCCTAAACCTTCCCCCATTGCTGGAACGGAAGCAGGATGGAACCCTATGGAAAGATCAGAAGAGTCTGGGTGACGTTATTCCCCGTTATTTCTCTTAATGGTGCAGACCCTGCGCTTTGGCTTTCCAGCCGTGACTGGACGGGCTGAAATCATCCTGAGGAGATGCGTTCTCATAGGCCCAGTGTTTCTGGCCCAGTCAAACGTACTGGACATCTCAAGATCCCATGCTGGGAAGGTTTCTAGCCACAGTTTACAAAGCCAGAAACCTGGATACTTCCAATAGACGCCCAAACTGCACCTGCTCACTAAAGGGCCATCTAAAGCAGAAGACGACGGAGCCAGGGTACCAACAGAGAAACCACTTAAGATCTGTAACTTTTACCTGGGGGAAACTTTATTTACACCTCTTTGGTTTGATTGGAAGTGGCCAGGACACACGAAGGTCTGATCTACACGACAGAGTTAGGTCAACACAAGGCCACTTACCCAGCATCACCCTAACTATGGAATTTCCTTCCCATTGGCAGAACTGCCCCTGGGGGCCAAGTTCATAACTCCACGTCCACAAGGGGCAGAGAGTCCAAGTCAATGCAGTTCGGTCGATGCAGTGTCAGCGTGGACACCGCGTCGTTTATGTCAACTGACCCTCAGGAGCCTTCCCGCAATGCCCCACCCTGACCGAGGAATCGCGACAAGCGCTTCTGGTGAGGACGTGCGCTGCTGGCACCAGGGCTGGCTCCAGCTTTTTGGCGGCCCCAAGCGGAGAAGAGAAAGAAAAGAAAAACCCGATTGAGCTGCCCCCGAAGTGGCGCTGAAGAGGAAGAGAGGGAATGAAGGACCCGCTGCCGAATTACCGCCAAAGACCCGGACGTGCCGCCCCAACTTTCTATTGGCTGCCCCAGGTCCCTGCTTCCTTTGCTGGCACCTGGAGCCGGCCCTGGCTGACACAAGCAGCAAAGTGCAGCCCCACCCAAGGGATGGGCTTGCTGTGGCGGCTGTGAGCCGAGGGAGGTTAGGTCAGCTGAGCTGTGTAGTGGAGCTGTGGCCTGAAGCTCAGAAGGGGCGAAGCTCACACACAGACACACACAGACACACACACACACACAAAGATGCACCATCCTCCCTGCGGTGGTGCGTTCGCAAAGTGACATCTCAAATCTCACTTACAGCCAGGGACACATAGCCGCTCTTCTCCTCCCGGCGTCTCTGCTGGAGCTTGTCCAGCAGCTGCCGCAGCACCTCCCTGGTGAGCTGGGGTTCTTCACCCAAGGCCTTCCACAGCTCAAGGGCACATCTGCAGAGTCCGAAACAGAAGTCAGACCTTCCCTGCCTGGCCACCTCTCGCCCTCCCCAGGGAGAGGCTTGCAATGTAGGCAGGAAAGGCATCTCTCAGTGGAAACACCGATTGGTGTGGGGAGGCTGAGGCTGGGCAAGTCCCTTCAGAGAATGTTGTATTTATTCAACGCTGAGGCTGAGGCTCGGCAAGAAATTCAATTTCTTTCATGCTGCTCTTCAATTTGCTCTCCCATGTGACACAGATTTGTCTCTGGGCAGTGCAGAACAGCATTGCAGAAGATGCCGAGGAAAGCCGGAGTTGTGACCTCTGGCTAGGGTCCAAGTTGGGTTTCACGGCCCCTCGGGACATGGGGATTGTGTTCTCAACACCTCAGATGGATGACTCTGCAAAGTGACCAGCACTAACCAGCAGGACTCAGAGTTTACACCATATTGAGATGAAAAGAGGCACTCACCCCTCTCAGAGCTATTACTGCCGGCTGTCTGCAGACTCAGGCAGGCTGCACTGCATTTACGCTCTGGTCATGTGTGGATGATTTTTTGTCTTTTTTGCAACAATAAGCCCTGGAAATTTCTGTCTTCAGAGATTTACCTCTGCTGCACAGCTCCAGAAGAATGAGTGTATTTTTTGACCTATTCCTCAGCCATGGAATAACTAGGGATCTGACGACAGGTAACAATCCTGCCCTGGTCTGCAGAGGATAGACAGATGGGGCTCATGGGCCATTTCCATCTCTGCCTTCTCTCATGCACTAAGGAGCAGCCAGACTTCATGAGCGAGGGATGTTGAGTGAGCCCCAAAGTCATTTATTGGCCCTGTACTGGATCTGAGAGGAAGTGGGTGACCCATAGAAATCAGGACAATGCTGGAATTCTCCAGAAAACTGGCACGTCTCCATCCCGGGGAGTGCAGGAGGAGGGGTTGGCTCCTCAGCGGCTGGGTTTGGCCATCTCCTCTTTGTAAGCATGGACAGCTCTCTGCACAGCAGGAAACTCGCTCCAACTGTGTGAGCCCCACGGACCCTTCCCGGCCTGTGGCCTGTCAGTGGGAGCAGGAAGAGAAATAACAGACTGAGGTGATAACAGAGCAGCTTCCTACCTGTGCGATGACAGCGTGTGAGCCACACAGGTCAGAACCACGACCTGGGGGTGGGAGCGAGCCAGCAAGGCCGTGGCCCTCAGCGCTGCTTTTCTGGCTCTGGGATCACACACGTTGTCGAGCCAGATTAAGATCCCTCCCACGACGTCTCCAACCTGAAAGAATGCCAGGAAGTTGAGGGATGGATTAATCAAAGAGTGGCCTCCTCCCAGAGAACCCCTCCTGGCAGCCCTGCAAGCTGCCTCTGACCTCAGTTTCCCATCTTGGCTCCTCCCTAATCTGAAGAAAGAGGCTTTGACAAGTCCAGGAACCCCAGTCTTCCGCAGGTCTGGTTTAGCACCTTAAAGCTCAGAAACACACACAAAAGCCTTCCCCAAAACCTAACAGGGGGCACAGCCGAAACTCCCCTGATGTCCCAGGGCCTTCCCTGCCATGGCAAACTGCTCTCAGCCCTGCTCTCAAAGGCTTCCCTGCAGGAGCCTTTCCTCAGTCTCTGCAGCTTCCTGTTGCTCTTTCTAGCACAATCAGTTCCTCCAGACCAGGGGTCTCAACCTAGTTTCCATTGTGGGCCACATCCAATCCTACCTGTTTGGCCCTGAGGATGTCCCATGGGGCGCAGCTCTGTGCTGATTGGGCCGCAGGCTGAGAACCACTGCTCCAGACCCCAGAGCCCATCCTAGAGATGGCAGGCCGGGCTAGTTGGATGGGGCGAGCCAGCTCCAGGCCCCAGCCCTAAGGAGACCCTTTGTGCTGCGGGATTGTAAAACCTGCCGTAACAAATCTTAAAGCCGGCTCTCTACCCTCGGGCTCAGGCTCTGGCACCAAGAACAGCAGTGTAGACGTGGTGACTTGGGCTGGAGCCCAGGCTCTGAAGCTCCCCTCCTCCCTGGGCTTCAGAGATCAAGGTCCAGCCCACACCCAGAAGAGTCTGCATTCCTGTTTTGGTCCCACAGTGCCAGCCCTGGGAGCCCAAGTCCATAGGGCCAGGAGGCTTTCAGGCTCCTGCTGCAGAGTTTGCAGCACAGGCTAGACAGACCCTAAAGGGACAAGGCCCCCCCGAGGGCTCTTCCATGAGGAATTGGTCATGGCTCTTGCCTCTCTCGAACAAGGAGCAGGAGTTACAGCCCTGGGTGGAGGATTCTGGTGACCTGTTCTGCTAGCGGGGTGGGAAACGGGATCAGAGCTTGGGAGAGACAGAGAGAGACGTGCAAAGCCAAATTCTTCCTGATACTTCAGCTGGAAAACAAGGCCCTGCAGCATGTCTGAGGAAACCATGTCTGCTCCTGGAGCCTAATGTGGAGGCTCGTCAGCAGACTAGGTGAGTGCTGCCTTGCCAGGGCTGGGGCTGTCACTCACCTTCAGTGTGGCTGGGCGTCCTCAGGGAAGTGTCAGAGCTCCTTCGGGCAGAGAACACTTCAAAACCTGACGCCGCGGATCCCCGCGGCCAAGCGCTGAATGGCAAGGGGCTGAGCCAACTTTCAAAGCACCATGCCAGTGTGTCCCAGGAACGGTTTCCTAGGAGAGGCGATTCTCCCGTCCCCCACTCTGCCCAGCATCCCCCTGCCCCACTGCAGGCGTCTCTTACTCTCTCCATCTTGTCTCCGTGGAGAGATACGATGGCCCTCAGCTCTTCCTCTGCGGCTCTAAATCTCTGCAGGGTGGGTGTTGTCAGACCCTGCACGGCTGTCATCAGCAGGGCGTGGAGCGGGTCTGAGGAAGGGTGCTCCTCGAGGGTCTGCAATGAACAGGGACAAAGCCTGTGGGGACTGAGTTTTTCCCTCGGGCAGCTGCCCTGGAACAGTCTGTCCCCGGGGGAGGCTGCCAGCGCCGAGGGAGCCTGGAGACTCCGGCTGAGCCCATTTCTTAAAAAGCCTCCCCAGGTGCCAAGGTTTCCTCAGCCTTTCGTCCACACTCTGTCCCCCTCTCCTGAGAAGAGACGGGAGGTTCTCGGGCAGTGCGGGGACCCCAAGGGCCACCCCATTTCCTCCCTCTCTAGCCCCTCCTCCCAGGATGCCCAGCTTTTGCTGAGAAAGCCTCAATGTCCTGCAAAGCCCATTCGAGTTGCTCCTTGAGTGTCGCCGAGGGGTCACTGGAGAACCTGCCCCATGTCCCATCCCACCCCGAGCGCCTGAGGAGATTGGCTCAGCAACTCTGGCAGCCCACAGTGTCTGCGAGGAAAGGAGTGAGAATAGGGCCCAAAGGGAAACGCCCTCTTCCTTCCCCACCCCGCAGCGTGAGGCGCTGCCAGAAAACAGGCAGGAATCGCCGGCAGGAGAGAAAGTAGCTGAGACTGAAGGAGCGAGTCTGCCTGGCTGAGGAGAACCCCAAACCGTGGGCCTCCGGGGCCAGGCTCCTGTGGGTCAGAACTCACTGGGCACAATGTTACTCCTGGGGGCCCGGTTCCAGGGTCACCTCACCCCAGGGCCTGGGGTGCTGGAGGCCTTTGCCTGGGTGTCCCAGGGCAGCCCCTGGGGATTGCTGCGGCTGGCCTGCGTGGCGCTGGATTAGCACCGTCTGTCCTGGATGCCCGCAGCTGAGGACGCAGCAGAGCACACCGGAGTGGCCGACTCGCCTCCACACTCCAGCCCCCCGGCACCTCAGGAGCTCCCAGAATTGCAGACTTTTGTACGCGCTGCAGGGTGCTCTGTCCCTGACAGCAAGAGTCACAAGGGCGTCGAGGTGCCTTTGTGACTCGGACGGAGCCCAGATGTCAGCAGGCGGGGTCGAACCTGGGATCTCAATGCAGGAGCCCCTGCCACAGGAGCTAAAACCCATGCGGCTGTTAGCTCAGGCTGGAGAGCAGACTCATCGGTTCTGTCTCGAAGTGGTCCTGGTGCCACGAGATGGGCCAGAACCCCACAGCCAGGAGATATGCGGGTCACCCCGACAAGGGCAGGGATGGGCCTGGTCTGACTTTCAGCCGTGCCTGTGGGCCATGGGAAGTGCCTCAGAATCAGGCACCTGAGCCAGGCACGTCTGCCAATCCCACGAAGCACCCCTGGGCTTCTTGAGGTGCCTAAACCCCCTTGTCAAACTGGGCCTCCTTCGACAACCCAGAGAAACTCGTAAAGACTGGCTGGAGTTGATCACACTTCAAGAGTGTTCCTTTTCAGCCCCCTGAGCAAGGGGCAGGTCGTTCTCCTGTCAGAGATCCCAGCTCCGGGAGATATGAACACACACAGCAAGGGGTGCTTTCCATGAGCACAGCCACACAGCGTCATTACCATCGTCCTAGGGGAGATGCTCGTTAATGAGGAGACGGGAGCGTGCTCTTCTTCCTGCTCTTCTGGGCTCCCTTTTTCCCACTTCTCCTTCGTCTCCGACGGCTCCTTCTTCGTCCCTGCAGCAGAAAGAAACATTCTTAACGTTAAAAGAAAAGGAGGACTTGTGGCACCTTAGAGACTAACCAATTTATTGGTGCCACAAGTCCTCCTTTTCTTTTTGCGAATAGAGACTAACACGGCTGTTACTCTGAAACCATTCTTAACGTTTTGCTTTTCCATGTCTTCTCCCTGGTTTCCAGAGGGTGGAAGCTGGGCACAGAGCCCTGAAGCGAATTGCCCCGGCTCAGACTGAAGGTTGTTGGCAGAGCTGAGCAGAGAACTCCGATCTCATGCCTCTTAGCCGGGGGCTTTTACCAAACAAGACTTCTTCTTACCTCAGGGCCGGTTTCTTTTCTTTTCTACTCTTCCTCTCCCCTTGCCCACCTTTCCCGTCAGTGACGGGCAACAGGCCTGGTTTTGCATTTAACCCCCCAAGAAGGAATGACTCAGCTCTGGTACAGTTCCCAGCTGTGACCTGCTGAGACCACGGGAGCATTTTCCTGATGAAAGGGACCCGATCCAGTGTTAGGATATAGATATTCAGGCCTGTCTGTGAAGGCCTAGACTCTAAGAATTTAGGTGTATTCTTATCGCTTGGCTAGTTCTAGAGGTATAAAAGAAAGAAATCACTGTCTGCCGGTGTAAGGGCCTTCTCTTACTGTGACAGTTTGTGGCCCTGTGCTTAGGTTCAGGCCTTTGGCTAAGCAGCAGAGGCAGCCATAAGCTGGGAAGCGACCGGTCACATCCTCACATTCCAACCTAGTCACATTGAAATAAGGTGCTATTGGGCTGTTAGGCACTATTAGGACAGGATTGTATTCCTATCACCTCCAGAGAAAGGGAAGTGCCTAGAAAATGTAAAAGGAAACTTAGTTTGATAGCATCCTGTCTGGCAAGAACTCACTTATCAATAGCTGGGATGTGAAATCCTCACTTCTGTATTGTTTTGTCATTATAGTTCCCACTTTGCTATTGTTTGTCTGTATAATCTCTCTGGTTCTGTGATTGTTCCTGTCTGCTGTATAATTAATTTTGCTGGGTGTAAACTAATTAAGGTGGTGGGATATAATTGGTTACATAATCATGTTACAATATGTTAGGATTGGTTAGTTAAATTTCAGGAAAATGATTGGTTAAGGTATAGCGAAGCAGAACTCAAGTTTTACGATATAATCTGTAGTCAATGAGGAAGTGAGTGGGTGTGGGTGGGGGTGGGCATGTGGGTGTGTGAGATGGGAACGGGGAATGGGGGTAAGAAAATTGGAATCATGTTTTGCTAAAGGGGGAGATGGGAAAAGGGAATGGGGGTAAGAAAATTGGAATCATGTTTGGCTAAGGGTAGGAATGGGAACAGGGACACAGGTGTAAGGCTCTGTGGTGTCAGAGTTGGGAAGGAGGATACTAAGGAAGGAAACTGGAATCATGCTTGCTGGAAGTTCACCCCAATAAACATCGAATTGTTTGCACCTTTGGACTTCGGGTATTGTTGCTCTCTGTTCATGTGAGAAGGACCAGGGAAGTAAGTGGGTGAAGGAATAAGCCCCCTAACATCCAGGAGAAAAGAAATGATTTCCTACAACGTCCAGCCTCTCTGTTCCCCTTACAGCCTGGAGCAATGTTAGTACTCCCCATCCCACAGAGCCAGAATCCAAGAGGGGGTGACGTGACATTGTCAGCTCTCCCCACCTCAGCGATGGACCTCTGCCACCCTCTCCAAGAGGATCCGGCACTAAATGGATTCCAGAGTCTGAGGTACCCATCACTGTCCCATGAGACGGCCCTGATGTGGAAGTGTAAGGGGACTGTTGGCCCCTTACTCAAACTCAGTGGGGTTTTTGGTTGGCTAGGTCCCAGTCCCAAAAGGAAGGGGAAGGGTGGATGGGAAACCAGGACTCTGATACTGACAGTCCTCAGGGGCCATGGGGAGAGGCCAACGCTCCAGGTCAGCCTGATTGACAGGGCGGGCAGGCTAATGACGGAGTCAGGGGGTCAGAAAGGTCCCCGTCCTCCGCGTGAGCTGGAATTGCCTGGCTCAGGCAGCGTGGGGCCGAGCTAAGGAGAGAGCAGGGGCCCGAGCTGAGCTGGGGAGCAGAGGCGGGCCAGCCAGCGGGGCAGAGAGACAGCCCAGGGAGAGCAGACCCTGGGCTGGGAGCAGGGCTGCAGCCACAGAGCCAGCGGGGCCGGAGAAGCAGCCCCGGGGGCTGGAGGCAGAGCAGCAGCATCCGTGCTGAGGCAGGGTGGAGCCAGAGCTCGAACAGTGGGGCTGGGGCTGGGGCTGGATCAGTCTGGAGCTGGGTACGAAGAGCAACGGGGGCCAGCCAAGGGGGGACCCTGGCAAAGGGCCCAGCGCAGAGGGACACCCCCAGCCGAGGGTCCTTGCAGGCCAGACTGGGAGGGGGATCTGAACCCGGGGGGAAGGAGGGACCCACTCCCCAAAGCCCGGAGGGGTGTGGTCACCACCAGAGCAAGCGTCCGACCCGCAGCATCCCTGCGGCACAGCCAGGGCCGGAGAAGGGGCCTGGGACTTACAAGGAACCAACTGTGAACGGCCCTGACGTTCCAGAGACATGGTTTGTGACGTTCCCTGCCACAGAGCGGGGTGATGTGTTTTCTTTCATCTTTCCCATTTTTCCTTATTCTTTTTTAAATTAATTGCTGTTTAAATAAACTGTATTTGCTTTAAATCGTATGTAATGATCAGTGGGTCAGGGAAGCGCCCAGTGCAGAGAGAGCACCCCGGAGTCGGGACTCCCGAGCCCCTGTCCTAGGTGGCCACAGCAAGGTTGGGGGTCGAGCCCCCCAGGAATCCTGGGCCCAGCCTTGTTGGGGTTACGAAGACTCTGCCAGACAGGAGAGTGGAAGGGGAGTCCTCCAGGGCAGGGAGGCCTCTGGGGAAAGGAAGTGGGAGCGAGGACTCAGATCCTTCCTCTAGCCCATTTCACCGGAGAAGTGCAGAAGCCAGGAAAGTTCCCCACAATAGCGGGACCGTTCCCCCGCTTCCATAAGGCTTGTAGACTGACTGGTGAGAGTATTCCTCACATGCTCCTTGCTAACCATGTGATTTGTATCCTCACCTGTAAGATCCAGTTCAACTTGGTCTTGCTTCTCCTGCAGCTTCTCCTCCTCTGACGCCACCTGGTTCTTGGCTGCTTTCTTCTTCTTCTTCTTCTTCTTCTTCTTCTTCTTCTCCTTCTTCAGGGAAAAGCACGTCCACCTTCTTGGAGAGGAAACTGTTCTCTCCTCATCGCTATCTGCCATTGAGTTGTCAGACTGGCTACAGACACAGAGTCTTTTCATGCCTGATAGGATCTTCCACGAGCATTTGCTTCTCGTGGGCTTCTCTGGCAAGGCCTGTTCTTGCTGGCTGATGGCAGAGCATGCCTCCATGGCTGCCGGTTGGACGAACACCGTGTGCACATGGCTCTCTCTGTGCTCCCGAGAGGTGAGTCTTTGAAAAAAGGAACGAAGCCTGGAATAGAAAGACGGAGGAAATGGGTTTTTCTGTCCTACTCAAAAGGAAGGGAATTAGTCTGCCCAGGATTCCCAGATCCAAGAGAGTGGTCTTTTGAAGCCATCTGCTCCTCTAATAGTCAGGAGTGGTTCATACAACAAAAGAATATAAACAACAAAAGACTGGCCACACTGGGTCAAACGAAAGGTTCATCTAGCCCTGTAGCCTGTCTTTCGACAGTGGCCAGTGCCAGGTGCCCCAGAGGGAATGAACAGAGAATCATCAAGTGATCCATTCCTGTTGCTCACTCCTGGCTTCTGGCAAACAGAGGCTAGGAACACCATCCCTTCCCATCTTGGCTAACAGCGATTGATGGACCGATCCTCCATGAATTTATCTAGTTCATTTTTGAATCCTTTGTTTCTTTGAAATTTGCTGCCCCTTATTAACAAAGGCTTCAATGGGGGCACTTCGATTTGAACCAAGGACCACTTAATGTGCAGTCAAACACTCTATCACTGAGCTCTACCCGCATGACTAGACCCAGCCCCAGGTGAAGACACTTGGGACCATGGTGAAAGAGGAATTCTTCTGGGAAAGTTCCAGGGCCCGTGTTATGCAGGAGGTCAGACTTGATGATCAGGCCTGGCCTTAGAGCCGTTGAAACTGAATTTATGAACCTAAAGTTGCCTTTAACGGCTAGGATGAAAATTGCTGCTCCTGTCCAAGAGGAGATGCACTGAGGTTTCCTTGGGGAGAGGCACCAGGATCCCCGTTCCACCTTTGTCACAGCCTTTCTTGGAAACAGCACATCACAGCTTCTCCCCTTTTGCTCTATAACAAGAAACCTCCACGCACCAGATCTGTAATCCCGTCCTAGCCCAGTCACTGGCTCCAGTTCCTAGCCTGACTCTCACCCCATGGAGCTCACGCCCCCTCTGCCAATGGACAGACATGGAAACAGCCAAGGTCAATTTCTGTTTTCTTTGCTCATTGCCGGGGCCTAGTTGCAAAAATGCTTCATTATTAACCCCACTCCTTTGCACACAGAATGTTGGGACTCTGGGAACAGACAGGGCCAAGCCGAAAACCAAGACACCTCTGTTCCCAGAGAAGCCAGGAAAAGGAACAAAGGATTGTCACCTAGAAGGCTTGAGGGTCTGGGAGGATGGATTAGCAACTGCAAATATGTTGACTTATTCTCAACTATTCCAAAATCTGGACTGTATTAGCAGGGGGAAAATAACCAGTAAACTTTAAGTGAAGAATTTCCCATACGATTTATAATGTCCAATCAGAACAATAGGCCACCCAAACAATGACAAAGAAATCACAGCGAGACCCATGACAAATTTAGGCTGCAGTTTATTTAAACCCCTTTTCTGGAAAGGGATTGCAGGGGGGATTTAACACGTCTGTTTTATGTAGCCCAATGGGGGAATAGTAGAATTTGTAGAGAGTTTTGAAGTCTCTCTCCATGAGATTATTTCTGAGAGAACTACCAAGATGGCAGCCAGGGGATGGGAGTGGAGCTGGGTCACTTTCAATAGCTTCAGATTTATTTCTTCTGCATATCTGAGCTCATTTATGTGTCTTTCAATCATGTAAATTCTGAGACCGATCTTGTCTCAATACACATACATTAGACAATCATGACATGAGACAGATGGTTTCTATTCACTACTTGAAGGCAAGGAGTGCATTAGGGGCAACTCCGAGGGAAATACTATTGATGGAGCTATCAGTCTAAATTCTACACCAGTTTTTTATCTTCCCTTTAGGTTATAGCCATGGAAATTCACCCATGCTAGTCTGCTGAAAGATAAAAGCATCGAAATCTGCCTCCAAAGACCGTGACAGGCTGAAGCAGACGGAGAAGGGAGAGATGCCCACATTCAAATCAAAACGGAACGCTGAGACCTGACTGTTGCAACGCTGGCCCCCACCCGTCCCTGCACCGGGGGGGGGCCAAGCTGAGCCTGAGAAGAGCCAGAATTGACCAATGAACATTGCCAAAGAGCCCCAGTAACACGCCAGCAGCCCCCCATCCACCACCCCCTCCAGCCCCCTGCACCTCCCGCCCAGCGGCAGCCCCCCCTGTCAGCGCCTCCCCCTCCCTCCCCACTCCTCCCGCCCGCCGCAATCGGCTGTTCTGCAGTGCGCAGGAGGCTCTGGTGGGGAAGGGGCATGAGCGAGGGCATGGCAGGCTCGGGGGAAGGGGCAGGGGACTAGGGGGAAGGGGTGGAGAGGTGGCAGGACCTGGGGCAGAGCAGGGGGTTGAGCAGTGAGCACCCCACAGCGTATTGGAAAGTTGGCATCTGTATCTCCAGCCTCGGAGTCAGCGCTGTGCAAGGAGCCGCGTATTAACGTCTGACGAGCCGCATGCGGCCCCGGAGCCCCAGGTCGGCCACCCCTGCCCGAGGGGAAGGAGGCACCAACCCATCATGTGCGATCGAAGGAGCAGGAAAAGAATCTGGGAATTACCTTCTGTAAAAACTCATCTTTTGTCGAAAACCTGTGGAAAAAGCTGATGCAAGAAGTTGTTGACAGAGGGATAGTCCGCGTCTCTCAGCAGCTCCTTGGGTCACCAGCCGTTGTCAACCAAGGCAGTTGGCAGACTGACGGCAGGGCAAGAATGCTGAGGCCGAACAGTCTTTGCTGTTGGCATCCGTGACCTCACAATCAACTTAAGCATCAACACACACAGACCCCCCCCACCCAGAGAGACACGCACACACAGAAGCTGGTAACATTTACAACATGGAGAGATGCACCCAAAATCTCGAGGACTTTTGATTTGGGGGAGGGCATCATCGGCGCTGACTGCATGGGTGTCCCGGGGCTGGAGCACCCATGGGGAAAAATTAGTGGGTGCTTTGCACCCACCGGGAGCCAAGCTCTGCCATCCCCCAGAGCATCTCCCGCTGACCAACTCCTCCCCCACCCTTCCAGGGCCTTCTGCCCACCACAAAACAGCTGTTTGGCTGCATTCAGGATGCTCCCATTTGGTGGGGGAGGAGCAAAGCCATAACTCACCCAGAGATGTGATTGTATTAAATGGTTCGGAGGCTCAGAAACACGTAGAAAATGTTCCAAGGCCCTGAGCTAGTGAAAGTGCCAATCACCCAGAGAGCAGTGGGAGCGGGTCCAAGATGTAGCAAAGAGGGTTTCCTGCAGGGAGAAGGGAAGCAGAGAGATTGCAGCTCTTTGGGACAGAGACTGTCTGTTTGTTCTGTATGTATGCAGCACCTGGCACAATGGGGCCTGATACCTGAGTAGGGCCTGGACACAGTGCTAATAAAGCAAGGGCATTTGTTGAATTACTGAAGTGCCCTGAGTCCCCTGAGTGGAAAGGTGGCAGGTGAAGCGGGGCAAACCCTAGACAGATGGGATCTGCCCAGCCTGGGGCAGCATGTGCGGGAAGGGGGAGGGGAAAGGCCATTGGGAGTGTTTCCACAGAAGCCAAGAAATCAGGGCACCAGCCCTAGCATGGCTGAGTGAGGCTGTTTCCTGGGATAGATCTCCACAGACAGCATTCGTGGGCAGGCTGGGAGGGATGGCCTGGATTCACTTTGGAGTGGATCCAGTGTAAATGAGACTAGACTTGTCCCAGAAGGGCCCAGATACAACAGTGACAGACAGACACTGTGGGTGGAGCCTGTGAATAAATAAATGAGGTGCATTATAAAACAGTAGGAAAATAATCCCCCTGCTCTGTGACCCCAAGTCTGACCTTGTACCTGTCAATGGGGCATCATCACTGAATGGGGGAGCTGTTAATGAGGCCCCACAGGGATTGGCTGTAGCCCCCTCACGTCTCAACTTTTTAGTTAACGATCTGGAAGGAAGTATAAAATCACTGTGGCTAACACAGCTTGGAGGAGTGGTAAATAATGCTGATGATGGGGCCGTTGTATGGAGCAGCCTGGAGAGTTTGGTAAACTGGGATTAGTAAAACAAATGCAGCCAAAAGCGAGGCCCTATAGCTGGGAATGGAGACGGGTGGCCGCACCTAGAGCCTCGGGAACGGTAGCCTGGAAAGCAGTGACTAGGAGAAGGATTTACGTGTCACAGAGGACAAAGAGCTGAAAACCAACTCCCATTGCTAATGTGATCCTGGGACGTAGAAACAGGGGAGCAGCCTTGGCTTCTTTGTGTATGTAATTAAATCACCTCTTCATTTCTTTAAGTAGCTGGTTGCTTGTTTGGGGGCTTTTCTGGGGGCGCGGCTTCTGCTTTGGTTTTGGTTTTGTTTAAATTTCCCGCCGGTGAGGGTGATTGGCTCCTGGTTGTGCAATCGACTCAAAAAAAAAGATTTCAAGGGCTGCTGGCTAGTTCCTCTGCTCAGGAAAGTGCAGCTGGACCATGGCTGCCGGGGACCTAGCTGGGAGCTTACAGGATGAAGTGACTTGCTCCATCTGCCTGGAGTATTTCACAGACCCGGTGACCATTGAGTGTGGGCAGAACTTCTGCCGGGCCTGCCTCAGCCAGTGCTGGGGGGAGCCGGAGCCAAACTTCTCCTGCCCCCAGTGCAGAGAAAGCGCCCTGCAGAGAGACCTGCGTCCCCACGGGCAGCTGGGGAACCTGGCGGAGCTAGTGAAATGCCTGAGGCTGCAGGCGGGGCCAGAGCCCGAGGGGCAGAGAGTGGGTGACAGGCACCAGGAGGCTCTGAAACTCTCCTGCGAGGAGGATCAAACCCCCCTTTGCTTGGTGTGTGACTGATCCTGGGCGCACCGCACTCGCACGGTGGTTCCCATGGAGGAGGCTGCCCAGGAGCACAGGGTAGGGAACAGTTATCTGCATGGTTGGAGTTACAGGGGCAGCTTCTCTGCAGCTACAGAGCCCCCCCGTGTGTCTGACCAGCCCTGGGTTAGAGCCAGGGAGCTGCGTAATAATGGGATTGTTGTGCAGTGGGAATTTTTCATAATAGTTTGGATGAATATTGTGTGTGCCTCAGTGTCCCCTATGTGGTGCATGTTTAACACCCACAGACCCCCGTTGTCGTCAGCTGGGATCAAAGAGGGGGACCTGTGGAGCTTAATGGACGAGCCTCTACTGCGTGAGCTAAAAGACCTGTTCTCCTGTCCAAGACTGTAGGAGGTTCACACATCTTTAGTTGGTCTAGGTGCTGCTGAAGGGGGACAGAGTGCCACACCAAGCAGGCATGGGTTACACATGGTTAAGGCTATGAGTTTTTCACAGAGGTTGCAGAAGTCACGGAATCCGTGACTTCCAGAGACCTCTGTGACTTCAGCTCGTAGCTCCAAGCGAGCCCCCACAGCTGCCCAGCCACTGTGAGAGGTGTGGGGACCCCGCAGCTGAACTCCCCGTGGACAGGTCACGGGCTTCTGTGAATTTTTCTTTATTGCCCGTGACCTGCCGTGACTTTTACTAAAAATATCCCTGACAAAATCTTAGCCTTACCCATGGTTAAGTAGGTGAGGGGAGGGGGGAAAGGTGTTACTTGTAGAGACCCAGAGATACAGGCATTAGGGACAGCTGGCTGCCTGGGGCCCCATGCCCATGGAGTGTCCCAGAAGACAATGGCCATTCCAATTGTCTGGACATTTGGCACCAAACAATAAATGACCATGGACGGCCCACCCTCCATGGGAAGCCAGCCAAGTGTGCCCAGCTGGAGGACAAAGGACTAGGCTGGGGTTCTAAGTGTGGGCAGCTGGAGGCAGGAGAGGACCTTGTGGGCTCGGACGACAGAGGGGACAGAGGGCTCTGGGACTGACCCAGATGGACCTTTCCCTTCTCTGTCTTCACTAAGCACTGTCTGCGTTGTGTTCCAGACATGTCAAAAAACAGGGAGAGTCAATTATTTTTTATAAAGGTCCAAATTTCTTGGTCAAGGCATAGTCAAGGTCCAGATTTCAGAGAAAATAATAAAAAATGATAACAATCTTGATCATAATAAAATAATAAAAAGATTTCAGGATCTGCTGGAAAGCAGCTGGTGGTCCAGACTTGGCCCACGGTCTGCCTGTTGACTGCCCCTGTAATAACCCCCCCTGCTTTTACAGTGCAGGTTGAGAGTCACTCCAGGGTAAGGAAGTGGGGGTACATGGCTCCCTGGGGGCCTGCAAGTCTCCCTTGGGTGTCCAACTCAGGTGGACTTGCTGATGTGAAGCAGGGGTGTTGAAGGCTCTGAGATTCAGAGTCAGGAGGCGGTGAAGCCAAGTGACTTTCCTCATTGGAAAAAGTGTGACCTTAAGGGGGTTGCCACACTAAAGAGCTCCTCCCAGGGACTGTTCAAGAGCACCAGACCTATGGCAGGGAAACAGCCTGGAGATGATGGTGCTGGGCCGGAGCGGGCCAGGCCCAGCAGCTCTGCCGGGGAGCTACCTTGGAGCTGAGGTCACTTTTTCAGAGGGTTGGAGAAGGGGGACCTGCTCCCACAGCCTCACTCTGCTCAGTGACGATGTTATCGCTGGGCCCAAACCAGTGACCCCAAACCAGCCCCCAGAGCCATTGTTTGTTTGCAGGAGCAAATCCTGACCCGCCTGCAGCATCTGTGGGAGGAGACAGAAGAGCTCCTGGGCCTGAAATCCGACTGGGACAAGGAGAGGGAGAGGCTCCTGGTAGGTGCCCTGCCCTGCCCGGCCGCTTTGCACAGGGGCGTCAGCAACAGCAGCAGGGGGTCTCTGCGCTGCTTGGGGTCTGGGTCATTCAGAAGGTTAAAGGGTTTCCAGGGTCGCTACAGGGAGACAGGTCAGGGCCATTTTAACCAGTGCAGGGCAGACTCTGCTCTCAGGTACCTGGTGTACATCAGGAGTGAGCCCACCGAAGTCAGTGGGGTCAGGGTCAGACTCCTCTGGGACCCTGCTGTTAGTTCCCACTGGGGTCAATGGGTTTACACCAGGGTAGCTGGGAGCAGCCTCTGGCTCTGTCTCTCTAGCACGGGGGAGGCGGAAAGGGGGGGCGGAGGGAGAGGCCAGTAAAACACCGAATAGGCACAGATGTGGCAGGGGTCGGGCGGAGCAGGGGGAGACTTTTGCTGATCCCAGGGTTCGAGTGTCAGACGTCCCAGTGATGCCATTGGGCAGTTTGGGAAGCACCATTTGCCACGGCCTGGTCTGCACTTCACTCTGGTGCTGGGACAGTGGTGGGGACGGGCTGGGGGCTGGTGATTTTGGGTCACGTTTTTATACTAGCAAAAGCTCTCGTGTAGCCACGGTTACTCTGGCAAAGAGATGGAATGAAACGCTCTGGGGAGCCCGGACAAGGCTTTGTACCATTTCCCAAGACACCCGCTCTCCCCGGGTCCCTGCCCTGCCCCTGCGTCTCTCTGTGCACCCCAGAGGCAGACGGAAGTGGAGCGGCCGCTGGTGGTGTCCAAGTGCGAGGGGCTGCACCAGTTGCTGGCCGAACAGGAGCGCCTCCTCCTGGCCCGGCTGGGAGAGCTGGGCGAGGAGATTGGGAGGAGGAGGGAGGACAATGCCACCCACCTGGGTGAGGAGATTTCCCGGCTCAGCGCCCTGATCACGGAGCTGGAGGGGAAGCGTCAGCAGCCGGTGCTGGAATTGCTGCAGGTGAGACAGTGTCGGATGCACCCAGAGCCCAGTGCAGGGAGGAGACGGCCCCTGAGTCACTCGGGCTGACAGGGTAACTCAGTGCAGGGCGCACGGCCCGGGGCGTCTGCAGGGCCAGGGGCCCAGGGCTGCAGAGAGACAGGAGTTTGGGCTGTTGGGGAGGTGGGGGAGGCTGGTGAAAGGCTGTTCCAGCCCTGGGCTCAGCACAGAGGACCCGGCCGTCCCGTCCCTGCGGAACATCTGGTGTGAACGGGGCTCTGCTCCCTCTAGCACAGCCCTTCAGAGTCTCCACCCCACTGGGGGAGCAGCCTGTGGGGCCGGGCTGGGGGAGCAGAGTGACCCGTCTGGGGCAGGGGGCCGGCTGGGCCATGGCCACTGACTCTCTGCTCTGTCTCTCCTTCCCCTCTGGGGTGTCAGAAGTGCTGTGAGCAGATACACCCGGGCTCCGTCTGCCCCCACAGTCAGGGTATGTCTACACTATGGAATTAGGTCGAATTTATAGAAGCGGTGTTTTGGAAATCGGTTTTATATAGTCGAGTGTGTGCATCCCCACAGAAAATGCTCTAAGTGCATTAAGTGCATTCACTCGGCGGAGCGCTTCCACAGGACCAAGGCAAGCGTCGACTTCCGGAGCGTTGCACTGTGGGTAGCTACCCCACAGTTCCCGCAGTCTCCGCTGCCCATTGGAATTCTGGGTTGAGATCCCAATGCCTGATGGGGCTAAAACATTGTCGCGGGTGGTTCTGGGCACATATCGTCAGGCCTCCGTTCCCTCTCTCCCTCCCTCCGTGAAAGGAAGGGCAGACAATGGTTTTGCGCCTTTTTTCATGAGTTACCTGTGCAGACGCCATACCACGGCAAGCCTGGAGCCGCTCAGCTCACCGTCACCCTATGTCTCCTGGGTGCTGGCAGACGTGGTACTGCATTGCTACACAGCAGCAGCAACCCATTGCCTTGTGGCAGCGGACGGTGCAATAGGACTGGTAGCAGTCATCGTCATGTCCGAGGTGCTCCTGGTGGTCTGTGTGAGGTCGATCAGGAGCGCCTGGGCAGACATGGGCGCAGGGACTAAATTTGGAGTGACTTGATCCGGTCATTCTCTTTAGTCCTGCAGTCAGTCCTATAGAACCATCTTATGGTGAGCAGGCAAGCGATACGGATTGCTAGCAGTCCTATTGCATCATCTTCTGCCGGGCAGGCAAGCGATGAGGATGGCATGCAGTCCTATTGTACCATCTTCTGCCAAACAGCCATGAGAAGTGGATGGCATGCAGTCCTTCTGCACCATCTGCTGTCAGCCAAAGATGTAAAAGATAGATGGAGTGGATCAAAACAAGAAATAAACCAGATTTGTTTTATACTCATTTGCAAACACCCCCCCCACCCCGTCTAGGGGACTCATTCCTCTAGGTCACACTGCAGTCACTCACAGAGAAGGTGCAGCAAGGTAAATCTAGCCATGTATCAATCAGAGGCCAGACTAACCTCCTTGTTCCAATAAGAACAATAAACTTAGGTGCACCATTTCTTATTGGAACCCTCCGTGAAGTCCTGCCTGAAATACTCCTTCATGTAAAGCCACCCCCTTTGTTGATTTTAGCTCCCTGAAGCCAACCCTGTAAGCCGTGTCCTCAGTCGCCCCTCCCTCCGTCAGAGCAACAGCAAACAATCATGCATCTGAGTTGAGAGTGCTGTCCAGAGCAGTCACAATGGAGCACTCTGGGATAGCTCCCGGAGGCCAATACCTCGAATTGTGTCCACAGTACCCCAAATTCAACCCAGCAAGGCTGATTTAAGCGCTAATCCACTTGTCAGGGGTGGAGTAAGGAAATCAATTTTAAGAGCCCTTTAAGTCGAAATAAAGGGCTTCATCGTGTGGACAGGTGCAGGTTTACATCGATTTAAAGCTGCTAAATTCGACCTAAAGTCCTAGTGTTGACCAGGGCTCAGAGCCCAGGAAGCAGACCCAGCATCCCGACCGTGGGACGGTCTCACCCTCTGGATCCAGCCCCCCTCCATCCCCATAGCCCTGGGGCTGCTGCCGCTGTGTCTGTGTGACCCACCCTGGGAAGGGGAGTGCCCCACAGCTCTGGGCTGGAGAACCCTCCCTGGGACCAGGCTGGCTTGGGGGATCATTAATGGGGCTGAGAGCCTGTCACCCCGAGGGCCCAGCTGGGACCTGGCCCCAGCTCTGTCATGGCCCAAAGCCTGTCCCGTGTGAGGGGGGCCCAAGGGCCTGTGGGGAAAGAGCTGAGTGTCCCAGCCCAGGCCCTCGTGGGGCAGTGTCCCGGTCCCAGAACCCCCACCCCACGGGGAGTGACCAGGCCCCTTGGAGGCTGAGAGGAGAAGCTGAGAAGAAGCTGGGCCTGGAGAATGAGCCCCTCTCTCATCCCTGGGAGAAGCCCCTCCAGGCCCTTGTAGGGAACGTGGGGCTGGGCCAGGTGTGAGGGGAGCTGGCCCTGCCTGGGCTGGGTTTTCTCTCTGGATGGAGAGAGGCCCCCAGTCTCCAGGCTGGCCCCGGCAGATCATGCAGGCAGTAAATTCCCTGGGCAGCAGAGGTCACGGCCCCGTTAGCCCTGCCTGTGGCCCAGCTCACACCCACTCCCCATCTGGCTCTGGGGGGCAGGAACTTAGAGCAAAGGAATGGGAGGAATAAACACGCTCATGTCTCTGCAGGGATGAGAAGGCCATGTCTCCGCATCCGGCGCCTGAGTCCCGAGCTGGAAAAGAGAATCCTGGATTTCCCTCGAGAGAACAATCTCCAGGAGGCTGTGACGGGATTCCTGGGTAAGGGGCGCTGCTGGGGGTTTCTCTCATTGTATTTGAGCAGGGCAGGGGGAGGGATTTGGCCCAGCAGGTTGGGTTATTATCAGTTCCTGTGTGCCCCTATTACTCGTGGATCAGAGCTTCATTCAGAGCACTGTGACTGCCCAGCCCAGAGGGGCCCAGATCCTGGGAGAGCCCTTGGGGTCCCAGCTTCCCTGGCTGCTCAGAGCAGAGCCCAAAGGGGAAGATTTCAGGAGAGCAGATAATTCATAATCATGAATCTGTGCGCCCAGTGCTGTCTCCTGCTCTCTCCCTGGCTATCTGAGCGCAGGGGCGGGTGCTCTTGGTTAACAGGAGACGTTATCACGGATTCTCAGCCTCCCTGACTGACACCAGCTGAGCCTCAGGGTCCTAGTGTTTAAGCACTTTGGGCCACACTTTCAATGGTATTTAGGTGTCTGGTGGGAACCTCCAAAGCACCTAACTCCTATGGACTTGCCTAACCTGCTTCAGCCCTTTTGAAAATCCCATTCTCCAGGCTGTTTCCCTGCCATAGGTCTGGTGCTCTTGAACAGTCCCTGGGAGGAGCTCTTTAGTGTGGCAACCCCTTAAGGTCACACTTTTTCCAGTTTTCAGAGTAACAGCCGTGTTAGTCTGTATTCGTAAAAAGAAAAGGGGTACTTGTGGCACCTTAGAGACTAACCAATTTATTTGAGGATGAGCTTTCGTGAGCTACAGCTCACTTCATCGGATGCATACCGTGGAAACTGCAGCAGACTTTATATACACACAGAGAATATGAAACAATACCTCCTCCCACCCCACTGTCCTGCTCGTAATAGCTTATCTAAAGTGATCATCAAGTTGGGCCATTTCCAGCACAAATCCAGGTTCTCTCACCCCCTCCCCCCCCCTCCCAAAAACCACACGCACAAACTCACTCTCCTGCTGGTAATAGCTCATCCAAACTGACCACTCTCCAAGTTTAAATCCAAGTTAAACCAGAACATCTGGGGGGGAGGGGGATAGGAAAAAACTAGGGGAAATAGGCTACCTTGCATAATGACTTAGCCACTCCCAGTCTCTATTTAAGCCTAAATTAATAGTATCCAATTTGCAAATGAATTCCAATTCAGCAGTTTATCGCTGGAGTCTGGATTTGAAGTTTTTTTGTTTTAAGATAGCGACCTTCATGTCTGTGATTGCGTGACCAGAGAGATTGAAGTGTTCTCCGACTGGTTTATGAATGTTATAATTCTTGACATCTGATTTGTGTCCATATATTCTTTTATGTAGAGGCTGTCCAGTTTGACCAATGTACATGGCAGAGGGGCCTTGCTGGCACATGATGGCATAGATCACATTGGTGGATGTGCAGGTGAACGAGCCTCTGATAGTGTGGCTGATGTGATTAGGCCGTGGGATGGTGTCCCCTGAATAGATATGTGGGCACAGTTGGCAACGGGCTTTGTTGCAAGGATAGGTTCCTGGGTTAGTGTTTCTGTTGTGTGGTATGTGGTTGTTGGTGAGTATTTGCTTCAGGTTGGGGGGCTGTCTGTAGGCAAGGACTGGCCTGTCTCCCAAGATTTGTGAGAGTGTTGGGTCGTCCTTTAGGATAGGTTGTAGATCCTTAATAATGCATTGGAGGGGTTTTAGTTGGGGGCTGAAGGTGACGGCTGGTGGCGTTCTGTTATTTTCTTTGTTCGGCCTGTCCTGTAATAGGTGACTTTTGGGTGCTCTTCTGGCTCTGTCAATCTGTTTCTTCACTTCCGCAGGTGGGTATTGTAGTTGTAAGAAGGCTTGATAGAGATCTTGTTGGTGTTTGTCTCTGTCTGAGGGGTTGGAGCAAATGCGGTTGTATCGCAGAGCTTGGCTGTGGACGATGGATCGTGTGGTGTGGTCAGGGTGAAAGCTGGAGGCATGCAGGTAGGAATAGCGGTCAGTAGGTTTCCAGTATAGGGTGGTGTTTATGTGACCATCGTTTATTAGCACAGTAGTGTCCAGGAAGTGGATCTTAATCGCGTCTCTGCTAAGGCTGCGTCTACACTCCCCCTTGTGTCGGTAGAACGTATGTGGCTCAGGGGTGTGAATAAGCCACCCCCCGAGTGACACAAGTTACACGGACCTAAGCGCCGGTGTGGACAGTGCTATGGTGCTGGGAGAGCTTCTCCTGCCAACATGGCTACGGCTGCTCGTTGAGGGTGGAGAGCTCCCTCCCGTCGGCTTCCAGCCGCTCCAGTAGAGACTGCCACTGGAGGCCACGTCACTCACAGCTGTGAGGGCCGAGCGGTTAAGGCGTTGGACTCGAAATCCATTCAGGTTTCCCTGTGCAGGTTCAAATCCTGCTCACAGCGAGGCCTGTGTTTTAGCCACACTTGCTCACCAGGGCAATACATCTCCACCGGCCCTGAGACGCTCTCCATACACTCCCCACCCCAGGTAAACCCTGTTCTGCTCCTTTCATGGGGATGCCTGGGATGGTGCCTCACGCTGTGTCCCTGCGGTCTCAGCTCCCGAGGCCTCTGCCCCTCACCCAGCGCCTCCCGGCTCAGCCCCACCCCTGGGTGCTGCTCCTCTCCAGAGCGTGGAAGGAGCTGAGCATGGGCAGCCCGTATCAGAGGCCAGGGGAGCCTGAGCCTCCCCCAAAAGGCCGTCCATGCGGGGCGGAAACACTGGGGATGTGGGGCGGGTCTCCCATCCGGAGGCCCGTGGGCCCATGGTCATCTTTCGAGTGCTGGAAGCGAAGCTCCAGAGAAGTGGGGGCCCCGCCTGCACCCCGCTCCCCTCTGCCTCTTAGCCCGATGCCCTGCTCTTGCTCTGCCTCTTCCCATCCCCCCTCCGCCTCCTCCCCCAAAACCTGCACCCCACCCCCCCTCGGCCTTTTCCCCCGCGGCCCCGTCTTCTTGTGCCTCTTCCTGTCCTGCTCCACCTCCTTCCCCAAGGACCCCCCTGCCCCCCGCTCACCAGAGACAGAGAAAAGGGACGGGTGCCTGGCCCCATGGCCCCCCGGTAGCCCCCCTTCGGGGAAAGGGGCAGAGAGGAGCAAGCAGGGGGTGAGTGGAGTCCTGGGGGAAGAGGCGGAGAGGAGCGAGGGGCAGGTAGGGGGACCTCGGGGGCCAGAGGAGTGAACAGTGGGGGGGCGGGGCCTCGGGGGAAGAGGATGACCGGGGGCGGGGCCGCTGTGGCAGGGCCATGCTCTAGGCCCCGGTGGCCCCCCAACTTCTCGGGGTCATCTGAAACCCAGGATGAAGGTGACACAGGGCCTGGTTCCTCTTTGGGCTAAGATTCCATAACACCTCTCCCTTCCTGGCAGTGTGAAGGGGCTGGACAGGGGCATAAAGCCCTCCAGACACGGCCGGAGACAGGGAAAGGGCCGTCAATGCGGAAGAGAATCAGGCCCAGAGTTAGACAAGGGGTGCAGAGAATATTCTGGTTTCTGGTTATTGCACTTTGCCCTTGCTCGAAATGCTTCCTGTATTTTCTCCATTTCACTCCCTGACTCTCGATCTCTGCCCCTTTCCCCGTTTCGTCCTCAGAATTAGCACATTCAGCCAGTTAATCGCAGCAATCCCGCCATAAGACGGCAGCCTGAAATCTCAGCTCTCCCCCGCCCCTCGCACGAGACCTGCTGCCAGCTGAACTGGAGAAAAAATGGGGAACGTCTCTGGCAGAGGGTGTGAAACAGACACCCGGAAAAGGTGAGCTTTCACAGGGACTGCTGGGCACGCATGGACTGTGGCTGGGGAGGGGGCTGCCAGACCTCCCTCAGGTGACCAGACAGCAAGTGTGAAAAATCGGGACGGGGGTGGGAGGTAATCGGAGCCTATATAAGAAAAAGACCCAAAAATCGGGACTGTCCCTCTAAAATCGGGACACCTGGCCACCCTAGACCTCCCCCACAGACTGCCACTGAGTGAGTGGGGGGCAGTTGCACAGACCTGCAGGGACCACACGGATTGTGAGGTTTGCTCCCCTCCTGTCTCCAGTGGGGCTGAGGTTTCTCCCTGAGCCTGCTGAGCCCTGTGGCCCTTCCCAGCCACGCCCGTGGGAGCAGAAAACACCGAGAGACCAGGCCGGGGAGGTCATATGGTTTATTGGACCCGGTTCTGTTGGGGAGAGTGTAGCCAGACAGCCAGCCCCCCCCTGCTCAGACCAGCATTGCTGGAAACACAGGAGGAAGCCGGAACAGGGCACTTAACATATATTCCAGCACAGCCTTTGAAGCTGTGAAAGCACAGGTGTGCTGCTACAATGTGCCTCTGGGAACAGATACAAGGATTAAGCTCACAGTAGGCAGAGGCCCTGTGACAGACATGGCTCTTAGCCCCTACTAAATAGCGTGATGCACTCACACCAACATCCTAGGTGGGAAAATATTTACCCTGATAAAAGAAATGTCCAGTAGTCGACACTTATTGTTTCTCTCCCTTGCAAGTGTAAACTACTCTTGCGAAAGCTGGCGTCACCCCGACAGACCAGCCTCAATTTGGCATAAGAAAGGAGAAAGAGAATAAAGGAGTACAGAGGTATAAGTAGGGGACCTACAGCACCCTGATTTTTGAGTGCTTTTCACTATCTATCTGCTGGTCAGATAAGTGACAGCCTCCCAAGGCTTCTGCAGCTAAGAGGGTCCCTACGCCTTGTCCCTTATTCATCTTTCCGCGGAATTGAGTGACCGATCCTGGCTTGGCACCGCTGGAATCGAGAGATGCAAGGAGGGTAAGAAGCACCCACACCTGATCTCCTATCTTTAGTGTACACATATTTTGAAATAGAGCTCTATATTTTGTTTTCTTTCTTTGGGATTGTGGCTTCAGTTTTGTAACTTGTTTGTGTGTGTAACATCTCTACATTTAAATAAGTAGGCACTAGCAATTTTGTAACCACATGAATAGAATCTAGCTTAATAAATTTTGGTAACCATTTATGCATAAGCCTGACTTGTTTTCTCTGGTTTACTGTAAAGCAGCCAACACAATTAAAGAACCTCAGCCGTTTTGGCTCTAAAGCCTGGCCATTAGGTGAGAGTACTAAGAGCCTAGAGTTGAGTTGTGCCGCCTCCACGGGGCAAACTCTTGGGGCACCTGTCAGTCAATCCTGGCTGCGAAGGAGCTCTGAGCTCTAGCAGTTAAAGTCACGGGTGGTTAGGACCTTGGGGCATCCGTCAGCCTAGCCCGGGCTGCCCGCCGCGAAGGGACAGTGCGTCCTAGCGGTTAAAGTCACGGATGGTATAAACGGGCATAGCTGGCACCTCACCAAACATCCTTGGCCGTCGGCTAACAGAGAGAGACAGGGCCTGAGGACGAGATCTGCGGAGCTCGAAGGCTTGTCTCTCCCCAGCAGAAGTTGGAGAATGAAAGAGATCCCTTCCCTGCCTTGTCTCTCTAATCTCCTGGGACCGACCTTGCAAACAGAGAACTCTGAGGCAGTTCAGTGCTTCCCACCGAGCCCCAGGAGCCCGTATGTAACACGGACGTTGCACTCATTCAAACAGTGCCTAGCGCAGCTGGGGGACGGGCTTCAAGCTGCTGCCAGCCGCAGCCCCTTCTGTGCCCCAAACCGGGGGCGACTGCGCCTACCGGCCAGACCCCTCTGTTCCAGAACGGAGGTGCCCTTTGGTCTCTCAGCCCGGCGCTCTCACACAACCACAGCAGCTCCAGTCACCAGGTCCCCTCTTGGCGCAGTGGGAGGGGGCAGCAGGACAGAGCAGGCAGGCCTCCGAGGGGGAACTGTACTCCGGGAAGCCGTGACTCTGTCAAGGATTTAGGTGTCATACCGGGCAAGCCACTCAACATCCGCTCCCGGTGCGATGCTGTGGGGAACAGGGCCAAAGCCATCGGTGATGACGGGGGGATTTTCTTGGTTTTTCAGTGGTTTGCATGCTGTGTGTGGGACTCAGTTTCCCTGGGTGCTGTTTGTTTAACGAGGTGGCACTGGTGGGAGAGGTAGTTTGTTGTTACAGAGGACCAGCGGTGATCTCTCCTGTCAGTTGGGCCCTCAGGCAAAGGCCTGGAGAACGGATACCCCAGCGACTGGTGAGCGGGAGGCCCAGCTTGGAAGTCACAGCCAGGTCGGGCCAGTAGTAGGACAATGGGCTGAGGAGAGAAGACCCGGTGACTGCTTCCAGCCAGGGGGAAAGAAAAGAGGGAGGAGAGGAGAGGCTGAGATAGAGGAGACCCAGGCAGCCTGTTCACCTGGGACAGAAGACAAAGGACACAGGCTTGTGGGAAGGCGATATCGGACGCTTAGCTGGAAGGAGGGGGCTTCTGGACTGGGGAGAGAAAACAGCCAGAGCCCACACGGGTGCAGGAGAGACCTAGATGGACTGTGCAGAGGGAGGTTAGGCCTGAGGCCCTGAGAGTTTCCTGTGCTGTGTTCAGATGCTCAGTAAACCCCTCTCTTTTACGCTGGCTGAGAGTCACGGCAGTCTCGGGATCGGGGTTGCTTTCTTCCCTCTGGGAGTAGAGGCCCCAGGGGTCCAGAGTGAGGGGACTCCCTGAGGGGGCCCACGGCAGACAGGCATGCTCAAGCCTGAGAGAAGAGGTGTTCCAGGAGGCGGAAGGGCCTACGGCTTAACCCTTGAGAGAGTGGATCTCCAAGAAGGGCTGTCACACTGAAGGGGGTTCCTCCCAAGGACTGTACGAGGCTGAGAGAGAGCACAAGTCCTGTGAGTCCGTGATGCCATCCATGGATAGATAAAGAGAGGATGGAAAGGGAGGTGATTCAGCAGTGGGGAGACTGACACTGGAATACTGCATCCCATTCTGGTGTCCACATTTCAAAAATAACGTTAAAAAAACTGGAGAGGGTGCAGAAAAGAGCCATATTTGAGGGATGGAGAAGACTTATAAGAAGGCATTGAAAAACTCAGTCTGTTTAGTTTTTAAAAAGATGGAGAGGTGAGCTGATGGCAGCCTGCAAGTGCCTTCGCTGAGAGAAAACACCAAGTATTCAAAGGGCTCTTTAGTCTTGCAAAGAAAGGCAGAACAAGAACCAATGGCTGGAAGCAGAAATCAGAAAAATTCTCCTTAGAACAAGGCAGAGATTTGTAAGAGGGAGGGCGACTCATCACTGGAACAAACTGGCAAGAGAAGTGATGGATTCTCCATCTCTTGATGTCTTCCAGTGAAGACTAGATGCCTTTCGGGAAAGTGCTTTCATCAAAAAGCAGCTCTTGTGACACACGGGAGGGCTGGGAGATGCAGGGCAGCATATTAGATGCTCCAATGGTCCCTTCTGGCCTTAAGTCGACTAATTTATGAAAAACTGGTGGTTTATTGTATAGCCGGCTCCATCCCCCGACTCACCAGTCATTGAGTGCGGAGATCCGGGGGCAACAACTCCAAGCTCCAAGAGGCTGGGCAGGGGCAGGACATCAGCTGGGAGGGGAGGGGTGGGGGGGCAGTGACATCACAAAGGCCTTTTGCAGGACCTCAGCCCATTGGGCAAAGGTGGTGGGGAGGGGGTGACCTCACAGAGAGACCCCGACATCAGCGGGGCAGGGCCGAGGGGCAGGGCCAGGGCAGTCGCTGAGACCCCCCCGGCTTTGCTGCCGCACGTCTCCTTCTCCCGGTCTCCCCTCGAGGACGGGGAGAGAATTAGGATTCACGTCGTAGCATGAGGAGGAGCCTCTGTGGAGTTTTCTCCTTTCCGACCCCTGGTTGTGCCAGAAAACGAACGTCCCTTGGACAAGGTCGGAGGCTGCGAGAGGTTTGGAACCTGTTGGGTCTGATGCACCTGCTGCAGGCAGAATTCTCGGCACAGAAAACACTGGCTTAAGGGGGCAGAATGTGATTTCCTACCGAGCGCTTTGACGCTTGGAATCACTGGGGACCTTGGGGCTTATCCTTTTGGGTTTCCCTTTTCCTCTTTCCTCCCTCCTTTCTCCTCTTCTCTTGCTTCTTTTTCCCCTGTTTCCCTCTCTCTCCCAAGGAGGGGTGTCTGTGGAGGGTGGGCAAGGGGGGGTTGCTCTCATCGCGGGAGGTCCTCACAAAGAGGTGGGTCTGGATCTGAGAGCGATCCGCTCTGATGGTGACCTGGCCGTCCTGTGGGACCTCTGGTGAGACCTCTCAGCCGCCCGCCCCTCAGAGTCTCAGGGCTGGTTGGCCGAGCGGGGGGCTATCGACAGCGAGGAGACTCAGGTCCTTTTGGTCTCGTTTCAAATCAGGCAAATAAGTCACAATCAATGCAACGTATGGGATTAATCTTGCTGCTTCAGGGGCGGAAGGAGGCAGGGTCTTGGGGGAAGGGGTGGAGCGGGTCGGGGTCTGGGGAGGAGTGGGGGTTGCCCCGAGCCTGCACCCCCCTCGGGGCGGCCTTGGCAGCAGTATTGGTCCCACCCCGCGGCAGGGCTGGGCTGGAACCAGGTACGGCCGGGGCAGGGCAGGGCAGGGGGTGGGGGAAAGCTGGGCGGGCGGGAGCCGGGGGAGGTACCTCTCTCCAAGCCAGACCTCGTAACCTGAGATCCAGAGAGGCAGGGGGGGCTCAGGACACACCCCTCCATCGGCCTTTCCCGTTGGTTGGCGTCGGTGTGGAGATGTCTCGCACACTGGGTTTTGTGGGTCCTACTTTCAGGCACCTCCTTCTTCCTGTAAGCGGGGGAATAGTCCCGCTCTTGTAGGGAACTGTCCTGGCTTCTGCATGACCCCGGTGAAGTGGGCTAGCGAAAGGATCTGAGTCCTCGCTCCCACTCCCTTTACCCAGTGGCCTCCCTGCCCTGGAGGACTCCCCTTCCACTCTCCTGTCTGGCAGAGTCCTCATAACCCCGAGAAGGCTGGACCCAGGATTCCTAGGGGGCTCGACCCCCAACCCTGCGGTGGTCAGCTCAGACAGGGGCTCGGGTGTCCCCACTCCGGGGTACTCTCTCTGCACTGGGCATTTCTCTGACCCACTGACCATTCCATACAATTTAAAGCAAATGCAAGTTATTTAATCAACAATTAATTTAAAAAAGAATAAGGGAAAATGGGAAAGGTGAAAGGAAACACATCACCCCGCTCTGTGGCAGGGAACATCACAAACAGGGTCTCTGGAACGTCAGGGCAGTTCACAGTCTGCTCCTTGTGAGTCCCAGGCCCCGTCTCCGGCCCTGGCCGTGCTGCGGGGATGCTGCTGGTCGGACACTCGCTCTGGTGGTGGCCACACGCTCTCAGGCTCGAAGTGGCAGGACCCTTCTTCCCAGTGTGGCCCCCGCCCTGTTGGGGTTACGATCCAAGCCTGGCCTGCAGAGCCCCTTGGCTGAGGCGTCTCCCTGTGCGGGGCCCGCTGCCCAGGGTCCCCCTCGCTCTCCCCAGCTGCTCACCGCACCCAGCTCCGGACTGCTCCAGCCCCAGCCCCAGCCCCACCACTCGGTCTCTGCACGGCTGCTGCTCTGCCCCCAGCTCCCTGGGCTGCTTCTCTGGCCCCTCTGGCTCTGGTTGCTCCCACGACAGGTCTGCTCTCTCTGGGCTGCTTTACTGGTCCCTCTGGATCGGCACAGCTCCACTCCCCAGCTCAGCTCGGGCCCCTGCTTTCTCCTTAGCTCGGCCCCACTCTGTCTGTCTGACCCAGGCAAATCCAGCTCTCACAGAGGACGGGACCCCCCTGGCCTCCTGACTCCCTCATTAGCCTTCTTGCCCTGACATTCAGGCTGACCTGGAGCGTTGGCCTCTCCCCATTGTTCCTGGGGACTATCAGTCTCAGGGTCCTGGTTTCCCATCGACCCTTCCCCTTTTAGTACTGGGAGCGAGCCAACCAAAACACCCCCACTGACTGTTAGTAAGGGGGCAACAGTCCCCTTACATTTAGGCTGTAGCTGTGGGGGGGGTTGAGAATCGGCAGCATCTCAGTGTCAGATTTAGGGAGCTAAAGTGAAAGTAGCAGCCAAGCCCAGCTCAGTATTTTTGTGGAGCTAGCCCCTGGTGCCTAACCTGTTTGGAACAGCCCCCTAGGCCCCCATCTGTGTGGTCAGGTGCCCGATCCCAGACCTACATTATTTTAAACAGATGCTTTTGAAAAACGTACCAAAAGTCTAACGGGCTCTAAAAATCAGCTGAATGCATTCCGGGCCTACAAGCGCTAAAATACTTTCATCAAAACAGTGTCTTGTGCTTTGAACGGCATCACGACATGGCAGGGGCTGACAGTCAGTGCTAAATGTGTGAAGACCCATTTTTCATGATTCTTGCTAAAGCCAGTCAGCAAATGTCGTCTAGGAGTAAGTGCTGTAATTATGGGGAAGAAAAATCTGCATTTTTCACACGTAACAGAATGGAATAACTGCATTCAAAAATAAAACGATGGAAAACTTGAAAGCCCACAAGCCCTCTCAGTCCTACTGCTTGTTCAGCCAATCGCTCAGACAAACAGGGGTTTGTTGACATTTGCAGGAGCTAATGTTGCCCACTTCTCGTTGACAGGGTCACCTAAAAGGGAGACCAGGCATTCACAGGGCACTGTTGTAGCTGGCATCGCAGGATATTGAGAGCCCAGATGTGCTGAAGAATCATACGTCCCTTCGCGTTTCAGGCACCGTTCCAGAGGTCATGCGTCCATGTTGAGGACAGATTGAGATGTCACCAGCGGAAGGTTCATTTTCTTGTTCGATGGTTGGGATCTTGTCGTTTCCACATTGGCGTGTTGCTCTTTTCAGACTTCAGAAAGCATGCGCCACACCTCATCCCGCTCAAATTTTGGAGTCCAATTTCAGGCTGTTAACACTTGGGTCAAGTCCTGTGGCTGTCTTTAGAAATCTCACATTGGTCCTTCTTCGCCTTTTGTCAGATCTGCAGTGAAAGTGTTCTTAAAACGAACACCACGTGTTGGGTCATCCTCCGAGATGGCTAGGAGATGAAATCTGTGGCAGAGTGCAGGTAAAAGAGAGCAGGAGAAGACAATTCTCCCCCAAGGAGCTGAGTCACCGATTTAATTCACACATTACTTTTTTTTAACGAGTATCATCAGCATGGAAGCATGTCCTCTGGACTGGTGGCAAAAGCATGCAGGGGCATACGAATGTTTAGCATGCCTGGCACATAACTACCATGCAATGCTGGCTGCAAAAGTGCCATGCGAACGCCTCTTCTCAACGTCCGGTGGCCTTGTAGGCGCGAAACGTTGACACTGTTTTCCTTTTGGGTGCAGTTCTGAACAAAACAAAAAATCTACATTTGTAAGTTGCACTTTCACGGCCAAGAGCTTGCACTGCTGCACTTTTATGAGGGGAACTGAAAAATGCTCTTTTGAAAAATGCGGTTCTCCCTGCCCCAGCCCAGAGCCTGCACCCCCACCCTCTTCCCACACCCCCTCTCCTGCACCCAAACTCCCTCCTACACCCCCACCCCTTCCCCCAGCCCAGAGCCTACAACCAAACTCCGTTCCACAGCCTGCAGCCCCTCCCTCCGCAGCCCCTCCCATCCCCAAACTCCCTTCCAGAGCCTGCACCCCTCCACCCATCCTGCACCCCCACCCTGTGCCCCAGCCCGGAGCCTGCACCCAGCACCCAAACTCCATCCCAGAGCCTGCATCCCAGACTCCATCCTAGAGTGGTGAATAGGACAGATTACTAACTCATCACGGTGGGTTTCAGCCCCCTAGGATCACCTGTCAGGATTTTTCCTTCCTTTAAAGAGGGCAGAACCCAAACCCCATTCAGAAGATGCGGGAAATCTTACAGTAAAGTCTTCTCACATAGTCCCCTCTGTAATCCCATCTGTCAGAGCTTGCCTTAGCACACGAAAATAAGGCCACAGAGTGGTAACCACACAAACAAGACTTTATTTACGATGGGGGAAAGGACTAGGACAGGCTAGAGAAGGGGTGGAGTAACAAAACTTTAACTCTGGAAATGCTCCACTCTCACAAACAATTACACCCAGGAGGAAATGTTGATGTGCTTTCTACCTTCTCTTGCAGGGAGAGAGCGATGGACAGCTTCTGCTCTCTTGACATTGGACATCAGGGACAGACTTCGATGATGGACACAGGACCGGGTGAGTAGACCTAACTAAAAACCCTCCCTATCCCTCTTTGCGTCGTCTCTGCCTGGATGTTAGACCCTATCTACGCGGATTCAATCCGTGCGTGGGAGTGTGCTTCCCAACCCAAATGAATATAGCCAATGGCAAAAGGTCACCAGATTCTTTTGCCAAGTCCAAGATGGCCACCTAATAGATAACACAAAACGTACATGCCTTTCTTCCCTTCTTTTACGAAAATTTGGCAGGGGCAAACACCATTTTACACACCCAGAGAATGCATTTGACCAATCAGGGGACGTTGCGGGGCAGGGTGACCCATCCAGAAGGGGGTTGTGTCTCCCCTCTGAGAACTCCTCCCTCTGTCCTCTACAACTGAAGTGGACGTCAGCTCTGTAGGAGCACCCCGAGAGGGGATTTGACCAAATAGGGGAAGTGCCATAGTGGAGTGAGCTGCCCGCAACAGGATCCTGTGGTCCCTAAAAAGTCCTCACACCGCCCTTTACCAATTGGCGAGGGTTTCTCTCCCACCTTAGGCCATCTCAGAAGGTAAACGTGTACCAATCCAGAACAGGTTTAGCCCGCAGGCCTAGGCCACGATTTCTGCAAAAGACATCCTTGGAACGAGACGGGCTCTTCCACGCAGTGTTGTGTTGAGACTTCCAGGAGGATGCTGCCAGCCACGCAAACATGGAGCTCCAGAGATCGGCGGCTTCTGGCCTAGACCTTCGGGCACTGCCTATTCTGATCGGTACGTTACCCTTCTGGGATGGCCTATGGGGTGTGTGAAACCCTGACCGATTAGTAGAGGACAGTGGGGGGATTTCATGGAGCGGTGATGGGCCCCTCTTGCGGGCAGGTCACCCCACCACAGCACTTACCTGATTTGGTGAAATCCCCTCTCTGGCTGGTCCTAAGGGGCTGAGGCTCACCCCAACTGGGAAGAGTTCTCGGAGGGGTCACGTGACCCACTTCCGGATGGGTCACTCTGCCCCAGAACTTTCCCCCATTGGTCAAATCCATTCCTGAGGCACATGGATGGAGATAAAACACCCCCATATTGGTAGAGGAGTGGCAGGAGCTCTTAGAGAGGTCACATGCTACTCCTTGCTTCTACTCATATTTGCATCCTGATCCCGAAAGTCTTATATCATGGTGTGGGTCTTATGGTGACAGATGGGCGATGCCTTAGGGGTGAAGGGGCGAGGTCCCATGGGTGAAACTAAATAACTGTCCTTAGCCTCAGGGTGGTTTGGCCTTATGGCCAGAGCCAAAATGGCAGCCCTCCCACTCAGGGCTGTGTGGCCCAACGCCCAGAGTCCGTGCGGCCGCCCGCTCCGTCGGGGCTGTGTGGCCCAACGACCAGAGTCCGTGCGGCCGCCCGCTCCGTCGGGGCTGTGTGGCCCAACGACCAGAGTCCGTGCGGCCGCCCGCTCCGTCGGGGCTGTGTGGCCCAACGACCAGAGTCCGTGTGGCCGCCCTCTCCATCTGGGGCTGTGTGGTCCAATGGCCAGAGTCCGTGCGGCTGTCCTCTCCATCCAGGGCTGTGTGGCCCAACAACCAGAGTCCGTGCGGCCGTCCTCTCCGTCGGGGCTGTGTGGCCCAACAACCAGAGTCCGTGCGGCTGTCCTCTCCATCCAGGGCTGTGTGGCCCAACGGCCAGAGTCCGTGCGGCCGCCCTCTCCGTCGGGGCTGTGTGGCCCAACGGCCAGAGTCCGTGCGGCCATACTCTCCGTCGGGGCTGTGTGGCCCAACAACCAGAGTCCGTGCGGCCGCCCTCTCCGTCGGGGCTGTGTGGCCCAACGACCAGAGTCCGTGCGGCCGTCCTCTCCGTCGGGGCTGTGTGGCCCAATGCCCAGAGTCCGTGCGGCCGCCCTCTCCGTCGGGGCTGTGTGGCCCAACGACCAGAGTTCGTGCGGCCGCCCTCTCTGTCGGGGCTGTGTGGCCCAACGACCAGAGTCCGTGTGGCTGTCCTCTCCGTCGGGGCTGTGTGGCCCAACGACCAGAGTCAACGGCTGTGCAGTCTAGAGGCGCAATGGGGACGTGGGCAGCCACCCGAGGATGAATGGCAGCCAGGGCAGGGGGACCCAGACTCTCCTTACTCCCCCTTGCCCTAGCCCAGGGCCTTGTCCGTGGCCAATGTGTTTGCCGTTGAGTCAGTGGGGATCCAACCAGAACATGCTGACGTCACTCAGCATGACAATGGCTCGTTCACCCAGGTTACTTCAGAGGAGAAGTCTCTCGGCCACGGGCTGGGGGTCTCTGGGCTCCCGGCGTGGGAAACTCCCAGACACTCCGATCTCCCTTGCACGTCTGCAGGCACCCGGGGGTGCGGCTGGGTCTCGGCGACTTGGGGCTTCAGCTGCTTCTGGACTGGAGCCTCCAAGGTGCATCCTCCATTTTCGGTGCTCTGCCTAGCGTGAGCTGAGCTGCTCCTTTTCACACTGGTGCTCCAGTTGTAGCGTGTCCGGCAGGGCTGGGGAGGGGCTTGGCTTCCTCCGCCTAGACTGTGGGGTTACGTGGGGCTGGTACACCCCGGCACACGCTGCTCGGCCTCTTCTGTCTCCTCCTTCCCGTGCAACAGCTGCTTTGCCATCTCACAAGAGATGGGATCAGTGGTGGGCTCAGTTGGCTCCTGTTGGCCTCTAGATGTCTGGAAGAGGGAGAAAGGGCAGGAGCACAAATTAGAAAAACAAAACCTTCAAGCACGGTGGTTTTCCACTGCACAAAACCACCCCACTTTGCTAATGTTCATTTGCAGCTTCCCGGAGAGCTGGCATTTCTTAAAGAGAGCACCCAACCCCCGGCAACCGCTACTACCCTGGGGGCTGGCAATGGTTAAAGGGAGTCTGGGAGAATTTCTCCTCTCTCCGCCTGGCACTGATGAGTGAGGGAACCACATGCGAGAAGCTGTGTGAATGTCGGGCTCTGTGCGGTGGGGTGAGATGTCCTACATGGTGCCCAAAGGTGGGGTTGTGCTGACTCTGCAGTGACTTCATTCCAGGGAGAGAGATGTCAGAGATCAGCTCCAGGGTGCTGCCCTGTAACAGAGGGTGGCAATGGGGCAGAAGTGGGGCAATGGTGCACTCAGGAAAGGAGCAGGGCTAAGGGGGGCCCGAGCTGCAGCCCCTAAAGCCCCTGTGTGCTGCGTTCCAGCCGGGCCGGCTCTGCCTGGCTGGGGTGGGGGCGAGGCGGCTCCGCGCGCTGCTCTTCCTGTCCCCCCACAGCCACGTCGCCGCGATGAGCACTGCACCGGGAACCTCTGTCCCGGGGGCTGCTCTTGCCTGTCGGCTCTGCCCTCCCTCCGCGCGTTCCCCCGCAGCTCCCATGGGCCGGGAATTGTTAATCCGGCCCTGGCCCTACTCCCCAGCCTGTTCCAATCCTGCTCTTGACTCCTGACTCCAGCTCCAACCCTTGGCTCCCCTCGGCTCGACCTCCACCACTCTGAGCACGCGGCCCCAGCGCCCTTGCTCCAACCACTGGGCCCAGCCAGCCGTGCTTTGGCTTCTGAACCCAGCGACATGGAGGAGTCGTTCACCGCACTGCTTTCCATGTGTATGGCCCTGCCCTGATCAGCGCTGGTTTTCATCCACCATGGTGCTGCCCAGTCACATGGCTTGATTAGATCCCTTTGAACTTCTTCAAAGTCTCCTCTAGGCTGATTAATCTGCATAATCTTGTGTCATCTGCCAATATCCACCTCGTTGTTCAGCCCCAGTTCCAAACATAAGAACATGAGAAAGGCCAGACTGGGTCAGAGCAAAGGTCCATCTAGCCCAGTATCCTGTCTTCCGACAGTGGCCACTGCCAGGTGCCCCAGAGGGAGTGAACAGACAGGAATCCTCCAGTGCTCTATGCCCTGTCACCCATTCCTAGCTGCTGGCAAACAGAGGCTAGGGACACCAAAAAGTTGATAAGCGTCTGCTGTACGTACCATAGCAGGACAAAGAGCTCTTCTGTGTCGGTCCCGGTTCCCTAGTCAAATGCAGAACCCGACACGAGATTTACAAGCTTCTGCAACCATTTATAATGTCTGTTGAGGATGTACCACGTGGTCCTGTCAGATTTCAAAGGCACTTCCTGAAAAGCTGAAACCAAGAGGAAACGGGTTGAAAAGCCTCTGGTGCTGATGTGCCTGGTGCCTAGGAAATCTCCACTCCCGATGGCCATCGCCCCCTGCTATTAGCTCCCCAAGAGTCTAAGGGCACAAGAACAACAACTCCGCTCCTCCCAAAATAGCCCTGCACAGAGAGGAGACCCCGTTCTTGTCACTTCCCCCTCCGCCGGCCTACACCCGTACACACACCCCTACACACAGACGGTTGGGGGCACTTGTTCTTTCGATGGAACAGGAAAGTGACAGCCGCAGCGACATTAAACCATCCAACATTTGGGCCGAGATCCACAAAGGGATTTAGGCTCCTAATGTCTACTGAAATCTTTTGTGGCCCTGTGCCTTCATTCCTCAAGAGGTCACAGGGAGAAGTGTTTCCCATGCTCCCTCATGGGATTTCCTATGAGCTGATGACCAATCTCGGAGGGAATCTCCCTGGCCTGCAATCACTCCATTACAGGGAGGGCAGGTGATGAGGGTAATTGTCATCATCATCATCATCCTTAATAACTACGGCTCTTTTCAATACTGTCAGGCCTTCCATTACAGACTTTCAGACCTTTATGAAGACACTTTCCCCACACAGCTTTAAGGCAACGTCTAGACTAGGAGCTAGAGATGGAATTCCCCTGCTCCCATACACATATTGTGGTAGCTCGATGACGCTCGCATGACCATCCTTCTTCCTTAAATGCTGTTCTCAGACAGAGAGGGACCTGTGTCCACATTCAAACCTGTGTTCGGGCCCTGTGCTGCACCCCTGTACTTCCCACAGAGGCACAAACACACAGAGATATTTCCTTACCTTCATACAGGCGGAAGATGCCATCTTCATTCACTGTTTCAGACAACAAATCACAGTAATGGTGGATAGTATTTCCTAGACATACAATGAATACAATGGATCTCATTACTTTTCAAATCCTTCGCTGAAAACTGCTGAAGATGCAGCCATTTCCCCAAGACAGCCCTTCGGAAAATTAAATACATTCCTTACATCTGTTCACAAAGCACATTAGATAAAGCATCAGATGCCCAGCAGGTACTGAGAAGCTGATTTCTAAAGGAGACTGAATTCACATCAAACCAGCATGATGTGAATTCAATCTCCCCTAGGTGCAGCCAAAGAGCTGTTGTGGGCAGGGGAAGTTGGTGCAGTCAATACAGCTAAGTTGCTCCCTTCATCTTGGAATACATGTTAATTCTCTCTCTCTCTCTCACACACACACACCCCCCGTTTTAGGATTCTGGTGCTGTCGGAGGGAACAGAGCAGCTGTCTAGAAAAGGGCTTTGAAGGAAACATTTAAGAAAGCTGAAGTGAATTTGCTCTGCTTACCAATGAACAAGGCTGCAGAGTGTCGTATTGTTGTCTGTGAGCTTTCCAGGTAGTCTAGGGCCTGGAACAGGAATTTGGGGATGTGGCTCTCGTTGTTCTGCATCTGGAAAGAAAGAAGGAAGAAATGCACAATATACAAATGGCATATTCTCCCCACAGCGAATAGTCCAGGAAAGCCAAAGCATATAGCCAGGGCATGGCAACCGCCAATACGAACCCATACACCAGAGCAGCACCTCTCTGAAGTCACTGTTGTGTTCTCCAGAACCTCCGCTTTCATTTGAAAAGACAAAAGTTTGGAGGTCTGACAGTTGTGGAGGAAACTGTCAACAATGGGAACGGATTGTAACTCCTGCAGAAATGAACCAGCAGAGAGCCTGGAACAGAGTCTTGCAACCCGACCGAAGCGGATGGGTCCTCAGGCTGTGGGGTTAGAAAGGTCTCTCTCAAGTCCCCATTCACCCCTCTCAAGGCACAAGGAATTCACCTACCAGGCACTTCCCGACACTCTTCAAGAGCTGTGAGGAGCCATCCCAGGCCATGCTGCGGAACAGCGTCTTCAAATGAGCCCAGCCGAGAAACACTGCGCAGCGGAAGAGCGTCAGTTTACATCGCTGCAAGAGAAGGGGAGACCAAGAGGCTTCTCACTGAGAGAGGGATAGTGTGGGGGACACTGGACCTTCTCCACCCCTTGTGCTGTGTGCTGTGAGGATGGATGAGGCACGAGGCTCCAGCAGGGAGTGAAGCCGGGAGAAGACTCTGCTTGGGCAAGGGGCTCTGGTGATGACTGGAGTGGGGGCCCCAGGGGATTCTGGCTCTTTGCTCTGAAGGAAATAATGTCCGTGGCACTTACCAGTGTCACACTCTCCTCCTGGTCTGCAAGATGCAGCAGCAGCGGGAGCAAGCAGTGGATGATTTCCTGCTGCACGAGGGCTTTGTCCGGGTCCTGCACCCTGCTCACCACGTTGCCAAGCAGTGAAATGGCAGCTGAGCGCACACTGCCCCTCTCCTGGCAATGACACACGGGGGGTGGGGACGCCCGGTTAAAGCCAGGCAGTATCAGAGCAGAACGCGACAGAGTCATAATCCGCCCGCTGCTCCGGTTCCCCCGTGTGAACTGACTTGGGTGGGGGGAGCAGGGCGGACACCAGGCCAGCGCCATAGACATCTTGTGCAGGGCCTGAGACCCTGGGCAGGACAGCGCAGCCCCAGGGTGTCCCAGAGGCAGTTTCTGTCTGGAGAGCCTAGAATCCTAGATAGGGAATTGGTTAAAGGGGAGACTACAACGGGTCGTACTGAAAGGTGAACTGTCAAGTTGGAGGGAGATTACCAGTGGAGTTCCTCAAGGATCAGTTTTGGGACCAATCTTATTTAATCTTTTTATTACTGACCTGGGCACAAAAAGTGGGAGTGTGCTAATAAAGTTTGCAGATGATACAAAGCTGGGAGGTATTGCTAATTTAGAGAAGGACAGGGATACCCTACAGGAGGATCTGGATGACCTTGTAAACTGGAGTAATAGGAATAGGATGAAATTTAATAGTGAGAAGTGTAAGGTCATGCATTTAGGGATTAATAACAAGAATTTTAGTTATAAGCTAGGGACGCATCAACTAGAAGTAACGGAGGAGGAAAAGGACCTTGGAGTATTGGTTGATCATAGGATGACTATGAGCTGCCAATGTGATATGGCTGTGAAAAAAGCTAATGTGGTCTTGGGATGCATCAGGAGAGGTATTTCCAGTAGGGATAAGGAGGTTTTAGTACCGTTATATAAGGCACTGGTGAGACCTCACCTGGAATACTGTGTGCAGTTCTGGTCTCCCATGTTTAAGAAGGATGAATTCAAACTGGAACAGGTACAGAGAAGGGCTACTAGGATGATCCGAGGAATGGAAAACTTGTCTTATGAAAGGAGACTCAGGGAGCTTGGCTTGTTTAGCCTAACTAAAAGAAGGTTGAGGGGAGATATGATTGCTCTCTATAAATATATCAGAGGGATAAATACCAGAGAGGGAGAGGAATTATTTAAACTCAGTACCAATGTGGACACAAGAACAAATGGATATAAACTGGCCACTAGGAAATTTAGATTAGAAATTAGACGAAGGTTTCTAACCATCAGAGGAGTGAAGTTTTGGAATAGCCTTCCGAGGGAAGTAGTGGGGGCAAAAGATCTATCTTGCTTTAAGATTAAACTCGATAAGTTTATGGAGGAGATGGTATGATGGGATAACATGGTTTTGGTAATTAAATATTCATGGTAAATAGGCCCAATGGCCTGTGATGGGTTTTTAGATGGGGTAAGATCCAAGTTACCCGGGAAAGAATTTTCTGTAGTATCTGGCTGATGAATCTTGCCCATATGCTCAGGGTTTAGCTGATCGCCATATTTGGGGTCGGGAAGGAATTTTCCTCCAGGGCAGATTGGAAGGCCCTGGAGGTTTTTCGCCTTCCTCTGTAGCATGGGGCACAGGTCACTTGCTGGAGGATTCTCTGCTCCTTGAGGTCTTCAAACTACAATTTGAGGACTTCAATAGCACAGATATAGGTGTGAGGTCTTTTTTAGGAGTGGTGGGTGAAATTCTGTGGCCTGCATTGTGCAGGAGGTCAGACTAGATGATCAAAATGGTCCCTTCTGACCTAAATATCTATGAATCTATGAATCCCAGAACCCGAGAAGATTTGGGGAGAGGGAGGGAAGTCTGCTGGAGACTGGTCTGGGGAAGGGGAGAAGCCGCTGCTGGAGCCTTGCAGGGATTCGCTGCTACAAAACACAGCATTTCTTTTGCTCTTCGGTGCCCCCGAGAGCTGGGCCATTCCCGACCCACCTCTTTCCTGCTGAGAATCTCCACCTCTTTGGGGGCCTGTGTTCTCCAGACAGCTGGGTATCTGCCCAGGGCCAGGCCCCCTCTCCCCCAGGCCAGGCTGCAGCAGGGGCTGGGAGCATGGCGCTGAGACTGAGCTTTGGCGAGAAGAGCTCTGACAGAGAGGTGGCTAAGCAGGACATTCCCCACCCATGGCGGGGGAGCTCCTTGGAGGCTCCATGGCAGGCCTGAGGGGCGGGAGCCAAGGAGATGGGGAGAGAGAGACAAGGGCATCAGAGACAGCTGGAGGGGGGGAACGGGCTTCTCCTGGGGTTCCAAGCCTTACGTCATCAATGAAGGGGCGAAGGCTGACTGCAATGTCCTGGGAGATGGAGCCAAGCCCCTCCCTCTTGAGGAGGTAGATGATGTCTTGAGCTTTGTGCATGGCCTCCTTGACACACCCTCCATCCCGGTCACAAAACCTGGCAACGGTTCCTGGCAGCTGGGCCTGTAACCATCTCACCTGCAGGAATGAAGAAGGCAACTCATTACTTTCCGGGGTGACAGCCTGGAGCACGTGCTGCACCACTCCCGCCTAGGAGAAACCACGGATGGCAGAGCCCCCCAACGGGGCAGAAAGTCGTTCTCCTGTCACTCTGTGCCAGCTGCTCACTGTAACCTTTGTCGTTGCTCACCCCACCTCCCCCATTGCATCCCATCTGCAATCAGGGCTCCACTCATGGGAGCAGGGAGCACGTCATGCCTTGATTTGCTCAGGAAAGCACCTCCACCATTTGAGGGCTGTGTGTTAAACAACAAGGTTTATGTGGGGATCTGGCTCTCGTTTCCGAGCTATTTGAGAGACATCGGCGTCCTTGGTCCCCTGGGCAATCCACGCCTCTTACCTTTTCTGGCTGGAACACAATACTGCCAAGGCCTCGCAGACTGAGCTTACATATGACGGGATTTGTGTCCTTGGTCCATTCCATGAGCTGCGCCCGGAGCTCTGATTTTGTCAGCACTGTGTCAATGGAAGGACTCTGGAGAAACTGGAAAGAGGCAAATCAACATCAGGTTGAGGAACAGAGGTCTTCCTGTGGGGTCTCTTCCCTGGACAGTCGTCTTTACCAAAGGGCCACTTACTCCCACCCAAAGTCTCTGGTGCGTAGGGAGCCAGTTGCTGCTGTTTCAGTTGGTTCATTCCCAAAAGTTGGACCCATGCACAGCTCACAAATCAGCCCCCAGGGAAAGGGGCATCTCCAGGCCTCATTGAGCGCCATGCAGAGACCCCTGGGACAGAAGAAAAGCAGAACCTCAGGAAAAGGTGAGGAGAGAAGCATGGTCTTGGGGCACTGGAGAAACCTCTCCTCTTGTCCCATAATCCCATCGAGGCACATCCAGCCAGGAGCAATCTCACCCTGTCTCTCCCTCCCTCTCTTTGCCATGCCCCACAACCATCCTTGTGCAGAGAGGAGCTAGCTGGCGGTAAGGCTGCTGAGCTGCTGACAATGTGCCCCAGAGCTTACTGGCCTGAGCTCCTCTCCAGAAAGCCCCCTTGTGCCTATCAACTAATGTATCTCACCTCAATACAGAAAGCCATGGCAATTGTTCTCTGCTTCTCCTCCCTCTCACTCTGGACGATGGTGATTGCCTCTCTGAAAACTGCAGGGAGCTGAGGGTTCTCACACTCGATCATGGCTCTGGAACATGGAACAGAAAGTCCCTTGTGATTTTCAAGGGGGAGAGAGAGTTCCTCTCCAGTTGCTGGGCTGAGCTGGCAGCCTGGAACAGAGAAATATTTCACACGGAAATCCCATTCCCAAGAGAGACCCAGTGAGGAGGAAACTTTGGGCTCCTACCTTGCAATCAGGCCAACACCCTGTGAGTAGTAATATCGGGAGGCTATCGTGTCCCAACCCTGCTGAAACTGGATGATGGCAAATTCCTTCCAGTAGCCGGGCATGGAGAAAAGAGTCTTCACAGCCTCCACTGACGTGCTAAAGAGAAAAACCAGTCTCAGGCAACGAGATCAGCCCCAGGCATGGAAAATCTGCACAAGCCCTGGGAAACACAGCATGGTCAGCAGTAGCTAGCCTCCCCGAGGATAGATCCAGTGTGATATCATGGTGCTTCCCTGCCCAATGGGCCCTGTCTACACTGCAGTTTCGTTGAGTTTCTAACCAATTAGTGACAATGTAGCTTCTTAAGATGATTGGTGTCATCACTCCCTATGGCTGAATACTTGACTCTTTACTGTGACAGGTAACAGGACTCAAGCTGGCATGTGGGGTCGGGTCCTCAGTTGGTGTAAGCGAGCAAAGCGATGTCAGTTTACACCACCTGAGGTGTCTTCCGGCGCTCTGGTTTTCCCGTGTAGATGGAAGCCCCTCACTGTGCCCACAGAACCAGATGAACTGGTCCCTCTTCCTCCTGCCTGCCTGTGAGGCTGAGATCCTGCAGGGTCTGGCCCCATGTGCTGACGGTGTGGCTCTGTCTGCGTTCGGGGACGGAGGCCCCCAGATTTGCTCAGCAGACAGTGATGAAAGCACTGACCCTTTGGCGGGTGGCACAGGTGGATGGATGCACAAACATGGCTGCTGCCTGAGTGTGTGGGGAAAGCAGCTGGCCTGTGGACGGCGTCAGATGAGCGAGTGTGACTCACAAGAACACACGGCTCTCAACCCTTTTCCTCAAGAGAGAGCTGCACCCAACTGAGCCTGGGCCAACGACAGCACCCGAACCACCGATGGCCATGAACGGACCCCAGGTGTTTAGCAGAACAAATCTGTTCTTCCTTTTCCTTTCAGTCATTACCTTAGGAGACTGAGGCAGCTGGATCCCTCCTCGGGGCTGGATGTCTCGCTGGCCATGTAGGTCCCTGGCAAGCGCAGATCCATCACAAACTGCACTTGCCTGACACAGAGGATGAGCAGCTGGGGATACATTTCCAGGATGGCTTCTCGGTATCCCCAAAGGAAAAGGACCTCGTAAATGGTCTTCATGGCCTGGAGGGGGGAAAGAATTTCACTCAACTATCCCAATCTGCCCCCTGCCCCCATTGCCATTTGCGACTGTCCTTTTGTCATGTCTCATTTCCTCTCCAGCATGTTACAAAAGAGGATTGGCTCCTGAGAGGGGAGGAGACATTTGGAAGCTCCTAAACCTTCCCCCATTGCTGGAACGGAAGCAGGATGGAACCCTATGGAAAGATCAGAAGAGTCTGGGTGACGTTATTCCCCGTTATTTCTCTTAATGGTGCAGACCCTGCGCTTTGGCTTTCCAGCCGTGACTGGACGGGCTGAAATCATCCTGAGGAGATGCGTTCTCATAGGCCCAGTGTTTCTGGCCCAGTCAAACGTACTGGACATCTCAAGATCCCATGCTGGGAAGGTTTCTAGCCACAGTTTACAAAGCCAGAAACCTGGATACTTCCAATAGACGCCCAAACTGCACCTGCTCACTAAAGGGCCATCTAAAGCAGAAGACGACGGAGCCAGGGTACCAACAGAGAAACCACTTAAGATCTGTAACTTTTACCTGGGGGAAACTTTATTTACACCTCTTTGGTTTGATTGGAAGTGGCCAGGACACACGAAGGTCTGATCTACACGACAGAGTTAGGTCAACACAAGGCCACTTACCCAGCATCACCCTAACTATGGAATTTCCTTCCCATTGGCAGAACTGCCCCTGGGGGCCAAGTTCATAACTCCACGTCCACAAGGGGCAGAGAGTCCAAGTCAATGCAGTTCGGTCGATGCAGTGTCAGCGTGGACACCGCGTCGTTTATGTCAACTGACCCTCAGGAGCCTTCCCGCAATGCCCCACCCTGACCGAGGAATCGCGACAAGCGCTTCTGGTGAGGACGTGCGCTGCTGGCACCAGGGCTGGCTCCAGCTTTTTGGCGGCCCCAAGCGGAGAAGAGAAAGAAAAGAAAAACCCGATTGAGCTGCCCCCGAAGTGGCGCTGAAGAGGAAGAGAGGGAATGAAGGACCCGCTGCCGAATTACCGCCAAAGACCCGGACGTGCCGCCCCAACTTTCTATTGGCTGCCCCAGGTCCCTGCTTCCTTTGCTGGCACCCGGAGCCGGCCCTGGCTGACACAAGCAGCAAAGTGCAGCCCCACCCAAGGGATGGGCTTGCTGTGGCGGCTGTGAGCCGAGGGAGGTTAGGTCAGCTGAGCTGTGTAGTGGAGCTGTGGCCTGAAGCTCAGAAGGGGCGAAGCTCACACACAGACACACACAGACACACACACACACACAAAGATGCACCATCCTCCCTGCGGTGGTGCGTTCGCAAAGTGACATCTCAAATCTCACTTACAGCCAGGGACACATAGCCGCTCTTCTCCTCCCGGCGTCTCTGCTGGAGCTTGTCCAGCAGCTGCCGCAGCACCTCCCTGGTGAGCTGGGGTTCTTCACCCAAGGCCTTCCACAGCTCAAGGGCACATCTGCAGAGTCCGAAACAGAAGTCAGACCTTCCCTGCCTGGCCACCTCTCGCCCTCCCCAGGGAGAGGCTTGCAATGTAGGCAGGAAAGGCATCTCTCAGTGGAAACACCGATTGGTGTGGGGAGGCTGAGGCTGGGCAAGTCCCTTCAGAGAATGTTGTATTTATTCAACGCTGAGGCTGAGGCTCGGCAAGAAATTCAATTTCTTTCATGCTGCTCTTCAATTTGCTCTCCCATGTGACACAGATTTGTCTCTGGGCAGTGCAGAACAGCATTGCAGAAGATGCCGAGGAAAGCCGGAGTTGTGACCTCTGGCTAGGGTCCAAGTTGGGTTTCACGGCCCCTCGGGACATGGGGATTGTGTTCTCAACACCTCAGATGGATGACTCTGCAAAGTGACCAGCACTAACCAGCAGGACTCAGAGTTTACACCATATTGAGATGAAAAGAGGCACTCACCCCTCTCAGAGCTATTACTGCCGGCTGTCTGCAGACTCAGGCAGGCTGCACTGCATTTACGCTCTGGTCATGTGTGGATGATTTTTTGTCTTTTTTGCAACAATAAGCCCTGGAAATTTCTGTCTTCAGAGATTTACCTCTGCTGCACAGCTCCAGAAGAATGAGTGTATTTTTTGACCTATTCCTCAGCCATGGAATAACTAGGGATCTGACGACAGGTAACAATCCTGCCCTGGTCTGCAGAGGATAGACAGATGGGGCTCATGGGCCATTTCCATCTCTGCCTTCTCTCATGCACTAAGGAGCAGCCAGACTTCATGAGCGAGGGATGTTGAGTGAGCCCCAAAGTCATTTATTGGCCCTGTACTGGATCTGAGAGGAAGTGGGTGACCCATAGAAATCAGGACAATGCTGGAATTCTCCAGAAAACTGGCACGTCTCCATCCCGGGGAGTGCAGGAGGAGGGGTTGGCTCCTCAGCGGCTGGGTTTGGCCATCTCCTCTTTGTAAGCATGGACAGCTCTCTGCACAGCAGGAAACTCGCTCCAACTGTGTGAGCCCCACGGACCCTTCCCGGCCTGTGGCCTGTCAGTGGGAGCAGGAAGAGAAATAACAGACTGAGGTGATAACAGAGCAGCTTCCTACCTGTGCGATGACAGCGTGTGAGCCACACAGGTCAGAACCACGACCTGGGGGTGGGAGCGAGCCAGCAAGGCCGTGGCCCTCAGCGCTGCTTTTCTGGCTCTGGGATCACACACGTTGTCGAGCCAGATTAAGATCCCTCCCACGACGTCTCCAACCTGAAAGAATGCCAGGAAGTTGAGGGATGGATTAATCAAAGAGTGGCCTCCTCCCAGAGAACCCCTCCTGGCAGCCCTGCAAGCTGCCTCTGACCTCAGTTTCCCATCTTGGCTCCTCCCTAATCTGAAGAAAGAGGCTTTGACAAGTCCAGGAACCCCAGTCTTCCGCAGGTCTGGTTTAGCACCTTAAAGCTCAGAAACACACACAAAAGCCTTCCCCAAAACCTAACAGGGGGCACAGCCGAAACTCCCCTGATGTCCCAGGGCCTTCCCTGCCATGGCAAACTGCTCTCAGCCCTGCTCTCAAAGGCTTCCCTGCAGGAGCCTTTCCTCAGTCTCTGCAGCTTCCTGTTGCTCTTTCTAGCACAATCAGTTCCTCCAGACCAGGGGTCTCAACCTAGTTTCCATTGTGGGCCACATCCAATCCTACCTGTTTGGCCCTGAGGATGTCCCATGGGGCGCAGCTCTGTGCTGATTGGGCCGCAGGCTGAGAACCACTGCTCCAGACCCCAGAGCCCATCCTAGAGATGGCAGGCCGGGCTAGTTGGATGGGGCGAGCCAGCTCCAGGCCCCAGCCCTAAGGAGACCCTTTGTGCTGCGGGATTGTAAAACCTGCCGTAACAAATCTTAAAGCCGGCTCTCTACCCTCGGGCTCAGGCTCTGGCACCAAGAACAGCAGTGTAGACGTGGTGACTTGGGCTGGAGCCCAGGCTCTGAAGCTCCCCTCCTCCCTGGGCTTCAGAGATCAAGGTCCAGCCCACACCCAGAAGAGTCTGCATTCCTGTTTTGGTCCCACAGTGCCAGCCCTGGGAGCCCAAGTCCATAGGGCCAGGAGGCTTTCAGGCTCCTGCTGCAGAGTTTGCAGCACAGGCTAGACAGACCCTAAAGGGACAAGGCCCCCCCGAGGGCTCTTCCATGAGGAATTGGTCATGGCTCTTGCCTCTCTCGAACAAGGAGCAGGAGTTACAGCCCTGGGTGGAGGATTCTGGTGACCTGTTCTGCTAGCGGGGTGGGAAACGGGATCAGAGCTTGGGAGAGACAGAGAGAGACGTGCAAAGCCAAATTCTTCCTGATACTTCAGCTGGAAAACAAGGCCCTGCAGCATGTCTGAGGAAACCATGTCTGCTCCTGGAGCCTAATGTGGAGGCTCGTCAGCAGACTAGGTGAGTGCTGCCTTGCCAGGGCTGGGGCTGTCACTCACCTTCAGTGTGGCTGGGCGTCCTCAGGGAAGTGTCAGAGCTCCTTCGGGCAGAGAACACTTCAAAACCTGACGCCGCGGATCCCCGCGGCCAAGCGCTGAATGGCAAGGGGCTGAGCCAACTTTCAAAGCACCATGCCAGTGTGTCCCAGGAACGGTTTCCTAGGAGAGGCGATTCTCCCGTCCCCCACTCTGCCCAGCATCCCCCTGCCCCACTGCAGGCGTCTCTTACTCTCTCCATCTTGTCTCCGTGGAGAGATACGATGGCCCTCAGCTCTTCCTCTGCGGCTCTAAATCTCTGCAGGGTGGGTGTTGTCAGACCCTGCACGGCTGTCATCAGCAGGGCGTGGAGCGGGTCTGAGGAAGGGTGCTCCTCGAGGGTCTGCAATGAACAGGGACAAAGCCTGTGGGGACTGAGTTTTTCCCTCGGGCAGCTGCCCTGGAACAGTCTGTCCCCGGGGGAGGCTGCCAGCGCCGAGGGAGCCTGGAGACTCCGGCTGAGCCCATTTCTTAAAAAGCCTCCCCAGGTGCCAAGGTTTCCTCAGCCTTTCGTCCACACTCTGTCCCCCTCTCCTGAGAAGAGACGGGAGGTTCTCGGGCAGTGCGGGGACCCCAAGGGCCACCCCATTTCCTCCCTCTCTAGCCCCTCCTCCCAGGATGCCCAGCTTTTGCTGAGAAAGCCTCAATGTCCTGCAAAGCCCATTCGAGTTGCTCCTTGAGTGTCGCCGAGGGGTCACTGGAGAACCTGCCCCATGTCCCATCCCACCCCGAGCGCCTGAGGAGATTGGCTCAGCAACTCTGGCAGCCCACAGTGTCTGCGAGGAAAGGAGTGAGAATAGGGCCCAAAGGGAAACGCCCTCTTCCTTCCCCACCCCGCAGCGTGAGGCGCTGCCAGAAAACAGGCAGGAATCGCCGGCAGGAGAGAAAGTAGCTGAGACTGAAGGAGCGAGTCTGCCTGGCTGAGGAGAACCCCAAACCGTGGGCCTCCGGGGCCAGGCTCCTGTGGGTCAGAACTCACTGGGCACAATGTTACTCCTGGGGGCCCGGTTCCAGGGTCACCTCACCCCAGGGCCTGGGGTGCTGGAGGCCTTTGCCTGGGTGTCCCAGGGCAGCCCCTGGGGATTGCTGCGGCTGGCCTGCGTGGCGCTGGATTAGCACCGTCTGTCCTGGATGCCCGCAGCTGAGGACGCAGCAGAGCACACCGGAGTGGCCGACTCGCCTCCACACTCCAGCCCCCCGGCACCTCAGGAGCTCCCAGAATTGCAGACTTTTGTACGCGCTGCAGGGTGCTCTGTCCCTGACAGCAAGAGTCACAAGGGCGTCGAGGTGCCTTTGTGACTCGGACGGAGCCCAGATGTCAGCAGGCGGGGTCGAACCTGGGATCTCAATGCAGGAGCCCCTGCCACAGGAGCTAAAACCCATGCGGCTGTTAGCTCAGGCTGGAGAGCAGACTCATCGGTTCTGTCTCGAAGTGGTCCTGGTGCCACGAGATGGGCCAGAACCCCACAGCCAGGAGATATGCGGGTCACCCCGACAAGGGCAGGGATGGGCCTGGTCTGACTTTCAGCCGTGCCTGTGGGCCATGGGAAGTGCCTCAGAATCAGGCACCTGAGCCAGGCACGTCTGCCAATCCCACGAAGCACCCCTGGGCTTCTTGAGGTGCCTAAACCCCCTTGTCAAACTGGGCCTCCTTCGACAACCCAGAGAAACTCGTAAAGACTGGCTGGAGTTGATCACACTTCAAGAGTGTTCCTTTTCAGCCCCCTGAGCAAGGGGCAGGTCGTTCTCCTGTCAGAGATCCCAGCTCCGGGAGATATGAACACACACAGCAAGGGGTGCTTTCCATGAGCACAGCCACACAGCGTCATTACCATCGTCCTAGGGGAGATGCTCGTTAATGAGGAGACGGGAGCGTGCTCTTCTTCCTGCTCTTCTGGGCTCCCTTTTTCCCACTTCTCCTTCGTCTCCGACGGCTCCTTCTTCGTCCCTGCAGCAGAAAGAAACATTCTTAACGTTAAAAGAAAAGGAGGACTTGTGGCACCTTAGAGACTAACCAATTTATTGGTGCCACAAGTCCTCCTTTTCTTTTTGCGAATAGAGACTAACACGGCTGTTACTCTGAAACCATTCTTAACGTTTTGCTTTTCCATGTCTTCTCCCTGGTTTCCAGAGGGTGGAAGCTGGGCACAGAGCCCTGAAGCGAATTGCCCCGGCTCAGACTGAAGGTTGTTGGCAGAGCTGAGCAGAGAACTCCGATCTCATGCCTCTTAGCCGGGGGCTTTTACCAAACAAGACTTCTTCTTACCTCGGGGCCGGTTTCTTTTCTTTTCTACTCTTCCTCTCCCCTTGCCCACCTTTCCCGTCAGTGACGGGCAACAGGCCTGGTTTTGCATTTAACCCCCCAAGAAGGAATGACTCAGCTCTGGTACAGTTCCCAGCTGTGACCTGCTGAGACCACGGGAGCATTTTCCTGATGAAAGGGACCCGATCCAGTGTTAGGATATAGATATTCAGGCCTGTCTGTGAAGGCCTAGACTCTAAGAATTTAGGTGTATTCTTATCGCTTGGCTAGTTCTAGAGGTATAAAAGAAAGAAATCACTGTCTGCCGGTGTAAGGGCCTTCTCTTACTGTGACAGTTTGTGGCCCTGTGCTTAGGTTCAGGCCTTTGGCTAAGCAGCAGAGGCAGCCATAAGCTGGGAAGCGACCGGTCACATCCTCACATTCCAACCTAGTCACATTGAAATAAGGTGCTATTGGGCTGTTAGGCACTATTAGGACAGGATTGTATTCCTATCACCTCCAGAGAAAGGGAAGTGCCTAGAAAATGTAAAAGGAAACTTAGTTTGATAGCATCCTGTCTGGCAAGAACTCACTTATCAATAGCTGGGATGTGAAATCCTCACTTCTGTATTGTTTTGTCATTATAGTTCCCACTTTGCTATTGTTTGTCTGTATAATCTCTCTGGTTCTGTGATTGTTCCTGTCTGCTGTATAATTAATTTTGCTGGGTGTAAACTAATTAAGGTGGTGGGATATAATTGGTTACATAATCATGTTACAATATGTTAGGATTGGTTAGTTAAATTTCAGGAAAATGATTGGTTAAGGTATAGCGAAGCAGAACTCAAGTTTTACTATATAATCTGTAGTCAATGAGGAAGTGAGTGGGTGTGGGTGGGGGTGGGCATGTGGGTGTGTGAGATGGGAACGGGGAATGGGGGTAAGAAAATTGGAATCATGTTTTGCTAAAGGGGGAGATGGGAAAAGGGAATGGGGGTAAGAAAATTGGAATCATGTTTGGCTAAGGGTAGGAATGGGAACAGGGACACAGGTGTAAGGCTCTGTGGTGTCAGAGTTGGGAAGGAGGATACTAAGGAAGGAAACTGGAATCATGCTTGCTGGAAGTTCACCCCAATAAACATCGAATTGTTTGCACCTTTGGACTTCGGGTATTGTTGCTCTCTGTTCATGTGAGAAGGACCAGGGAAGTAAGTGGGTGAAGGAATAAGCCCCCTATCATCCAGGAGAAAAGAAATGATTTCCTACAACGTCCAGCCTCTCTGTTCCCCTTACAGCCTGGAGTAATGTTAGTACTCCCCACCCCACAGGGCCAGACCCCCAGAGGGGGGTGACGTGACATTGTCAGCTCTCCCCACCTCAGCGATGGACCTCTGCCACCCTCTCCAAGAGGATCCGGCACTAAATGGATTCCAGAGTCTGTGGTACCCATCACTGTCCCATGAGACGGCCCTGATGTGGAAGTGTAAGGGGACTATTGGCCCCTTACTCAAACTCAGTGGGGTTTTTGGTTGGCTAGGTTCCAGTCCCAAAAGGAAGGGGAAGGGTGGATGGGAAACCAGGACTCTGATACTGACAGTCCTCAGGGGCCATGGGGAGAGGCCAACGCTCCAGGTCAGCCTGATTGACAGGGCGGGCAGGCTAATGACGGAGTCAGGGGGTCAGAAAGGTCCCCGTCCTCCGCGTGAGCTGGAATTGCCTGGCTCAGGCAGCGTGGGGCCGAGCTAAGGAGAGAGCAGGGGCCCGAGCTGAGCTGGGGAGCAGAGGCGGGCCAGCCAGCGGGGCAGAGAGACAGCCCAGGGAGAGCAGACCCTGGGCTGGGAGCAGGGCTGCAGCCACAGAGCCAGCGGGGCCGGAGAAGCAGCCCCGGGGGCTGGAGGCAGAGCAGCAGCATCCGTGCTGAGGCAGGGTGGAGCCGGAGCTCGAACAGTGGGGCTGGGGCTGGATCAGTCTGGAGCTGGGTACGAAGAGCAACGGGGGCCAGCCAAGGGGGGACCCTGGCAAAGGGCCCAGCGCAGAGGGACACCCCCAGCCGAGGGTCCTTGCAGGCCAGACTGGGAGGGGGATCTGAACCCGGGGGGAAGGAGGGACCCACTCCCCAAAGCCCGGAGGGGTGTGGTCACCACCAGAGCAAGCGTCCGACCCGCAGCATCCCTGCGGCACAGCCAGGGCCGGAGAAGGGGCCTGGGACTTACAAGGAACCAACTGTGAACGGCCCTGACGTTCCAGAGACATGGTTTGTGACGTTCCCTGCCACAGAGCGGGGTGATGTGTTTTCTTTCATCTTTCCCATTTTTCCTTATTCTTTTTTAAATTAATTGCTGTTTAAATAAACTGTATTTGCTTTAAATCGTATGTAATGATCAGTGGGTCAGGGAAGCGCCCAGTGCAGAGAGAGCACCCCGGAGTCGGGACTCCCGAGCCCCTGTCCTAGGTGGCCACAGCAAGGTTGGGGGTCGAGCCCCCCAGGAATCCTGGGCCCAGCCTTGTTGGGGTTACGAGGACTCTGCCAGACAGGAGAGTGGAAGGGGAGTCCTCCAGGGCAGGGAGGCCTCTGGGGAAAGGAAGTGGGAGCGAGGACTCAGATCCTTCCTCTAGCCCATTTCACCGGAGAAGTGCAGAAGCCAGGAAAGTTCCCCACAATAGCGGGACCGTTCCCCCGCTTCCATAAGGCTTGTAGACTGACTGGTGAGAGTATTCCTCACATGCTCCTTGCTAACCATGTGATTTGTATCCTCACCTGTAAGATCCAGTTCAACTTGGTCTTGCTTCTCCTGCAGCTTCTCCTCCTCTGACGCCACCTGGTTCTTGGCTGCTTTCTTCTTCTTCTTCTTCTTCTTCTTCTTCTTCTTCTCCTTCTTCAGGGAAAAGCACGTCCACCTTCTTGGAGAGGAAACTGTTCTCTCCTCATCGCTATCTGCCATTGAGTTGTCAGACTGGCTACAGACACAGAGTCTTTTCATGCCTGATAGGATCTTCCACGAGCATTTGCTTCTCGTGGGCTTCTCTGGCAAGGCCTGTTCTTGCTGGCTGATGGCAGAGCATGCCTCCATGGCTGCCGGTTGGACGAACACCGTGTGCACATGGCTCTCTCTGTGCTCCCGAGAGGTGAGTCTTTGAAAAAAGGAACGAAGCCTGGAATAGAAAGACGGAGGAAATGGGTTTTTCTGTCCTACTCAAAAGGAAGGGAATTAGTCTGCCCAGGATTCCCAGATCCAAGAGAGTGGTCTTTTGAAGCCATCTGCTCCTCTAATAGTCAGGAGTGGTTCATACAACAAAAGAATATAAACAACAAAAGACTGGCCACACTGGGTCAAACGAAAGGTTCATCTAGCCCTGTAGCCTGTCTTTCGACAGTGGCCAGTGCCAGGTGCCCCAGAGGGAATGAACAGAGAATCATCAAGTGATCCATTCCTGTTGCTCACTCCTGGCTTCTGGCAAACAGAGGCTAGGAACACCATCCCTTCCCATCTTGGCTAACAGCGATTGGTGGACCGATCCTCCATGAATTTATCTAGTTCATTTTTGAATCCTTTGTTTCTTTGAAATTTGCTGCCCCTTATTAACAAAGGCTTCAATGGGGGCACTTCGATTTGAACCAAGGACCACTTAATGTGCAGTCAAACACTCTATCACTGAGCTCTACCCGCATGACTAGACCCAGCCCCAGGTGAAGACACTTGGGACCATGGTGAAAGAGGAATTCTTCTGGGAAAGTTCCAGGGCCCGTGTTATGCAGGAGGTCAGACTTGATGATCAGGCCTGGCCTTAGAGCCGTTGAAACTGAATTTATGAACCTAAAGTTGCCTTTAACGGCTAGGATGAAAATTGCTGCTCCTGTCCAAGAGGAGATGCACTGAGGTTTCCTTGGGGAGAGGCACCAGGATCCCCGTTCCACCTTTGTCACAGCCTTTCTTGGACACAGCACATCACAGCTTCTCCCCTTTTGCTCTATAACAAGAAACCTCCACGCACCAGATCTGTAATCCCGTCCTAGCCCAGTCACTGGCTCCAGTTCCTAGCCTGACTCTCACCCCATGGAGCTCACGCCCCCTCTGCCAATGGACAGACATGGAAACAGCCAAGGTCAATTTCTGTTTTCTTTGCTCATTGCCAGGGCCTAGTTGCAAAAATGCTTCATTATTAACCCCACTCCTTTGCACACAGAATGTTGGGACTCTGGGAACAGACAGGGCCAAGCCGAAAACCAAGACACCTCTGTTCCCAGAGAAGCCAGGAAAAGGAACAAAGGATTGTCACCTAGAAGGCTTGAGGGTCTGGGAGGATGGATTAGCAACTGCAAATATGTTGACTTATTCTCAACTATTCCAAAATCTGGACTGTATTAGCAGGGGGAAAATAACCAGTAAACTTTAAGTGAAGAATTTCCCATACGAATTATAACGTCCAATCAGAACAATAGGCCACCCAAACAATGACAAAGAAATCACAGCGAGACCCATGACAAATTTAGGCTGCAGTTTATTTAAACCCCTTTTCTGGAAAGGGATTGCAGGGGGGATTTAACACGTCTGTTTTATGTAGCCCAATGGGGGAATAGTAGAATTTGTAGAGAGTTTTGAAGTCTCTCTCCATGAGATTATTTCTGAGAGAACTACCAAGATGGCAGCCAGGGGATGGGAGTGGAGCTGGGTCACTTTCAATAGCTTCAGATTTATTTCTTCTGCATATCTGAGCTCATTTATGTGTCTTTCAATCATGTAAATTCTGAGACCGATCTTGTCTCAATACACATACATTAGACAATCATGACATGAGACAGATGGTTTCTATTCACTACTTGAAGGCAAGGAGTGCATTAGGGGCAACTCCGAGGGAAATACTATTGATGGAGCTATCAGTCTAAATTCTACACCAGTTTTTTATCTTCCCTTTAGGTTATAGCCATGGAAATTCACCCATGCTAGTCTGCTGAAAGATAAAAGCATCGATATCTGCCTCCAAAGACCGTGACAGGCTGAAGCAGACGGAGAAGGGAGAGATGCCCACATTCAAATCAAAACGGAACGCTGAGACCTGACTGTTGCAACGCTGGCCCCCACCCGTCCCTGCACCGGGGGGGGGGCCAAGCTGAGCCTGAGAAGAGCCAGAATTGACCAATGAACATTGCCAAAGAGCCCCAGTAACACGCCAGCAGCCCCCCATCCACCACCCCTTCCAGCCCCCTGCACCTCCCGCCCAGCGGCAGCCCCCCCTGTCAGCGCCTCCCCCTCCCTCCCCACTCCTCCCGCCCGCCGCAATCGGCTGTTCTGCAGTGCGCAGGAGGCTCTGGTGGGGAAGGGGCATGAGCGAGGGCATGGCAGGCTCGGGGGAAGGGGCAGGGGACTAGGGGGAAGGGGTGGAGAGGTGGCAGGACCTGGGGCAGAGCAGGGGGTTGAGCAGTGAGCACCCCACAGCGTATTGGAAAGTTGGCATCTGTATCTCCAGCCTCGGAGTCAGCGCTGTGCAAGGAGCCGCGTATTAACCTCTGATGAGCCGCGTGCGGCCCCGGAGCCCCAGGTCGGCCACCCCTGCCCGAGGGGAAGGAGGCACCAACCCATCATGTGCGATCGAAGGAGCAGGAAAAGAATCTGGGAATTACCTTCTGTAAAAACTCATCTTTTGTCGAAAACCTGTGGAAAAAGCTGATGCAAGAAGTTGTTGACAGAGGGATAGTCCGCGTTTCTCAGCAGCTCCTTGGGTCACCAGCCGTTGTCAACCAAGGCAGTTGGCAGACTGAAGGCAGGGCAAGAATGCTGAGGCCAAACAGTCTTTGCTGTTGGCATCCGTGACCTCACAATCAACTTAAGCATCAACACACACAGACCCCCCACCCAGAGAGACACACACACACAGGAGCTGGTAACATTTACAACATGGAGAGATGCACCCAAAATCTCGAGGACTTTTGATTTGGGGGAGGGCATCATCGGCGCTGACTGCATGGGTGTCCCGGGGCTGGAGCACCCATGGGGAAAAATTAGTGGGTGCTTTGCACCCACCGGCAGCCAAGCTCTGCCATCCCCCAGAGCATCTCCCGCTGACCAACTCCTCCCCCACCCTTCCAGGGCCTTCTGCCCACCACAAAACAGCTGTTTGGCTGCATTCAGGATGCTCCCATTTGGTGGGGGAGGAGCAAAGCCATAACTCACCCAGAGATGTGATTTTATTAAATGGTTCGGAGGCTCAGAAACACGTAGAAAATGTTCCAAGGCCCTGAGCTAGTGAAAGTGCCAATCACCCAGAGAGCAGTGGGAGCGGGTCCAAGATGTAGCAAAGAGGGTTTCCTGCAGGGAGAAGGGAAGCAGGGAGATTGCAGCTCTTTGGGACAGAGACTGTCTGTTTGTTCTGTATGTATGCAGCACCTGGCACAATGGGGCCTGATACCTGAGTAGGGCCTGGACACAGTGCTAATAAAGCAAGGGCATTTGTTGAATTACTGAAGTGCCCTGAGTCCCCTGAGTGGAAAGGTGGCAGGTGAAGCGGGGCAAACCCTAGACAGATGGGATCTGCCCAGCCTGGGGCAGCATGTGCGGGAAGGGGGAGGGGAAAGGCCATTGGGAGTGTTTCCACAGAAGCCAAGAAATCAGGGCACCAGCCCTAGCATGGCTGAGTGAGGCTGTTTCCTGGGATAGATCTCCACAGACAGCATTCGTGGGCAGGCTGGGAGGGATGGCCTGGATTCACTTTGGAGTGGATCCAGTGTAAATGAGACTAGACTTGTCCCAGAAGGGCCCAGATACAACAGTGACAGACAGACACTGTGGGTGGAGCCTGTGAATAAATAAATGAGGTGCATTATAAAACAGTAGGAAAATAATCCCCCTGCTCTGTGACCCCAAGTCTGACCTTGTACCTGTCAATGGGGCATCATCACTGAATGGGGGAGCTGTTAATGAGGCCCCACAGGGATTGGCTGTAGCCCCCTCACGTCTCAACTTTTTAGTTAACGATCTGGAAGGAAGTATAAAATCACTGTGGCTAACACAGCTTGGAGGAGTGGTAAATAATGCTGATGATGGGGCCGTTGTATGGAGCAGCCTGGAGAGTTTGGTAAACTGGGATTAGTAAAACAAATGCAGCCAAAAGCAAGGCCCTATAGCTGGGAATGGAGACGGGTGGCCGCACCTAGAGCCTCGGGAACGGTAGCCTGGAAAGCAGTGACTAGGAGAAGGATTTACGTGTCACAGAGGACAAAGAGCTGAAAACCAACTCCCATTGCTAATGTGATCCTGGGACGTAGAAACAGGGGAGCAGCCTTGGCTTCTTTGTGTATGTAATTAAATCACCTCTTCATTTCTTTAAGTAGCTGGTTGCTTGTTTGGGGGCTTTTCTGGGGGCGCGGCTTCTGCTTTGGTTTTGGTTTTGTTTAAATTTCCCGCCGGTGAGGGTGATTGGCTCCTGGTTGTGCAATCGACTCAAAAAAAAAGATTTCAAGGGCTGCTGGCTAGTTCCTCTGCTCAGGAAAGTGCAGCTGGACCATGGCTGCCGGGGACCTAGCTGGGAGCTTGCAGGATGAAGTGACTTGCTCCATCTGCCTGGAGTATTTCACAGACCCGGTGACCATTGAGTGTGGGCAGAACTTCTGCCGGGCCTGCCTCAGCCAGTGCTGGGGGGAGCCGGAGCCAAACTTCTCCTGCCCCCAGTGCAGAGAAAGCGCCCTGCAGAGAGACCTGCGTCCCCACGGGCAGCTGGGGAACCTGGCGGAGCTAGTGAAATGCCTGAGGCTGCAGGCGGGGCCAGAGCCCGAGGGGCAGAGAGTGGGTGACAGGCACCAGGAGGCTCTGAAACTCTCCTGCGAGGAGGATCAAACCCCCCTTTGCTTGGTGTGTGACTGATCCTGGGCGCACCGCACTCGCACGGTGGTTCCCATGGAGGAGGCTGCCCAGGAGCACAGGGTAGGGAACAGTTATCTGCATGGTTGGAGTTACAGGGGCAGCTTCTCTGCAGCTACAGAGCCCCCCCGTGTGTCTGACCAGCCCTGGGTTAGAGCCAGGGAGCTGCGTAATAATGGGATTGTTGTGCAGTGGGAATTTTTCATAATAGTTTGGATGAATATTGTGTGTGCCTCAGTGTCCCCTATGTGGTGCATGTTTAACACCCACAGACCCCCGTTGTCGTCAGCTGGGATCAAAGAGGGGGACCTGTGGAGCTTAATGGACGAGCCTCTACTGCGTGAGCTAAAAGACCTGTTCTCCTGTCCAAGACTGTAGGAGGTTCACACATCTTTAGTTGGTCTAGGTGCTGCTGAAGGGGGACAGAGTGCCACACCAAGCAGGCATGGGTTACACATGGTTAAGGCTATGAGTTTTTCACAGAGGTTGCAGAAGTCACGGAATCCGTGACTTCCAGAGACCTCTGTGACTTCAGCTCGTAGCTCCAAGCGAGCCCCCACAGCTGCCCAGCCACTGTGAGCGGTGTGGGGACCCCGCAGCTGAACTCCCCGTGGACAGGTCACGGGCTTCTGTGAATTTTTCTTTATTGCCCGTGACCTGCCGTGACTTTTACTAAAAATATCCCTGACAAAATCTTAGCCTTACCCATGGTTAAGTAGGTGAGGGGAGGGGGGAAAGGTGTTACTTGTAGAGACCCAGAGATACAGGCATTAGGGACAGCTGGCTGCCTGGGGCCCCATGCCCATGGAGTGTCCCAGAAGACAATGGCCATTCCAATTGTCTGGACATTTGGCACCAAACAATAAATGACCATGGACGGCCCACCCTCCATGGGAAGCCAGCCAAGTGTGCCCAGCTGGAGGACAAAGGACTAGGCTGGGGTTCTAAGTGTGGGCAGCTGGAGGCAGGAGAGGAGCTTGTGGGCTCGGACGACAGAGGGGACAGAGGGCTCTGGGACTGACCCAGATGGACCTTTCCCTTCTCTGTCTTCACTAAGCACTGTCTGCGTTGTGTTCCAGACATGTCAAAAAACAGGGAGAGTCAATTATTTTTTATAAAGGTCCAAATTTCTTGGTCAAGGCATAGTCAAGGTCCAGATTTCAGAGAAAATAATAAAAAATGATAACAATCTTGATCATAATAAAATAATAAAAAGATTTCAGGATCTGCTGGAAAGCAGCTGGTGGTCCAGACTTGGCCCACGGTCTGCCTGTTGACTGCCCCTGTAATAACCCCCCCTGCTTTTACAGTGCAGGTTGAGAGTCACTCCAGGGTAAGGAAGTGGGGGTACATGGCTCCCTGGGGGCCTGCAAGTCTCCCTTGGGTGTCCAACTCAGGTGGACTTGCTGATGTGAAGCAGGGGTGTTGAAGGCTCTGAGATTCAGAGTCAGGAGGCGGTGAAGCCAAGTGACTTTCCTCATTGGAAAAAGTGTGACCTTAAGGGGGTTGCCACACTAAAGAGCTCCTCCCAGGGACTGTTCAAGAGCACCAGACCTATGGCAGGGAAACAGCCTGGAGATGATGGTGCTGGGCCGGAGCGGGCCAGGCCCAGCAGCTCTGCCGGGGAGCTACCTTGGAGCTGAGGTCACTTTTTCAGAGGGTTGGAGAAGGGGGACCTGCTCCCACAGCCTCACTCTGCTCAGTGACGATGTTATCGCTGGGCCCAAACCAGTGACCCCAAACCAGCCCCCAGAGCCATTGTTTGTTTGCAGGAGCAAATCCTGACCCGCCTGCAGCATCTGTGGGAGGAGACAGAAGAGCTCCTGGGCCTGAAATCCGACTGGGACAAGGAGAGGGAGAGGCTCCTGGTAGGTGCCCTGCCCTGCCCGGCCGCTTTGCACAGGGGCGTCAGCAACAGCAGCAGGGGGTCTCTGCGCTGCTTGGGGTCTGGGTCATTCAGAAGGTTAAAGGGTTTCCAGGGTCGCTACAGGGAGACAGGTCAGGGCCATTTTAACCAGTGCAGGGCAGACTCTGCTCTCAGGTACCTGGTGTACACCAGGAGTGAGCCCACCGAAGTCAGTGGGGTCAGGTCAGACTCCTCTGGGACCCTGCTGTTAGTTCCCACTGGGGTCAATGGGTTTACACCAGGGTAGCTGGGAGCAGCCTCTGGCTCTGTCTCTCTAGCACGGGGGAGGCGGAAAGGGGGGGCGGAGGGAGAGGCCAGTAAAACACCGAATAGGCACAGATGTGGCAGGGGTCGGGCGGAGCAGGGGGAGACTTTTGCTGATCCCAGGGTTCGAGTGTCAGACGTCCCAGTGATGCCATTGGGCAGTTTGGGAAGCACCATTTGCCACGGCCTGGTCTGCACTTCACTCTGGTGCTGGGACAGTGGTGGGGACGGGCTGGGGGCTGGTGATTTTGGGTCACGTTTTTATACTAGCAAAAGCTCTCGTGTAGCCACGGTTACTCTGGCAAAGAGATTGAATGAAACGCTCTGGGGAGCCCGGACAAGGCTTTGTACCATTTCCCAAGACACCCGCTCTCCCCGGGTCCCTGCCCTGCCCCTGCGTCTCTCTGTGCACCCCAGAGGCAGACGGAAGTGGAGCGGCCGCTGGTGGTGTCCAAGTGCGAGGGGCTGCACCAGTTGCTGGCCGAACAGGAGCGCCTCCTCCTGGCCCGGCTGGGAGAGCTGGGCGAGGAGATTGGGAGGAGGAGGGAGGACAATGCCACCCACCTGGGTGAGGAGATTTCCCGGCTCAGCGCCCTGATCACGGAGCTGGAGGGGAAGCGTCAGCAGCCGGTGCTGGAATTGCTGCAGGTGAGACAGTGTCGGATGCACCCAGAGCCCAGTGCAGGGAGGGGACGGCCCCTGAGTCACTCGGGCTGACAGGGTAACTCAGTGCAGGGCGCACGGCCCGGGGCGTCTGCAGGGCCAGGGGCCCAGGGCTGCAGAGAGACAGGAGTTTGGGCTGTTGGGGAGGTGGGGGAGGCTGGTGAAAGGCTGTTCCAGCCCTGGGCTCAGCACAGAGGACCCGGCCGTCCCGTCCCTGCGGAACATCTGGTGTGAACGGGGCTCTGCTCCCTCTAGCACAGCCCTTCAGAGTCTCCACCCCACTGGGGGAGCAGCCTGTGGGGCCGGGCTGGGGGAGCAGAGTGACCCGTCTGGGGCAGGGGGCCGGCTGGGCCATGGCCACTGACTCTCTGCTCTGTCTCTCCTTCCCCTCTGGGGTGTCAGAAGTGCTGTGAGCAGATACACCCGGGCTCCGTCTGCCCCCACAGTCAGGGTATGTCTACACTATGGAATTAGGTCGAATTTATAGAAGCGGTGTTTTGGAAATCGGTTTTATATAGTCGAGTGTGTGCGTCCCCACAGAAAATGCTCTAAGGGCATTAAGTGCATTCACTCGGCGGAGTGCTTCCACAGGACCAAGGCAAGCGTCGACTTCCGGAGCGTTGCACTGTGGGTAGCTACCCCACAGTTCCCGCAGTCTCCGCTGCCCATTGGAATTCTGGGTTGAGATCCCAATGCCTGATGGGGCTAAAACATTGTCGCGGGTGGTTCTGGGCACATATCGTCAGGCCTCCGTTCCCTCTCTCCCTCCCTCCGTGAAAGGAAGGGCAGACAATGGTTTTGCGCCTTTTTTCATGAGTTACCTGTGCAGACGCCATACCACGGCAAGCCTGGAGCCGCTCAGCTCACCGTCACCCTATGTCTCCTGGGTGCTGGCAGACGTGGTACTGCATTGCTACACAGCAGCAGCAACCCATTGCCTTGTGGCAGCGGACGGTGCAATAGGACTGGTAGCCGTCATCGTCATGTCCGAGGTGCTCCTGGTGGCCTGTGTGAGGTCGATCAGGAGCGCCTGGGCAGACATGGGCGCAGGGACTAAATTTGGAGTGACTTGATCCGGTCATTCTCTTTAGTCCTGCAGTCAGTCCTATAGAACCATCTTATGGTGAGCAGGCAAGCGATACGGATTGCTAGCAGTCCTATTGCATCATCTTCTGCCGGGCAGGCAAGCGATGAGGATGGCATGCAGTCCTATTGTACCATCTTCTGCCAAACAGCCATGAGAAGTGGATGGCATGCAGTCCTTCTGCACCATCTGCTGTCAGCCAAAGATGTAAAAGATAGATGGAGTGGATCAAAACAAGAAATAAACCAGATTTGTTTTATACTCATTTGCAAACACCCCCCCCCACCCCGTCTAGGGGACTCATTCCTCTAGGTCACACTGCAGTCACTCACAGAGAAGGTGCAGCAAGGTAAATCTAGCCATGTATCAATCAGAGGCCAGACTAACCTCCTTGTTCCAATAAGAACAATAACTTAGGTGCACCATTTCTTATTGGAACCCCCCGTGAAGTCCTGCCTGAAATACTCCTTCATGTAAAGCCACCCCCTTTGTTGATTTTAGCTCCCTGAAGCCAACCCTGTAAGCCGTGTCCTCAGTCGCCCCTCCCTCCGTCAGAGCAACAGCAAACAATCATGCATCTGAGTTGAGAGTGCTGTCCAGAGCAGTCACAATGGAGCACTCTGGGATAGCTCCCGGAGGCCAATACCTCGAATTGTGTCCACAGTACCCCAAATTCAACCCAGCAAGGCTGATTTAAGCGCTAATCCACTTGTCAGGGGTGGAGTAAGGAAATCAATTTTAAGAGCCCTTTAAGTCGAAATAAAGGGCTTCATCGTGTGGACAGGTGCAGGTTTACATCGATTTAAAGCTGCTAAATTCGACCTAAAGTCCTAGTGTTGACCAGGGCTCAGAGCCCAGGAAGCAGACCCAGCATCCCGACCGTGGGACGGTCTCACCCTCTGGATCCAGCCCCCCTCCATCCCCATAGCCCTGGGGCTGCTGCCGCTGTGTCTGTGTGACCCACCCTGGGAAGGGGAGTGCCCCACAGCTCTGGGCTGGAGAACCCTCCCTGGGACCAGGCTGGCTTGGGGGATCATTAATGGGGCTGAGAGCCTGTCACCCCGAGGGCCCAGCTGGGACCTGGCCCCAGCTCTGTCATGGCCCAAAGCCTGTCCCGTGTGAGGGGGGCCCAAGGGCTTGTGGGGAAAGAGCTGAGTGTCCCAGCCCAGGCCCTCGTGGGGCAGTGTCCCGGTCCCAGAACCCCCACCCCACGGGGAGTGACCAGGCCCCTTGGAGGCTGAGAGGAGAAGCTGAGAAGAAGCTGGGCCTGGAGAATGAGCCCCTCTCTCATCCCTGGGAGAAGCCCCTCCAGGCCCTTGTAGGGAACGTGGGGCTGGGCCAGGTGTGAGGGGAGCTGGCCCTGCCTGGGCTGGGTTTTCTCTCTGGATGGAGAGAGGCCCCCAGTCTCCAGGCCGGCCCCGGCAGATCGTGCAGGCAGTAAATTCCCTGGGCAGCAGAGGTCACGGCCCCGTTAGCCCTGCCTGTGGCCCAGCTGCCACCCACTCCCCATCTGGCTCTGGGGGGCAGGAACTTAGAGCAAAGGAGGGGGAGGAATAAACACGCTCATGTCTCTGCAGGGATGAGAAGGTCATGTCTCCGCATCCGGCGCCTGAGTCCCCTGAGCTGGAAAAGAGAATCCGGGATTTCCCTCGAGAGAACAATCTCCAGGAGGCTGTGACGGGATTCCTGGGTAAGGGGCGCTGCTGGGGGTTTCTCTCATTGTATTTGAGCAGGGCAGGGGGAGGGATTTGGCCCAGCAGGTTGGGTTATTATCAGTTCCTGTGTGCCCCTATTACTCGTGGATCAGAGCTTCATTCAGAGCACTGTGACTGCCCAGCCCAGAGGGGCCCAGATCCTGGGAGAGCCCTTGGGGTCCCAGCTTCCCTGGCTGCTCAGAGCAGAGCCCAAAGGGGAAGATTTCAGGAGAGCAGATAATTCATAATCATGAATCTGTGCGCCCAGTGCTGTCTCCTGCTCTCTCCCTGGCTATCTGAGCGCAGGGGCGGGTGCTCTTGGTTAACAGGAGACGTTATCACGGATTCTCAGCCTCCCTGACTGACACCAGCTGAGCCTCAGGGTCCTAGTGTTTAAGCACTTTGGGCCACACTTTCAATGGTATTTAGGTGTCTGGTGGGAACCTCCAAAGCACCTAACTCCTATGGACTTGCCTAACCTGCTTCAGCCCTTTTGAAAATCCCATTCTCCAGGCTGTTTCCCTGCCATAGGTCTGGTGCTCTTGAACAGTCCCTGGGAGGAGCTCTTTAGTGTGGCAACCCCTTAAGGTCACACTTTTTCCAGTTTTCAGAGTAACAGCCGTGTTAGTCTGTATTCGTAAAAAGAAAAGGGGTACTTGTGGCACCTTAGAGACTAACCAATTTATTTGAGGATGAGCTTTCGTGAGCTACAGCTCACTTCATCGGATGCATACCGTGGAAACTGCAGAAGACATTATATACACAGAGATCATGAAACAATACCTCCTCCCACCCCACTGTCCTGCTCGTAATAGCTTATCTAAAGTGATCATCAAGTTGGGCCATTTCCAGCACAAATCCAGGTTCTCTCACCCCCTCCCCCCCCCTCCCAAAAACCACACACACAAACTCACTCTCCTGCTGGTAATAGCTCATCCAAACTGACCACTCTCCAAGTTTAAATCCAAGTTAAACCAGAACATCTGGGGGGGAGGGGGATAGGAAAAAACTAGGGGAAATAGGCTACCTTGCATAATGACTTAGCCACTCCCAGTCTCTATTTAAGCCTAAATTAATAGTATCCAATTTGCAAATGAATTCCAATTCAGCAGTTTATCGCTGGAGTCTGGATTTGAAGTTTTTTTGTTTTAAGATAGCGACCTTCATGTCTGTGATTGCGTGACCAGAGAGATTGAAGTGTTCTCCGACTGGTTTATGAATGTTATAATTCTTGACATCTGATTTGTGTCCATATATTCTTTTATGTAGAGGCTGTCCAGTTTGACCAATGTACATGGCAGAGGGGCCTTGCTGGCACATGATGGCATATATCACATTGGTGGATGTGCAGGTGAACGAGCCTCTGATAGTGTGGCTGATGTGATTAGGCCGTGGGATGGTGTCCCCTGAATAGATATGTGGGCACAGTTGGCAACGGGCTTTGTTGCAAGGATAGGTTCCTGGGTTAGTGGTTCTGTTGTGTGGTATGTGGTTGTTGGTGAGTATTTGCTTCAGGTTGGGGGGCTGTCTGTAGGCAAGGACTGGCCTGTCTCCCAAGATTTGTGAGAGTGTTGGGTCGTCCTTTAGGATAGGTTGTAGATCCTTAATAATGCATTGGAGGGGTTTTAGTTGGGGGCTGAAGGTGACGGCTGGTGGCGTTCTGTTATTTTCTTTGTTCGGCCTGTCCTGTAATAGGTGACTTTTGGGTGCTCTTCTGGCTCTGTCAATCTGTTTCTTCACTTCCGCAGGTGGGTATTGTAGTTGTAAGAAGGCTTGATAGAGATCTTGTTGGTGTTTGTCTCTGTCTGAGGGGTTGGAGCAAATGCGGTTGTATCGCAGAGCTTGGCTGTGGACGATGGATCGTGTGGTGTGGTCAGGGTGAAAGCTGGAGGCATGCAGGTAGGAATAGCGGTCAGTAGGTTTCCAGTATAGGGTGGTGTTTATGTGACCATCGTTTATTAGCACAGTAGTGTCCAGGAAGTGGATCTTAATCGCGTCTCTGCTAAGGCTGCGTCTACACTCCCCCTTGTGTCGGTAGAACGTATGTGGCTCAGGGGTGTGAATAAGCCACCCCCCGAGTGACACAAGTTACACGGACCTAAGCGCCGGTGTGGACAGTGCTATGGTGCTGGGAGAGCTTCTCCTGCCAACATGGCTACGGCTGCTCGTTGAGGGTGGAGAGCTCCCTCCCGTCGGCTTCCAGCCGCTCCAGTAGAGACTGCCACTGGAGGCCACGTCACTCACAGCTGTGAGGGCCGAGCGGTTAAGGCGTTGGACTCGAAATCCATTCAGGTTTCCCTGTGCAGGTTCAAATCCTGCTCACAGCGAGGCCTGTGTTTTAGCCACACTTGCTCACCAGGGCAATACATCTCCACCGGCCCTGAGACGCTCTCCATACACTCCCCACCCCAGGTAAACCCTGTTCTGCTCCTTTCATGGGGATGCCTGGGATGGTGCCTCACGCTGTGTCCCTGCGGTCTCAGCTCCCGAGGCCTCTGCCCCTCACCCAGCGCCTCCCGGCTCAGCCCCACCCCTGGGTGCTGCTCCTCTCCAGAGCGTGGAAGGAGCTGAGCATGGGCAGCCCGTATCAGAGGCCAGGGGAGCCTGAGCCTCCCCCAAAAGGCCGTCCATGCGGGGCGGAAACACTGGGGATGTGGGGCGGGTCTCCCATCCGGAGGCCCGTGGGCCCATGGTCATCTTTCGAGTGCTGGAAGCGAAGCTCCAGAGAAGTGGGGGCCCCGCCTGCACCCCGCTCCCCTCTGCCTCTTAGCCCGATGCCCTGCTCTTGCTCTGCCTCTTCCCATCCCCCCTCCGCCTCCTCCCCCAAAACCTGCACCCCACCCCCCCTCGGCCTTTTCCCCCGCGGCCCCGTCTTCTTGTGCCTCTTCCTGTCCTGCTCCACCTCCTTCCCCAAGGACCCCCCTGCCCCCCGCTCACCAGAGACAGAGAAAAGGGACGGGTGCCTGGCCCCATGGCCCCCCGGTAGCCCCCCTTCGGGGAAAGGGGCAGAGAGGAGCAAGCAGGGGGTGAGTGGAGTCCTGGGGGAAGAGGCGGAGAGGAGCGAGGGGCAGGTAGGGGGACCTCGGGGGCCAGAGGAGTGAACAGTGGGGGGGCGGGGCCTCGGGGGAAGAGGATGACCGGGGGCGGGGCCGCTGTGGCAGGGCCATGCTCTAGGCCCCGGTGGCCCCCCAACTTCTCGGGGTCATCTGAAACCCAGGATGAAGGTGACACAGGGCCTGGTTCCTCTTTGGGCTAAGATTCCATAACACCGCTCCCTTCCTGGCAGTGTGAAGGGGCTGGACAGGGGCATAAAGCCCTCCAGACACGGCCGGAGACAGGGAAAGGGCCGTCAATGCGGAAGAGAATCAGGCCCAGAGTTAGACAAGGGGTGCAGAGAATATTCTGGTTTCTGGTTATTGCACTTTGCCCTTGCTCGAAATGCTTCCTGTATTTTCTCCATTTCACTCCCTGACTCTCGATCTCTGCCCCTTTCCCCGTTTCGTCCTCAGAATTAGCACATTCAGCCAGTTAATCGCAGCAATCCCGCCATAAGACGGCAGCCTGAAATCTCAGCTCTCCCCCGCCCCTCGCACGAGACCTGCTGCCAGCTGAACTGGAGAAAAAATGGGGAACGTCTCTGGCAGAGGGTGTGAAACAGACACCCGGAAAAGGTGAGCTTTCACAGGGACTGCTGGGCACGCATGGACTGTGGCTGGGGAGGGGGCTGCCAGACCTCCCTCAGGTGACCAGACAGCAAGTGTGAAAAATCGGGACGGGGGTGGGAGGTAATCGGAGCCTATATAAGAAAAAGACCCAAAAATCGGGACTGTCCCTCTAAAATCGGGACACCTGGCCACCCTAGACCTCCCCCACAGACTGCCACTGAGTGAGTGGGGGGCAGTTGCACAGACCTGCAGGGACCACACGGATTGTGAGGTTTGCTCCCCTCCTGTCTCCAGTGGGGCTGAGGTTTCTCCCTGAGCCTGCTGAGCCCTGTGGCCCTTCCCAGCCACGCCCGTGGGAGCAGAAAACACCGAGAGACCAGGCCGGGGAGGTCATATGGTTTATTGGACCCGGTTCTGTTGGGGAGAGTGTAGCCAGACAGCCAGCCCCCCCCTGCTCAGACCAGCATTGCTGGAAACACAGGAGGAAGCCGGAACAGGGCACTTAACATATATTCCAGCACAGCCTTTGAAGCTGTGAAAGCACAGGTGTGCTGCTACAATGTGCCTCTGGGAACAGATACAAGGATTAAGCTCACAGTAGGCAGAGGCCCTGTGACAGACATGGCTCTTAGCCCCTACTAAATAGCGTGATGCACTCACACCAACATCCTAGGTGGGATAATATTTACCCTGATAAAAGAAATGTCCAGCAGTCGACACTTATTGTTTCTCTCCCTTGCAAGTGTAAACTACTCTTGCGAAAGCTGGCGTCACCCCGACAGACCAGCCTCAATTTGGCATAAGAAAGGAGAAAGAGAATAAAGGAGTACAGAGGTATAAGTAGGGGACCTACAGCACCCTGATTTTTGAGTGCTTTTCACTATCTATCTGCTGGTCAGATAAGTGACAGCCTCCCAAGGCTTCTGCAGCTAAGAGGGTCCCTACGCCTTGTCCCTTATTCATCTTTCCGCGGAATTGAGTGACCGATCCTGGCTTGGCACCGCTGGAATCGAGAGATGCAAGGAGGGTAAGAAGCACCCACACCTGATCTCCTATCTTTAGTGTACACATATTTTGAAATAGAGCTCTATATTTTGTTTTCTTTCTTTGGGATTGTGGCTTCAGTTTTGTAACTTGTTTGTGTGTGTAACATCTCTACATTTAAATAAGTAGGCACTAGCAATTTTGTAACCACATGAATAGAATCTAGCTTAATAAATTTTGGTAACCATTTATGCATAAGCCTGACTTGTTTTCTCTGGTTTACTGTAAAGCAGCCAACACAATTAAAGAACCTCAGCCGTTTTGGCTCTAAAGCCTGGCCATTAGGTGAGAGTACTAAGAGCCTAGAGTTGAGTTGTGCCGCCTCCACGGGGCAAACTCTTGGGGCACCTGTCAGTCAATCCTGGCTGCGAAGGAGCTCTGAGCTCTAGCAGTTAAAGTCACGGGTGGTTAGGACCTTGGGGCATCCGTCAGCCTAGCCCGGGCTGCCCGCCGCGAAGGGACAGTGCGTCCTAGCGGTTAAAGTCACGGATGGTATAAACGGGCATAGCTGGCACCTCACCAAACATCCTTGGCCGTCGGCTAACAGAGAGAGACAGGGCCTGAGGACGAGATCTGCGGAGCTCGAAGGCTTGTCTCTCCCCAGCAGAAGTTGGAGAATGAAAGAGATCCCCTCCCTGCCTTGTCTCTCTAATCTCCTGGCACCGACCTTGCAAACAGAGAACTCTGAGGCAGTTCAGTGCTTCCCACCGAGCCCCAGGAGCCCGTATGTAACACGGACGTTGCACTCATTCAAACAGTGCCTAGCGCAGCTGGGGGACGGGCTTCAAGCTGCTGCCAGCCGCAGCCCCTTCTGTGCCCCAAACCGGGGGCGACTGCGCCTACCGGCCAGACCCCTCTGTTCCAGAACGGAGGTGCCCTTTGGTCTCTCAGCCCGGCGCTCTCACACAACCACAGCAGCTCCAGTCACCAGGTCCCCTCTTGGCGCAGTGGGAGGGGGCAGCAGGACAGAGCAGGCAGGCCTCCGAGGGGGAACTGTACTCCGGGAAGCCGTGACTCTGTCAAGGATTTAGGTGTCATACCGGGCAAGCCGCTCAACATCCGCTCCCGGTGCGATGCTGTGGGGAACAGGGCCAAAGCCATCGGTGATGACGGGGGGATTTTCTTGGTTTTTCAGTGGTTTGCATGCTGTGTGTGGGACTCAGTTTCCCTGGGTGCTGTTTGTTTAACGAGGTGGCACTGGTGGGAGAGGTAGTTTGTTGTTACAGAGGACCAGCGGTGATCTCTCCTGTCAGTTGGGCCCTCAGGCAAAGGCCTGGAGAACGGATACCCCAGCGACTGGTGAGCGGGAGGCCCAGCTTGGAAGTCACAGCCAGGTCGGGCCAGTAGTAGGACAATGGGCTGAGGAGAGAAGACCCGGTGACTGCTTCCAGCCAGGGGGAAAGAAAAGAGGGAGGAGAGGAGAGGCTGAGATAGAGGAGACCCAGGCAGCCTGTTCACCTGGGACAGAAGACAAAGGACACAGGCTTGTGGGAAGGCGATATCGGACGCTTAGCTGGAAGGAGGGGGCTTCTGGACTGGGGAGAGAAAACAGCCAGAGCCCACACGGGTGCAGGAGAGACCTAGATGGACTGTGCAGAGGGAGGTTAGGCCTGAGGCCCTGAGAGTTTCCTGTGCTGTGTTCAGATGCTCAGTAAACCCCTCTCTTTTACGCTGGCTGAGAGTCACGGCAGTCTCGGGATCGGGGTTGCTTTCTTCCCTCTGGGAGTAGAGGCCCCAGGGGTCCAGAGTGAGGGGACTCCCTGAGGGGGCCCACGGCAGACAGGCATGCTCAAGCCTGAGAGAAGAGGTGTTCCAGGAGGCGGAAGGGCCTACGGCTTAACCCTTGAGAGAGTGGATCTCCAAGAAGGGCTGTCACACTGAAGGGGGTTCCTCCCAAGGACTGTACGAGGCTGAGAGAGAGCACAAGTCCTGTGAGTCCGTGATGCCATCCATGGATAGATAAAGAGAGGATGGAAAGGGAGGTGATTCAGCAGTGGGGAGACTGACACTGGAATACTGCATCCCATTCTGGTGTCCACATTTCAAAAATAACGTTAAAAAAACTGGAGAGGGTGCAGAAAAGAGCCATATTTGAGGGATGGAGAAGACTTATAAGAAGGCATTGAAAAACTCAGTCTGTTTAGTTTTTAAAAAGATGGAGAGGTGAGCTGATGGCAGCCTGCAAGTGCCTTCGCTGAGAGAAAACACCAAGTATTCAAAGGGCTCTTTAGTCTTGCAAAGAAAGGCAGAACAAGAACCAATGGCTGGAAGCAGAAATCAGAAAAATTCTCCTTAGAACAAGGCAGAGATTTGTAAGAGGGAGGGCGACTCATCACTGGAACAAACTGGCAAGAGAAGTGATGGATTCTCCATCTCTTGATGTCTTCCAGTGAAGACTAGATGCCTTTCGGGAAAGTGCTTTCATCAAAAAGCAGCTCTTGTGACACACGGGAGGGCTGGGAGATGCAGGGCAGCATATTAGATGCTCCAATGGTCCCTTCTGGCCTTAAGTCGACTAATTTATGAAAAACTGGTGGTTTATTGTATAGCCGGCTCCATCCCCTGACTCACCAGTCATTGAGTGCGGAGATCCGGGGGCAACAACTCCAAGCTCCAAGAGGCTGGGCAGGGGCAGGACATCAGCTGGGAGGGGAGGGGTGGGGGGGCAGTGACATCACAAAGGCCTTTTGCAGGACCTCAGCCCATTGGGCAAAGGTGGTGGGGAGGGGGTGACCTCACAGAGAGACCCCGACATCAGCGGGGCAGGGCCGAGGGGCAGGGCCAGGGCAGTCGCTGAGACCCCCCCGGCTTTGCTGCCGCACGTCTCCTTCTCCCGGTCTCCCCTCGAGGACGGGGAGAGAATTAGGATTCACGTCGTAGCATGAGGAGGAGCCTCTGTGGAGTTTTCTCCTTTCCGACCCCTGGTTGTGCCAGAAAACGAACGTCCCTTGGACAAGGTCGGAGGCTGCGAGAGGTTTGGAACCTGTTGGGTCTGATGCACCTGCTGCAGGCAGGATTCTCGGCACAGAAAACACTGGCTGAAGGGGGCAGAATGTGATTTCCTACCGAGCGCTTTGACGCTTGGAATCACTGGGGACCTTGGGGCTTATCCTTTTGGGTTTCCCTTTTCCTCTTTCCTCCCTCCTTTCTCCTCTTCTCTTGCTTCTTTTTCCCCTGTTTCCCTCTCTCTCCCAAGGAGGGGTGTCTGTGGAGGGTGGGCAAGGGGGGGTTGCTCTCATCGCGGGAGGTCCTCACAAAGAGGTGGGTCTGGATCTGAGAGCGATCCGCTCTGATGGTGACCTGGCCGTCCTGTGGGACCTCTGGTGAGACCTCTCAGCCGCCCGCCCCTCAGAGTCTCAGGGCTGGTTGGCCGAGCGGGGGGCTATCGACAGCGAGGAGACTCAGGTCCTTTTGGTCTCGTTTCAAATCAGGCAAATAAGTCACAATCAATGCAACGTATGGGATTAATCTTGCTGCTTCAGGGGCGGAAGGAGGCAGGGTCTTGGGGGAAGGGGTGGAGCGGGGCGGGGTCTGGGGAGGAGTGGGGGTTGCCCCGAGCCCGCACCCCCCTCTGGGCAGCCTTGGCAGCAGTATTGGTCCCACCCCGCGGCAGGGCTGGGCTGGAACCAGGTATGGCCGGGGCAGGGCAGGGCAGGGGGTGGGGGAAAGCTGGGCGGGCGGGAGCCGGGGGAGGTACCTCTCTCCAAGCCAGACCTCGTAACCTGAGATCCAGAGAGGCAGGGGGGGCTCAGGACACACCCCTCCATCGGCCTTTCCCGTTGGTTGGCGTCGGTGTGGAGATGTCTCGCACACTGGGTTTTGTGGGTCCTACTTTCAGGCACCTCCTTCTTCCTGTAAGCGGGGGAATAGTCCCGCTCTTGTAGGGAACTGTCCTGGCTTCTGCATGACCCCGGTGAAGTGGGCTAGCGAAAGGATCTGAGTCCTCGCTCCCACTCCCTTTACCCAGTGGCCTCCCTGCCCTGGAGGACTCCCCTTCCACTCTCCTGTCTGGCAGAGTCCTCATAACCCCGAGAAGGCTGGACCCAGGATTCCTAGGGGGCTCGACCCCCAACCCTG